>NC_069696.1:2500000-3125000 GCF_023699985.2 Odocoileus virginianus
AAAGTGAAGGTGTTATTTGCTCAGTCATGTCCAACTGTTTGTGACCCCATGGACTGTACCCTGCCAGGCTCTTCTGTCCACAGGATTCTCCAAGCAAGAATACTGGAGTGGGTTGCATTCAGTTCTCCAGGGGAATCTCCCTGACTCAGGGATTGAACCCGGGTCTCCATCATTGCAGGCAGAGTCTTTACTGTCTGAGCCACCAGAGAAGCCCTATACTTGTCCTAAGAGTCCTAAATAAAACAGCTCAACCATAAAAATAGTGATTAATAGCAATACATGTGAAATCTGATTTAGTGCAACTTCGAACTCTATAGCCGACGAGGGTCAGATCTTAAGGATCTATGTTGTTAGAGGTGACTGAGAGCAGGGGCCCAGGAGTCACTGGTCCAGTTGGCACTCCTCCTCCATCAGTGATTAGCTGTGTAACCTCTGGTAAGTAACTAATTTAATCCGTCAGTTCTTCAATTTCCTCTTCTGTTAAAATGTAGATAATAAGAAAGCTAGCATTTAAGTTTATTGCCAGAATAATAGTGGCTTTCTAGGTGGCTCCCTGGTAGTCTGCGTGCCAATGCAGGAGATGTGAGTTCAATCCCTGGGTTAGGAAGATCCCCTGGAGGAAGAGATGGCAACCCACTCCAATAATCTTGCCTGGGAAATCCAGGCAGAGGAGCCTGGTGGGCTACAGTCCATGGGCTTGTAGAGTCAAGACATGAACTGAGCACACATGTGCACACACAGAATAATATTAAATGAGGTCCTAATTTTAAAGTACTCGGAACAGTGCCTGATACATAGTAGGTGGTGGTGGTGCTTTAGTCAGTCAGTCATGTCCAACCCTTGTGACCCCATGGACTGTAACCCTCCAAGGCTCTTCTGTCCATGGGATTTCCCAGGCAAGATTACTGAAGCGGGGTGCCATTTTCTTCTCCAGGGGATCTTTCCGACCCCCCAGGGGTTGAACTCCAGTCTCCTGCATTGCAGGCGGATTCTTTACTGACAGCCACTAGGGAAGGCTGATATATAGTAAGCACTCAGTAAATGTTGCTTCCATCTGTTGGGTTGATGGAGGAGTTGAGACGTGAGAGGGGCGATCATTTTTGTGACTGCTCTTTGAGGTTGTCCTGAATATCCTGTGTCTTTACTTTGTTATAGTCGGATGAATCCTTGTCTATTTTTAAGGAAGCCTCACACGATCCCATCAGAGTGCTCAGCTGGCTCCGCAGAGACCTGGAAAAAAGCACAGCAGGATTCCAAGATGTTAGGTTCAAGCCTGGAGAATCATCGCTCGGCAGGGAAATGGTCAGCCAAGGAGACCCGCGCAAAGGATTCTGCATGGACTATTACAACACTACCTCCAGGGGCAGTCCAGGGAGGCTGCATTTTGAGATGAGTCACAGAGAGAACCCCTACCAGGGCCCCAGCATGCACACCGGAAACAGGAGCACCATAGATGAAGTCTCCTTCTACGCCAACCGCCTCACAAATCTTGTCATCGCCATGGCCCGCAAGGAGATCAACGAGAGGATTGACGGCTCTGAGAACAGGTGTGTCCACGAGTCAGTGTACATGGGGGATGAGCCCCCACCCACCAAGAGCCTGAGCAAAGTGGCATCGGAGCTGGTAAATGAGACCGTCACCGCGTGCTCCAAAGACACCCCATTGGATAAGGCTCCGGGCTCTGGTGACAGAGCCTCGGGGACATTACAGAGCCCCCCAAATTTAAAATACAAAAGCACTTTGAAGATCAAGGAGAGCACCAAGGGAGGCAGGGGTCCAGATGACAGGCCTGGCTGTAAGAAGTCTTTCTTCTACAAGGAAGTGTTTGAATCTCATAACTCGGGCAATGCCAAAGAGGGAGGAAGGACCTTACCGGCGGAGAGAAAGATGTTCAGAGGGCATGAAAGGCCCAATGACTTCACAGCTTCTGTCAGTCAAGGGATCATGACCTACGCCAACAGTGTGGTGTCCGACATGATGGTATCCATCATGAAGACCCTGAAGATCCAGGTGAAGGACACGACCATTGCCACCATCGTGCTGAAGAGGGTTCTGATCAAGCACGCCAAAGAAGTGGTCTCCGACCTCATCGACTCCTTTATGAGGAACCTCCACAGTGTCACAGGGACCCTCATGACAGACACGGACTTTGTCTCGGCCGTGAAAAGAAGCTTCTTCTCTCATGGAAGCCAGAAGGCCACGGACATCATGGACGCCATGTTGGGGAAACTCTACTCGGTGATATTTGCCAAAAAATCCCCTGAGACAGTCAGGAAAACCAAGGATAAGTCTGAACGTTACTCCCTCGTCTCTATGAAAGGGATGGCTGACCCTAAACACCGAAACATCAATTACACCTCCATGAAATCGGAAGGTAAAGTGAGGGAGAAAGTATGCACCCCCACACCTAAACCTGAGAAGTCCTGTATGGAAACTCTGGGGGAACACATTATCAAAGAGGGGCTGACCCTGTGGCATAACAACCAGCAGAAGGAAGGCATGTCTGCATGCTTCCAAGATTTACCCTTCGTAACTCCCAACAGACAGTATAAACCTGTGCCGGACTTTCCCCTGCACTTCCCTTTTGACCCCTGCAACTTCAGCCTCCCTATGCAGTGCCCAGAAAAACCTGAGAATTTTATGTGCAACTCAGACTCCTGGGCCAAGGACCTGCTTGTATCTGCTTTACTTCTGATCCAGTACCACCTGGCCCAGGGAGGTAACATGGATCCACAGAGCTTCCTCGAAGCTGCTGGCACCTCCAACCTGTATCCCACTAAGTCCTCGGCCGTTTCCCATGAGTCCAGTGTCCGGTCTCCCCAAGTGGGAGCTGACCCAGAAGAAGTGGAAAAGAAGGACCTAATGAGCAGTTGCTTCAACTTTATCCGGAACTTGCTCAGTGAGACCATTTTCAAGAGCGACCATAGCTGTGATCCCAAGGCCACCAAGGAAGACAGCAGCCCCCAGTGTGAAAGACCCGTAACCCCTTCTCCCACCAAATCAAATGAATGTGATGAGCCTGAGGGTGCCTTTGCGGGGCTCACCAAGGTGGTGGCTAACCAGCTTGATGGCCACATGAATGGGCAGATGGTAGACCATCTGATGGACTCAGTGATGAAGTTGTGTCTCATCATTGCCAAGTCCTGCGACTCTCCATTGGCAGAACTGGGAGACGACAAGTCCGGGGACGCCAGCAGGCCAACGTCAGACTTCCCAGAGAGTTTATACGAGTGTTTGTCCACCAAGGGCACAGGGACAGCGGAGGTGCTCCTGCAGAATGCCTACCAGGCTATCCACAATAAACAGAGGGGTCTATCTGCACAGCCCCCCGAAGGGTGTGCAGCACCCAAGGTGATCGTCAGCCACGACAACCTGACCAACACAGTGCAGGACAAGCAGCTCCAAGCTGTTCTTCAGTGGGTAGCCGCCTCTGAGCTCAACATCCCTATTCTGTACTTGGCCAGTGACGATGAAGGAATCCAGGAGAAGGTAAGGCAGTAGAGCCAGGGGTTTGGGGAAGATTGATTACGGTTAATTAGGGTTTTAAGTGCTTTTTCTTTCCAAATGGGAAGGTAGCCCCAAGAAGGGTAGGATGGGAACAGTAAACATTCGAAGCTGAAAACTCATAGCCAAGCCAATGGGTAAATCAAAACTAGATTTTGCCCAATAAGTGGTGTGTCAAAGGGAAAAGAAGATATACAATTTTTTTTCTCTTTTTTCCTGTGTATCTTGATGGGAATGCACAAATAAGGAGCCTCCAAGTGAGTTGGTAAAAGAATCAGAGTAAGGTCTGGGCTCAGACTGAACTCTGGGTAGGATGACTTTGCCCAAAGAATGAGAAGGAGACGCTGGAACGTGTCCCAGGGATGTGTTGGCTGGGGGCGAAGGGTCTAGATTTGAGGTGTTTTCAAGCCTATGGTACCTCTCCTTGCTGGTGATCTAGAAGCCACTGGGGATTTGAAGGGATTCAGTAAATAGCATCCCTCTTCCCATCACCTTAAGTTCTGAATCAATTGATGAGTAAGACTAAAGAATAAAGTAGACAGAAAATCAGCTTATTCCTGTTCTTACTGATAAAGGTAAGTATGCTTTCTACCTCCTTTCTTCTCCCAGTTTAGCCCTCAGAACTGCTCATGGAAGGGAAATTTTGAGTCTGGGAAGCTTTTGTTTACATAGTTGGTGCTCCGTGCTAATGTGGGGAAATTTAGAGACCATCCCCACAACACACACACACACTCTCTCTCTTAGGGTTGTTTTTTTTTTTTTTCCCAATATCACTTCATCTCAATTAAGAGAAGTGGAACAATGGCATTTACCAATTAAGTAATAAGAGGTGGCACCAGAGGCTGGGGTTATTATAAAAAGCATCCATCTTCTTAGAAACCAGAGGATATGGAGGAAGAGGCTTTCTCTGTTTGATGCATGGGGTTAGTAGTGCTTGTAACTGGGTTACTTGGTGTATCTGATGACCAGGAAGACACAGGACTGTACTGCACACAGAATAGGCTACACTCAGCCTAAACGAGAAACTGTCTTCTCTCCTGTAGACTTGCTCCTTTTGCAGTAACAGTACCCTGTAGACTTGTTCCTTGCGTCTCTGTGCACCAACACGTTGGCAAGTACAGAACCTCAGGATCCACTCCTGACCTACTGAATCAGAACCTTTAACAAAACCCCCAATTGATCTGTGTGCCTGTTCCACATTGGGCCAGAGGACAGAACATGGAGATCCAATCTTAGATTTATACCTAAGAGTACTTGCTTGGCAAGTTCTGTCTGTTTACTGTTTTTCCAGTCTGTAAAATTATTTTGTGTGTGTGCTTAGTCACTCAGTTGTTTCTGACTCTTTGTGACCCCATGGACTCTACCCTGCCAGGCTCTTCTGTCCATGGGATTCTCCAGGCAAGAATACTGGAGTGAGTTGCCATTCCCTTCTCCAAGGGATCTCCCTAACCCTGGGATCCAACACAGGTCTCCTGCATTGCAGGCAGATTATTTACTGTCTAAGTCACCAAGTTATTTTCATAAGTTGCAATTAGCAGAGGAGCCAATATTCAGGAAAGCTTTAGACTGATGAAAAATCTAAAAAGAAGCATAGCTTTCACACGTACAATGTGTGAAACAGACTTTGTTCTGACACAGTCTTTTAAGTCAGCTTGATCTTGTGTAACAATCACAATACATTCTGGTTTTAGATTCTTTTTAATTAGAATGTCTATGATACAATTCTCTAGAATGATACAGTAGACTTGCAGGCTTCCTTTTAAACACACACACACACATTTTCTTAAAGGAAAAGAGTGGGAAACATGGGCAACAGCACATGCAAATGTCACCTGGTGAGTAGATTTGTCCTGAGTGGCAGCATATTTTTAAGAAAAATTGGATGGCTTATACATCAAAGAAACTATGTAAATATGAGTTGTGGTGTGGTTTTTTTTTTTGTTTGTTTTTTGGAAAGAGAATTAATATAGGCAACTATCTTCATGCTAATGCTGGTGATTAAATCTGCTAATACCGGCATATCCATGAGCTCAGTTCCTTTAAACAAATTTGTATCCATTTTAAAAAACTGTTGGTCATGCCCTGCAGCATGTGGAATCATGGTTCCCTGGCCAGGGATGGAACCCAGGCCCTCTGTATTGACAGTGAGGAGTCTTAACCATTGGACCTCCATGGAAGTCCCTATATCCATTTTTGAATAGGTAATGTGTGCATACTTCAAAATCCAAAGGCACACACACAAAAAAAGATGCACAACTAAAATTAAAGACTTTTTCTCATTTTTATCTCCCCATTCCATTGCCCTCCCTGGAGAAAACCATTCTGATCAATTTCTTGTTTATCTTTCCAAAAATGCTTATGCAGCATACAAGTTAATACATATTTGTTGTTCAGTCGCTAAGTCGTGTCTGAATCTTTGCAACCCCATGGACTGTAGCCCACCAGGCTCCTCTGTCCCTGGGATTTCCCAGGCAGGAATACTGGAACGGGTTGCCATTTCCTTCTCCAGGGTGCACCAATTCGCACACCTGTTAAAATAAAATGAGATCACCTCTTTCCTGCATAGTAACTAACCTACGGTCCGTGCCAAACTTTTGGTCTTTGCCAAATGTTGCCTTACTTTGCACTTATCTTTTTAGGAATGAGGTGAATATCTTTTAATGTGTTTAAGAGTCATTTTTGTCTGTTAAAAATCTTTATTTGGCTGCACTGAGCCCTTTTTGTGAACTTTTAGTTGTGGCATGTGGAATCTAGTTCCTAGACAGCACCCAGCTTCACTGCCTTGGGAGCTCAGTGTCTTAGCCACTGGGCCACCAGGGAAGTACCTAAGAGCTGTTTTTGAATTTTCTTTTTCATGGATGAATCATTTGTTTGTAAACTCTGCCCATTTTTTTCTGCTAGGTTGTTTGGTCTTTTTCTTATGGATCTGTGACAGTTTTACATAATACAAGGAAAATAGCCTTTGTGATATTACGTATGATTTTTTAATCATCTGACTTTTGACTGGTGTTTTGTTTTGTTGTTTTTGCCATGAAGAAGTATTTTAAATGTTTATGTGGTCAAATATGATAGTTTATCTTTTATTTTTCCTAGGTTTTGTGTAATATTTTGGAAAACATTCTCCACTACAAGATAGAAACAAAACTTCCCCATGTGTTCTTTCTTCTAGTACAATTATGATTTTTTAAAAAATGTTTTAAGGCTTTGATCCATTTTGAATTCATTTTTACACACGGTGTGACATAGGGATTCAGTCTTATTTTTTCCAGATACCTATATGTCTTTGTTTTTTCCCTAGGCTTTCTGTTCTATTCCATTGAGTCATTCATCTGTTCTTACTAGTTTAATACTATTTTAGTAGCATATTGCTTTAATTATTGTAATTCTGTCATATGTCTTAATATCTGATAGGGCTAGAGACTCCTTATTTCTCTATCTCAGAATTTTCTAGGCTATGTTTCTCAGTTTCACCCCCAGCCACTGGTAACCATCAACCTGCTTTCTATCATTACAGATGTGCCTTTCATTTTAGAAAATGATGGAGTCATAAAGTATGTATCTATTTACATATGGCTCTCCACAATTAGCATAAGGTTTTTGAGGTTTATCCATGTTGCAGTATATGTCAGCAGTTCATTCCTTTTATTGCTATATAGAGTTTCATTGTATATGTTTTCTCTGTTGACTCAGCAGTTAATAGATATTGGGATTGTTTCCATTATTTTGCTATTATGATTAATGCCTCTATGAACAGTCACATACAAGTCTTTGTATACATTTTCACTTCTCTTGGGTGACAAGGAGTGTAACCACTGCACTTTATGGTAAGTATAATTTCTTAAGAAACTGTTGGACTGTTTTCCAAAGAGGCTGTGCCATTTTATATTCCTACCAGCAATTTTGTTGATTTCAATTTCTCCATATCCTCATCAACATTATTCTGTTCTGTTTTTAATTATAACTGTTATAGTGGGTTTTGATTGTGGATTTAATTTGACATACTTACATTAAAATGACTAAAGATGTTGAGCATCTTTTTATGTGCTGATTAGCCATTCATATATAATCTTTGGTGAGTTGTCTATTTAAATTGTAAATCTTTTGCCCATACTTTGGGTTGTTAGAAAGTTAAAAGAATTCTTGATGTATTCTGGATACAAGTCCTTCACCGGATATATATATATATTTTGCAAATACTCTCTCTCAGTCTGGAGCTTATTTTTTTACTTACTGGAGTGTTTCAAAGAGCAGAAGTTCTTAACGATAACATCTAGTTTAGTTTTTACCTTCACTGCTTGTACTTGCGATGTCATATCAAATAAATCTTTGCCTAACTCCACTGTCTTCTACTGGAGGCAGTCTCGCCCCTACGGGACATGTGCCCATGCCCGGAGACATATTTTGTTGTCACAACTGGGAAAGGAGGGCAGCCCAGCAGGGAGAGGCCAAGTGAAAGAGTCAGTCACTCAGTCGTCTGTTTGCAGCCCCACAGGCAAGAATACTGGAGTGGGTCACCGTTTCCTTCTCCAGGGGATCTTCCCCACCCAGGGATTAAACAGTTAGTTCTGTTTAGTCTGCTTTTCCTTTTTGTTTTTCCATTGATTGTCTTCTTTTGCATTATTTTTAAACATTTCTCAGTGTTCCATTTTAATCTATCTGTTGTGTTTTGCTATATCTCTTTGCATAGTTTTTTAGTGGTTTCTCTGGGTACCACAATCCACATACTTAACTTGTCAGAGTCTACTTAGAGTCAACAGTGACCACTTAGGCTAGAATGTAGAAATCTTCCTGCTCTATGGGGCCCCTCACCCTTCTGCCTGAGGCTGCCGTTATTTTATGTAATTATCTGCCTAAAATCTGTTTAATTTTATTGCCTCAAATACTTAGGCAATATTATTTTTGCTTTCAACCCTAAAACATATTTTAAAGAATGGAGGCAAATCGTTCATCATTTATCCTGAGATTTTTACCATTTCTGTCGTTGCTGGTTTGCTCCTCATGTTCCCAGTTTCCTTCTGATACCATTTTCCTTTTGTGCAAGGAAACAATGCATTTTTCTGGCGATGAATTCTCTGAATTTAATCTGAAGTTTTATTTGACCTTCATTCCTGAGACATATGTTTGCTGGACATAGAATTCTGGTTTGACAGTTCTTTTCTTTTAGTGCTTAAAAAGTGCTGCTTCACTCCTCTGTCCTCTGTGGTTTTTGATGAGAAATTTGCTGTCATTGGCATTGTTGTTCCCTTATGTATAATGTGCCATTTGTCACTGGCCGCTTTTCGATCTTTTCCCCTGTTTCTTTCAGTTCAGTTCAGTCACTCAGTCATGTCTGACTCTTTGCTACCCCATGGACCTCAGCATGCCAGGCCTCCCTGTCCATCCCCAACTCCCGGAGTTTACCCAAACTCATGTCCATTGAGTCAGTGATGCCATCCAACCATCTCATCCTCTGTTGTCCCCTTCTCCTCCTGCCCTCAATCTTTCCCAGCATCAGGGTCTTTTCAAATGATTCAGCTCTTCACAGCAGGTGGCCAAAGTATTAATTTTCAGCAATTCGATGGTGATAGGTCTTGAGGTGAATTATGGGGGTTCATCATATTTCAAGTTCACTATGCTTGTTGAATTTGTCTATATTTCTGTTAGCAAACTGGGGAAGCGTTCATGCATTATTTCTTTAAATATATTTCCGCACTACCCTTTTTCTTCTTTAAGGTCTAAATGTAAAACCCTCTGGAACTGTCCCATAGGCCCCTGAACTCTGATTATTTTCTCAATCTTTTTGAACGAGGCTTATTCTATCTCTTATGCTGTTCAATATGGTTAATTTCTATTGCTCTGTCTTCAGTTTTCCTGGGTTTCTTTACTCATCTCCATCTATTTCGTTTTCATTTTGGATTTGGTATTATTGTTTAACTGTACAATGACCATGTTTAGCTGTACAATGAGTCTTCGTTCTGTCTCCTCTTTGCGGAAACTTGTCTTTCCATCTGTTTCAAGAGTATCCTTATGCACTTCAGTCTCTGCCTGGAATTTCCCCTGAAAAAGCACCTGATATTTGGCCTGTTAATATGCCCTTTGAATTTTTCATAGAGTCGGTTGCAGAACGCACAAAATGGAAAGCTGGTTCATTTGTTGCCACACAGATTCCAGATGAATGGCAATATACTGGGCTCATGAGAATACTTGCTTGGGCCTTTCTCATTTTATGCGTGAGAAGAGGATTAAACATAGAGTTCAGAGACTTGGGTATGAGCAATGCCTCCGCTAATTTCTGGCACTGTATCACTGATAATTGTCACCTCTCCGGGCAACATTTTCATGGGGGTTGAATGCATCTTTGAGTCACCTTCCTGCTCTATCATCCCAGGGTTCTCTGGCCTATGGGGCTGAGAAAGCAGCACCTACATTGTCCTATGGCTCTTTCTCTCCTGTCCGTGTTGGTCTAGGGATGGTGATGGGAGCCCATTTTATGATGTTACAGTGAACTTAAGAACTTCAGAATCCTTAGAAGGCAAGAACACCATTGACCAAACACCCACTGGAAGGAGAAAGTCTTAGTCTTTGTGGGACATCTTCCATATCACGGACAGGGGGTTGTCGTTTAAATGAAGGGTGATGGAACCCACTTTCTTTTGTCAGACAAGCCAGCGAGTGTCCCGGTTTTGGAAGTAGTCTCAGCATCTCCCTGGAGGCCCTCCCGCGGCTAGGGACCGCCCCCTGCTCTCTGGCCTTGAAGGCCCCGCCCACCTTAGGTGGGATGCTCTGCCTCCTCGACTACGCTTTCTTTCCCTCCCTCAGCTACCTCAGCTCTCGGCAGTCGCCATGGAAAAGGGGTGCAACGTAGGTAAGGTTCTCCAGTCGGTGCTGCGGTACGAGAAGGAGCGACAGCTGGACGAGGCGGTGGGCAACGTCACGCGGCTGCAGCTGCTGGACTGGCTGATGGTGAACCTGTGATGGGGCCCGCCGCCACCCCTCCTTCCCGCAGTGGGCCCCGCCCTCGCCCCCCCCCCCTTCGTCCTCACTGCCGCGGCCCCCACTCCCGCCTCCTCACAGAGCCCCGGCATTATCTTCATACACTCGCAGCTAAGACATGTCATCGTGCGCTAGTCCCGGATTTTGCAGATATTCTTGTCCATGTGAGCAAGGACGTAAAATAAAAATTACAAATAAATGACTCCGAGTGTCTGGTTTCCTTAGGATCCAATGGGACCAATGCCTGTGTGCCAAATCGCTCAGTCCTGTCCAACTCTTTGTCAATAGTTCAGTTCAGTCACTCAGTCCTGTCCGACTCTGCAACCCCATGAATCGCAGCACACCAGGCCTCCCTGTCCATCACCAATTCCCAGAGTCTACTCAGACTCATGTCCATCAAGTTGGTGATGCCATCCAGCCATCTCATCCTCTGTCATCCCCTTCTCCTCCTGCCCCCAATCCTTCCCAGCATCAGGGTCTTTTCCAATGAGTCAAGTCTTCGCATCAGGTGGCCAAAGTATTGGAGTCAGCTTCAGAGTCAGTCCTTCCAGTGAATAACCAGGACTGATCTCCCTTAAGATGGACTGGTTGGATCTCCTTGCAGTCCAAGGGACTCTCAAGCGTCTTCTCCAACACCACAGTTCAAAAGCATCAATTTTTTGGCACTCGGCTTTCTTTATAGTCCAACTCTCACATTCATACATGACCACTGGAAAAACCATAGCCTTGACTAGACAGATCTTTGTTGGCAAAGTAATGTCTCTGCTTTTTAATATGCTATCTAGGTTGGTCATAAGTTTCCAAGGAGTAAGCATCTTTTAATTTCATGGCTGCAATCACCATCTGCAGTGATTTTGGAGCCCCCCAAAATAAAGTCTGACACTGTTTCCACCGTTTCCCCATCTATTTCCCATGAAGTGATGGGACTGGGTGCCATCATCTTAGTTTTCTGGATGTTGAGCTTTAAGCCAACTTTTTCACTCTCCTCTCTCACTTTCATCAAGAGGCTTTTTAGTTCCTCTTCACTCTCTGCCATAAGGGTGGTGTCATCTGCATATCTGAGGTTATTGATATTTCTCCTGGCAATCTTGATTCCACCTTGTGCTTCATCCAGCCCAGCGTTTCTCATGATGTACTCTGCATATAAGTTAAACAAGCAGGGTGACAATATACAGCCTTAACATATTCCTTTTCCTATTTGGAACCAGTCTGTTATTCCATGTCCAGTTCTAACTGTTGCTTCCTGACCTGCATACAGTTTTCTCAAGAGGCAGGTCAGACGGTCTGGTATTCCCATCTCTTTCAGAATTTTCCACAGTTTATTGTGATCCACACAGTCAAAGGCTTTGGCGTAGTCAATAAAGCAGAAATAGATGTTTTTCTGGAACTCTCTTTTTTGATGACCCAGCGGATACTGGCAACTTGATCTCTGGATCCTCTGCCTTTTCTAAAACCAGCTTGAACATCTGGAAGTTCACGGTTTACGTATTGCTGAATCCTGGCTTGGAGAATTTTGAGCATTACTTTACTAGTGTGTGAGATGAGTGCAGTTGTGCAGTAGTTTGAGCACAGAGTCAATAGTAGCTATGGTCAGTTAAGGAAAATTGACTCTTCAAGGAGAGTCAATTCAAGAAGAATGTCCTTTAATTTTTAACCTATTGCATGCATGCTAAGTCACTACAGTCATATCTGACTCTTGCAATCACATATAGCCCACCAGGCTTCTCTGTCCATGGGATTTCCCAGGCAAGAATCCCGGAGTGGGTTGCCATTTCCTACCCCAGGGGACCTTCCCAACCCAGGGATCAAACCCACATCTCATCATGTCTCCTGCGTTTGCAGGCCAGTTCCTTACTACTAGTGAGACCTCAGTCAGTTTAGTTGCTCAGTCATGTCCTACTCTTTGCAACCCGATGGACTGTGGTACATCAGGCCTCCCCATCCATCACCAACTCCAGGAGTTTACCTAAACTCATGTCCATTGAGTCGGTGATGCCATCCAACCATCTCATCTGTTTGTCCCCTTCTCCTCCCGCCTTCAATCTTTCCCAGCATCAGGGTCTTTTCCAATTAGTCGGTTCGAGACCTGGGAAGCCCCAATGGGATAAGGTGAAGCAGTCTCAAGTAGACTCTCTCAAAAGAGCCCAATGGCTGGCAGAGTAAAAGTACTGCCTGCCTGAGAGCCCAGCCAAACGCTGGTGGGCCTGTCATCTATGGATATGCACTTCCCATCCACCCATCAGTGACTTGTGACTTGCCTGCTTTAAAGGGGTCCCTAAATAAGCCACAGTTTGTCAAGAGTTATTTCAGCCCTTTGTAACCATGTACGTATTTTTCAATATCGAATCTGAATCCTTTAAATTAGGCTATCAGGACCTGACTTCTTGTCCTATCTCCCCAGAACTGTCCATCTCACCTTTATCCTTGGTTGTAGACTCTCGGGGTCCAAAAAGGTCCAGAGGACCTGAGTTCAGTGGCCATCCTGTACCTCTCCAGCTAGAGGATGTGGGGCAGGTCACCTGTTAGGACACTGCTCTGACTTAATGTCCATATCACCCCACCTTAGAAGCACTTTCTGAATTATATGTTCTCCAGCAATTTTACATTCTCCATCCTTCCTTCTAGAAACTTCCTCCTCTGATTTCTAGGTTTCCTATTTTTCTGCATCTCTCTGGGGCTCTACTCAACCCCTTACATTTTTCTATCCCAGGATTTGACCCTCTTGACCCTCCACTGTTCTCAATCATCTTCCCCAGGTGATCTCACCCAAATTCAGTGGCTTCAATCGCCCAATGTCTCCCTTCATGGACTATAGCACAGTGATTAAAATGAAAACTATGAAGCCAGGTATATATCCCAGGTTGTTTATGATGTTATGATCTTGTGTTTGTTTTGCACACATTTATCTGTACTGTAATTACAACCATATACAGATCTATGAGTTCACATTGGCAGACTAGAAGGGCAGGTGGTGGTTGAGTGGACACATCCTGTAGTTTGCTCATCTTCCAACCTTCAGGAAACCTGTCATCCCCTATTCCACGTGGTCTTAGAGAAGCATCAGTCATGGCATTGCCACCACCACACTGTGGGCTTGTAATCCTGGCTGGCCAATTGGAGGACCCCAATATCTCAGATGCAGTGATGGATTCAAATCCAATTACTTCTGAGACTTTCCTACTAGCAGGAAGACTGCTACTTTTAATGGGATGATAGTGGTCATCTTAACTCCTGGGCAGAGGTTCTCTTCAGAATGAAGTCAACCATAAACAAAGCAAGACTAAGAGGGGGCGAGAGTGTCTAAGCTCCATGATCTTGTCTGAATTCCTAGATCCTGCTGTGTCTCCATCTACCCATCCGGATTCCCCAGTCATGAAAATCAATAAATGCCCTGTTGTTTAAACGAGTTGGAACTTGGCTTCTGTCATTCCCAGACCAGAATTCTAACTGGCATAGGTTAACTCGGGCAGGAGGGGGAAAGTTTATTATTATTTAGAGTTCTCTTAATGATGCTCCCCTGGTGACTCAGACAGTAGAGAATCTCCCCACAATGCAGAAGACCCAGGTTCAATCCCTGGGTCGGGAAGAGCCCCTGGAGAAGAAAATGGCAACCCACTCCAGTGTTGGACTGAGGAGCCTGGTGGGTATCGTCCATGGGGTCACAGAGAGTCAGACATGACTGAGCAGCTAACACTTTCACTGTTACTAGTGATGCTGTAACACTGAGTACTTGGCTGTCTCTCTAAGGGACCTGAGACCCTTAGCTGCAGTGCTTGCACATGGATACACCTCTCCTCCAACAACAAAGTACAAAGAAACTCTATGGGACGAAAAATAACCATGCGTATGTGAAGTCGGGGGCAAATTCTGGACCCAAAAGATACAAAGAGACCAACAAATCCACTGAAGAGCCTGGAACCAAAATGGGGTCAGAAGCAAAAGCAGGGTGCTGAGCATGTCCCCTGCACATACCACCACCTAAGAGATGGGCAAGCCACTCCTCCAGCCCAAACCCTGGACACACCCATGCCCTGTACCCTTACCCCACACTTAAGGAACCAGCTCCCTTCACCCAGGGAGTGAGCAAGGGAACCTGCTGTTTGTTCTCGCTCCCCACTCCAGCAGCAGGGGCCCCAATAAAACTTTGCCTGAATTGCCTCTCTGGCCTCTAGTCAATTTCTAGTTATTGGGGAGGGCCACGAACTCTGGTCAGTAACATCCCCACCGCCGCCGAATCCCCACCCTACCCCATGCACCCGTTGTTTATTTGGTTAAGGGCATAAGGAAGAAGCCTGGGTGCAAGGACATTCTTTCCAATCCCTCATCACAGAAATCATGCCAATCAGCCAGGTGAATAGAGGTCCTTTTTTTTTTCTTAAACAAACCTTTATGGGTTAAAAAAAAAAAAAAAATCTTAAGTATTGTACAATATAAGCGCTGCCTCTAATACAAATCAGGAAAAAGAGCAGACACACCCTCTGCTCAGGTCACACAATAGGTGGTAAAGCATTTGTGTTCTTGGGGGAGGACTTTTTGTTCTGTTGTCCCGAGGAGGTCTTGGACTCTGCTGGCCCAACAGCCACCTCTGGCTTTCCAGAAGCTTCTGCCAGATGAGGCAGCTGGATCACCTCGGCTGTGTGCTGGCCAGAGCCTCGCTGGTTGCCTGGATTCTCATCCTGTTTGGTGGTGCCATCTTTGATTTTGTCTTTAGCCTCTACTTGGAGGACCACATCTGCCAAGGAGAAGACAGCGGGAACAAGTAAGTGTTCAAACGTGAGTTATGTTCTAACTGTCCAACAGGTTCTAAATCACTTCTGGGAAATCCTGGTGGTAACGATACAAAAATGGTTCATTTGTAAAGCACATTCTACGTGCCAGACATCCTTCTAAGCATGCGTGCTTAGTCGCTCAGTCCTGTCTGACTCTATGCAACCTCATGGACTGTAGCCTGCCAGACTCCTCTGTCCATGGGATTCTCCAGGCAAGAATACTGGAGTGGGGTGCCATGCCCTTCTCCAGGGGAGCTTCCCGACCCAGGGACCAAATCCGGGTCTCCTGCATCACCAGCAGGTGGATTCTTTACCACTGAGCCATAGGAGGCGCCCATCATTCTAAGCACTTGACAGTTACTGATTCCTTCACTGTTTCCTGCAGCTAGACAGAATCAGCCTTACTCTCATTCTCATGAATGGAGAAACTGAGGAACAGAGAGGTTAAGTAAATTGCCCAAGGGCTCACTCCTGGTGAGTGGTGGGGCCAGAATTTATCCCAGATATCCTGACTCCAGTGATCAAGTACATAACCCCGAGGTTATATTGCATATAAAAGATATTTGCATAATTTTGTAATCTGTCTGGTAAAAAATCAATAGGGCAGGGAACACACAGGAGGACAGACTGAGAGAAACGGAGAGGAAACAGAATTGAAGATAGGAGAAAAATGGAAATTCCTAATGATGAGAGGGGAAAAAAAGGAGAACCCAGCCACAAGCAAGTTTCTTGAAAGAGGAAAATCCCCAAATGAAGAAATGGCAGGCCAGGACTGCCACTGGAGGTCCAGTAGTTAGGACTTTACCTTCCAGTGCAGGGGCTGCGGGTTAGATTCCCAGTTGGGGAGCTAGGATCCCACATGCCTTGCAGCCAAAATTCAACACATTAAAAAAAAAGAAAAGAAGAAGCAAACAATGTTGTAACAAATTCAATAACGAAAATAAATGGTCCACACCAAAAAAATCTTAAAAAAAAAAAAAGAAATGTCTGGCTGGTTGTGATGAAACCAGAGTAATTAATCAAGGCTGAGCTCAGAGAAGTTGACACGTGGTTCTCCAGCGCCACCTGCCTCCCTGGGGTTATGAAGACAGAACGGGCCACGCGAGGGGCTGTACCTTTTTTGCCCAAGTGATGCTGTGCTTGCGTTTTGTCCTTCCTGGGCTCAGAGGGGAAACAGAAGCTCGTTTTCCTCAAGGTCTGAAGCCTGGGCTGAGCTTTGAGGCTCCGAGGCTCATGAATCCAAGCATGCCTGAGCGCCTGGTCAGGGGTCATGCGACGAGAGGGCTCCCAGCTACACACCAACAAAGCCCAGGACCAGTTAGGGTTCTACTTCCCTTTTTAATAATGAAATACTCTCAAAGACCCCAATAAAGAACATAAATAAAATATAAAGATGGTTCATTTTTACAGAACCCATTTAAGCTATGTTGTAACTCAGAGATATCACAGAACAGAGATTATGACATACAGTGTTAAAGTGTGCGTCTGTGTATGTGTATGACTCTTTGTGACCCCATGGACTATAGCCCATCAGGCTCCTCTGTCCATGGAGTTCTCCAGACAAGAATACTGGAGTGGCTTGCCATGCCCTCCTCCAGAGGAGGAGGGACTGAAGGACTGAACCCAGGACCCAAGGACTGAACCCAGGACCCAAGGACTGAACCCAGGTCTCCTGTATTGCAGGCAGATTCTTTACTGCTGAGCCACGAGGAAAGCCCTCATTCTGAAGTACCTGGAAGCAACAAGTAGAAGTGATCTTTTTAGAAAATGTGTATGACAAGCCAAGGAAAATCTCAGAGCAAAAGGCTTCCAGAGTTCCTAGCAATTCCCTTACAAGAAATAGTATAGAACATCTAAACCAATGGACTTCAGGATTTAATATACTAAGAACACCAAAATGAAAAGATACTTAATTGCTATTCCCAAACTATGGAATTTGGACCTCCAAATACATCACAAAGAAAATTAAAGAATGCTAGAATATTAAGATTGTAAGGGGGACTTGGTGATAATCCAGACTTCTAATGTAGTAACAAAATATATGTGACAGAACACCCACCATGGAGTCATCTCATCTTGACTTTCTTGAGTAATTTTAGCAACAAGGCACTAACTCACAGAACTAGCTATTCTAACTTTTGAAAACTCCAGTTCTTTAAAAGTCCTTCATTTTGATTGAGCCGAGACTCACTTCTCAGGAACCTTTTCTCATATTCTTTAAAGTTCTTTTTTAAATTTTTTTTTGGCCGCACCACACAGCATGTGATATCTTAGTTCCCTAAACAGGGATTGAACCTGCACCCTATGCATGGGAAGCGAAGAGTCCTGACCACTGGACCACCAGAGAAGTCTCAACCTCCTTAAAAATAGTGACAATAGGGATCTTTCCTGGGGGTCCTGTAGTTAGGATTCCACACTCCCAAGGCAGGGGGCCTGGGTTTGATCCCTGGTCCATCCCTAGAGCCCACATGCCACAACTGAAAGATGCTGCATGGTCTATGAAGATCAAAGATCCTACGTGCCACAACTAAGACCTGGAGCAGCCAAGTAAGTAAAAACTTTAAAAAATAGTGACAATAGCTAGTACTTTCTAAATACCTTCTAAACTAGGTCCTGTTCTAAAATGATTTGTGTGCTGTTTTTTTTTCCCCTATGACTTGACTAAAGTACAGAAGTAACTACTTTCTAAGGTTCAAAATATGCCTATAGATACTAAAAAACTGTACATATTAAATGTTTTATAGATCACCCTTTCCCTAATTCCCTCATGAGAGGATTTAAATTCTAAATCCTAGGGGAATGGGTGGGGAGGGCGCTGCTGCTGCTGCTGCTAAGTCGCTTCAGTCGTGTCCAACTCTGTGCGACCCCATGGACTGCAGCCCACCAGGCTCCCCTGTCCCTGGGATTCTCCAGGCAAGAACATTGGAGTGGGTTGCCATTGCCTTCTCCAATGCATGAAAGTGGAAAGTGAAAGGGAAGTCGCTCAGTCGTGTCCGACTCTTAGTGACCCCATGGACAGCAGCCCACCAGGCTCCTCCATCCATGGGATTTCCAGGCAAGAGTACTGGAGTGGGGTGCCATTGCCTTCTCCAGGGAGGGTGCTAAAACCAGCTTATATTGGGTGTGGATTCAGTAACAACAGCCTCCGTGAAGACCTTGGCTTCAGTTCATGAAACAGGAGACACTGAGGACATGCCTACAACCTCACTGCCAGACAGTCAGGCCAAGGAAACAAGAAAGCTCAACCTACACACTGTGCGCTCCAGGGCAATCACCTCATCTCTCTGAGCCTCAGCCTCTGCGTCTCAGAACAGAACAAGTCCTCGGCCCCACCGATCACACAGGACAATGGGTGGGTGGATGCAGTCTGATCAGGCAACGGATGGGGAAGCACCTTGTAGACCCTGAAGCTCTAAGGTCTGTGTTCATTGTGCTGTCATCACTGCCTCCCAGGCTTTCACCCGCAAATGTGTGGGAAAGGACCGAATTGAAGAGGAAACCCCAGAATCAAAGACACCCTGACAAACTCACACCAAACACCTTCTGAGAAAGTCCAGGAAGCTGGTGTCACAGGTTTTCAGCAACATGGTGAGATCCTTGGAATCCGGGTATCTCTTTTTCCCCCTGTTGTTGGTTATATTTTTAGGGAAACCTTTGGAATCTTTAGAGATACAACATTCTGTGTTTAGTTCCAGGTGTAAATACCCAATGATCACATCACAGCTCCTCACTCAACCAGGCTGCTTCTTCGCGTGGTCTCTGCAGCCTTCCCCTGCTCCATCCCACACCGCCCCCTCCCCCACCAACCCCCGCACAAACACACCCCAAAGCCCCAGTCAGTTTGAAATAACCACGTGTAAACCAATCCAGTGAACACAATTTACAAACGTTTCCTACTACTCCATGTGTTCTAAGCCTCCTTCCCACCACCTTCTCCCGGAATCAATTAAATGATTTCAACCAGTGTAAAATAACTATGATGATAATAATGATGATGGTGATGATAACAATAAAATAATTTTTAAAATTTAAAAGTAAATATGAAATGACAGAAACATTCAGCTCTGAGCAAAAAGGATACTGCCCATTCTTGGCTTATCTCTGCCCCTGCTCCTTCCTTCACTTACCCCAAAATGTGAGAATTTGGGACGTTCATGGGGAATAACAAGAAAGTCATTTTAGGAGAAGGAATTTGCTCTTAGAACTCATGTACAGACCACTCAAGCAAATTGATTTCTTTTTTTAAGTCATGTCAACATTTTGTCCATAATTGCAATGGTCAAACTTGACTGGTAACTTAAGACACAGCTTAGAATGCCTTTCTTGAGCCATTTCCACTGTTTCTAAAGCCCTCACCAAAAGTATGATCTGTCGTTGCTGAAAAGCAGCCCTGGAGACAGCTCCAAAGGCAGCCTGCGAACACCTAGTGCAGTGCTTTGCAGGTGAGACCACTCGTTTGGACATCCGCCAGTGAGCGTGTTCAGAAAGATGACCATGTATGCTCACACCTTACAAACATGCATGTAAAAGGGTGGATATATAAACACACACACACACACACAAGTGACACATTCCATGGAATTCTCACAAAAAGTCAGTGGGGTTCATACAATGAAAGGTACACAGTGAAGTGTTTCCAATTATGCAATCCATGCAATTTGCAGTGTGTCCAACAGAACACCTGCTCTTTTTACTGAATTCCTGGAAGAGCCCACAAATGTGTGTGTGTGTGTATACACACATGGGTATCTCTATGTGTTTATACAGATACAAATGGGCTGGGGGTACTTCTTAGAGCAGGAGTCCTGTTTTTGTTGTTGTTTAGTCGCTCAGTGGTGTCTGACTTTGTGACCCTACAGACTGCAGCACACCAGGCTTCCCTGTTCTTCACCATCTTTTGCAGTTTCCTCAAACTCACATCCATTGAGTTGGTGATGCCATCCAACCATCTCATCAGATCTCCACTTTCCTTTTGACTGTAGCACTGGGTTGCAACCTTATCCTATGCTGTCTTTTCACAGATGAGCAAAGAAGAATCAGACTCACAGGCTTACAATAACACAAACCCTACAGTCATCCTTATGTAACTGTTTTTCTTGTACAAGTTTTTCCCATCTCTCTCTTCTCCGTTACCTCATTATCCTCCCCATCTCCTTCTTGCTGCCTGGACCACCCACATCTCTTGCTATCCTTGAAGGAACATCACTTTGCTGCTAATTAGAGATATTAACCTGGAGTGGCTGGGCGGTCAAGGACCTGTTGACAGCCCAAGAGATAAGATCTGAAGTCGGCATAGTGTTTCCCAAACTCGCCTCATCTTAAGCTGCTGTAAAAACATACAGATTCCTGACTCCCAACTCAAAGCCACCATATCATAGGAGGATGATGGGAATTAGCACTATTTCCAAGAACCCAGATGATTCTTATAATCAGATAAAGTTTGGGAAGCACAGAAGAAGATGCGGCTCCCAATAAAGTCCTTTCTTGTGCGGGAAGGCAAGACGCATGATGCTGCTACCAAAACCACATTGCTCATTCTGAAGCCTGGTGCTGATGGTAAAAGTCAGGTTCTTGATGAACCGGACATGTGTGAGCCTTTGCTATCCTCTTACCAAAATGCCCTCTATCCCCTTCCCTTTGATTCCCCCAAGTACAGTCCCCTGAGTTCAGGGTTATAGGCGTGAGAGGTGACTCCCCACAATGCCTTTGTCAAGCAGGAGGGGACAGCATGTGCCTACTCATCTTGCCCTAAAATCCTTCGACATCCAAAAGGCTGTTAAAAGTGGTGAATGGGAAAAGTGGATTGGGGTCAAACAACCAGTTCTGTCCCCTTGTGCATAAGTTACACCAGTGAGTCAGTCAGACCTTCTTTCAAAGAAGGAAGGTCTGCTTTCATCAGACTACTTTCAAAGAAGATCTAGCCTGTGGGCACTTCCCTAAGCAGCCGGGACCCCAACACTGGCCCTACTCAGAGAGGCAGTCTTTATGCCTCTGGCCATGATTACACGCTGACGTTTAAAAGATGTAACCATTGGGATGGCGCAGGACCAACCAATCAGAGTGGACGACAGCTTTGGCATTGGAGGGGATCCTGGAGGACTCTTCCTTGCCAGACCTTAAACTTTTAGTTTCTGGCTCATGGGCTCGAAGGAGTGCTGGGAGAGATGCCAGAGAACCTGTGGCTGTGGCAGGGGCTCGGGGCCATGGCCTTTTCACCAAATGATATAGAAGTAGACTACATTTTAACCCCCACGTGGCTGAACCAATATACATGGACTGATCATTGACACAACTGCAACCTTTTTGTCCAGGAGGATCCCGCAGGGCAGTGTTCTTTTGACTGTGCTATTGATGGGACAAGATGTGTCATTCAGGTGGTGGGGAGTCCCTTCAAGGAGCCCCCTTTCTTCACACCTGGCTTCACTCCTCTCGGCTATCACTAGGGCTGCTGTGGCTTCTGCTCCATGGGAATCCCTTAGGAAAGGGATCGTAGCCCTAGGACTGGGTCACCTTCTGGTTCAGAGTGGCCCAGAGCCCCGCCTCAGTTTCAGCTCATTCATTCACCTGTCTGTCCTGCTCAGCACGACTTGGCTGAAAGGGCAGAGAAGCCTAAACTCCAGAGCCTGGGAACTGTGACGGGGGGCAGCCTAGGGGCTGTGGATGAGACTGAACTCCAGCAATAAGGCAGATATCCTGCACATAACTGACAACTCATTGCATGTCCACAGCAAAACTGTTCTGGCAGCCCTTGCTTATCCGTTTTATAGCGAAGTCGCAGTGAACCTGGAACAGTAAGGGACTGGGCAATTAAGAGAATTTCAGCAGGAAAGAATAGGGCTCCATTAATGATGGAATGGAATGATGGAATTTTCCACTGTTCTTGCAAGGACTCTTCTGCTCTTTGATTTCCCTTCATAGTGCATCATGTGAGCGGGCAGGCAAGCTGCGAGGGGAGGTGGGGACAGTTTATAAAAGAGCATAGAGTTCTAAGCTTTGAGGGTTTGACACCTGCTGATGGATCTTCTAAGCAGGAATCTGGTCACTCTTAGGCACCTGCCAAGACCTCATTCCTGATATGACTTCCCCACCCACCTCCATCACGCACCTGGTACCATTCTCAGCATCTTTTCACTTTTCTGAACGAAACCTCTAAGCACAGCCTGCCCTTTGGGGTGGGGCCAGAGGAAAAGCATCACATGGGGTGTAGGGCATGGAAGGTGTCTTCAAGGGCTAGGGAATCTTATCAGCCACCGTGGTGAAAAGAGAGTCAGACCTGGGACTCACCAAAGAACATCTGTCTCCTGGAGGCCGTCTGGATGAAGCGGGTTGGTGGCAGGCCCAGCACCTGCAATAAGGGCAAAGCGGTAGATTCACCCTCCTGGGGTCACACTTGCCAAGACTTTTGGAACCAGGGGGGACTTGGGCCAAACTGGCTTCTCCAGACAAGGACCTGAGATGTGAAGTTAATAAGGCTTCCCTGGTGGCTCAGCGGTAAAGAATCAGCCTGCCAATGCAGAAGATGCAGGTTCGATCTCTGGGTCAAGTAGATTTCCTGGAGGAGGAAATGACAACCCACTCCAATATGCTTGCCTGGGAAATCCCATAGGCAGAGAAGCCTGGTGGGCTAGAGCTCATGGGGACGCAAAGGGTCAGACAGGACTGAGTGAGTAAACAACAAACAGCAGCATGAAAGGATAACCTCAAGCCAGTGGTGGAGCAGGACCACAGCTGGAGGCTCGACTCCTAATCCAGGGCCGTTCCAGTATCCTGAGAATCGATCGGCATTGCCCACGTTACCCTAAACAGGCATCAGCATGAGCCAGGTGGGCACTCGATGCGGCTGCCCGCTCTCACTGCCAGAGCGAGTAAACCAGGGCAGCTGCGCACCACCCATGAATGGAGTGACAGCTGCCAGCTCAGAGCATCAGAGGGAAGGGGAGGAAGAGCGGATGGAAACCACCAGATGGACATCAGGCCGCAGGATGACTTCTGAAAAGAAAAGAGCAGCGCCTGCCTGGTCACCTTATCTGCACAGCAACCTACAGGGCTGCACGGAGAGAAACCAAGGGTGTCCCCATCAGCCCAGGTTCCTGGCTCTGCCGCCTGGTTCCCAGCCACGTTCCTTCCCTCGTGCTCCTCGGCTTGAGATCAAGAGGAAGCTGAATCAGTTCTGGGGCAGTGGGAACCTCCCCTTGGATCTGTTGCCCCCTCCCCAATTCTCCTGGAAACTGGAAGATGATTGGCTCAGGGATGCTTCATTAAATCATCCATCATCAGCCTCAGAAGCCATGGACTCTGGTCACCTCACTTTACAGAGACCCACAGCATGGAAGTGAATTGTCAAGGAGAAAGAGTAGCAGCTTGCAGGTTTACTGATTTCCAGGGTGGTGTTCATCCCACCGTGGTTATCATCATAGCACTAATACCTAAAGCATTTGAATACTCTATTATTAGTTTCAAGCACAAGATGAATCTCTTAATTCTCAAAGCTATATGTGTCTCTCCAACCATCTTTAATAAAATCTAGAAAATACAAATTTGGGATGGATGGATAGATAAACAGGTAGACGTAAGAAATTAGCTATACCTTTGTTCACAGTCAAAATATCATTGGGAAAATCCTAAAATGTGAAATTTCCACTTTAGGGGATTACTTTTTCCTGTGCTATCTAACTTGGCTTCATAGTGAAAAGAAAAATAAAGTTAGTCACTCAGTTGCATCTGAATCTTTGCAGCCCCATAGACTGTAGCCCACCAGGTTCTTCTGTTGTCTAATTTGGCTTCATAACAAGATGCCTTTAAGTAAGAGAATAGCAGGCATAATACATGCTTATATGAGAGTCTTGGTAAAACCTTTTCACTGGGAGATATTCTTCCCAGAAAGTTAAGACTATAACTAATGACTGAATAGTATATAGATTTGTTGGGTGTTGTGTCAGTCTGGTTTTTAGATTCTTTTGAATATATGGGAAAGTTGTTTAGTTGCTAAGTTGTGTCCAACTCTTTTGTGACCCCATGGACTGTAGTCCACCAGGCTCCTCTGTGCATGGGATCCTCCATGCAAAGAATACTGGAGTGGGTTGCTATTTCTTCCTCCAGGGGATCTTCCTGATCCAGGGATCAAACCTGCATTTCCTGTATCTCCTGTATTGGCAGGAGGAATTTTTTTTTTTTTTTACTACTTAGCCACCTGGAAAGCCTGGAAAGCCTGCTATAACAGTCTTATTTTAAACATCATGATATGCTGGAACTTACATCCTTTGAAACTAGTTAAATTTCTGATAAAAATGCTAGATGTCAACTCAAACGTGTACATAATTTCAAAACATCCAGCCCTCCCCTGCTAACAGATGCCAGCCATGGCTCTACAGCGAGCCAGATGCCACCTGGCTTCTGAGAACAGAAGTTACCAGCCCCGAGGGTGTCGGCTGGAAGGCAGCCGGGCCCCCTCACCTCCATGATGCAGGCCAGCTGCTCCACCTCGTTCTCCCCGGGGAACAGTGGGTAGCCCGTGTACAGCTCGGCCATGATGCAGCCCAGGCTCCACATGTCAATGGCCATGTTGTATGGATGGCCCAGGATCACCTCTGGGGATCGGTAGAACCGGCTCTGGACATAGGTGTAGACTGCGGGGGAGAGAAGAGAGACCTCACATGGAAGCCTCCTCCCAGAGCACACTGCGCCATGTATCTGCAGCACTTACAACTCATCTACTCTCGTTCAGTCTCTCAGTCCTGCAACACATGGATCGCAGCAACCAGGCTCCCTGTCCTTCACCATCTCCTGGAGTCTGCCCAAACTCATGGCCACTGAGTCGGTGATGCCATCCAACCATCTCATCCTCTGTCATCCCCTTCTCTTGTGTCTTCAACCTTTCCCAGCATCAGAATCTTTTTCAGTGAGTCAGCTCTTCAAATCAGGTGGTCAAAGTATTTGAGCATCAGTTTCAGCATCAGTCTTTCCATTGAATATTCAGGGTTGATTTACTTTAGGATTGACTGGTTTGATCTCACTGTGATCCAAGGGACTCTCAAGAGTCTTCTCCAGCACCACAGTGCGAAAGCATGACTTATGAGTCTATCCCACATCTGTCTCATCACATCATCACAGCAGCCTGATTATCATGAGGGGTTGTTATCCTCAAGTTGTTGACAAAGAGCTCTAAAGAAGGCATTGTCCTAAGGAAGCAAATTTGTCAGGCAAGCTTTTTAAATGATCTCTTGTTGGAGTACAGTTGCTTTACAGTGTTGGGATGGTTTCTGCTGCATGCCAAAGTGGAGCAGCTATGATGTTGTTGTTGTTCAGCCACCCAGTCATGTCCAACTCTTTGAGACCCCATGGACTGCAGCATGCCAGGCCTCTCTGTCCCTCACCATCTCCTGAAGTTTGCCCAACTTTATGTCCATATGAATCAGCTATGCGTATACATATACCCCCTCTTGTTTGGATTTCCATACCATGTAGGACACCACAGAGCTCTGAGAAGAGTTCCCTGTGCCATACAGTAGGTTCTCGCCAGTTATCTGTTTCACATCTAGTATCGATAGTTTATATGTGTCAATCCCAAACTCCCAATTCATCCCCCCGCCTTCCCCCTTACAGAGTGAAGTAACTCAGAAAGAGACAAAGAAGTATTGTGTATTAACGTGTATATGTGGAATCTAGAAAAATGGGATGGGTGACCTTATTCGCAAAGTAGAAACAGAGACACAGATGTAGAAGACAAACATGGATACCAAAACGAGCTTTTAAAAAAGAAAGTATGCGGCAAGTGTAAAGCTACGTTTTCGAACTGTTTGATTAGTCTGGGGAAGACATGCTCTGAAAATATTGCAATTTGGCAAGGGAAGAGGTGTATGACAACTGAAAAAGTAGCATGCAAAATGCATAATTTTAACATGCATATTCAATATATAGTATGTGCACTGTGTTGTATAATGTAAACTATAGAAAGAAAAGCTTAACAAAATCTCAGCAGAGGAGGACATATGAAAGGTAGTACTGTAGGCAGCCTAGATTTTATAGTTGACAAGACTCAGACAAAGGGATGGGACACTACAGTTATCTTGCAAATGCTGTTAATTGGATACCTGGGTGGGGGCAGGGCAGGGCTTTTGTAGTCACTTCACTGTGTGTGTGTGTGTGTGTGTGTTCTGGCACATGAGATCTTAGTTCCCTGACCAGGGAACAAACCCAGCCCCCTACAGGCAGGTTCTTAACCTCTGGACCACGGAGGAAGTCCAGTCACTTCTCTATTGTTTGAATTGGTTACAGTAAGGATGTAATAATTTTTTTAATTTAAAACAAAGTGAAGATCTAACAAAAATGACTTTTAGACCCTGTCTGCTTCCAAAATGGACTTGAAGCACTTTGCAATCGAAGTACAAATAGACGGGAAAGTGGAGGGGAGGGGTGAGGGTGGGGATGAATGAACTAGCTGAAGGGGATCAAGAAGTACAAATTTAAGTCTGAAAAGTTCTAAAATAAATAAGCCACAGGATGTAATATACAGCATATAGAATACAATCAATAATATTGCAATAACTTTTATGGGGACAGATGGTTATTAGACTTCTCATGGTGATCATTTCGTATACCTAGGCAAAAGTCAAATCAGTATGTTGTACACCTGAATCTAACTTATACAGAAGGCCAACTATACCTCAATGAAAAGTCAATAAGAGAAAAAAGTTAAATCTAATGTATACTCACATGATGCTTACATGTGTCAGGCACTGTTCCAAGTGATTTACATGCATTAACTGTTTGAATCCTTATAACTACCCTACAACAGTTATAGTTTTATTTTAGTTGTTTACAATTGGAGTATAATTCTTTTATAACACTGTGTTAGTTTCTGCTGTACAGCGTGAATCAGCCACGTGTATACATATATACCCTCCCTCTTGAACCTCTCTCACTCACCTCCCCCGCCCCACTCCTCCAGGTCATCACAGAGCACTGGCCTGGGCTCCCTATGCTATGCAGAAGCTTCCCACCAGCTGTCTATTTCACACATAATAGCGTACATATGTCAGTGATGCTCTCCCAATTCGTCCCACCCTCTCCTTCCCCCTGCTGTGTCCACAAGTTTGCCCTCTGCACCTACATCTATATTCCTGCCCTGCAAACAGGTTCATCACTACTGTTTTTCTAGATTCCATGTTTCTGGGTTATTATATGATATTTGTTTTTCTCTTTCTGACTTACTTCTCTCTGTATGACAGGCTCTGGGTCCGTCCACATCACTACAAATGACTCGATTTCGTTCTCTTTATATGGCTGAGTAATATTCCATTGTATACAGGTACCTCATCTTCTTATCCACTCCTCTGTCGGTGGACTATTAGGTTGAAGCAGGTACTATTATCATACCCATTTTAAAATGAGGAAACTGAGGCATACAGAGATTCAATAAATTCCCAAGGTCACTCAACAGCAAGTGGCAGAGCTGGGATTTGGACTCAAACAGTTCTAATTGAGCATCCATTCTCTCTACTGTTTTGTGGTTAAAGTAAAGATCAAGGGAAGTCAGAAAACATAAAAGTGGGGAAAAAACACCTGGAAACCAAGGGTAAGATCATTACAAACTCAGTTCTGAGCATCTTGGCAGCCAAGATAAATCTTAAGTAATGGGTTACAGAGAGTTCATCTCCAAGGAGGGTGAGCATATTCTTTCTTTCTGGGAAGAATAATGTTTTCTAGCTGGAATTTGTTATGGCTTCCATATGTAAACAATAAAGGACTTGCATCTCCAAAAATGGTTTTGGAGAATATTTGGAAACATCCATTTAATAGTCTTTCCTTTGGCTTCAGGGGACTTCCTCTGACTCGCCCTGCCCCATGAAGGCTAGTTCCACAGCCCCTCTTTCATGTGCCTTAGCTCAGTCCATATATATACTTCTCATCCTTATACACATCACATTATCTTTTTATCTTCCTGTCTCCTCCACTGGGCAGGAAGCCTGCGGAGGACAGGAAATGCTCATTTTTGGTTCCTGATACCCTGGAGGAGGGCATGGCAAGCTGCTCCAGTATTCTTGGATGAGAAATCCCTATGGACAGAGAAGCCTGGCGGGCTACAGTCCATGGGGTCACACAGAGGTGGACACGACTGAGGAGACAGCACACATACCACATGCCCTAGACAGTGACTGACACCCAAGAGATACTCAGCAGACGTTTGTGGAATGGATGTGCTCTTGACATCAACAAACCTGGCAAAAGCCAAAGGAAAAGACTCTTGAATCAAGTTCAGTGATAGCTGTAGAAATGAATTGGCCCAAAAGTTCGTTCAGGTTTTCAGTAAGATGTTATGGAAAAACAAGAAAGAACTTTTTGGCCAATTCAATACTCTAGGGCAGCTTTCTAGATTCTAGCTTGAAATATATATATATATATACATATATATGTATATATATTTGTTTTTATGACTATATACACATATATATAATAACATATATATATTATTATATATATATATTATTTTATATATATATATATATAACCTGGAGAATCTAGGGCCATGAACCCCAAACTTTAGAATGTCTGTGTTTTCTAAAGTACAGCCTCCCAGGTACTGTCCCAGAAATTTCGGTTTGGGACAGCTGGGGTCAGCCTTCAGAAGCTGTTAGTTTTCAGAGGCCCGGTGCTCTCTGGACCCCAAAGATAACTTGGATAAAGGTCTTCGGATAATTCCAGAGTCACAGAGTATGAAAGCAGCAAAGCAGCCGTACCGTATTTGAACCACCCTTCGCATTTTACAGATGAAGAAACTTAGGCTCAGAGACGTGAACCAGCTTGGTTCAAAGTCAAACCAGCAACTGTGATGGCTGAGCCCAGAGGAGGACCCAGGTGGCGACCACGTGTGGGAACTGTTGGTTTCAGGAAAGGAAAGAATCGCAATGGGGAAATTGGGACAAAGGGACTGGCCTGGCCCTACCTTTCTGGTGTTCATAACAGCTTGATCCAAAGTCAATGACTTTAACAGAGACTTGGCCTTTCTGGCACAACACTATATTCTCCTAGAGGGAAGACAGACACAGGTCAAGCTTTAACAATGTTGGCCGAGGCACGCTATTTACCTAACTGTCCACCAATCTCTGGAACCTCCTTCAGGGGGACTCCCCCCACATCTCCAAAACCGCACCCACCCCCCACCCCCGTCTCCTCCTCTGATTTCTGCTTCCAGGGCTGCATCTCTTGTCTGGCCCAAGTATTTGCTGCTCTGCAGCATTTCTTTTGCATCAATACTGACTCTTGACTGACATAAACGCTGTGACTCCTGAAGATGGTGAGTTTATTTTTATCTCCTTGTACCTGTTTCTATGCCTTGCTTGCATAAGGCCTTGGAAATATCACTGACCGGGACTTCCCTGGTGGTCCAGTGGTTATGAATCTGCCTGCCAGTGCAGGGGACACAGGTTTAACCCCTGATACGGGAAGATTCTGCATGCCGCACAGCAATTAAACCCACACACCACAACTACGAGCCCGTGCTCCATGCTTCACAACAAGAGCAGTCACTGCAATGAGAAGCCTGCGCTCACCACAACTAGAGAAAGCCTGTGCAGCAATGAAGACCCAGTGCAGCCAAAAATAATCAATTAATTAAAAGCGAAAGAAGAAAGATCATTGCCTGAATCGATGCTTCCATTAAGTGCCCCAGCAACATACTGGTATGACAATCAAGGACCGAAACAGAAACAAAAAAATCCCCCATGGTGATTTGATTGGAGTTGGGACCGTTGGGCTGACTTTGCAGAAATTGTGAAGCCAGGTGTTCCAGCAGAATCCTGGATGAGAAGGCAGAGCTCTGGGCTCTCCTCTCAGAGTATGAGAGTGGCCCACCTGGGGCTGGAAGGTTAGAGTCCTAATCATATTTCCAGGGATCTCAATATCAGATGAATCAAGGGATCGGATGCATGAGGTCGTCACAGCTCACTGATACTAACCACTAAGTCCACAGGAATAACTGCCTGATTCTTGAATCCACACTCACCAAACTCTCCTGCTTGTATGTCTACTTTTCTATTGAGCATGTATATTCCTGTCCACTTAATCTACTTCTCAAGCAAATCGATTCGCTCATATTTCAGCTACCACCTATCCTGTGGGTTCCTTGCTGAGAGTCAGTCCCCTAAGCCCAAAGACCACGGTCCCTTTGGAGGTGCAAAGCTGAGGATTAGGAACTTGGATGTGGAGAATAAATTAGTGTACCACTCTCCTTGTGTGGCTCTACCAGTCAGCCCCAAGAGAACATCTCTATCTTGACAATCCTTAATTAATAGAAGTATCCCAGATCTGGCTCAGTAATAAAGAATCTACCTACCAAGCCAGAGACTCGGGTTCAATCCCTGGGTCAGGAAGATCCCCCGGAGCAGGAAATGGCAACCCACTCTAGTATTTTTGCCTGGAGAATCCCATGGACAGAGGAGCCAGGTGGCCTACAGTCCATGGGGTCACAATAGAGTCGGATATGACTGAGCAACTGAGCATGCATCCCAGATCCAGCCAATGAGTTATAGCATTTGTAAGCAATGTGAGCCTTTAATTTGGGGGCGAGGAGACAGGGAAGAGGAAACATTGAGGCACACGCCCGTGAACTGTTCTGAAACCAGCTCCCGACCCCAGACCTTCATACCCTTGAACCTCTTCCCGAGTGACCCCTCTGTGTTCCTTACAATGGCAATCATTGACTCTCTTTTTTAAAAGAATTGTTTGATGTAGACCATTTTTGAAGTCTTCATTAAATTTGTTACAATTTTGCTTGTTTTATGTTTTGGTTTTTTGCCCCCTCGGCATGTGGGATCCTACCTCCACAACCAGGGATCGAACCCACAGCCTCTGCATTAGCAGGTGAAGTCTTAACCACTGGAGCACCATGGAAGTCCTTTATTAACTCTTTCCAACAAGCAATTGTTAACTGCCCACCATTACTTCCCTGGTGGCTCAGATGGTAAGGAGTCTGCCCGCAAAGCAGGAGACCCGAGTTTGATCCCTGGGTTGGGAAGATCCCCTGGAGGAGGAAACGGCTGCCCACTCTAGCATTCTTGCCTGAAAAGTCCCATGGATAGAGGAGCCTAGCAATCTACAGTTCATGGGGTCGCAAAGAGTCGGACACAACTGAGCAACTTCACTTTCACTTTCATCATTACTATTGCCAGGGACCATGTTAGGTCCTCAGAATATATTGGAGAGAAGACCTGGTTTCTGACCTTGACCTTGAAGAAACTTGCAGTCCAGCAGGGGATATGGATAAAGAAACAATTCCAACACAAAGTAATCAGTGCAGTGACAGAGCTAATATAGAACAGGAGTCAGACATGTGGGGGGTGGGGGGCATCAATATGGAGTAAAAGAAGTCTTTGGAGATTTCCTGTATCCTAGGACCAACTTGGAGTGGGCTTCCCAGGTGGCGCTAGTGATAAAGAATCCATCTGCTAATGCAGGAGACCCAGGAGATGTGGGTTTGATCCCTGGGTGGATAAGATCCCCTGGAGAAGGAAATAGCAACCCACTGCAGTATTCTCGCCTGGAGAATCCAATGGACAGAGGAGCCTGGCGGGCTACAGTCCATGGGATCACAAACAGTCGGACATGACTGAGCACACACAGCACCAACTCAGAGGACAGGGTGGATTTAGGACATCTGCCTCCCTGCTTGACACACATCTCCAAGTACCCCGGCCCCCCAGGGCTCAGTCATGCAGGTCCCGTCTGCCTTGATGACACCACATCTCTCTTCTATGTCCCAGTACCCCTGTCTTGTCCTTGCTGCATCTCACGTGGTTTACACAACCTGCAAGCCCTTAGCCTCCACCCTGGAACCCTGCCCAGTTGCCACTGGGGAAGGGTACCAGGCAAACCCTTTCTGAGGGTGGAAACCAGCTCCCCGACAGGACACAGGCTGCACTCACGGGCTTGAGGTCACAGTGAATGATCTTCTCCATGTAGAGCATCTGCAAACACTTCAGGACAGAGAGGGTGAAGCGCCGAATGATGGTGAGACTGAAGCCTTGGAAACTGTTGTTCTTCATCAACTCATACAAGTTGATTCTGGGACAGAGAGAGAGAAAGTGACGTGAAGCAGCGTAGGAGGTATATGATGGTGAGTCTGAACCTGCAACATCAATTCCTTATCACCTGGTTGCCCTCTGGCAGTGGCAAGACCCAGACTAGGAGGTGGGGCTTTAGTGTCCTATAAACTTGACTTTTCCATTGACTAACGGTAGATTCAGGGTGACATTCAAACATGCTGGCCTCTTGGATGTTTGTTTTTTTACATGCAGGATCCTTTAATCACTTCGCTACACACGTGTGTGTTAAGAGGTTAGTATATCAAACTTCTGATATATTCACGGTTCTTCAGCCCCTTGAGAGGGATCCAGGGAGCCCTCCAGTTACTCAACCGAGTGACCAACTCCGCCCACACAGAATAAATGTCTAAAGATGGCAGCTTCCTGATAGATGAGGGCACAAGGGAGTGGGTGGGCAGGGGCTGAGGGAGGAGCCCTGCCCATCTCAGTGAGCCCGCCTGCCCGGTCCCCACTCTCGCCCTCGGGAAGGCTGAGGGCGGGCTCCTGCCGGATGAAATGAATATAGAATCCCTATATATAAGGAATCATAGACATATACACACATATATGAGAATCCTGAGTGTGTGAATGTATATACACATACATACAGGAATCTTATCACTCTCTCTATATAGAGAGAATATATATAGAATCCTATATATATATATGGAATATATACAGAATCCTATATATATATAGAATATATACAGAATCCTATATATATATAGAATATATACAGAATCCTATATATATAGTATACAGAATCCTATGTATATATATGGAATATATACAGAATCCTATGTATATATAGAATATATACAGAATCCTATGTATATATAGAATATATATAGAATCCTATATATATAGAATATATAGAATATATATAGAATCCTATGTATATATAGAATATATACAGAATCCTATGTATATACAGAATATATATAGAATCCTATATATATAGAATATATATAGAATCCTATATAGAATATATAGAATATATACAGAATCCTATGTATATACAGAATCCTATGTATATATAGAATATACATAGAATCCTATATATATAGAATATATATAGAATCCTATATAGAATATATAGAATATATACAGAATCCTATGTATATATAGAATATATATAGAATCCTATATACATAGAATATATATAGAATCCTATATAGAATATATATAGAATCCTATATATATATAGAATATATATAGAATCCTATATATATATAGAATTCTATATATATATAGAATATATATAGAATCCTATATAGAATATATAATATAGAATATATATAGAATCCTATATATATATATATAATATATATAGAATCCTATATATATATAATATATATAGAATCCTATATGTATATAGAATATACATAGAATCCTATATATAGAGAGAATGCATATAGAATCCTATATATATATAGAATATATATAGAATCCTATATATATAGAGAGAATACATATAGAATCCTATATATATATAGAGAATACATATAGAATCCTATATATATAGACTATATATTGAATGCTATAGAATTCTGCTATATTAAGTGAAATACACTGACTTATAAATATTGAAAGCTAATATAAAGCATTTTAACCAGAAAAGCTTAAGTGTGAGTTGCCAGTTCATGGTTTCTTAGTTGCTAAGTCTTGTCTGACTCTTTGCAACCCCATGGACCGTAAGTAGCCCGCCAGGATCCTCTGTCCATGGGATTCTTCAGGCAAGAATACTGGAGTGGGTTGCCATGCCCTTCTGCAGGGGATTTTCCCCACCCAGGGATTGAACTTGCATCTCCACACCTTCTGCACTGCAGAATGATTCTTTACCCCTAAACCACCAGGGAAGCTCCCCCATTAAATAGTCACATACAGACAAACCTAGTGCTCTGACCTTTAAGGCTCCCTTTCATCACTTATGCAACTTATCAACACAAAGTGAATTAAAGAGAGGAAGCAGCTGACCCCAGGAGTTCAAAGGTGATGCAGAGGTGATTGCGGAAGTAGAAGAAGTCCTTCATGTGCACCACATTGTAGGTGTTGTCTTTGTCCTTCCGTCTGAGAGCTTCTAGGATCTTCAGCTCCACCAGGGCCTGGTGGTGAAATCTGGAGAGGTTGGGAAGCGGTGGGGAGGGTGGGGGTGGGGACAGAAGATGTGGTGTTGCATCAGCTACAGCAGGTGGCCCCCTTCTCAGTCCTCCCATCACCCCCACAGGACAGGATGTGCTAAACACTCTAGACTCTGGCCTCCTCTCTGCACCATCATGGAATCGAACAGGTGGAGAGGGAAAGAAAAGGAAAAGCAGAGACAGGAAGGGTTGGCATCAAGGAGCGGCTGATGTCACACAGAGTGAAGTAAGCCAGAAAGAGAAAAACAAGTATCGTATATTAACACATATATATGCAATCTAGAAAAATTATACTGATGAACCCATTTGCAGGGCAGCGATAGAGACGCAGACGTACAGTACAGACTTGTGGATACAGCGGGGGAAGGAGAAGGTGGGACGAATTGAGACAGTAGCATTGAAACATACGCTACCATATGTAAAACAGAGAGCTAGTGGGAAGTTTCTGTATAACAGAAGGAGCTCAACCTGGTGCTCTGTGACAACCTAGCGGGGTGGGATAGGGGGGCAGTGGGAGGGAGTTGCAAGAGGGAGGGGACATATGTATACATATGGGCAATTCATGTTGCTGTATCACAGAAACCTACACATCATTAATTAAAAATAAACTTGAAAAAAAGAAGGGGCCAGAGTCATGTGGCCCTTCCTGCACAGCTGATGCCTTCCACCAAGCCACACCTCTTCTTGTTCCTGATGATTTTCAAGGCCACCAATTCATTGTTTTTATGATCCAAGCACTTGGCCACCTGTCCAAAGGACCCTTTTCCAATCATCTCCAGAACCTCATAGCGGTAGGCGATGTGGTCGTGTAGGACCTGCAGAAGTCAAGTAGGGGTGAGGGAGGAAACCATGGTTTCCAGGTCACTTGGCGTTTGTGCATTTTTTGTACATGTCATCAGCGTGGCGGTGTCATGACTATTCACTTGCATGTCATCATTCACATTGATTGTGTTGGCTTGAGGCCAAGGGCCAGGTCCTATTCATTTCTGATAGCTCCCTCTGTATTTCAGGAGTCCAGCAGGTGCCCAAGCATACAATAGACTCCCAGTAAATAGGTGTTCCATGAACACTTGCTGACAAAATAAATGTGGAAGTATAGCTGTGTTGGGGATGTAGCTATGTGCATTGCATACTGTGCATTTGCTGAAACACAAAGAGGATGGAGATTCTGAGCATACAGAAAGCACACATCCCTCCTCTGCCCCCTGGTGCTCTAAGATTTGAGATGGAGGAACTGGGTTGCAGTGCATTAACATCTCTGGGGAACTTCCCAGAGACTCTAGACCCTGGTGAGAGGGAGATGAGAGGAAGGAGAAGTTGACAGCCTCTGGCTGAACTGGAGGTAAGGTTTAGAGCAGAGGTTCTTAACCAATGGCCCATGAATACCCCCCGCCCTTGAAATTTTGTATATGTGCAGTCTCTTCTGGGATAATGATTTTATAACTTTTATCAGATTTCCAAAGGGATCCTTGACCTAAAAATGTTGAGAACCAGGGCTCTAGACCAGTAGTCCCCAACCTTTCTGGCACCAGGAATCGGTTTCATGGAAGACAGTTTTCCACAGACCGAGGCAGGGGGGGAGATGGTTTGGGGATGATTCAAGTGCGTTACATTTATTGTGCACTTTACTTCTATTATTATTACATCAGCTCCACCTCAGATCATCAGGCATTAATTAGATCCTGGAGGTTGGGGACCCCTGCTCTAGACAGAAGATGTGTGCCAGAAACTAAATCCTTGCTTCTCAAGGTCTGATCCAAGGACCAGCACGTGGGCATCCCCCGGGAGGTTTTTAGAAAGGTCTCAGGCCCCACCCCAGACCTGCTGGCTAAGAATCTTCATTGGTAACGAGACTCCCAGGTGATCTGTGCACACCAGAAAGCTTGGGAAACACAGCCCTGAATTCAATTAAGAGAATCCACTTCTTTTATAAAGTCATCAGAGATCAATTGTGTCTCCTAATCTAAGAGGAAGTGTCCAGAGGAGGAATTTTCCAACAGCCTGAAGGGCTAGCGGACTAAACATTACCCATCTGGACATCCTCAAGGTAGAGAGGAACACCTTGTAGCCTCCAGACGCCCCCTGCAGACTGGGGAAGAGGCCGCACCCTGGACACAGAAGACAGGGAAGAGGAGTCTCTGGGACTCACCTTTAGGAAGCTGAAGGGAGCACTGTGCACGAGGGGACAGTGGGAAAACGTTTTTTGTCTGTTTGCAGGAAATGACCTCTCTTATAAAATAGAAAAACGTGCCGCATGGAGTTGTATGGAGGAAACAAAAAAAGGGAATCTTAGAAAGATTGCATCTTAGTCCAAAGTCTGGTCTTTCCAATGGGTCCAGGCGGCACTGGAGAGGAACCTGGGAGAGGGAGGGTTCATCCAGGATGCAAACCTGTCACCTCTAATACTCTTGAAAATCAATATTCTGTGAACAGAGTGCTTTGTGTACTAATTGTATGTGTTTCCCCATTTTAATACCGAGTATTTCTTTGATTTAGCACCAAACAGAATCCTTCAGGACGCCCAGAGATCCAGATACATCGGCACCAAATGCTATAATATACTCCACGCTCTCTACCCTTCCAGACTATCTCTTGTCCCAAAGCCCCAAACCCCAAAGCCAGTTTCCACAATCCCCTGCCCCATCACCTTCATGTAGGAGCCATGTTCATCATCGAAACTTGTCTTGCTGAATTTTTCCGGAGCCATGTGGAGCTTCTCGGCTTCCAGACCCAGGAACCACAGCTCTGTGTAGCCCAGGATCTCACTTTGCTCATAAGAAGACAGCTGCTTCTTAAAAAACTTTAGGGCCTCTGTGTGAAAAATACTGCAGATGTTAGTTAAGGTGTGGTGATGTGAGGATGTACCCAGGTATAGACCAGAGCATCCTTTCCTATTCATGAGCCAGGTGGCTCTTTCCTCAACAAGGTGGCTAAGAACCTCATGAAGGACCGTACATCCTGGATCTCACAGGATCCAAGTGGAACAAGGATGGGTGTGTCAAAGTGTGGTACTGATTTCAACCAACCAGGAGGAAAACACACCAGAAGTGTGGGGAGGGGGATTTCCTTGGTGGTCCAGCAGTTAAGACATTGCCTTCCAGTGCTGGGGGTGCAGGTTCTATCCCTGATCAGGCAGCTAAGTTCCCACATGCCTCACGGCCAAAATACCCCAGAACATAAAACAGAAGCAATATTGTCACACATTCAATAAAGACTTACACAAATAAGGAAGCCAAGGGGAGATTTAGTCCCCAAAGAGCTATGGGTGCAGCAGCTTGGGTAGAGCATTTCAGGAGTCAGCATAGTGTCAACAGAAGTGTATAGTTAAGGCAGAAATCACCCAAGTTCATCTGGCATTGGGCTACGCCAAGTCTATCCTGAGAGAGTTCGCAAACTACGATGCCCTCTAAGGAGCAGGCAGGTGGCATAAATCCGACTTTCAAGTCCAGGAGGTCTTCCCGCTCAAATCTGCAGAAAGCCAGGAGGTCTCAGCCTGGCAAGGGATGTGTGTTGTGTATTGTCTGCTATACTGGCCACATTGCCATTGCATCAGGGGCTGGTATCTGGTCCGGGGCAGGCGGGGTGGGATTCAAGCTTTAAGAGAGATGGTGAGGGACTTCCTGGCATGCTTCCACTGCAGGGGGGGACGGGGTTCAATCCCTGGTCACAGAATTCAGATTCCATACGCCAACTGATCCCAAAGCAGATATTAGGTAAAACTAACAACAGCTGAAGTATCAACTACAATGATACAAAGCAATACAAACTTACAGCCACTTGGAAACAAACTCTCTCTCCTAAATCTTGGATCAAGAAAAATCAAATGTGTAATTATAGAATGTTCGGAAGAAAAAAATATATGAATATTTCATATTAAAACAAAGCAATCTGGTGGCATTAAATTGTGTCATATTAAAAAAGAGAGAGAGAGAAACAGTGTTAAGAGCAGGTGAACCAGGACGAGGGATGAAGTGGGAGGGACATCACATTCTTTGACCAACTGCTGGAGTCAGAGAAGGAACTTGAGGAGGAAATGAAGACATATGGGAGACCAGGCCTATAGGTGAAGTGCCCACATTACCTCTGCTCTTTGTTCTTAATAAACTCACCCCCTTCTGAAATGCTCTGTGTCTGGAAATTCTTTTCCAACCCTCGCTCGGACTGCCCTGATGTGTTCAGTTGGCAAAAAAATTGCTGTTTTTCCATAACCTCATAGAGGAAAACCCGAACAAACTCTTTGGCCAAGCCAGTACCATCACAGTAAGTGACGAGGCACTGATGGACCTCAAAACCGCGCCCACACCCACCCCGCCGCTGCCCCAAAGCCACACCTGCCGCTGTCAGAGGCACCTTGTGTTTGGGCTTCTTTGGCGGCTTCTCCTCTGCTTTGGTGTCTTGGGTTTTCACGTTCAAAGGGAAGACCGTCTCAGAAGGCTTGAGCTCAGAAGACTTCTGATGGTGAGCTTGATTCTCCTGTTCAGGGAAAGACACTCGCAATCAAGGCCTCTTGGGGCCACTTCTGGGTGTCCTAAACCATGGGTCTGACCAAGAAGAGCCCTAGCCAGCCAGACTCTGCTTTTTCTCTCCAGGGAGAAAAATGGTTATTGCAAGACAGTAGGGGAACTTGCCTGGTGGTCCAGTGGTTAAGAATCTGCCTGCCAACGCAGTGGATGAGGGTTCGATCTCTAGTCTGGGAAGATCCCACATGCCGCAGAGCCTGTGCTCTATAGCCCTGGAGCCACAACTGCTGAAGCCAGTGCAGTCAGAGCCTGTGCCCAGCCACAAAACAAGCCACCACGAGAAGACGGAGCATCACTAGGAAGAGTAGCCCCTGCTGGCCACAACTGAAAAAACCCTGCACAGCATCGAAAATCCAGTGCGACTAAAGAATTCATGAATTATAAAGAAAAGACAGTAGGTTTTCACACTCTCTCTCTCAAAGGGAGGATCCATCTGACTCTCCATATTCTCCGTGAAACTCCTGTACATTACAGTTTGCAGCAGACCACCCCAGGGACATCTTCCTGCAGGAAGGATGGGAATGGTTCTTTCCTACTGACCTGGAAAAGGCCAGTTCCTAACTAGATAGAGTGACCTGCCCAAGGGCACAAACAGTTGAACATCAGTGCACATAACAGCTCTTTAACTCGGCACTTTCTCACGTGATCTCATTTGGTCCTTACACAAAACAATTAGGGGACACGGAAGGAAAACCAACATTTTGTACTGTTTATACATGCTTCTACCATTAATACACTTGACACTTCACTTTTCAGTGAATCCTCATAACAGTCCTACCATGAGTCTGTTTAATACAGAAAGTCAATGACTTACTGTTCAAGTTTACATTCATCATAAACATTACATTCATCGCTTCTCAGCCTTTTGGCTAAGATCAAGCGTAGTATGGGAGTTTCCTAGGTGGCACAGTGGTAAAGAATCTGACTGCAATGCAGGAAACTCAGGAGAGGGGGGTTCGATCCCTGGGTCAGGAAGATCACCTGGAGGAGGGCATGGCAACCCACTCAGCTATTCCTGCCTGAAGAATCCCATGAACAGAGGAGCCTGGCGGAGTACAGTCCACAGCGTCACAAAGGATCGGACACGACTGAGCACATTCATTGTAAAGAAGGTGGACAGGACCGGAAGCCGACTCTTCAGCTCAGGTCTTTTCCCTCCATCCTAGACCTCTCTGAACACGGACTGAAAGCAGAAAGGCCTTTCACCTGCCTGCCCCAGGTCACACCCACTGCTTCCAACTCACCTGATACAGCGAGGGCTGCTTTAGTGGGAGTTTACTGCTGACGTGTGGGAAGCTCACCATGGTCTTCTTCCCCTTGGTGTCCATGAAAGGCAGCGAAGTGAAGCTGGCATTAGTGTTCTGCAGGAGAAGCTGGTGAGTTACAGACACCTTGGGGGACCCAGTGTGCCAAGCACCCTCCCCAGAGCAAGGACGAGCCAAATCCAGGGCAAAATCTGCCTCGGGAGTTCTTGGAGAGAAAATGGAGTGGTCCCGCAGATGGGCTCTGGGTTCAAATCCCTGCTCCTACACCTTCTAGCTGCAGACCTTGGATAGTCATGCTGACCCCTTCTGTAAGCTTCAATTATTTCAGCACTGCCATGGGGATAAAACTGGGACTTACCTCACAAGGCTTTTGTGAGGTAAACCAAACAATCTATGTAGAATATTCCAGACACGTTAGCCATTATTATTATCATGCCAACATCTCACCACCCTGACCAGGGGAAGATCTTCCTGCTGTACAATGCAAACCTTCCTTGGGGCAGTACAAGTGCCCAACTCCTCTAACAAATATATATACTTCTTATGGCCATGCCAGGCAGCATGTGGGATCTTAGTTCCCTGACCAGAGATCAAACCTGGGTCTCCCATATTGAAAGCTCAGAGTCTTAGCCACTGGGCCACCAAGGAAGCCCTCCAGCTCCTGTACACTACTGACTTGACCTGTCCACCTGGGTCCCTGCTCTCCCCCACACTGACGGATTGACTGGGAGAGAGGTGTCTGATGTTGGAGCTTCCCAGGTGGTGCTAGCGGTAAAGAAACTGCCTGCCAACAGAGGAGACATGAGACGCAGATTCAATCCCTGGGTTGGGAAGACCCCCTGGAGGAGGGCATGGTAACCCACTCCAGTCTTCCTGCATGGAGAATCCCACGGACGGAGGACCTGGTGGGCTACAGTCCATGGGGTCGCAAAGAGTCGGACACAACTGAGGTGACTGAGCATGCACGCACAGTCTATCAGTGAAGCAACATTTAAAACTGGGCAGAGATGGGGTGTGGTGATGCGGGTAGAGCATGTTCATCATGTTATGCTGAGTTGATCCAAAAATGCCTGTTATAGACCATCCCCCGCCACCTACCTCCCCTCATCCTCTGCTGGGAAAAGACCTGAAGCATCACTTCCTACCTTATTCAAGAATTGGGTCATCCTGAAGTTCTTGACCTTGGTAGGGGGTTTCTGGATTTGAAGCAAAGGCTTACTCTCAACCTGGACCCAGTGAGAGAGAACTGGAATAACATGTGACTTGGTGTCATCGTCGGTGCCCGATGCTTATTTTGCTTCATTGCAATAAGTGGGATACACACAAAGCCAGCTCTGCTGACCCCCAAGCTAGGAAGAGCTGAGAGAGGCTCAAAGAACAGAATGAATGAAGGAATGAACAAATACCCAAACAAATGATCTTTCTACCAGTGCATATCCTGGATTGACTTGCCCAAGAGTTTTCACACTTAAAAAAATTTCACAGAATCCTTTCTTAAAATAAAACCTTAACCAGTGCCTTGGACTTGGGAGGACATGAAAGCAGAGCTGCTCTTTCTAAAGAGAAGAAAATGTCTATAATCTTACCCAGAACCTCTTTCCCCCTCAGAATGGCTCTGAAGGTACCTTAGCAGAACCTACCAGAATATAGGAGCCCAGTCTAGACACCAATGACCTGATCAGAGTGTACTTCACCTCTAGAAAGAGGTGGGGTGGGAAAGACCAAATAAGCAGAGCTGTGACCCACCAAACGGCAGTAAGCTCACAGTGCAGGTGTGTGACATGACAAATTTTGGTTTTTTAGTTATTAAGTCGTGTCCGACCCTGTGACCCCATGAACTGTAGCCCACTAGGCCCCACTGTGGACTCTGTGGGAGAGGGCAAGGGTGGGGTGATATGGGAGAATGGCATTGAAACATGTAATTATCATATGTGAAACGAATCACCAGTCCAGGTTCGATGCGTGATACAGGATGCTCGGGGCTGGTGCACTGGGATGACCCAGAGGGATGGGATGGGCAGGGAGTTTGGAGGGGGGTTCAGGATGGGGACACATGTACACCCATGGCAGATTCAAGTCAATGTGTGGCAAAACCAATACAATGTTGTAAAGTAAAATAAATAAATAATTTAAATAAAATTAAAAATAGATAAATAAATAAAATCAGAAATATAATTGCTTTATAATTGAAAAAAAAAAAGAATACTGGAGTGGATTGCCATTTCCTTCTCCAGGGGATCTTCCTGACTCAGGGATTCAACCCATGTCTTCTGCATCGGCAAGGAGATTCTTTTACCACTGAGCCACCAGGGAAGCCCAACATAACAGATCACAGTTACCTAACGGTTATGCATTTACTTTAATATTCATTTAAAGAACTATAACTAGCACATTAAACCTGTAATTTGGTTGTTGTTATTATATAGGATGGAACTAAAATTTAAGTGAAAGAGAGTGTGAGGACTATGTAGATATGGGAAAAAGCATGACAGTGGCACCAAAATGACTCAAGTTTAGCAAAGACACATTACAGCTTGAATCTAGGTTCTGCTCTTTAAGCCCACGGGTTCTGTTCCCAGCTCATTCTTAGGGAATAACAATTGTCCAAAACTGAGACACAGCCTGTGCCAGACCCACATCCATAAAACTTGGTATCCGGGCCACAATGAAATAGAAACTGGGAATGCTACTTCAACTTAATATCACCCAGCACAGCTAAGACCTCCATAGACTTGTCATGATGGGGACTACTTTAAAAAAAAAAAAAAAAAAATTGGCCACGCTGCACAGCATGTGGGATCTTAGTTCCTAATCCAGACATTGAACCTCTGCCTGCATTGGAAGTGCAGAGTCTTAACCATGAACCACCAGGGAAGTCCCCAACTTAATTTATTATTATTTTCTTTTTGCCACACTGTGCAGCATTCAGGATCTTGGTTTCCTGACCAAGGATGGAATCCATGCATCTTGCATTGGGAGTTCAGAGTCCAACTCCTGGACCACCAGGGAAGTCCCTAATGGGACTATTTAGAACAGTCCATCTTGATTTCCCAGAAGAGGGATGTGGTCTAAAGGAGAGCGGCTACATAAAGCATGGACCATGGCCTCAGACAAAGCTAATTTAATGCTAACGTGTACCAGATTCAGGATTTGGTTGTCTACTAGATGGACAATGATGCTATCTGAGCAAAAACTGCAGTCGCAAATCTGAGTCCCAACTTCTTACCAAATAACTTTGTGGGGATTAGTCATCAACAATGGTGACAAGTCGGCTTTGAGGATGAGCTGGGGGAGAAGACTGGACAAATTAAAAGAACACTACAAGGGCTTTCCTGGTGGCCCAGTGGTAAAGAATCTGCTTGCCATCGCAGGAGACACACGTTCGATCCCTGATCCAAGAAGATCCCACATGCCTCGGAGCAACTTAGCCCGAGCACCACAACTACTGACCTGTGCTCTAGAGCCTGGGAACTGCAGCAGCTGAAGCCTGAGTGCCCTAGAGCCCATGCTCTGCCACAAGAGGAGCCACTGCAATGAGAAGCCCACCCACCGCAACTAGAGACAAGCCCGTGCAGCAATGAAGACCCAGAACAGACAAAAACAAGGAAATAAAATTATTTTTTAAAGTACATTTCAAAACATAACCAAAACTAAATACCAAACAAAAAGCATGGGCAGTGAGTGACAACAAAGCAGAAAGTGACCACTGTGAATGCAGTCCATCCAGGAAGATGTCCATCCAGGGGGTGGCTCTCGGAAGGGGTGTGGCTTGACCTGAGCCTTCATTGGGAGGGAGTGTATGGAACAAGCTCATTGGGTGAAAAAAACAGTATCTGGGCATGCTCTGAGGGTCTTCACGGCTCACACTGGTTAAGTTGGAGCAGAGGGTGTACTGTGGCCTGTGGAAGGCACTGAATAGCCAAGTTAAGACACTTGATCGTTATCTTAAGGAGACAGAACTAAAGTAATGTGATATCCTGGGTGGAATCCTGCAACAGACCAAGGACGTTAGGTGAAAGAAACAAGGAATTCTGCCCCAAGTATGGAGTTTTGTTAATAATGTATTAATATTGGCTCCCTGTTGTGATTATGTACTATAAGAATATAAGATAGTATGAGGGGAAACTAGACATGGGGTATGGAGTGGCATAGGGGAACTCTGTACTGTCTGCTTAATTTTTTAGAAAATGTAAAACTGCTCTTTAAAAAGACTATTAATAAAACACCCAAAATCTCTGAGGGGAGGGATAATATCAGAAGGACTGTTACTTTAGCACACAATAAAAGCTTGTTACATGTGATCCACAGGACAGAGTCAGGTCAATGTGTGGAATATAGAGGGATGTAGTTTCTGGGACAAAAGAGGAAGGATTTTGTAAAGTCTAGAACTTAGAAGCCAATGAGCACCCCATCACTGGAAGGACAGAGTTCACCTGCTGAGCATCTGTGAGAAATCTGCACTGACTCGGAGGTGGGTGGGGAGGTATAACCTCCAAAGTTCCAATCTGTCTGTAAGATTCATTCAAGTGACCGCTGGGAGTGTGTCCTAAAGGAATCCTTCATCTTTTGGTGGAACCAAGACTCAAAACCACTGCATGGAATAGGGCTTCTCAATCTTTGTCACAGTACACCACACATAAAAAATGATACTTGCAAGACAAGTCAGGTAAACGGAGGAGGCAGGTCACAGATGCCATCCATCCCGGGTTCCAGCTGCTCCAGGCCTGACCATCCTGAGGACCGCTGGCATCTCTGGACACCTGCACCCGCTCAGGTTGCACAAGTGTATGAACTTCCTGCTTGTTTGTCTCTGGCAGTTTCCTCAAGAGGCACCCATTGCCCATGACAACCCTCATTGTACCACAGTATCCCCAGGAGGTGAAAAGAAGAGCGTGTGATCGCCTGCAAACACCAGGGCAAATAGAAACTTTCCTTTAAGACTATAAGCTTAATGCATTATTCTGTGGCCCCTCACTGATCTCTGAGCCAATGTAACAGGAGTCTCTTTAATAGTCCTGAGCTCTGAGTCCAGATTAGGAATCCGCAGTGTAAAAAAGATTTTATTCAAAGGATACATGGCATTGGAGAGGATTCCTGTGTTGTCTGAGACCTGGGCTCTGGCAGGTGGCTGGAGAAAGCCTCTGGGGGGAGGGGGAGGGGGTGGAAGATTAAAAAGATGGGGCCTTGGAAAAGGCCATCAGGCAGTTTTCAGGACCTCCTTTTATGTCATCAAAGCTCTAGGAGACCTGCTCAACAGCCGAAACTCAACTTTGAGACTCCCTTATTTCCCAAATGTTTTATATGAACACGGGCTGCTTTTGTAATTTAAAAATACCACTGTTGGTAAATCAGTGCAGCCAATGTAGAAAACAGTTGGGAGACTTCTAAAAAAGCTAAAAACAAAACTAACATATGATCCAGCAATTCCACTCCTGGGTATATATCCAAAATAACAAAAACACTAATTCAAAAAGATACACACACCCCAGTGTTCATTGCAATGTTACTCACAATAGTCAAGACATGGAAACAACCAAAGTGCCTATCAAGAGATGAATGGATTAAGAAGACGCGGCAAATACAAGCAGTGGAATACTACCCAGCCATTTAAAAAGAATAACATTTTGCCATTTGAGCAACATGAATGGATTTGGGGGGCATTATGCTAGGTGACGGAGAAGGCAATGGCACCCCACTCCGGTACTCTTGCCCGGAAAATCTCATGGACGAGGGAGCCTGGTGGGCTGCAGTCCCTGGGCTTGCAAAGAGTCAGACACGACTGAAGTGGCTTAGCAGCAGCAGTGGCAGCAGCACGCTAGGTGAAGGCAAACAATGTTTGCTGAGTACCCATGTGCTGTGCTGAGTTGCTCAGTCGTGTCTGACTCCTTATGACCCCAGGGACTGTAGCCCACCAGGCTCCTCTGGCCATGAAGTTCTCCAGGCAAGAATACTGGAGTCGGTTGCCATTTCCTACTCCAGGTATTGGCTGCACATATAACTGTTCAAAATACTGCACACTTGCACTCATCTCACACACTAGCAAAGTAATGCTCAAAATTCTCCAAGCCAGACTTCAACAGTGTGTGAACCGTGAACTTCCATACCTTCAAGCTGGATTTAGAAGAAGCAGAGGTACCAGAGATCAAATTGACAACATCTGTTGGATCATCGAAAAAGCAAGAGAGTTCCAAAAAAACATCTACTTCTGCTTTATTGACTATGCCAAACCTTTGACTGTGTGGATCTCAATAAACTGTGGAAAACTCTGAAAGAGATGGGAATACCAGACCACCTTACCTGCCTCCTGAGAAATCTGTATGTAGGTCAAGAAGCAACAGTTAGAACTGGACATGGAACAACAGACTGGTTCCAAATCGGGAAAGGAGTACATCAAGGCTGTATATTGTCACCCTGCTTATTTAACCTATATGCAGAGTACATCATGTGAAATGCCAGGCTGAATGAAGCACAAGCTGGAATCAAGATTGCCAGGAGAAATATCAATAACCTCAGATAAGCAGAAAGCTAAGAAGGACTGAAGAGCCTCTTGATGAAAGTGAAAGAGGAGAGTGAAAATTGCCTTAAAACTCAACATTCAGAAAACTAAGATCATGGCATCTGATCCCATCACTTCATGGCAAATAGATGGGGAAACAATGGAAACAGTAACAGACTTTATTTTGGGGGGCTCCAAAATCACTGCAGATGGTGACTGCAGCCATGAACCTAAAAGACGCTTGCTCCTTGGAAGAAAAACTATGACCAACCTAGACAGCATATTAAAAAGCAGAGATGTTACTTTGCCAACAAAGGTCCATCTAGTCAAAGGTATGGTTTTTCCAGTAGTCATGTATGGATGTGAGGGTTGGACTATAAAGAAAGCTGAGTGCCGAAGAACTGATGCTTTTGAACTGTGGTGTTGGAGAAGACTCTTGAGAGTCCCTTGGACTTCAAGGAGTTCAAACCAGTCCATCCTAAAGGAGGCCAGTCCCAAATATTCACTGAAAGGACTGATGCTGAAGCTGAAGCTCCAATACTTTGACCACCTGATGCGAATAACTGACTCATTGGAAAAGCCCCTGATGCTGGGGAAGATTGAAGGCAGGAGTAGAAGGGGATGGCAGAGGATGAGATGGTTGGATGGCATCACTGACTCAATGGAGATGAATGTGAGGAAGCTCCGGGAGCTGGTGATGGACAGGGAAGCCTGGCGTGCTGCAGCCCATGGGATCACAGAATCAGAAACGACTGAGCGACTGAACTGATGATGAGTGGCAAAGGATTAGTAAATACTTTAAATAGTTTTTATATATTAAATAAATATATGTATATTTTATTTCTATTTTATTCACGTTTTATATGTTATATATAAATATTCTACAAACCAGTAAGAAAAAGACAACACAAAAGAAGAATTTAAGCAAAAGCAGGCACAGCGAGGCACTCCACAGAAGAAGAAACACCAATGGCCAGTAAGCACATGAAGAGAGAGAGGTTCAATCTCATGATAATCACCAAAATGCAAATTAAAAAAGAAGAAAATATTGTCACGTGTTCTAAACTGGCAAACTAAGAAGCCACACTGTTTATCAAGGAATAAAAAGGGTGTGTACCAGCAGAAACGTGTACATCCTGCAGGAGGCCAGGTACACTCGTGCTGATGCTTTAGAAAATACTGGTGTCATCTGGTAACGCAAGGCATTCACATACCCTGGTACCCAGCAAACCCCTCCTAAATGCATGCTCTAGAAACCCCTGGTACCCAGCAAACCCCTCCTAAATGCACGCTCTAGAAACCCCTTGTACCCAGCAAACCCCTCCTAAATGCACACTCTAGAAACCCCTGGTACCCAGTAAACCCCTCCTAAATGCATGCTCTAGAAACCCCTGGTACCCAGCAAACCCCTCCTAAATGCACACTCTAGAAACCCCTTGTACCCAGTAAACCCTTCCTAAATGCACACTCTAGAAACCCCTGGTTTCCAGCAAACCCCTCCTAAATGCACGCTCTAGAAACCCCTTGTACCCAGCAAACCCCTCCTATATGCACGCTCTAGAAACCCCTGCACATATGCACCGGGAGACAAGCAGTGTTTTTAATAGCAAAAACATAAGGAAAAAAACACTCACCCATCAAAACTGATAGGGAGTGCAATACACCCATACCACTGAATATGGCAGTGAAACTGATTCATAAACAGGTTCCCAAGAACAATATTCACATATCTAAAGGGCACTGGTCAATCAGTGTGAAGACCTGATCAATCCAAGTGAAACCAGCCAAATGCTGTCCAGTGTTTGCTAGTACGGAGCTACAAAGCATGCTTTAAGGGAAAACTGAGCAGTATGACTCAAGACATACAAAAGCATGCAAAATTAAACAATACATGGTTCAGAGTTTTAGAAAAGCAATGGAGTGATAAATGTAAAACTCAAAAGAGTGGTCATCATGGAGGGTCCATGAACAGGGTGAAATAAGGTGGGGAGGTACACACAGGGGCCATCTTTCTTAAATTGTGCATTGGAGACATGCAAGAGTGCCTACTATACACTATCCTTTATACCTGACACCTATACTTAGAAAATTTTTTTTTAATCTTTAAAATATTTTTTGATGTGGGCCATTTTTAAGGTCTGTATTGAATCTGTTACCATGTTGTTTCTGTTTTATGTTTTGTTTTGTGTTGTTTTGCTTTTTGAGCCACAAGGCATGGTGGGATCTTGGCTCTCTGACAAGGGGTCATACCTGTGCCCCCCTGTATTGGAAGGTGAAGTTTCAACCACTGGACCGCCAGGGAAATCCCTACATATTCTTTTATATATACTCAACATTTAATAATAAAAAACCATTTTTAAAAAACATGAATGAATTACAGAATAAAATCTGAATTCTGATTTCAGCCTTTATTAGCAGAACTACTTTATTAGGTAACTTGCTTAATCTCTTTAGTTCTCAGTCTCCTCCTCTGTAAAATGGGGGCGCCGACTCTCTCAGTGTCGTTGAGAAGAGCAAATATAGAAACACATATGGGACTGGGGCTGTACTTCTAACATCAACTCATCCCACTTCCAATGTCAAGCAGATGGAGGCTAATTTTCACGGCCTGAAGAAGTATTCAACAGGAGTTATCTACTTGCTCTGACTAATTCTGGTACTCAGAGACATGTCCCCATGCCTGCTTGCCCCACGTCCTTGTCACAGCAGTGGAAAGTAAACTCCAATCTGTCCTTTCTCCCCAGATTGAGAGCATCCTGGGAATGCAGAACTAGAGAACTGGTACTTACTAAGTAGATCTCAGGAGGAAGAGGGGGGTTCTAGGAGAAAATGGGAAACAGCAGGTAAGCACTGTACTTCAGAACCCCAAGTCCACCCAAACACAGATATTATACCGTGTGATGTGCTGATGCTTCACGGAACCATCAATTCTAGATTGGCTGCTTATGGTTATATTCAAAGTTCACCCCATTAAAAAGTCAGTTCACTCCAAAAATTTGAGTTCACTCCGTAAGTAATGGTGAAAGTGAAAGTGGTAGTCAGTCATATCTGACTCTGTGACCCCATGGGCTGTAGCCCACCACGTTCCTATGTCCATGGGGTTTTCTAGGCAAGACTACTGGAGTGGGTTGCCATGCCATCCTCCAGGGGATCTTCCTGACCCAGGGATGGAACTCGCATCTCCTGCGGCCCCTGCATTGAAAGTGGGTACTTAGCCACTGAGCTAGAGGGGCAGCCCAAGGGTAGAAGAGAAGTAACAGAATGGGTACCTGCTCTCCCAAGGCTCCACACATGTGCTGAGATACTCTGTGGCACCCGGTCAATTGTCTGGGAAATTGAAGCTGGCAGAGCTCCCTTGCCCATGCCTCTCCCAGGTAAGTCCCCTGGGACGGCCCCACCTGAGAGCCCAGAGTTCTGAATCTGCTCGGGTCCCAGCAGTGGCTGCGAGGCTGCTTTCTTTGAAAGGAATGGACGGACATGAGTTTGAGTAAACTCCAAGAGTCGGTGATGGACAGGGAGGCCTGGCGTGCTACAGTCCATGGGGTTGCAAAGAGTCGGACACAACTGAGTGACTGAATTGAACTGATTACTACCTAGAGCATCACCCATTTCTCAAAGACAGTTGAAATCAATTTTCAAAAAAAATTATTGGATTATAGTTGATTTATAGTGTGTTAGTTTCAGACGTACAGCCAAGTGATTCAGTTATACATATATTACATATTATATGTAAACTTACATTTATACATATACATATATTCATTCTTTTTCAGATTCTTTTTACATACATTCTTTTTTTTTTCCAGATATTTTTATTAGTTGGAGGCTAATTACTTTACATCATTACAGTAGTTTTTGTCATACATTGAAATGAATTAGCCATGGATTTACATGTATTCCCCATCCCAGTCCCCCCTCCCACCTCCCTCTCCACCCGATCCCTCTGGGTCTTCCCAGTGCACCAGGCCCGAGCACTTGTCTCATGTACCCAACCTGGGCTGGTGGTCTGTTTCACCCTAGATAATATACATGCTTCAATGCTGTTCTCTTGAAACATCCCACCCTCGCCTTCTCCCAGGGTCCACAAGTCTGTTCTATACATTCTTTTCTCATATATGTTATCACAGAATATTGAGTAGAGTTCCCTGTGCTATACAGTAGGTCCTTTTTGGTTATCTATCTTATATACAGCAGTGTCTGTAATTAATCCCAAGCTCCTGATTTATCCCCCCCACTGTCTGAAATCAATTTTAAAAGCCACATTTTAAAAAACTTTCTTGACTGAAATATTATCAAGATCCACATTTAAAAATACTTACATATTAAATTATTATAATGCTACCTTTATAACATAATATTAAATATCATGAAATAAATATAAATTATTATTTATGTAAATATGTAAGTCTTTTCAACACTTGTTTGCATCAGTTGTTAGGCTACCCTTATAAGTTATCAACTTAAACAGTATTTTTAAACGATGCTGTCAATTTGTGATTTAACAAGTGACAACATACGTGAATTTATCTTGAATGTGATTTTTTATTTTATTTTTTGACTGTAACTGCAGCAGAATTTTCTTTCCTTAAAATAAATTTAAATAAATATGTGAAGAAACATCTAACAGAATTGCCATTACTCATCAAAGAGGTATGGGATAGACTTGTTAAGATTATGGGTTTGAATTCTATCCTCCACTCACTTGTTTATGGCCATGACCTAGTTAACTTCACCTGAATCTTAGTTCCCTATCTGTAAAATGGAGACAATAACAGCACTGGCCACTAAGATTTCTGTGGGAGCTATCTGAACACTCAACAAGCTAAATAGTCAAGCAGCTAAAACAAAAACTGTAAGCTGCAAAACTCACGACTATTTTGCTAAAGGAAAATCACCACCAAGATCATTCTGTTTGTACATTTTAAAATGCGAACAGAATGTTACCTTTCTTATCTTGTCATATTTGCTGTAGATTTACTATTTCAAATATGTTATATTAATCTTTGTTTTATCAAAGAAGATGTTTTCGGTATTCATCAATCTTTTGCAAATGTATAAACTGCAAGATGTTTTTTGTTGTACATTATAATAGCAGGGGTAGGGATGGGGAACAATGGATTTTCCATTAGGGTATAATTTTATGAAGCATAATCCCAAGGGGGGAAGGCCAGGGTTAACTCTGGAAAACTTCTTGGAGGAGGCGGCCTAAAAGTAAGAAGGAGGCAGTGGGCCTATGGAGGAGAGTTCTCACTGGACCTTGGGCAGCTGCTGGACTCACTCCTCCCCCGAAGTGATGCAGGCAGGACTCAGGAAGTCACACCAGAACGCTCTGGGATAAAGTCTGCTGCAAATTTTTCAGAACAAAGATCCCAGGCAATGTGACCTTGTGAGTAAGTGATACAATCCATACTGAAGGCATTAGATTAGAAAATACACCTGATTTAGAAGTTGACCTTACAGAGGGTAGTCACAGTTGTCACCGCATCACAGTATTAGTGCCATGGCATTTTGCTAGTTTTCAGGCAGGGTAAAACAAAAAACAGCATGACCATGCTAGGAAAAACAGAAACAGACCTTTTCTGAGAATGTGCTTGGCTATTTGATCGAAACCAGGACACTTCCAGTATTGAGCCCAGATAAACAGGGCAGGGCTGCAGTCCATGGGGTTGCAAAGAATCGGACACGACTTAGTGACTAAACTACGGCAACATACAGAGCAGAATAAAAGGTGCTGCAGAAGTGACATTAACCCAGGCCTCCTCACATGCAGGTCACCTGTTAGATTATGATCTTGACATCCTCAAGTTCAAGAAACCACACCCTGGCCATCCAGCTTGTTTTCCCTCTGGCCCACCCAGACCTGGCTCTGCCCCTTCCCTTCCCCCTGTCACCAGAGATGTGTGGGGCACAACAGTCCCATTGGGTCCTGAGTCCCCAAAACTTCACAACAAAACCTTTCTTCTCCCAAATGAAATGCAAAGGTCCTTACCTTCACAGAGGTGAGATTTTGTTTCTTTGTTGCTTTCAAAATCGGGAAGGATGTCAAACTGCCTTTCCTTGGCTTTTTAGCATCCATTTCAGTCCTGCAGAAGGAGAGAAAAAGATAAACTGGTATTAGAAGTAAAACACAGCAAGTCCCCTACACGCGAACCTTCAAGTTTCGAATTTTCAAAGATGCAAACGTGCGTTTGCAAGTTCAATCACGGAAGTTAGTTCACGTGTCTGGTGTCCATTGTCACACGCATGCATCCTCTAAAGTTGCGTGTGCTTTTGTGTACTTTACTTTACAGGACTATTGCTATGAGACATGAGAGCCTTACTAATGAAGACCTGCTGGAATTGGAGGCCCAGAGAAGGACATAGACAAGAGGAAGATGAACAAACTGAAGAACAGAAGAGATCCACGACGCAGAAGATGACAAGAGGACTTTCTTTATTTCAGGAGGCACTGTTAGCTTTTTGGGGCTTAGGACCTGAATGTAGATAGAACAGGGCACGATGATTGCAGCAGCCGTTCGAACAAAGTCCAGTGCTACCGCATCATCTATGATGAGAAAAAAAGAGCTACTTCCCAGATATCACTGGGTCATTTTTCCAAGAGGGGCAATAGAATTGAATCCGGCAAGGAACCAGAAGCTGTGCCGTCAACATCAGGCGTGAGTGAGCTGGCAGCTTGCCCTCCACCTCCTGTTGTTGACCATCCTTCAGCTCCACCGCCTCCCACCTCCTCCCCCTCCTCCAGTCATTAACTCTCCTTGCCTGGCCACTCGATGCCAGCCTCTGTGTGCCGGCTGTTGTGCTGTCCTATTGTACTTTTCAAGGCACTGTACTGTAAGCTTAGAAATGTTTTATTTTTTGTTTGTTTTTTATGTATTATTTGTATGAAAATATCATAAAGCTATTGCAGTGCAGTACTATACAACCGACTGTGTTAGTTGGGTGCCTAGGCTCACTTTGCTGGACTTACAAATAGGTTGGACTTAGCGAACGCGCTGTCGGAAGGCAACTCATTTGTACGTAGGGGACTGACGGTACAAGTAATGGTCCCCAACCCCAGGATGGGAAGAATGCCGGGCAGCCTTGGAGAAGAGAAGGTGGCAGGTCTAACTATGGCTGAGGCGCCACTGTCCCTCTTGGCTTCCTTCTGGTGGCCTAGGTGGACGCTGGGTATCAGTCCTTACGTGCTCATGGCAGAAGGAGACCAGAGCCGAGTCAGGACCAGGAGCTAGGAAGGAGGTTAGCAGCTCAGGACATCAAGCAAAAAGCCCCACCTCCATCTGCTGACTGCAGAGTAAACCATTCTCCTGCCACCAGCATCTTTCCCCCTAAAATATGGACCTATTCATGGTCACTTAGTAGCTTAAGTGGTCCACGCTTCTGAATTTCACTGGGTCACATTTGCACCTTCTTCCTTCTGAGCACAATTCCCTGAATAATTAACTCACGGCAAGATGAAAACCTAACTGCCATAAGTTTATGGACTCCAGCTGAAGTGGTGACTTGAGGAAATGGATGATCAAGTCTTAGAGGGGTCTCATGACACTGTCAATCTCCTGTGATGTCAGCAGACCTCCGCTGAGACTCCACTCCATCTCTTGGAAGCCCCCTTTTCAGCCCCTCACTCTAGCAAGAGCCAAGGGAGTTAAGAATCCACAAAATAGGGGCAGACCAGGCACCAAAGCAAATGATATCACAACTTCTGCAAATCACTCCAGCCATAAGTTCTTGAAGTGAAGTGTTAGTCACTCAGTCATGTCCAACTTTTTGTGACTCCATGGACTGCAGCCCACCAGGCTCCCCTACCCACAGAGTTCTCCAGGCAAAAATCCTGGAGTGGGTTGCCATTTCTTTCTCCAGGGGATCTTCCCAACTCAGAGATCGAACCTGGGTCTCCCACGTTGCAGGCAGTTTCATTACATCTGAGCCACCAGGGAATGAGCTCTTGGGGACATGCTAATAAATGGTGCCAGCGTCACGACTGTGAAGTTATTCAGAGGAATACTGCTTTGAGAATCGAGATTTTAAGTTCCTATTATTTTTCATAGATCAGAGTTTTCCTGCTTCTACAGCCCATTGCTATCTCCTTCCTCTGGATTTAAAAACTTTCATCTAGAGATGATTTTGTCACTTGGTCAACAGCGTTAGTGTTAATTATCCTGTGTTAGTGCTAAGTCGATTCAGTTGTGTCTGACTCTTTGCATTCTCATGGACCATAGCCTGCCAGGCTCCTCTGTCCATGGGATTCTCCAGGCAAGAACACTGGAGTCGGTTGCCATTTATATGTGTCTGTTTGTATCTTGTCAATCTCCTGGAGACGGGAATGGTGAATTTATATTTTATTTTATGTTTTATATTTTTCATGGGGACAAGGACAGCAGCTTGCATTTGAAATCTCTTGCTACAAATTTGCTGAAAGGAGAGACATCTAAAACAGTTTAGGTTAATTCATCTGAAATATTCAGATCGCCGTGTGCCAGATACTGTGCCAAGCATAGGAGAATCACATATAATAAACCAGAATCCTTGCTTTCAAGAGTTCAAAAACTGGTGGGAAAGACAGATTGTAAACAGTGGCACCGCATTATTGCAAGCATAACAATCTTATACATAATGTTTCCTCTATGTATGAAAGTGGAAGTGTTAATCACTCAGTCCCGTCCGACTCTTTCCGACCCCACCAGGCTCCTTGTCCATGGAATTTCCCAGACAAGAATACTAGAGTGGGTTGCCGTTCCCTTCTCCAGGGGATCTTCCTGATCCGGGGATCGAACCCTTGTCTCCTGCATCACCAGGCAGGTTGTTTAGCACTGAGCCACCAGGGAAGCCATTATCCATCTAGACCGAACTTCAGAGCCCAGAAAGGAAATGTGTCTTTTGAGATTCATCTGTTGTAATTTCAGGATTTCTACTGCAGTAGATCTTTATGCCCGGGGACCACATTCAGGGCAGAGATTGTGGCAAGACACAACTTGTAGGCACCCCCCTTACAGTTCTATAAACAGGAGATGGTGTATTTAACACACTTCTTTTGCCAAAGAGAACTCCTCAGACTCTATGCAGTTCTCCCTGATACTTTCCACGGTTCACAGATTTACAGATGCTTAAGAGCTGGAAGAATTTTTAGAAGCTATCTCCCCACCTCATCCCACCGCTGGTGTGAATAACCTTCTCAAGAGGATTCCAAGTAACTGCTCATCTCTGCTTGAACATTTCTGAGACAGAACTCACTGTTTTCCCAGGCAACCCATTTCACATCCAGCTGTTAACCTTCACATGGTTGGACCTACATCAATGTCGGTTGGAGAAAATGTTCTTGAACAGCATCCTCCGCTGACACCTCCTCTGCAGATACCTGTTCTCTGCTGACACCTGTTCCGCTCCACTGACACCTATTCTCTGCTGACACAGTTCTCCTCCACTGACACCTGTTCTCTACTGACACCTTTTCCCCTCTGCTGACACCTGTTCTCTGCTGACACCTGTTCTCCTCCGCTGACACCTGTTCTCCTCCGCTGACACCTGTTCTCCTCCACTGACACCTGTTCCCCTTGGCTGATATCTATTCTCCTCCACTGACACCTGTTCTTCTTCAACACCTGTTCTCTGCTGACACCTTTTCTCCTCCACTGACACATATTCTCCACTGACACCTGTTCTCCTTCACTGATACCTGTTCCCCTCCACTGACACCTGTTCTTCTCTGCTGACACCTGTTCTCCTCGGCGCTGATACCTGTTCCCCTCCGCTGACACCTGTTCTCCTCCGCTGACACCTGTTCCCCTCCACTGACACCTGTTCCCCTCCACTGACACCTGTTCCCCTCCACTGACACCTGTTCTCCTCTGCTGACACCTGTTCTCCTCTGTTGACAACAGCATGTTCTCCTCCACTGACACCTGTTCTCCTCCACTGACACCTGTTCTCCGCTGACACCTGTTCTTCTCTGCTGACACCTGTTCTCCTCTGCAGAGCTACAAAGAGCACACTCACCCCCTCTTCTACTCAAGAGCTCTTAAATATTCAAAAGAGTGGCTTTTTGCTTCCCCAACACCTGCTTATCTTCATGCATCTGTGCTTTTATATCAAATCCCTCCTCATTTGATAGAGCATCCAGGCAGGATGGAGAAAGTCTGGACTAAAAATGACCTCCCTTAAAAAGGAGGTTTTCTGGAATTACTAAACTTTGCTGGAATTAAAATTCTCTTCTAATCAATACTCTGTTAGGCAGCAAGAATTTTGCATCCCTCACCTGGTCACTGATCTTTTCATTTTTATTTTTAATTGGGGGATAATCATTTTACAACATTGTGCTGGTTTCTGCCATGTATCAACATGGTCACTGATCTTCAATTAAAGCAGACAAAACCAGTACTGGTTCTTTTCAGCTGTTACAACACATTCATGTTGGGTCTGTGGTCAGCACTGGTTCTCCACACACTGAGAAGTGTGCATTACAGTTCAGGTGCTGACAACAATAGCAGTTGGAAAATGGCTGGCATACCAGAATCTCTTCACATTTATCATCATTCTCTTTGATAAAGCCCAAAACAGAGAAGGGAACTAACAGACTTAAGTCTCAGAACCAATTTAGCAGAGTCCATGTTTGGAGAATTCCTTAGAACGCCTAGATTTTATGTACCTACATGTAGACAATTAAATCCCTCAAGCAAGATCACTGTTCTTTTGTAGTCTGGACTTCCTGTTTAAACAGCCTCACACTTTTGCCAAGTCTCCATTTAAGCCTGAACAGTGAAACCTGAGTTAATAACATTGTTGATCATCAGTCATCCAAAACAGGTCAGAGGGGCCACAGGTTACTTAAGCCCTGAACTGGCTGATAGAACATTTCCAATATCACAACTACAGACTTTAAAAAATTCCAAATTTTGCACTGTTCATCTCCTTGTAAGAAAAAACTTTGCTAAGCCTGGGAATCACCCCTGAGTGGCAGGTGTCCACTAATAGGTCAGTGTGGCTTGGAATGGACGGCAAGCACGTGGGCTGCTCAGAAGAGGTGGGTATCAGCCAGAGATCCCTGGACATGAGCAGTGGGGTCATGGACCCACTTTTTATGACCAAATCAGATGAGATGTGCAGTGAAGACAAGAAAGGGAGCAGTTCACACAGCTCAGTATCAAATAAACAAAGCACCCAATCAAAAATGAGTGGAAGACCTAAATAGATTTTTCTCCAAAATAAGACATACAGATGGCCAAGAGACACACAAAAAAATGCTCAACACTGCTAATTATTAGAGAAATGCAAATCAAAACTAAAATGAGATATCACCTCACCCTGATCAGAATGGACATCATCAAAAATCGATGCATGATACAGGGTGCTCAGGGCTGGTGCACTGGGATGACCCAGAGGGATGGGATGGGGAGGTAGCTGGGAGGGGAGATCAGGATGAGCACATGTACATCCATGGCAGATTCATGTCAATGTATGGCAAACCAATACAATATTGTAAAGTAAAAAAATAAATAAATAAAACTAGGGGAAAAAATCTACAAACAATAAAGGCTGGAAAGGGTGTGAAGAAGAAGGAACCCTCCTACATTGGGGGGAATGTAAATTGATGCAGCCACTATGGAGAACAGTGTGAAGGTTCCTTAAAAAACTAAAAACAGAACTGCCACATGATCCAGCAATCCCACTCCTGGGCATTTGCCTATTGAAAACCATAATTCCAAAAGATAGATGCCCCCAATGATCATTCACTGCAGTGCTATTTACAATAGCCAAGATAGGGAACCAACCTAAATGTCCACCAACAGATGAACAGATAAAGAAGATGTGGCATATATAGAGAGCGGAATATTACTCAGCCACGAAAAGGAATGAAACGGTGCCATTTGCAGAAACGTGAGCAGACCTGGAGACTGTCACACAGTGAAGTAAGTCAGAAAGAGAAAAACAAATATTGTATAGTAACATGTATGTGGAATTGAGGAAAATGGTACAGATGAACCTAACTGCAAAGCAGAAACAGAGATGCAGATGTAGAGAACAAACACGGATACCAGGGAGAAGAGAAGGGTGGGATGAGTTGGGAGATTGGGATGGACACGTGTACACCATTGGTAGTAACAGGTAACTAACGAGAACCTACTGTGTAGCACAGGGAACTCTACTCAGGGCTCTGTGATGACCTAAATTGGAAGGAAATCCAGGGGAGAGGGAATATATGTATACATGTGGCTGACTCACTTTGCAGCGCAGCAGAAAGTAATGCGACACTATAAAGCAACTATACGCCAATGAAATTTTTCTTAAAAAAAGAAAAGAATGGGAGAAGAAAGCTCTGGGCCCCAAGTTGTTGGGGTCAGGGCTGGAAGCATGTCCAGTAGGTCTTATGAGTTCTCTAAAACCCACCTTTCCCCATCCTGCACTCAGTCCAAGCCAGTGATGCAACATTATCTTAATGGAAAAGTATAACATATTGTCTAGGGCTGTGGGGGTGCATATTTATAAAGCTACACACCTGGGCCAAGGGGAGAAGCTCCAACCAGAAGAAAGCAGTTGATAATCAGGAAGCCTTGGGCAAGTCACTTGGCTTTTCTCAACAAGAAAATGGAAATAAAAATTCTACTCTCCTCACACCCAAAACTTTTAGGAGTAGTTAATGAGACTTTCAAAGAGCATTATACAAAAGTTAGGAATTCTGTAAGGAAGCAATTAAAATAGTGCACATTTAAGGTTTTTAGCTTAAGAAATACATGTCAGAGGTACACATGGCTAAATTTAAAATTGATAACCAACAAGGATCTATTATACAGCACAGAGAACTCTGCTCAGTGTTATGTGGCAGCCTGGATGGGAGGGGAGTTTGGGGGAGAATGGATACATGTGTATGTATGGCTGGTCCCTTCCTTGTTCACCTGGAACTATCACAACATTGTTTGTTAGCTGGCTATACCCAGGTCTCCCACACTGCAGGCGGATTCTTTACCAACTGAGCCACCAGGGAAACCCAGGAATACTGGAGTCAGTAGCCTACCCCTTCTCCAGGGGATCTTCCCAACCCCGGGAATCAAACTTGGGTCTCCTGCATTGCAGGCAGATTCTTTACTGGCTGAGCTACCAGGGAATCCCCCAATACAAAATAAAAAGTTAAAAAAAAAAAAAAAAAAAAGGAAATACATGTCAGAGAAGGGTTATGTATAGGTACTACACTCAGCAATGATGATCCATGCTTCTTAGAGACATGCCTATCATTTGAGTACTTTGTCATCAAGGAGATAATGGGGCCATACATTGATATTATGATCTGAAAATAAAACTAATCCTAAATACACGGATGTTGGGTTGTGAGGTTGCAGCTGGACTCGGAGCGAAATGTGAAATAGTACCTGCCTCCTCCCCGCATTCACACCTGCCTTTTTCTCCTCCGACCCGCAGCCCTTTTCTTTTCCTGCATCCTGTCACTCGCGCGCCCCACCTTCCGCCCCCGTGGCCCCCACGTGTCCCCCCGCCCCGCCCCGCCCCTTACTTGGTGCCTGTGTGGGAGGGAGGCGGGAGGAGCTGCATCGGGCCTGCGCAGACTGCGGGAGCTGCCGGTTTGGGACCCGTAGCCGCGAGAGCCGGTGTAGGGCCACACCCTGCTCCCGTCGCTATAGAAACTGTTTCCGCCCTTTTTGTGACTCCTGAGCTGAAAGGCTGGGGCTCTGGGCTGGTCCCAAACCACCTTTCACCTCAGCCGAGAGAGACAGCTCTTTTCCTCCTGCTCCTCTTCTCTTGCCTCCGGTCTTTAAAGTTTGGGACAAGAATTGAAGGACATTCTCAGGTTAGAGAGATTCCAGTTGATGCAACAGGCTCATGAAGCGACCCCTCACTCTCTCCCCCTTCACAAAAGTGTGGGGTTATCAGAAAGTGAAAGTGAAGTCGCTCAGTCGTGTCCGGCTCTGCGACCCCATGTATTGTAGCCCACAGAATTTTCCAGGCGAGAGTACTGGAGTGGGTTGCCATTCCCTTCTCCAGGGGATCTTCCTGACCCACGGATCAAACCTAGGTCTCCCGCATTGGAGGCAGAGGCTTTGCCTCTGAGCCACCAGGGAAGAAAAAAGCTCCTAAACTGATACAAATGTCATCTAGTCAAGTTATCTGTGTAAGACTCTTCCTTAAAGGCAAAACCCGGGGTTATCAGCACACAGTGAAGGTTCTGGATAGGATTTATTCGTCAGAGGAACATTTTTTTGTGCACTTACTCTGCACCAGCTTTTAAAAGCAGGAAAACGAAATAGTTGAACGACAGCAGTTACCTAGAGACATACAATGTGGTCCATGGAGGAAACAGACATTCAGATAAAGCTTTCTGAAACAGCCGAGGTGGGTGTGGGTCTTCTAGCACAAGAAGGAATTAGCAACGGGAAAAAGGCAAATAGAATCATCTGAAAACCCAGAGCCTCAGGTGCCAGCACCCAGTGTGGTGTGGCAAGGGTCAAAGGTACACATGGGTAGCAGGGGACAAGGCTGACGAAGGGGACAAGGAGCCAGCCTGATTCTAAATAGCTTGTGAACTAAACAGGTTGAGGAGTGTGTGCGGGTTTTAAGCAGACGGGTGTTCTCAGATTTTGTTTTAGGAAACTGCCTCTGGCTCTAATGGGTTGAAAGGAAGACAGAGCAGCTTGCTCATCAAGGCAAGGATGCCCCTTAGAAGCAGTAAGTGATGGGAGTGCCAGAGAAAGAGCGGCACCTGGAAAGACAGAGCCGGAAATGGACTAGAGCTCGCTGACCGTATGGGATGTGCAGGGAGCAAGTGCCCCAGGCCCCTCAGCTGCCTGATGGTGATGCTGTTTACTAATAGGAACTACAGAGGGAAGATGCCTGGGTTGAGGGGATGTCACCGATTTAGTGATGACGTATGATCAAGGGGCCAGGCAACACAGCTGCATCAAGAGCAAGTTCTGGGCTGAAGAGCCTGACTGGCAGCACTGTCACCTAGGTGACTGCGGCAACTTGAAGTTACTCACGTTTTGAAAGAAAAAAGGAGCAGGGGGAAAGAATGAACTCACATGGAATATGATAGGGTGGTGAGAGCAGTGGGTGTGGGTGACACCAAACTTTTAGTGAAGTCGCTCAGTCGCGTCCAACTCTTTTCGACCCCATGGACCGTAGCTTACCAGGCTCCTCTGTCCATGGGATTTTCCAGGCAAGAATACTGGAGTGGGTTGCCATTTCCTTCTCCAGGGGATCTTCCCAACCCAGGGATCGAACCCGGGTCTCCGGCATTGCAGGCAGACTCTTTACCATCTGAGCCACCAGGGAAAGAATGGACTCACACAAAATATGATAGGGTGGTGAGAGCAGTGGGTGTGGGAGACACCGAACATTAGCAAGCCACAAAGCAATGAGTAGGCGGGGAGAAAAGTACACGAGTGGTGTGCTATGGCCCAGGAAATAAAGCGTGTTAAGCAGGGTCCGATGAGCAGCGTCTGTAAGATGGTGAGAAAATGTACCCTGGGTTTGACACCAGAACGATCATGAGTGTTTTCTGCAAAGCCAGTCTGGACACACTTTAAGGTAATTTTCAATAGGTAGGTTAATACCACACACAGAGATAACAGGGTCATCAAGCTGGCCCAGGTGATTAATCAATGACATCAGCACTAGCACAGTATAGCTCTTAGTGTTTATTGTTAAACTGCAGCATACAGAGTCCCTCAACCCCATGTTCCTGGAAAGCATGCTTCCAGCCAGGTGGGGTGGGTTGGGGATGCACCACAGTATAAAATTTATACCAGACAAGAAAAAATATACACAGCAGCAGTAGGCAAATGTTCACTTTAATCATAAGTGTGAATTACTTATTTTCACATTAACATATTTCATAAACCAAGAACTAGGTATTATATACATTTTTAATGGTTAAAATTCAAAGAATTTTTATTAAAAAGTGATCAGGAGCTGGTTGAAATTTTCACTGTAAATAAAAAAACATCTAATATTCTTATATTCACAGTGAACGCATATCTAAGCTTCCTGAAGAGCTATGCTAATACAACAGGGATGACAACCTTGATAGCCACCTGCTAAAACATGGGCTTCACATACAGTGATGACTTTAAGAAACAGCTCTTCCTCTTTCTATTTACAACAAAAAGAATAACTTTCTTTTTCTTTTGTAGAGCACTTATCATGAAATGTAGATAGAGACAGAAGGATGCAATGGTATCAAGGGAAAGTGCATATCAAAACTTTTCCACTTTTATCAAAGGTTTTGACAATGAAGCCTTCATGAAATGTCACGAAATTTTATTTGCTATAACATAACCATCTATTAATACTTCTAGGTAGGAGACATACACTATAGTACAGCAACTGCTTTAATGTGGAAAATAATTCTGAATTCTTATTATAAAAATATTTGGCTAAAGTATGAAACATCGTGGCAATAAAACTGACAGTAGTTGTCAGTGTAGAAACATTCCTGGGAGAAGTGGGAATCTTCCTCTTTCGAGATAAACTCTGCACACAACGTTCAGGTACCATCAACTCGACAAAGGCAGGAAGCAGCATCCTGTTACTGGCAATGAGCAGCGAGTAACATGGACCTCCTCCGTGTCACACTGACACGGTGATGACAGTGACCGCTTATATCCACTGAGGGGGGAGAATATGCTCTTCAGAAGGAAAGGACATTCCAAGAGAATTCACATAAACAAAACTCTTGCTGAAGTCTCAGGAAGCTTTGCAGAGAATAGTCACAAAACAGGTAGAGGTAATTTACATGACATTGAAGGATTCCTTTATATTACAATTCCCTCCTCAAATATAAACCCACTTATATGAATGAGAGCTTCTTAATCAAATATCTTCCTGTGGCTACACGCAGCTACTGGTGGAGTTTGGATGCAGAGGTTTAACCCGTGCTAAGCGGGACAGGCCGAGGCGGAGGCTCTGACTCGGAGATTTCACGGCCACTCCTGCCAGGGGGCTACGGCTGCTGCTTCCGGACATGGCTGCAAGGAAACATGTCACCTGATGCTGAGCATGTCAGACATCTCTTCACAAAGATCAGTCTATGAAACAGGAGAGGCCAGCAGAAGTAAGTAAAGTTGCTCAGTCGAGTCCGACTCTTTACGACCCCATGGACTGGAGCCTACCAGGCTCCTCCCATGGGACTTTCCAGGAAAGAGTACTAGAGTGCATTGCCATTTCCTTGTCCTACGTAGGTTCTATCAAGTTCAAGCAAAAGAGTGGGAAGTACTAGAGAGCAGAAAGCATGTCGGATAGCAAACATCCCCAGAGGCCAGTGTAATGACACCACAACTTTAAACGTGAAAACTAAATAGGAAAGTTGAGAGCAAAAAACACTGACTGTAAAGGCATTTAAAAAAATGTAATTATAATTTCTAAAGTAGTAGCAAATCTAATACATTTTAAAAAATTCTGTAACTTTTACAAATACTCCTTAAAGAGTCTATTTTTCAAACAGTAAATAACTTTGATAAGTACCATTTTTCTTTATTTACACATTTCATTTATGCTATCACACTAATGGACTGATTATTTCCATAGAGTATTAAATTTCAGAATTTATCCACATATACGTTTGTAGTTGATACGGAGTATAACCATAAAAAGTACAACTGTGTATAATTTTTTCATACAAAGGTTTTATAAACATTTCCATGAGTCTAGCCATCTGATTTATTATTCTTAATTGCATGTATGCGTCATATATTGATAAAATTCCTACAAAAAACTTTTGGGTTGTTTCTAATTTTTCACCACTTTTCTATAAATGGTTATAAAAAAACTGACAACTTATTACTTTTTCTTCTTTTGAATTCTTTGTAAGAATAAATTCCCAAAAGTAGCTCTGAAATCAAAAGACAAGTTTATTTTTATGGTTCCTGTTAAGCTGTCCTATAAAAGGATTACAAATTTATAATAATTACACCTGCTACCCCACAACCCAGATGCACTGGTTGACAGTTTTATTATTTTCTAGCTTGAGAGGTATAAAATTGTATTTTATCATTTTATGTTTCCTTAATTACCACTGAGATTGCCACTCTTTTCATATTTGTTTCTGGTGGTATTTCTTGGGGGCAGCGGTACGTTTATGTCCTTGGCTCATTTTCCCACTGGAGACTCGCTGGTCTTCTCAAGTTTGTGTAAGACAGGAGACCAGCTGGCCATCTGATAGTCAAATCCTGCTCCCAGGTATGATTGGTCGACTTTTAAGTTCATTTTTACGAACTAGTAGATTTCCCACTGAAATGTGGATTCCTGGCTTCTCTTGAAAAGCTCAAGACATGGAAATACATGGCCCATCGTCCCGCGTGTGAACAGGCAAGGGGAGCAGGGCAGCGCGGCCTCCTCACAAAGGGCACGACACCTGCTCACTGAAGCCTGCTCCCGGCCCCGGGCCCTCGCGGCCAGCACCTGACCCGCCCCGCCGTCCACACAATGAGTCTGCAAGCACTCTGTGTTTTAAGATGACGACTCTTCAGCCATCACTCTGTTATCTCATCTTTTGGCTTATGCTGCCTTCAAACTTCTGTAACTCATTATATCAATTCTTTAAAATTTCTTTTGTTGAGGAATCACCATTCTCAGAAGAAACAGACTTAAGAAGTACCCTTGAACTGAAACAGCATCATTATTTCAGTAAATAATCTTTCTCCTTTCCTTCTCCAAAAACTTTTTAAGTCCTCCCTAAAATCTTAAAATTTTGAAACCTGTAAACTTTAAAGATTACACAGTGCCTGCCACTGTGATAATGATGATGATGTGATAACCCATTTCAGATGATGAAATGAGGCCACAGAGAAATGAAGCAACCATGGAGTCTCAGGCCCACATCCATCTGTGAATAGTCAGTCATCCTTAGGGGAGTGACCACTGTGGACCAGCCAAAGGACATCATGGAGAAGGAGGATTGGAAACCCCAGGAGACTTGGAATGACTCAGCAAAGGAGAGTAGACACGTGAAGAAAGCCATCCCAGAGGGAGGAAGCTGGACAGAAGTGCACACACAGGGTGCTGAAGGAACAACGCAGCTGCTCCACTACAGAGGACTCCTGGGCTGGATGAGGGGAAGTGGAGAGGGACTGGCAGGAAGTCACCACCAGTCTGGGTGTGAAATGAGCAGGGCCTGGACTAGGGTTTTAGGGATGTCAAGAACCATAAAGGATCATGAAACTGGGCTGTGGAGCAAAAGAAAACAAAGAGAAGCCGAGCGTGTAACCGTTGAAGGTCAAGTTTGCTAAATGCTGGAATTCCTGAGGTTTCTGCCACACTGCAGGGGTCAGCAGGTCTTGAGCAAAGAGATTTGTCAACAAACATTCATTCATATGTATCAGGAATCTTAAATGCTGGTACTCTCTCACTGTAATTCTACTACTAGGAATTTATCCTAGGAAATAGCCAGGGATGTGCTCAGATTTCTAAAATAAGGGTGTCTATGCTAATTGCAACCTTATTTATCACCAAGAAGAAATAATAAACAACTTGGATGCTCAAATATAAGGGAATAACAGTGATGAATAAATGCAGCAATTAAAAACCTTAGTTTTGAAGACTGTGTAATAATATGAGGAAGTGCTCATTCATAACATTTACAAGAAAAATATAACTACCTGTGGCAATTTTCCAAGTCCCTGCCCTTGAGTAGTAAATAAGAACACTGCACATACCTGGTGGGACCCACTTAGGTCTCGTGCTTTCTGCTGCAGGACTGAGTATCTGTGAAGGCATCCTACTGGCCTCTGAAGAGACAGAACCCTTTCTTGGTGAGGACCGAGATTCTGACTTGACGGCAGCTGGAGTGCAGTCTACTGAAGTCACTTGTTTGAAAATATACATAAAACAGGGGTCACAGAGCAAGAATGAAGTCTAGCATGCATGTGTGAAAATTATACAGTTCCATCAGCTTATAGAAATTAAAGAAGCAGAGTCGTAAATCCAGAAAACTCTCATTAATCAACATTTATAGAGGGCGTAGGAACAGCCATCCTTTCTGAGCACTTCTATGCTAGGAAGTATGGTAAGTATATCCTTTAACACTACCTTTAACCCTGAGGGCAGCTCCAATACAGAAATGACTCTCCCCACTGTCAGTTAAGGAAACAGAGAGATTAGACAGTCGGCCTGTAGTCTGAGAGCTAGTAAGCATCTGAGCCGGAAGTGGAAACCACGTCTGAGTCTAGAGTCCACACTTGTTACTCACACAACAGTGTCCGGTCACAATGTGTCATGAAGTATTGAATGTATCAGGCTCCTGGGTCTCAGAGTATCCTATTCCCAGGGAATGTATGGTCCCCTCACTAGACTCTGGTAGAAACAGCAGAAAAGTAAAGAGATATGTACACTGCAGTGTGGTACGAGAGATGACAGAACCTAGAGGTGGGCCTGGGGGAACTTACAAGCCGCATGGATCTGTATGTTTAGAAGCATCTCACCAAGAGCAGTGTAAAGGCAGAGCACCTAGGTGGCTCCGTGGTGGCCCAGGTGAGAGGGGATCGGGAACGAATCGGGAATGAATGAAGCGGGAGAAAGTGCGGAAAACAGCAGAGTGGAGAGCTTTCAGTCATTAGAAAGGAGGAGGGTGCTGGAGACAGGGGAATAATCAGGACTCGCAAATTCCCATCATGGACACACTGTCTGAGAAGGAATACAGAATGGGAGTGGGTTTGGGTTTGTTTTTGATGGCGGGAGAAGAAGTAGGATACAAAGTCTCTTTCAGATAACGCTTGCTTCGAGACACCTCAGCAGCATCTGGGTGCCCGTGGACGTGAACACCTTCACATGTACTCCTCCTGTTACCGTCTGCACTCCTGCAGTCAGCACGGCCCCTAAGGCTTCGCTGCCACGATGGGGATGTCCGGTATCTTGTGCTGTCCAACACGTTGGGAGCCACAAGCCACAGTCAGGTGGGCACTTGGAATGTGGCAGCAAAGCCAAGAAACTGACTTTCAAACTGTACCTAATTTTAATAACTTAAGTGTGATAGAACTACTTTGGCTAGTGGCTACTGTATTGGCTACCTCAGCTCTTACAGTTTTCTCTATCAAGGGAAAAATTACGGGACTCTATTAATACTTAGTTCTCATTTCTCAGTAGTACTCGGCACCAGTACTCAGCACTGATCTGTTCAAGGAGAGGTGAGACAAAGGCCATCCTTAGCAATGGGGTCTGAACAATAGTTTCAAATACTATACATATATTAAACAACTGAGACGTAAAAACTCTATCAGTAAGAAAAACAAATCAGGTTTAAGGAAGTTATACTTTACAGTAATCTATTAATGTATTATGAACTCACAAACATCCCAACTTCTTTCACACAAGAAACAACTATTCCACGTTCAGGTCATCACTAGTTTCAGAAGCTGTCTTGTAAAACTGGTTTCTTCTAACTAAATCCTTCTAAAGAAACCAAAGGGCCCTAAACACAGACAGGAGGGTTCTCCCCTTCAACACCGGTCATGTGCGACAGCGGCAAATGAGATGCGCCTCCTCCCCGTTCAATCGCTTGGAGAAAATGTGTCTAATGGACAGATCCAGGCCCTGCATGGAGAAAGCTGGGGGCTAGTTCCAGCCATCGCTTAGCCGTAAGAATCCAACCCGTGGTCTGACCTCTGAGAGCCTCAGTTTTGTGGCTGTGAGATGCAGGGGACAGGAGCTGCTCAGGGCCCCCTCAGCCTTCTGCCCGCCCTGCCGTGGCCTGCAGTCCTCCCCGGGCTGTGACGAGAAAGGAACACCCCACAGTTAGGGAGACTAAGGGCAGAGTGGGGAAGCACTCTAGGGAAAGCAGGCCCGTGTCCGGCGTGAAGGACGTGTGAGGGACTGGCTTACCCCCAGCAACACGCTTGGGTTTAGGCTTCGCCTTCTTTTCGGCTGGAGGTTTCACCTTTACTTCTTTCCGTTTGGTTTCTTTAACTTTACTTTTTCTCACGGTGAAGCTTTCATCGTCTTCACTCCCACTAAAATCAGAGTCACCCTCAGAGTCTTCACCTGAAACAGATCACACCCCTGCTCACCTCTGCTGGAAGACGCGGGGCTTCCGGGGCCCCAGTGTCACCTTCTGCACACAATCCCCGTCCCCCTAGTGTCATGCCATCTCCAGGGGCCGAACAAGGCACAGTGCCTGGGTGTGCATCCGGGCCCCTCACTTACGTGTCCTTGACCTCAGACAGGCCCCTGACATCACTGTGCCTCAGTTTCCCATGGATAAGATGGGGAGGACCCTACTGCCTCCACCACGGGGCTCTTGTGCAGACTGAGTTATTACAGGCAATAAACACACTTCCTAGGTGATGCTCTGCTCGGCCTACGGTGTCACTCGTGTCTGAGAGCACAGAACGTGTGGCTGCCCGGCTCCCAGTGGGGTCAGCGGATGCCTGGCTTGAATCCCCGTTGTAAAGATGCTCATCAACCTCTCGCTGATGGCCTCTGCCTAAATCAACTATGTCATTATGATCTCAAACTGTGATGTCCTTATCTGTCATTCTTCCCACACTAACACAATTTTAAAAACAGATGATCAACCCACGTATTCACATAACAGTTACCAGGTTATACAGAATTACTATATAAGGCCAGCAGATTGCATGAAGGCTGCTATCAATATAAATAGCACCTGGCAAAATCAAGTAATTATTTCTGGAGTCCCAAGAGGATCTGGATTTGGGAAGGCAGGTGGTGAAGCTTCTCTAGAATTTCAGAACAGAGTCCAGGAGGCATGGCTTCCTGTAAGCTCAACAGCCATGGCATTTTACGTATTCTCTTTTGGCTTGAGGGGACAGACTATAGGCCAGGCTAGGACTCTATGTACATAAACTGGAGGGGCAGCGACAGGACACCCAGAATCCCAAGCATCAGCATCTCCTCCTGGGCAATCTAAAAACCCAGACACTGGGTTATGGATTTGGGAGAGCTTTATATGTCCTTAGGAGAAGCCTTGATTCTCCCCTTTTCACTTTTCTTTCCCTACTGAAGGTCACAAAAGGTGCATTCTCTCATCTAGGGTGAGCCGATGCAGGGGGAAATTCTGAAATGTCACTTAAAGGGACCCTGCTCCAGATAATGCAGGCTGTCTGAGATGATTCCAGCAGCACATTCAAGTATAATAAACCATCAGCTGAGGGGATAGGAGAGGGAGCCATTCTCAGCTTAGGGCAGAAGAAAATAAACTGGCTGTACCGCTCCTTGAAGTACACCGAGCAAGACAGGGAACACGGGTGTCCTTCCATGGCAGGTAAAGCAGGCTTGGATGGGGATCCAAAGGGGATTCCGGACCCACAGGACAGCGTGGACTTGCGCTCTCTTGGGGTGGGGGACTCAGAAGGAGTCAGGAGGCTGGGAGGAGGGAGACTGTGCGTGAGGCATCCACAGCACAGGCTGGAGGGTGGTCACCACCTCCCCCCGACAAGCTGCCCCCGGAGGCCAAAAGGCTTGTTCTTGGGGCGGGACCGCGCGGCGTTTGATGGAAAGCACAGCCACACATGAGTTTGGGGGGGCTGTAACAATGCAGCGAGGAAAACCAAACCAGCTCTCAGAGAACTGGAAAAGAGACAGTCTTTCTGGTCCACAAGTGAGGCAAGAAGACAAAGGATACTTCTGGGAATCTATGAATTCTTAAGTATCTACTAGTACATAAACCATCAACACTTGACACCTCAGCTCTTGGTTTTCTGTGCTCTAGTGTCAAGAACACAGCATCCAAAATAGAAACCCAAATATGTGCTGAATAAATGTAGACGAACAACCCCAATATACATACATACAAACATACATATGTACCACATCTCCTTTATCCCTTCATCTACTGACGAGCCCCTAGGTTGCTTCCGTGTCGTGGCTATTGTAAATAACGCTGCAGTGAATGCAGCGGGCATATATCTTTTCTCATCACTGTTCCTGTTTTCTTCAGATAAATACCTAGGAGTGGAACTGCTGGATTGTAAGGCAGTTCCATTTTTACTTCTTTGAGAAATCTCTAATGTCACTGAGCTCTTGTGTATGTACTTGCCTGTTCTGTGGTCTGTGGTCTAAGCCTTTCCATCAGTCAGAAGTGCTATTTCACCCCTAAATGCTACTCATTTTTCAAGGCACAGCTTAAAGTTCACCTCCGGATAAAGCTTTTCCGCCAAAAGCATAGCTGAATTTAACTGTCCTGTGTTCCTCAAATTTGCACAGCCAACGCTCAGCAGTGTTCTGCACATAGCAGGAGTCTCCGGGAACTTCTGACTGACTCTCCATAGAGTGGAGCTTGAGTGAAGACATAACCTACCAGTTGCAAAGTCTGGCTCAGAGTCGTCAGCTCCATCATCATCACTGTTTTCCAAGAGAATCTTCCTCTGCTGGACCACGGCTTGGGAGGCTGCCTTCCTTCTCTGTGGAGTGCCCTGAGAATCATCCTCCTCAGTGATTTTATCTAGATCTTCAGGACATTAAAAAAAAAAAAAAAAGAAAGTTTTTGTGCCAGGTAACATCTAAAGAGGGGCTTCCCAGGTGGCTCAGTGGTAAAGAATCCACGTGCCAATGCAGGAGACCTGGGTTTGATCCCTGGGTCAGGAAGATCCGCTGGAGAAGGGAATAGCTAACCACTCCAGTATTCTTGCCTGGAGAATCCCAGAGACGGAGGAGTCTGGTGGGGTCTAGTCCACAGGGTTGCAGAGTCAGACACATCTGAGCGACTAAACAACATCATCATCTAACGAACTGCAAAGTAGACTTTCGTTACACTTGCTTTTCTAAAAAATCTGCCCAGCTGCATCCTTCCTGTGCTTCCAGTAACAGATCACAGAGCCCAGTCTGGTCAATACAGTACATCAATCTCCTGGCAGCAGTCTGAGTTAAGCATAAGTCCAAGACCCAAATTGAGAGTCTTTCCCCAAAAGTTTTCAAGCTGAACTGGGAAGATGCAGCCCCTTTCTTCAGGGTTCAACTGCTGTCAACTAGAAGTCAGGGGCAGTCATGACCTTACACCAGGGAAGAAACCAGGTCTGCAGTGAAAGACTGAATACAGAAAGAGACGAAGAGGTAAAGAGAAACTTCACAAATGTGAAGACCTTGGTTCCAGTTTTAGTTCAAGAATTTAAGTAAGAGTTAGAAAAATGATGATGGAAAAAATAAATATTATTAGTATAAAAAACTTACCTAAATAATCACTGGCTACACTGCAGTTGGAGACACGAGGAGACTTACTCGTTGCTTCTGTTTCCCTCTTGCCATGTTTGTCAAAGCCTGGATATCAGGAAGAAGGAACATGCAGATGCACCCTAATCAACCAGGGGCTAGAAGCAGGAAGAGAAGCGCTAAAATCTGATAGCATTTAGATACAGACACATGAACCAAACTCAAACTAACACACTGATTCGACTTGGCAAAACTACTCTAAGATTAGGACTTTCGGCTCTGAAATCACGCAAACTTTAATGGGACCTAAGTTCAAATTCAGGCTCTTAAATTAGCTACATACCAGGGGGAGGCTGCTTATCCTTTACAAGACTTAATTTCCTCATCCATAATGAGACATAGAAACAGGGTGGGGATTAAATGAGGCTCCTGTGGGGAATTAGATGTTGGCTGAATGTGGAAACTACTTATTGTGGTGCCCAGAACATAGGAAACAGTTCATAAATGTTAACCATCATCCCTGTGTAGGCAGATTTGTGCTTTTACTAATGTAAATACTCTTCAATCATTATTATAACTTTAAAATGATCTAGAGTATTGATCCTAATGCTATGGAATACATGACTCTCAGAGAAGGAAATCCTGTTACACATGTCACAATCCTTTATAGGAAAGAGATTGTCATTTTCTCAATTTTAGGTGTAAGACAATTCTCTTAAGTTTCTTTGATAAAGGCCCCTCTAATCAAAACTATCTCACTGATTGTCAAACAGCAGGCACTATTGACTTAAACATCTTTACCCTTTAAATAAGGGAATGTGTTTAAAATAACCTCCAACAAAAAAGAAGTTAGGCCAAAGTAGTTTAATCCAGAAAGCATTTTAGCAACATGAATGTTTTTTCCAAGAATAATGATTTCTGTCTCTCCAGGATATCAATATTGCCATCTGCTTCCTAGTTGCCAGAAAAATCAAAGAAGAAAAATCCACAGAAAAAGTCAGCAGTCATAAACCTATTAAGTCTACTGAGCTTGCTCACCAAATTAGTACTTTTACCTTTCTGAATAAATAAAGATATTAGATGATGCTTAACTAATTGCAATTTGGAGAGAAAGGAAGTGGGCCATTAGGATGTAGAGGTCAATTTATTTGACCAAGAAATTACATTTTCACTGTGTACGAAGACAAACTTTGGATCCAGGGTCACAGTCCATGTCCTCAAGTGGACCCTGAGTGTTAGGCAGAGAGATATTTGTGTGTGGATGAGGGTTATGTAATGGAATAAGCAACTAATCCAGCAGTACCCTCTGCAAACTGCTCATTTTATAGTCCAAAGTATTAAAAGTACATCCTTCCCCCTGTACAAGCTCATCCAAAGAATTGATTACAAAAGGGGTAAGAAGATTTCAAAGATAATTACAGAAGATAAAGTTACACTTGCCTTGAGACTGCTCCACATCAATGGTGACGGCTGGAACCTCCTTCACCGACAAAGCCAGTGCGACCTCTAGGTCTCTCTGGTAGAGTTTGTCGTCCAAAGCCATCCTAAAACACACATAAATACTAATGAGCTTTTAAACTATCAGTCTCAACTAAACAGCAAACCTTGAGAGAGGTTAGCTGAGAGTTTCCAACCTCAGGAAGATGTTTTTACACAATGATCGTTATCATAACGGACTTTAACATTCCACCTCCTGAAACTTAAGTGTCATGTTGGACCCACCAGAACAGAATAGACAGGGGCAGTGGGTGACGGTGTCCCTGTCATTGTGGCATCTCTTCCTCACCACCAGCCCTGTCCAGGTGCGAAGCACCTGCCCAAGTGAGAGCAGACGTGAGTCAAACATCACTTCTGCTTAGGAATCTTCCGTGATCTCGGCCACACCTCCTTAGGCAGCTATTACAGCTTCTATATTCAACTGAAATTACTCTCTCTCTTTCTCTCTCTCTCTCTATATGTGTGTGTGTATATATATATATTTTTAACATCTTCTCTGCCCAATCTGGATTCTGACAAGTATCTCAGTAAGCACTTACTCTGTGTGAGGCACTGCACGAGACAGGACACTAGAAGTGCCCTCAGAGTCTGCAGTTAATGAGGAGGTAGGAAAGAAAGTCCTGGAATAATTATCCCATGTAAACAGATCATCATGCCTCCTGTTCAAGGTGGTCAAGAGTGCTCCACTGTTTAAGAAGGGAATGTAAAAAGACAGACAGAAAAGGTTACATAAAGGAGATGCTGAGATGTACCTTGAAGGATTTAGTATTTTTTAAAATAATAAGTTCTATTGAGATATAAGTCACGCAGTGTAAAATGCAGCCTTTGAAGCCTACAATTCAGCAGTGTTTAGTATATTCAGAGAGCTGTGAAGCTACAGCCACTATTAACTTCAGAACATTTTCATCATCCCAGAAAGAAACTCCATACCCATTAGCTGTCAGCCCCCATTCTCCCTCCCCAGCATCTGGCAAGTGCTAATCTACGGGCTGTTTCCATGGACTTGTCTGTTCCAGGTTTTCCATGTTAATATTAACAGAATCACATAAAATGAGGCCTTTTGTGCTTGGCTTCTTTGGCTCACCATGATGTCCTCAAGGTCCGTCCATGTTGCGGCATGTATCAGGACTTCATTTATTTTCATTGCTGAATAAGGTTCCACTGTGTGGGTATACTGCATTTTATTTATCCAGTCATTAATCGACAGGCATTTGGGTTACTGACATTTTATTTTTGGCTATTATGATTAGTGCTCCTATGAATATCTGGGTATAGGTTTTTGTGTGGGCAGAGTTTTATTTCTCTTGGGCATATACCTAGCTGGGTCGTATAATAACTCTACACTTCGGGACACTGCTACTCTGTTTTCCAATGAGGGTGCACCATTTTATGTTCCCAGCAGCAATGCATGAGAGTTTCCATTTCTCCACATCCTCCTCGACACTTGCTACTATCTGTCTTTCTGCTTCCAGCCATTCCTGTGGGTGTGTCATATGGTCTCACTGGGGTTTAGATTTGTATTTATTTCCCTGATGGCTGCGGAAGGTGAGCATCTTTTCATGTGTTTATTGGCCATTTGTATATATTCCTTAAAGAAATGTCTATTCAAGTCCTTGGCCCATTTCTAAATTGGGTCATGATCCTTTGTAGTGTTGGGTTGTAAGAGTTCCCTATGTATTCTAGATGCAAGTCCCTAATGGATCATATGATTTGCAAATCTTTTTTCCCATCCATTGGTTGTTTTTAAACTGTATTTTAAAGATAGTACAAGAAGCTCAAAAACAAAGAATCAAAAGTGAAGAGAATGATGTGGGGTAAGTTTCTCTCTGTTAAGGAAGTTTCCTCATGCTACTGGAGCGGTGAACCATCACATGTGCCATGTTCCACTTGTCAGAATCCCTCCTCAGCCACCTCCTCTCCACACTGCAAGTCTGGGGCCTCTCAGGGATTCCTCCCCTCCATCTCCCCAACTGCCTCCAAGTACTACCTAATGGAACTCCAAGATTAGTTTGAAACTACAGGTCCTTCTCACTGCTGGACAAAACTCAGTAACATAAAGTGAAAATATTTTTTATCTGTAGAGAAATACACGGTTTCACTTTTTTTTCCCTGGTTTTCCTGAGCTACCTACAATTAACATCCAGCACTGCGTAAGTTTCAGGTGTGCGGCACAATGATGTGGCTCATATACATCATCAAATGATGACAAGTTTAGGGAACATCCATCATCTCATTGAGAAATGTGGCTTTGAATTTTATAAACTGTCCTGACAGATATAACTTTAAACAAGGTAGCCTTGTAAGACCTGAGGAGTTCAGAGCCAGGTGCAAGGTCTCCTTGTAAGGGCAAGATATACCTTGTAAACTTGGTGATTATGACTTAAATGGTTACTTCCCTATGCATTCATGAACCTAAAGCAGTTCAGAAAGCCAGAGGGGATTGGTGGTATATTCCTGTCCTCCTATATGAATTAAATAAGACCTATGATTCTGCTCAAGTTCTAATTTAGACCAAGAGTTTGAACTTATCTCTTTTAGATTAACATATCTAATGTCATATATTCACTGTATGTCTTACCTCTCACCTTTTTTTAGGGGGTTTCTCTTGTAGTGGGATGTTTTTTTCCTGGAGATTCTTCAGCTTAGGTTCTGGTTTTTCTAGTTTCAACTCTTTTTGTGTTATTCTGGATTTCTTATTTGATGGTGCGGTTGCAGGAACAAAATCATCTATTTATGCAAAAGTTAAAAATAAAAGAACATATGAAATTGCTTTTCCTAAGGAAAAAATAAGGTAAACTTACTTTCTTGGTAGTTGAGAGTCATTACTATGTGTGTTCAAGTTTTAAAGATAAGCAAACTGTTTGTTTTCCATAATCTAAAAAATACAGTTGGTATACTGTCTTTATTTTCACTCGAGCTTTTCACTTTGTTTTAGTGACTTTTTTAAAAAAAGAAAAAATCCATCTGTCAAAAACTAACTCCCTGAAAAACTACAAGGGCCACTAAGCTAGCATTATGTAAGTGGCAAAGAAAAAAATGATTAGTTAAAAACCTCTGAAACCATTAGAAAAATCAATAAAATTCCCTGTATAATTTTATCATGTCGACAAGTGGAAGAAAATTATTTTTATGGAAATTTCATAATGCAGCCAAATACTTTCTTTCAAAGACCCATTCAGTACAGTTCAGTCACTCAGTCGTGTCTGACTCCTTGCAACCCTGTGGACTGCAGCACACCAGGCTTCCCCGTCCATCACCAACTCCCAGAGCTTGCTCAAACTCATGTCTATCAAGTTGGTGATGCCATCCAACCATCTCATCCTCATTACCTTTCCTAAAACAACAACCAAGCTAAGTAAAGTAAGACGCAATCAGAACCTGGAGGAAGAGAAAGTAGCTCCTACTTAGGACTTTACAGTAGCAGCCTTTACAGTGGTATCATCATCTTAAGAGCCCTCCTACGATCCCACCACAGTAACTTTATTTTTGGCAAAGGGATGTTGTTTTCCAGTCCATTCTGTTTGCATGGGTTTTTCTGTTCTAGCATCCTCAGAACTGAGGTGGTTCTTCTGTTGACACTCAACATAAAACCGCTGCTCTAACTTTCAAATGCATACATGACATGTATGCATACCTTCGAGGTACTCACAGTCTGATTCATGGACCTTCCCATTTATCGACAAGTGTTTTATGCTTCTCCATATAGAAATACAATAATCTGTGACTTTTCCCCCACCTCCACACCAGTTTCCAGAATACAGCCAGCAGTTTATACCTATTTTGCAACAGACTGATGACACGAGTAAAAAGCTAGAAAGTCATGTTCTATACTCTTCTCTTCCAAGTCTTAGACACATCTAAGACTGGGTTCCAGGCAAAAACAGATTCCTTCAAACCAAGGGATTACTAAACATCTGACTCCCAGAAAACTCCAGAGGTCTAAGAAAGAAACACAAAACTTACTTTGAAGTATAATGTAACCTAACACCATGTTTCTCAAAGTTCTTGACCAAAGTTCTCTTAATAGCAAAGACAAGTACATATATAACACAATAGGGTAAAGCTTAAGCCTGAGCTTCCTCAGGGGCTTGCTCTACTCTGTCATCAATGGGGATTTTACATTATATTCTGCGACACATCTGCATCTCTGAAAGATAGGGGGACCCTGGATCTAGAGTAGTTCAGACCTGAAAAATCATTTCTCCTGGCCCTGTGTGGTTATGATTTATGCCAATAATAATTCTTGTCAGTGTAGTGATCAACATAATTATCCTAAATGCTAAGAAAATTATTTCTCCAGACCTTCCTTATATGCAATTGGTACAACCATGTCTTAGCCATACACATACACACCCCACATACACATTATATCCTATAAACCAAGGAAATAAATTATCAAATCTTTAACGAAGAAATAAGATACGCTACTTACCATCACTATCAGAATCCTCAAACTGGGAGTAATTGACTGGCTTCTTATGCCTGTGACCAAGACAGAAATTTTATTTATACAAATGTCAATTTCTCACCTCCATTTTTTAAGGCCATTAATACTCTTGAGTAAATAAAAATGTTTGGATTCACTTAAGCACATGTAAATTAAAAACATGATTTGCATTTTATGCAAAGATATAACATTGTTATACTTGATAAGGAAAAAAGTTAATTCAGATAATAAAGTAGGAATAATCAATATAATTAACACAAAGTTTATACACTGTTTAATTGCCATTGGGCATTTAGAAGTTCTTGTTGTATGTATTCTTTTGTTTTATATGTGAATTCTGATGTATTAAATTATCAACTTCTTGATACTAAAAGCCATTTTCTTTTATCTCTTCCAATGTTAATTCATGCTCACTATGCTGCTGCTGCTGCTGCTGCTACTAAGGTGCTTCAATTGTGTCCGACTCTGTGTGACCCCATAGACGGCAGCCCACCAGGCTCCTCTGTCCCTGGAATTCTCCAGGCAAGAATGCTGGGGTGGGTTGCCATTTCCTTCTCCAATGCATGCATGCTAAGTCACTTCAGTCGTGTCCAACTCTGTGCGACCCTATGGACAGCAGCCCACCAGGCTCCGCCATCCACAGGATTCTCCAGACAAGAATACTGGAGTGGGTTGCCATTTCCTTCTCCATGGCTCACCATGCAATAGACATTTAAAACATGATGAGTCTGAGAAACAGCCTCAGAGACATGGAAAACAAACTTCGGATTACCAAATGGGAAAGGTGGTGGGAGGGATAAATTAGGAGTTCGGGATTAGCACATACAAACTATTATATACAAAACAGATAGGCAAAAAGCTTATACAACACAGGGAACTATATTCAGTATCTTGTAATAAACCATAATGGAAAAGAATACATATGTGTGTGTGTGTATACACAGATATGTTTTATATACATAAAACATATATATAAACTGAATCACTTTGCAGTACACCAGAGACACAAGATTATAGATAACTACACTTCAAAAAAGTTTTTAATGAAAATTAAAATAAGGCTTTCCTTCCTCTCACTCTCTCATACTGCCATGTTTATTTTCAGCCCGTTAGAATGCAACCTCCAGCACACAAATATATGGATATATACCTAGTAAATACCTACTTCCAGCACAGAAGTAAGTATATTCGAAACTCTACTAAATGAATGGCTGACCCTAGGTCTCCATGGTGCTCGACTGAGGTAAAGTAGAGGAAGAATTTCCAACAGCACTTGGTGGAAAACACAGAGGATCTGGAGCCAGCTGGCTTAGATTTGCTTGTTACCCAACAACTTACTAGCTGTATGACTCAGGCAAACTGACTTTCAGGTCCAGAGGTTTAAACTGATAAAATGAGAAGACCTAAACTTTCTATCCGAAAGAAGTATAGTGACCAACAAATGAATCAACAGGCCATCTGATGCAAAGAACTGACTCATCTGAAAAGACCCTGATGCTGGGAAAGATTGAGGGCAGGAGGAAAAGGGGACGACAGAGGCTGAGATGGTTGGATGGCATCAGTGACTCAATGGACCTGAGTCTGAGTAAACTCTGGAGTTGGTGATGGACAGGGAGGCCTGGCGTGATGCCATCCATGGGGTCGCAAAGAGTCGGACACGACTGAGCCACTGAATTGAACTGAGGAGCTCAGTAAAATGCAAAGCGTAATCAGGTCTTAGTTGAACGGGGTGGGTAAAAGAAACGGCAGGAACGGTCAAGGACGCCCAAGAGAAGGAAACGGCTAGGTTGACAGGACCCTTCCTAGGAGCGGGAGCTCTCACTGGAGGCCGGAGTGTTTCCCTGTTCGTCCCACTATCACCACCCTGGGTCCTCGGGCCCTTCTCTCCATCCCGTGCAGGTAACGCGGCCTACAGCGTCTTCCTGACCTTCCTCCCTACCCTTGCCTGATTCCATGAGCTACTCACCTCGCAGGCCGCACCATGGTCCCCTCCGAGGCTGGAAACCTGCAGCTCTCAGGCCCTAGCAGGCAGCCGCCGCGGCCGTTCCAATTCCCGCCCAAAACCAAACCCTGAGCGTTCCGCCTATCCTGCGGCTCGCCAATCCTTGCCAGCCATTCCGGCTGCCGCACATGCGTTCTGAGAAGAGCGCGTTAGTTTACGCCCTCCCCAAGCACCGCCCTTCCGCATCCGGTCTGCCAGAGCTGAGATTGTATTTCGCCGCTTCACTTTCGTTACGAGAGTTGTCTCTGCGCGGTCTCCAGAATGCACAATATTAGTATAAATACACCTTCCGACACGTTTTAAATGATTAAAAATAGGTAGGATGGAACAAGGGAACATTTATACCGAGGGATTTTCCACGAGGTGCCAGGAAAGAGGAAAATGCTTGGAAGAATCTGCCGTAGCGGATCTTCCGACTGTAAAAACAAGGCAGCAGACAGCTGATGGGCCGAGGGCCAAGGCCGGTGGTCAGGACCCGTACTGCGGACAGCTGGGAACTCGGAACTAGAGGAGGTGAGCTCGTGACCGGAGCAAGGAAGCTCCCTCGGGCCGGAACCCTCGAGTCGGGGGGCTGGTCCCCTAACTCGGCTGGGACTTCTCGGCCCGACAGTCTGCCCTCCCTTCCCTGACTCACTCAAGCCTCCGAACCTCCATTCTATTGGCTGAATGAGTTCGGTCCAGCTCTCCTTTTCCCATCCCATTGTTGTATGGAAATCTTCCTTGATTTCAGCACTCGGGAGGATCCACGTGGCTCAGTGGTAATCCGGGTGGCTCACCCGGATTGACCCCTGGATGGGGAGGATCCCCTGGAGGAGGAAATGGCAACCCACTCCAGTATTCTTGCCTGGAGAATCCCATGGACAGAGGAGCTGGCCGGTTACCTTTCCTGGGGTTGCAAAGAGTGGAGCACGGCTGAGCACACCCAGGCACGCAGGCAGTAATAACAAACCGGGGAGAAATAACTAAAGTATCAATTTTTTGAGACACAATTCTAAAGACCGAATCAACTGAAACCAGAGCTATTGGTTTTTGTTTCCTAGAATATTGACTGTAAACAAAATGAGACCATGAGCCCATATTCAGTTAATTTTCAGTTCCCTGCAAAATGTTCCTTTACTGGCTCTGTCTGCCTCATGTGTACTTAGCAGCCTTTTTTAAAAACTGATATGTTATTATATAAAAGCTTCTTTCTTTTATTATTATTTTTACCAGCTTCCATTTACTGGTCATGTTTTGTTTACCAGATGCTTCATATTTATTATTTGATTAAGCATGAAGACAGTCCTACAAGTTAAAAGGCTTCCTGGGGCATGTCTAAACTGAGACATGGCCAAGGAAAGAAGAGCAGTAAGCGTGCTCTGGGCAAAGGAAAAACATTCAGGAAGGTTGGAAGTGGAAAGAGAGGTTTGGTATGGAAAGAGGTTCAGTGTGGCTGAAAATAAAGTTTGTCAGTTTGTGTGTTGGAGAGGAGGGGGTTCAGCTCCCCAAAGAAGAGTCTGGAGGTATAAGCAGGGGCGAAAAATCGTTAAGGAATTTGTACTGTATCCTAAAAGCAATGGAATATCAGAAGGATTTTAAGCAGATAATCAGCATGACCAGATATGCACTTGAAAAAGATTACTCTGACTTCAGTGTAGAGAATAGTGTGAAAGCTGATTTGATGGAGGAATGCTTAGGAATCGGCCTCCTGTTTGGGGGCTAATAAGGAAATCTTCAATTGATGTATTCTTTCTGACTAGATTTCTTCTTTCCTAGCAGTTGTCCACTTTGCTTTGTGGTCTGTCCTGTATATTTTCTCCTCATATAGAAATCTTTCCAACACCATCTCCCTTCCCTCCACCCCTCAATCAGATCTTAGATCCACAGTCTCTAAGGTCTTCAAGATGCCCCGATCCCTGATCTGTTTCTTTGACTTTATATTCACCAACTATTTCATGAACTATATCTGGCTACTGTGCATCTCTTCCAAAGAGTCCTCTCTGTTCTTCTCTACATGATCCTTACTGATTTGTTAGAACTCTGCCTAGGAATCTTGGCTTCCCAGGTGGTTCAGTGCTAAAGAATCTACCTGCAGTTCGATCAAGTTCAATCCGTGGGTCAGGAAGATCCCTTGCAGAAGGGATTGGCAACCCACTTCCATATTCTTGCTGGGAAAACCCCATGGACAGAGGAGCGTGGTGGGCTGTAGTCCATGGGGTTTCAGAGTCAGACATGACTAAGCGACTGAGCACAGTGCCTAGGAATGCTAAGTGGGCAGTTTTTTTTAATATATGATGTTGAAGAAAGACTTTTCATTAAAAAAGAAGCACTTTGTTTTCATCATGAAAACATCCCTACTTTTATGAAGGGATAAAAGTAGGGGAAAGTAATTAGCTAAGTGTCACACAAGTAAAATCTCTGAGTGGGGAGCCATCTTAGAAGTGGCTTTTTGTGACTCCATGGACTGTAGCACAGAGAAGGCAATGGCACTCCACTCCAGTACTCTTGCCTGGAAAATTCCATGGACGGAGGAGCCTGGTAGGCTGCAGTCCATGGGGTCGCCACGAGTCGGACACGACTGCGCGACTTCACTTTCACTTTTCACTTTCATGCATTGGAGAAGGAAATGGCAACCCACTCCAGTGGTCTTGCCTGGAGAATCCCAGGGACAGGAGACTGGTGGGCTGCTGTATATGGGGTCTCACAGAGTCGGACACGACTGATGTGACTTAGCAGCAGCAGCAGCAGGACTGTAGCCCACCAGGCTCCTCTATCCATGGGGTTCTCCAGGCACGAATATTGGTGTGGATTGCCATTTCTTTCTCCAGGGGATCTTCCTGATCAGGGATTGAACCCGGGTCTCCTGCATTGCAAGCAGATTCTTTACCATCTGAGCTATAGGGAAGTCCAGAAGTGGCTTAGCAATAATGAAACATTGTAAGTTTTTTTGGACTTATAACCGGCTGAATTTTTTGTTGTTAGTTTTCTAGAATCCTGCTAAAGATGAAGAAAAACAGAGAAAGATTCTGCAACCGAGAGAGGGAATTTGTGTATAAATTCAAAGTTGGAAGTCAGTGCCTTGAACTGAGGGTACCCCTCAAATTTCCTGTTCAAGAGAATGCCAGTCATTTACATGGACGTCTGATGCTGCTGCACAACTTACCATGCTTTATAGAAAAAGGTGAGGACTGATTTTCGGAAAATATCACTTTGTTATTTTCCTTTGGTCTCTGTCATTAGAAGTTTCGGGATAGCATAAACCTGAGAAGCACTGGAAACAACCACAAAATGTGAAGCTTTTTCAAGAATAAAAAGGTTCCCCAGATCTTTCTTCTATGGGATTTTTTTTTTCTGTATCTCTTGTAGTTGTTTATTAGGCATTTTAGTATAAAAATTACATTTAATTACATATGATGAAAAATGACAGAGTCTGGATTAGAACTCCTAACCTCTTCATGTAGCTAGATGGATTCATAAGGCATGTTGGCTATCATTGGTTATGTGCTCACTGTTTTGCCCTTTTAACAATCTGGTCCTCAGTTTCTGAGATGTCATGGAAGAGAAGGGGATACCTATCTTTCAATAATCTTTGCTCATCTAAATTAGTTCCATAGAGTCATCTGTATTATGCCATTTTAAAAGGTCTACATTCTGTCTACAGAGAAGGGAAAATGTTTTAATTGAGAATATGTTGGATCATAGAAGGTCAGAGATTCAAGGGAACGTGGAAACTTTTTAGCATAATCTCATCATACAAATAAGGAAACTGGTACCTAGAAAGGTTAAATAGTTTGTCCAAGGCAGTAGTTCTCGAAAATTGTTACCCAAGCAGCATCACTTGGGAACCTGTTTGAAGTGTGTATTCTTGGGCTCCACTGCATTCCCTTTGAATCAGAAACTCTAGGACTGGGATGCAGCGTCTATTCCAGTGAACCCCCAGGGAACTCTGATGCGTCCTAACAACTGAGACCCTCTGGTCCAGAGTTACATACGTTGTGTCAGAACCGAGACCAGAGCACGGGTATCCTGGTTTCTGTCCCAGTGCTCTTTAATTTTTTTTTTTTTTTAAGCATCAAGTATGTATTATCTTGCTACCATTACTGTGGTTCAGGGATCCAAGTGCTGCAACTTAGATGGGTGCCTCTGGCTCAGGATTTCTCATGGGATTCCAGCCAGACTGTCAGCCTGGACTTCAGAGTCTCATCTGAAGGCTCTACTAGCACAAGATCATCTCCAAGGTCACTTGTGAGGCTGTTGTCAGGCCTTATCATGTGGGCCTCTTCATAGGATCACCTCCACACCTACAGCTGGTCTCCCCCAGGGCCAGCAACCTGAGAGAGGGAGGGAGCAAGGAAGTGCCCAAGATGAAAGCCATGGTCTGCTCATATCCTCAAAGCAGCCTTTAAGTACTGTCTCTGAAGTTGGGATTGTAGATCATCTGAAATAAATCAGTTTTAATATTCTGATCACTCAAGTTCTATTTTAGGTTCGAAGAATGTAACAATATATGGCCTTCCCATGTAGCTTAGTGGGTAAAGAATCTACCTGCAATGCAGGAAACACAGGAGATGCAGGTTCAATCCCTGGGTCAGGAAGATCCCCTGGAGAAGGGCATGGCAACCCACCCCAGTATTCTTGCCTGGAGAATCCCATGGACAGAGGAGCCTGGCAGGCTACAGTCCATAGGATTGCAAAGAGTCAGACACAACTGAAGTGACTGAGCACACACTCTCAACAATGTATATCCTTGAAAGTTATATAGGAAACTCATTTAAATACAGGAAGCTTCATACCCTCTATCTGTAGAAGGTCTTTATGTGCTCTTCTCTACTCAGTTTCAGATGAAGACTTAAGAGATTAATGTTTTTAATTAGTATCAGGGTTATATTACATAAGAGTTAAGAATTTTGACCATTCAGTAACCTGTGGTTATAAAGAAAAATAAGTGTGAAATTAGTTGAATGATTCTCTAAGCTGAATTTATCTTAGTTAGACATGCTCTTAAGGGTATATGCTTGACAGGAGTTTCACACTGAAATGCTTAGCCAGGTAAAATGTTCCCAATTTATGTCTGCCGATGATGATATTTGTTATCACTGTTACAGACTTAAAAGAAGCTCTGAGCCAGTTTATCGAAGAAGAATCCCTCAGAGATTATGACAGGGAGGCAGAAGCCGCCCTGGAAGCTGTGAAGTCAGGTGAAGTCGATCTGCATCATCTGGCAAGCACATGGGCCAAAGCTTATGCCGAGGTACGAAAATAGATGAGATTGTAAATTTCAAGGATATTCTGAACTCTGATGTGTTTTTTTTTTTCTTACAGTTTTATTGAGATGTTGGGCATGTAGTTGGCATATGACACTGCATGGCTTTAAGGTGTACAGCATGATGATTTGACATACATACATCACAGAATGTTTATCACAACAAGTTTACTGAACATCCATCATCTCATACAGATGCAGAGTTAAAGAAATAGAAAGTTAAATGTTTTCTCCTGTGCTGAGGATGCTCAGGATTTGTTCTCTTAACTTTCATGTGTACCATTCAGCAGTGTTCATTATATTTATCACATCACACATTACATGCCTAGTACTTCTTATAACTAGAAGCTTGTGTCTTTTGACTGCCTTCATCCCATTTCCACTTCCTCCATCCCCAGCCTGAAGTAACCACACATCTGATCGCTTTTTCTATGTGTGTGTGTGTTTGTTTCTGAAGCAGAATGATGAGGGTAGTTAACTTGCTAAGGTAATACTGGAACAGCTGTAGAATCCTTTGTTCTCTGTGTCCAGAGATTTATTCCATAATATGCAACCTGTATTGGTGCTTATGTGCTTCCTTCTTGTTATCAAGGTGAGCACACAGGACACAGTGCTTCATGTAATATTCTTGTAAAACAAGATGCTACTTTTGTATTTCTACCCAGCATAGGGTTGCCAGATTTAGTCATTAAAAATACAGCCCACCCATTTAACTTAGAGTTTCAGGGACTTCCCTGGTGATCTAGTGATTAAGAATCTGTGCTTCCAATGCAGGGGATCACGGGTTTGATCCCTGGTTGGGGAACTAAGATCCCACATGCTATGTGGTGTGGCCCTACATAAATAAATAAACTAGAATTTCAGATAAACAATGAATTTTTTCATATGAGTATATCCCACATATATATGGAGCATGCTTATGTTAAGAAATTATTCGTTGCTGAATGGAATGGCTCAGGGTTACTGTAGACTGAGAAGAGAAGACACCTGGACATAATCTTGACAAGATCCTTTATTATAATTGTCTGTTGACCTGCCTGTATCTCTGGCTTGTCTGAATATCCACCTGAAAGCATCTGCCTTCTTCTCTTTTATTAACTAGTAACTAGCACAGAAGGCTTCCCCAGTGGCTTAGTGGTAAAGCTTCCCCCTGCCAATGCAGGGGACTTGGGTTCAATCCCTGGGCCAGGAAGATCCTATGGAGAAGGAAATGGCAATCCACTCCAGTATTCTTGCCTGGAGAATCCCATGGACAGAGGAGATTGGCGGGCCACAGTCCATGGGGTCGCAATAGAGTTAGACACAACTTAGTAAGTAAACAACAATATATCCAGCAACAAGCTTGCAAATAACAGGGTTTGGTCTGTGATAGATGGATGTATGGATGAATATATACAAGTAAGTAAACAAATCCAAACACTTAAGAGATGAGTTGAGGAAGAAAACCCTGCAAAGGAGAGGGGAACTGGTCAAGGAAGCAGAAAGAAGATAAAAGACTATAGTTTCAAAGAAGAAAAAGTTTATAGGTTCACAAAAGGTGACCAAAAAAGAGGTAACCAAGGAGGGACTGGTCTGTAGTTCAAATGCTGCAGAGACGATCAAGCAAAGAGAAGACTCAGAAATACCCACTGGGTTTATCAAGTCTTATCTGTGGCAAGATAAATTCCAGCAGATTGGTGGGAGCAGAAACTAGATTTCAGTGAGTTTAAGAACGAGTGGGAGTGTGGAAGTGGAATGAGTCTAGACAACTCAAGAAGTTGGGCTGCAGAGAGGAGGGTGAGACTTGCAAAATGGGACCCCCAGGATCAGAGACTTGTTGTTTAACCGTAGAGAGAAAGGCCAAAAGGATTCAGACCCAGAGCCCAAGTGGAGGATCAATCTTTCCAGGGAGGAGGGAGGTGGCTACCATCATAGTGGAGAGGAAGAAGGAAAATATAAACATCAATTCAGAAAACTTCACTTGGTAGCAGGAAGTTGAAGATAATTCTCTCCTAACTGCTTCTGCTTTATCTGAGAAATAGGAAAGGAGGTTGTTTGTCTAGATGGGGCGTGGGGGGCTGATGAGATGGTTGGATGTCTGAGGACTGAACTGACCAGAAGAAGCCAGAGTTGCCAGGCAGCATCGCTAGGAAGGGTTGGACTGGCACCGGTCTTCTTCCGTAGACTCTGGACTTCTGTGATTTTTCTGCTGCGACTCCCCAGAGCCTGACTGCAGGTGGAGCTAGAGGAATAAGATGGGGTTTTGTTAGGTGGGCGAGGAGGATGTGGACAAGACAGTGATTGACTGTAAGCTTTATCCGGAAGAAAGGGCAGCGAGAGGGAGCCAGCAGCTCAGATAGTGGAGATTGTGAAGTGGAGGTCCTGGTGAGGCTCCCAGTTGCCTCAGAGCCGCTGAATGAGAAGTTTTGGTTGGAGTTTGTAATCAGTGACTGAGTGTTTGAATTTTAGTGGCTAAGCTATTCCCAGTGAGTGTATAGAATGGGTGCCAGGCAAAGGGGAGAACTTATTAAAAATACAGTGTTGAGGGACACTGGAAGGCAGGGCCTTAGTGAATCCACCGGGACATCCAGGTGGCCCAGGCTGGTCTCAGGATGTGGGACAGAGAGGAAGTGTGCCAGAGTTCTAGTTGACTGAGGGTGAGTAAGAATTCTGTTGGGTATGTCTCGTGTGTTAGGACGCTTCTCCCTATTCACAAGTATCACTCCAAGATGAGTTGTAAACTGAGGCTTGCAAGGTACATAACGAGCTGATCTGACCTTGTGGGGTTACTGAATGTCTGGTGTTATGTATGGCCAAACAGGTCCCTAGGATTTGACCTTGGCTCCTTCCTACAAAACTTCAGCCCAAGCCTGGAGTGAATTTGGAACAGAGCCTAAGTCACATGGACTGGTTATAATTGCTAGAGGGATGCCGGGTCTAGGGATGCGGAGAAGTTATTAGAGTGCTGTCTGGGTTTGCAGGGGCATGGGGCAGATGAAACCCACCCTCTACATTCGGCTGATTGTCTTAATAAGTCTCCCCTCCTGACCTGGAGTGGATCCAAGTGTAAGTACAAGGGCAAGACTTTACCTGATTGTCCCAGTTCAAAATACCTGTTTCCATGATTTATTCATTTGTTTTATGTAAGGGGAATTACTATTCTGAGTCCTATCATAGATTCCCGTTTGGGGTATTTTCTTTGGTAAGAAAAGGGAAGAATTTAGATTGTTCTCTTTTACAGGTGTCTGGCTGCAAAGATCAAAAATAGAAAAAATTTTTGAAATCTTTGTGTAATTTCCACTTTTGCCGTTATATTGCACGACCTTTGGCAGGGGACTTCTGAGCATGTCCGTTTCCTCCGGGCAGAGCACTGTGTGTGTCTGATGTGTTGTCATGGCGCCAGTCTGGGGCAGGCGTCTGCCTCCGCAGATGTGTCTGTGTGTGCGCTCAGGGTGTCTCTTTGCTGCTGCTGCATGTTTCTGGGTTTTGTGTTTGTTTGCTTATCAGTGTTTATGCAGTCCCTTTATCGTTTTGATAACTGCTGTTTTCATACATTTAATTGAGGGGTCTAACATTTTATGAAGAAAACAACACCTGACTTCAAGGTAAGAAAATTTCGCATGTATATCTTGATATAAAATCCTACATGTGAATTGGGTTATCAAGGGCAGTGTTATTGCATAGGTAAGCTCATTCTCTAAATATATAGCCTACAAAGCCTTTTTTAGCAATATATTTTTAATAATGAAAAGCTTTTTTTCTGATAATATAATTACTATATGCAAGTTATTCTCTTACGTGGCACGTGAGAATACAAAGTAAGGTACTTAGAAATCCCACTCTGCTGCAAGCAGCCCCTTCAAGTGTGTGTGTGTGTGTTATAGAAATTAGATCTTAGCTTACTTATTACCCTTTCTTTGTTGTTTTTTTCAAATTATGGACACTCCTGTCCCTTGCTCCACATTAACACCTTCCCCTTACCCTGCCTCCAGGTAACCCACATTGACGACTACGTTCACATCTTTCTGTGCTTTTTTGTGTATGCTCAGATAATCCTATGTAACCTATAAATACACATATGGCAGGCCTTTCTGTCCTTCGATGTACAGAAATGGAATCCTAGTATACTCACTTTTCTATTAGTGTGTTAACGAAGAACACTGCATCAGGATTTAATAATGTCTGGTCCCATCTTGCAGACCACGCTAGAGCACGCGAGGCCCGAGGAGCCCAGCTGGGATGAAGACTTCGCAGATGTGTACCATGACCTCATCCATTCTCCCGCGTCTGAAACTCTCCTAAACTTGGAACACAACTACTTCGTCAGTATTTCCGAACTCATTGGTGAAAGAGACGTGGAGCTGAAAAAGTTACGGGAGAGGTACTTCCTAGTTCTTGCATTACCGTAACTAAATGTTACATCGTCAAATAATGACAGTCTACAGGACAGCGTGTTCTCTCTCTTTTTTTTAATAAAACTGAAAAATAGAGTAGAAAAACATCTTCAACAGTTGAAATTGATTTTCTTGTGTGTTTTGATCTCTCATTTTACCTGGGCAGGTAAGTTTCTCCTAGTCTATAGAACTCCTCAAGGGATTTACCTAAATGAATTATGACAGCTCTGTCTACTCTTAGTTCTGATGGAGGAAGAACTTACCTCTTCTGAAGGTCAGCCTTGTTCCAGGCCTTGTGCAAAGTGGTTTGGATGCTGTCTTCATTCAGACTGCTATATTTAAAAAAAAAACACCACAGACTGGATGGCTTAAACAGCAGAAATTGATCGCCTTCTGTCTGGAGACTGGGTTGTCCAAGGTCAAGGTGCCAGCAGACTCAGTGTCTGGTGAGGAGGACCCACCAGCTGGCTTGTAGCCAGGGCCTTACTGCCGTTGCTTCCTCAGCCTTTCCTCCATGCATTCTCCTGATGCGTTGCTTGTAGATGGAGAACAGTAGCACCCCTTCTTCCAGGCTAATTCCATCATGAGGATGCCAACCTCTGGAGCTCACCTCAACCTAATTGCCTCCCAAAGGCCCCACCTCCACATAACATCACAGTGAAGGTTAGGGTTTCAACATTTGTACTCTCGGGGGCCACAAACACGCAGTCCTTAACAGATGCCCTGTCTCATTTGATCCATAAGCCTACTGTTACTGCCCCAGCTCACTGAAGCAGAAATTGGATTTCCTCTAGTTCTTTATTTCATATCCAATAATATTGTCAACAGACTTCCCAAGTGGCTCCATGAGTAAAGAATCTGCCTGCAACGCAGGAGACTCAGGAGATGTCGGTTTGATCCCTGGGTCAAGAAGATCCCCTGGAGGAGGACATGGCAACCCACTCCAGTATTCTTACCTGGAGAATCCCATGGACAGAGGAGTCTGGTGGGCTATCGTCCATTGGGTCACAAAGAGTCAGACATGACTGAAGCAACTAAGCATGCACGCATGGAATATTGTGAACAGACTTTAGATTTTTTAAAATACAATGGTTGTTACCCAGCACTAACTACCCACTGTTGAACTTCATTTGTTTGATTTTTTTTTCCCACCGGGGCTTCAGATAATACAGTCTTCCTCTCATTCTGAATCTGTTCTCGGGTCTCAGGTTTTCTGGGCCTGCACTCGTTCTACCTGTTTAGGGATATTAAAAAATGCCCAGCTTGGCATCTGTAGTTCTCGTCAGTGGCTGTCGCTCCTGCTTTCAGTCAGCGGCTGAGCTGCTCTGAGCTGTGGTCCTCTTTGCTGCCTGCTCCCTCCACCTCCCAGAAAATTTCATCTCTGGCCATCACTGTTCTATAATTGTTCTTTTTTTCTAAGTTGGAAGAAGGTTCTTATTCCACTTAACCCTTCAGTTTTTTGAAAGCCGCATTAAGTTACTAATTATCTGCATTTACAGGTTCAGTTCAGTTCAGTCGCTCAGTCGTGTCCAACTCTTTGCAACCCCATGAACTGCAGCACACCAGGCCTCCCTGTCCATCACCAACTCATGGAGTTTACCCAAACTCATGTCCGTTGAGTTGGTGATGCCATCCAACCATCTCATCTTCGTCATCCCTTTCTCCTCCTGCCCTCAATCTTTCCCAGCATCGGGGTCTTTTCCAAGGAGTCAGCTCTCCGCATCAGGTAGCCAAAGTATTGGAGTTTCAGCTTCAACATCAGTCCTTCCAGTGAACACCCAGAATTGATCACATTTACTGGTACTTTATATATATATTGTTCTGTTAGAGGATAGCTTTTCAATAGGGATTTGTTTTGGTTTATGTTATTTTTTGAAATGTCCTTTGGCCAGATTTCTTGACGGGACTTTGTTCCCCCACCCCCAAACATACAGACAATAATGGAGTACATTTGGGGCTTCCCTCATCCAGTGGTTGAGACTTCACCTTCTAATGCGGGGGGCGCAGGTTCTGTCCCTGGTTGGGGAACTAAGATCTCACATATGCCTCATGGCCAAAAATCCAAAACAAAACAGAACACTATTGTAAAAAGTTCAATAAAGACTTTAAAAATGTTTGAATACATTTATTTTAAGAACAGTTTTATAGTTTTTCATGTGTCCAAACTGTCAGTTTAATAAATAAAAATAAACCATGTTCTCTTTAAGGTAGGTAATATTTTTTGCAAAGTTGAACCATATAACTAATAGTAAATTGGAATTCATTAGTGGAAGTTCACCCAAAATTTTGGTGTTTAATTCATTTATCTAATTCATGAGTAGAAGTGACACCTTTTCTCATCTCTCCTTTCATTTTAATCCCATTTTACATCTTTAAAAGAATTTGTCTCAATACAGCATCAGCACAGTTATAATGATCTTTTTTCCTAAATGTCTTCAAGATAACCTACAGGTTGTCAGAATCATCATGACAGACATACTGAGCCACTACATAATATTTTATATAATAAATTTTTCTTTCATCTTAATCATAGAAATAAATGTTGTATCGTTAACTGTACTTGCACTTCTAACACATTAAGGGTGAAATAAATGTTCATGAAGTTTTATTTGTTGAATTGTTACTTATTAGTTTTCTTTTTCCTGATTGAAATTTCCTTGTTTTAGCAAACCAGATTCAAGATAGTTCTTTGAAACTTTATATAAAGTAGCAATGATACTTTTTATCCACTAGAGGGAACATGTGTAATATATTAATATATTGTATCAAAGTTTGTAATTATAAATGCTTAGCAGTTACTTCTGTTTTAAATAAAAATCTTACTTGCAAGCATTATCTTCACCTGACCTCTAGTAATTATTAAAAAATTAGTGGGGTCACCTGCATTCTCATTAAGTGGGAATTAAGTGGTGCTGAATATTTGATACTGGAAGATATACATTGAGATGTATAAAAGTGTAACATACGAATGAGTTTCATTTATGATATACACGTAAGTATCTTAATCAGTTCTTAGAAATAAGTACAGTTTCTCTTTTAATAGCAATATACGTAAACTGACTAAACTGATAGTGAAATCCTTTAGTTCATGTCTGTGTTTTCATTGCCTCCAAGTTTGTTTGAAATGTATTTTAGAACAAACTTGATTAATACACTTTTATTAGAGATAAGATTTAATCAACTTATTTATTAAAATATAACCTACATACAAAAAGGCAGTAGACTGTAGGTATACAGTTCAGTAAGCTTCCACAAAGTAAGCACACCCATGTGCTCCTCTCCCAGATCAAGAAGTAGGTGATCTCCAGCCTGCAGAAGGCTCCTTCCCACCCATCCAGCAGTTCCCACCCATTTCCTCCGTAAATATCCACTATCTGAACTTCTAGCACCATCAATTAGTTTTTGTTATGGGAAATACCATTTTTAATTTCCGCACATTGTTTATTTGGATAAATTAAGACAAAAACGTATCTTCAGAATATATTTCACATTCCTCTAGAAAGGGAACACTGTGACTTAATACCAGTTTGATTCTTAGAACCTAACTGGCAGCTTCTGATTATAATGTATGATTCGAAGGTTGAAGTCACTTTAACTCACGTTCAGAGGAATAAAAAATGTACTTTGAGCTGAATTGTGAAGTATCTTCTTTGTGAAAATCTGCAAATGAAAAAGCCTCTGGACTTTTCAATAGTAGTTACGGAAGTTGAAATGTCTCCTGGATTCTGAGTGTTCTCCTTTATGCACTAAATTTAGATCCCGATTAACTGCACACATGACGTTGTGTATACCATACGACGCTGGCACCATTGTTTCCACCTTTCCATTGCGAAGCTTCAGAGTGCTTTCCAGACAGTACTGTGCCTGAGCACCTTTCTATAAGAAGAAAATGTTCTTTTCACTTCGTAGCTGTTGTTTCCGTGAATCTGAAGTGGTTCTGCACCTTTAAAATGTGATGACTGTATCCAGTCTGCTTATTTATGTTTCAGACAAGGTATTGAAATGGAAAAAGTGATGCAGGAGTTGGGAAAGTCACTGACAGACCAAGATGTGAACACCCTGGCGGCTCAACATTTCGAATCCCAGCAGGTAAGTGAGGCATATATAATGACTTCAGAGTGCATTTTTTTGTTTATTTTTGTGGGGAAAAAAAAAATTAACTAATTGGTATACTCTCTCTTTTTAGGACTTAGAAAATAAGTGGTCCAATGAATTAAAACAGTCGACTGCCATTCAAAAACAAGAGTATCAGGAATGGGTAATTAAACTTCATCAAGACCTGAAAAACCCCAACAACAGCTCCCTCAGGTATTAATCAGGTATCATTTTTATGAGATGAAAAGTTGTTATCAGTAACAGTTTGTATTTACTGTAAAATTGGACCTTTTTAGTTGTAGATATTTTTAAGTTATGAAAATTCAAGATAACTATATGCTTCTTTTAACACCTTTCATCTTATAGACTTTATGTGGATTATGTGGAGCAGGATGTTTTACAAAGGTGATTCCCCACCTAGAACTTAGCCTTGTAAATCTTGTGGGTATATATGCCTAAATACCTTGACTGCTGTCTCCTGTGTTTTTTAAAATTGGTTTCCTTTCAATGCACTACACAGTGGTTGAATGCATCTTAAATGCTAAGCACTCTTTAAGCAGAAAAACAAGATAACTGCCTGTGGGGAGCTTATATTCCATAGATACTGACCTGTAAATAAAACAATACTGTACAGAATGATATGTGCAGTAATACAAGCATGTACAGGGTACAAAATGAAGAAAGACTTCCTATAATTCATAATTCGTGTGGTCCCTTATGGCCTAAATGCACTGTTTCTTATATTGCCTGTTTTTTCCTGGCTGTGTACTCACCTTTGAGAATTTCTTTCTTTTTTCAAATTCTAAAGTATATTCTATTGGAGATAAACTTAGTACAGTATAATAATCCTGTTTTCAGGGTTTTCTAGTGTGTGCTGTAAACATTTAGATATAGCATTTTATTTATATAATGTCCTTCTTCCCTACTTGTCTTGCCTTGAAGGTAAAAAACCATGTCTATTTTTTCTGCTGTTGTAATCCCCAGATCTCTGTCAGGTGTCTAGCTCTTGATCAGTTCAGTTCAGTTCCGTTCAGTTGCTCAGTCGTGTCTGACTCTTTGCGACCCCATGGACTGCAGCATGCCAGGCCTCCCTGTCCATCACCAACTCCCGGAGTTTACCCAAACTCATGTCCATTGAGTCAGTTTTGCCATCCAGCCATCTCATCCTCTGTCGTCCCCTTCTCCTCTTGCCCTCAATCTTTGCCAGCATCAGGGTCTTTTCAAATGAGTCAGCTCTTCGCATCAGGTGGCCAAAGTATTGGAGTTTCACCTTCAACATCAGCCCTTCGAATGAACACCCAGGTCTGATCTCCTTTAGGATGGACCGGTTGGATCTCCTTGCAGTCCAAGGGACTCTCAAGAGCCTTCTCCAACGCCACAGTTCAAAAGCATCAATTCTTCGGTGCTCAGCTTTCTTTACAGTCCAGCTCTCACATACACACATGACTACTGGAACCACAGCCTTGACTAGATGGACCTTTGTTGGCAAAGTAATGTCTCTGCTTTTTAATATGCTGTCTAGATTGGTCATAACTTTCCTTCAAAGGAGCAAGCGTCTTTTAATTTCATGGCTGCTGTCACCATCTGCAGTGATTTTGGAGCCCCCAAAAATAAAGTCTCTCACTTGTTTCCACTGTTTCCCCATCTGTTTGCCATGAAATGATGGGACCAGATGCCATGATCTTAGTTTTCTGAATGTTGAGCTTTAAGCCAACTTTTTCACTCTCCTCTTTCACTTTCATCAAGAGGCTCTTTAGTTCTTCTTCACTTTCTGCCATAGGGGTGGTGTCATCTGCACATCTGAAGTTATTGATATTTCTCCTGGCAATCTTGATTCCAGCTTGTGCTTCATCCAGCCCAGTGTTTCTCATGATGTACTCTGCATATACATTTAATAAGCAGGGTGACAATATACAGCTTTGATGTACTCCTTTTCCTATTTGGAACCAGTCTTTTGTTCCATGTCCAGTTGTAACCATTACTTCCTGACCTGCATACAGTTTTCTCAAGAGGCAGGTCATGTGGTCTGGTATTCCCATCTCTTTCAGAAGTTTCCACAGTTTATTGTGATCCACACAGTCAAAGGCTTTGGCATAGTCAATAAAGCAGAAATAGATGTTTTTCTGGAACTCTCTTGCTTTTTTGATGATCCAGCGGATGTTGGCAATTTGATATCTGGTTCCTCTGCCTTTTCTAAAACCAGCTTGAACATCTGGAAGTTCACGATTCATGTATTGCTGAAGCCTGGCTTGGAGAATTTTGAGCATTACTTTACTAGCGTGTGAGATGAGTGCAATTGTGCGGTAGTTTGAGCATTCTTTGGCATTGCCTTTCTTTGGGATTGGAATGAAAACGGGCCTTTTCCAGACCTGTGGCCACTGCTGAGTTTTCCAAATTTGCTGGCACATTGAGTGCAGCACTTTCACAGCATCATCTTTTAGGATTTGAAATAGCTCAACTGGAATTCCATCACCTCCACTAGCTTTGTTCTTAGTGATGCTTCCTAAGGCCCACTTGACTTCACATTCTAGGATGTCAGGCTCTAGGTGAGTGATCACACCATCATGATTATCTGGGTCGTGAAGATCTTTTTTGTACAGTTCTTCTGTGTGTTCTTGCCACCTCTTCTTAATATCTTCTGCTTCTGTTAGGTCCATACCATTTCTGTCCTTTATTGAGCCCAACTTTGCATGAAATGTTCCCTTGGTTTTTCTTGAAGAGATCTCTAGTCTTTCCCTTTCTATTATTTTCCTCTATTTCTTTGCACTGATTACTGAGGAAGGCTTTCTTATCTCTCCTTGCTATTTTTTGGAACTCTGCATTCAAATGAGTATATCTTTCCTTTTCTCTTCTCTTCTTTTCACAGCTATCTGTAAGGCCTCCTCAGACAGCCATTTTGCTTTTTTGCATTTCTTTTTCTTGGGGATGATCTTGCTTCCACTGATACAGGCACGTAAATAAATACTTATGGGATGGGTATATAGACAGGCATATGAGTAGATTATCATTAAACTGTTCACATGATGCTGTCTATTATCACCTCCTATTTTTTATTTGTGTTGTTGTTTTCCCCAAGACAATACCTTAGAAACATTTAAACAATTTTTTATGATTAGAAATGGGATAATCCCCTGGACACTAACATGTATATACTCTGCATTTCAAATGAAAAAATTGCTAAACTCAGTACAAAAGGAGAGGTCGGGGACAGGCTGGAAACATCCATGTGCCATAAGGTCCAGTGGTATTTCTCAGACTGCTCCTTGTAGTCTGCTGGGAACCATGCTAGATCCTTTACTTTCCAACTGAACTTTAAAAATGATCATAGAATGGAATGGAATGGAACAGATCTGAGTAGAGTAGACTAGGGGAAAAAACATCAGTGCATTACACATGTGTGTATTGAACAAAATGTAAAATATTAAATATGTACTCTATACTGTAGTCAAAAAGGCAGAAAATCACTGACCTAATGGAAGCTCAGAAGCCCCTTGCTACAAAAAATATCTCTTGATACAGGAGACCCCGGTTTGATTCCTGGGTCAGGAAGATCCACTGGAGACGGGATAGGCTACCCACTTCAGTATTCTTGGACTTCCCTTGTAGCTCAGCTGGTAAAGAATCTGCCTGCAATGTGGGAGACCTGGGTTCAATTACTGGGTTGGGAAGATCCCCTAGAGAAGGGAAAGGCTACCCACTCCAGTATTATGGCCTGGCAGAGTCGAACACGACTGAGTGACTCTCACTTTCACTTTCACTTGCTACTGTGGTTTCAGAAATTCATTCTGTGTGATCAGTTCCATTGTGTAAGTATTGACCCCTAGCTGCTGCTGCTTTAAAAAATCAAATATTCCAAGGAAAGAGTATTTTTACTGTGACTTTGTTAGCTTGCTTTCCTTTTTGATAGGTTTCCTGGGGGAGCAGAAGCCTGTTTTCAGCTTAGCTATGTATGGAACTGTATGAAATTGACCAGTTTTTAAAATTCATTTATTTTTGCCTTTTTGTTTAAAGTTAGATCTATTGAAGGATAAATTGCATAAAAGTCACTTGTCTTTGGTTTACATATTGATGAGTTTTGATAGTCTTAGTCATGAAGCCATCACTGCAGTCAAGACATAGCATTTCCTTTTCATCCATTTATATTAACCCCCCTTCTGCTTGCTGAGCTCATGGTAACCTTATCTGATTTCTGTCCCTGTAATTTTGATTTTCTCATAAATGGAATCAAACTGTATGCAGCAGTTTATGGCTTACTTTCTTCACTTAACCCTTTTGAGACTCATTCACGTTGTTGCCATTATAAGTGGTTCTTCCCTTTTTGTTGCTCTGTTATTTTTTTGTTTATCCAATGGTGGACATTTGAAGTATTTCCAGATTTTGGCAATTATAAATAAAGTGACTGTAAGCATTCACATACAGGTCTTTGTATAGTCATGAAAGTGAAAATGAAAGTCAGTCGCTCAGTTGTGTCCGACTCTTTTTGAGCCCATGGACTATAGTCCACCAGGCTCCTCTGTCCTTAGGATTCTCCAGGCAAGAATGAATACCGGAGTGGGTTACCATGCCCTCCTCCAGGGGATCATCATCCCAATCTGGGGATCGAACCCAGGTATCCCACATTGCAGGCAGACTCTTTACCATCTGAGCCAACAGGGAAGCAGGAACATATGGATGGATGGATGTTTATAATATAATATGTGTAGACATATGTTTTAAATTCTCTAATGTAAATACCTAGGAGTGGGATTGCCGGGTGACACAGTAAGTAAAATCCATGGTGTGTTTAATCTTATAAGAAACTGCCCAGCTGTTCTCCGAAGTGGTTGTGACATTTTTGCATCCCCACCACCCATGTATGAGGGTTGCAGATGCTCCACACCCTCGCCAGCACTTGGTGGTGATATTTAGCCATTCTGGTAGGTTTTGTAATGGTGTCTCATTTTGTGTGTCTTTGCATTTCCCTGGTGGCTACTAATGCTGAACATTTTTTCATGTGCTGATCTTCTAGCCATAGCTCTCCTTTATTTTTTTTTTCTTATTATTGAGTTGTGAAAGTTCTCTATGTATTCTGGTACAAGTGTATAACCAGATATATGTTTTACAAATATGTTCTAGCACCTTGTGGCTTTTCTTTTCATTTTCTTATCAGTTTCTTTCAAAGAGTAACTTTTCATTTTACTTAGGTACAGTTTGTCAGTTTTTAAAAGATCTGTGTCTTATCTAAGATATTGTTGAAATTCAAGATCACAAAGATTTTATTTTCTTCTAGAAATTTTATAGTTCAAACTTACACATATAACTCAAGATATAGTACTTCATATATATTATAATGAATTTAAGTAAATATATCCACTATAAAATGCTGACTGTCATGTGTATTAGAAGAGAAGTAGTGTGTGGCTCAGATGTGTCCAGTTCTCCAGGCAAGAACGCTGAAGTGGGTGGCTGTTTCCTCCTCCAAGGGATCTTCCTGACCGAAGGATTGAACCCGTGTCTCTTTTATCTCCTGCATTGGCAGGCCGATTCTTTACCACTAGCGCCACCTGCGTAAACAGTACCTGTGCCCAGAAACGAGCAGGCTATTAACGTGAAGGCCGTGGAAATCTAGTTGGCAGTCGGGCTGTTTGGTTTCTGTTCTCCAGTCCCGTCCACCTCAGGCTTCATTGTCCACAGCGGTACGCTGCGGCCACTTTGTGCTGAGAGTGGGGCTCTGGTTTCTAGACGGTTCTCCTCTGCCATCCTGCGTCGGTAGCCTTTGAGGGCCTGTCCCGAAGCAGGCGGTCCCCGGGTGTGCCGCTGCCCTGCCCCCGGCAACAGACGGACCTTGTTTGTCGTTTGGCGCCAGGCTCCTCGTGGAGGGTGGGAGGCAGGTCGCATGGTCTCGGGCAAGCCCTGCAGATCTGGGCTGAGGGCTTGGGGCCTCCTTAGCACCTCGGTCCGTGCCGCCCGGTGGGCTGTCTTCTCCTGCCCCACCCCCAGGCCTTTCCTGGAAGCCCTCGGTAGAGGCTGGTGGGAAAGAGTTTGCAAGAGCATATAACAGGCATTGCTGTCCTAAAGGTACATGCCACCTCATACTTGACCTTGAAGAATGTGTTAACATTTTAGCTGATTTCTTCTTACCTGCTTACATACATTGCAGCATTTCGTTTCTACGATGCTCTGCCAAAACCGAAAACCATGTGTCCTGTCTCCCCGGGGACAGGCATGTCACACTTCAGAATTTAATTTCTTGGTCACCTTGTTACCTCAGATATCTGATGAGCTTCAGAACAGTTATGGCCATATAGATTATCCTGGCTTTTCTTGTCATTAGAACGGGAACAACTTTCTTTGGTGGCTTCCTGAATCCTAAGATGATATTTATTAGTGTAAATCTGTATGAATTTGTTTGGGGGTTGAAATTGGCTATATTTGCTAATGAAGTCCATCAGTGACGTAAATAAGATTGTTTGGGTTTATTGCAAAAATCTAGTTAGGGGAATAGATAACTTGCAGATTTGCATCATCTTCAGCTCACTGTAATATGTGAATTGAATAGTTGTACAATTCTGATGCCTCCACGGAAATATTTTCAGGAAGTGCAAGGGCAGATCAGAGCTAAGAGAAGTTTTTTAATGCAAGACTATTGGCAGTGAAAAAATAGGAAATGGTTTTTTAAAAAAGGATATGAATATGTCAAAATGAACTTTCTTCTTTTTTCTTTCTTTTATTTGACTTTTTTGTTTTTAATTTTCATTTTTCTCACTTCATTTATTCTCTAGTTTCACTGATGCCACCTGATATAAGGATATATTGTTTTTTAATGTCATTTTAAACATTTTAAGGTAATGTGAGTCACTATTTAATCATTCCCTAGGCTACTAAGAAATATTACATAGTGACATAGGAATTGATATTGTAATAACTAAAAAAATATGCCTCACTGGCTGAAAGAAATAAGAAAAGAAATAGAAGAATAAGTGGGACTTTTATAAGTTGTAAGTACTTGTCTTCCTTGCCCCATGGATAAAGGATAAATTTAGGAATAAATTAAGTGCAACTTTCAGCAATTAGTTTCATTCCCTGGTGCCTCAGATGGTAAAGACTCTGCCTGCAATGCAAAAGACCGGGTTTGATCCCTGGGTTGGGAAGATCCCCTGGAGTAGGACATGACAACCCACTTTAGTATTCTTGCCTGGAGACTCCCATGAACAGAGAGGAGCCTCGTGGGCTACAGTCCATGGGGTCGCAAGGAGTCAGACAGGACTGAGTGACTTTCACTTTCATTTCACTATAAAGCTTTCTTTCCTATAGGAAAATTTCTTGACAAGCCTACTAAAAAAAAGCATATCAATAATTTTTTCAATTGCAGCGAGGAAATTAAAGTTCAGCCAAGTCAGTTCAGAGAATCTGCTGAAGCAAATGGAAGGGTTTATGAGGAGCAGAGGAAGTTAGAAGAAAGCTTTACCATCCACTTAGGTAAGTGTGTTAACTTTTTACAGTCACCACTTTGTAACCGGTGAAACTTTTTTAATGTTTTTAAGAGAAAAATCCTTAGCATATGAGTGGAACATATCCAGGTTCTTTTTAAAATGAAAGGCTCCCCTGGTGGCTCAGACAGTAAAGAATCCGCCTGCAATGCGGAAGACCTGGGTTTGATCCCTGGGTTGGGAGGATCCCCTAGAGAAGGAAATGGCAACCCATTCCAGTGTTCTTGCCTGGGAAATCCCATGGACAGAGAAGGCTGGTAGGCCACAGTCCGTGGGGTCGCCAAGAGTCAAGACACAACTGAGTGACTTCCACTTCACTTTTAAAATGAAAAATTAGGTTCTTCTCCAAGAAAGCCTATGTTTCTTGGCTGTAAGTTTTCTATTTTAGCTCATCTATTATTTTTTTTCAAGTGCAAAGATGAGATATTAATAGTTATTAAAATAGAACATGATTAAAATAGAACACAAGCGTCCTCGGTGGCTCAGTGGTAAAGGACCTACCTGCCAGTGCAGGAGATACAAGTTCAATCCCTAGGTCAGGAAGATCCCCTGGAGGAGGAAATGGCAACCCCCTCCAGTATTCTTGCCTGGAGAATCACCATGGACAGAGGAGCCTGGTGGGCTACAGTCCATAGGTTTGCAAAGTGTTGGGCACGACTCAGCAAGTAAACAACAGCAAAAGAGAAAATGGAAAAGCCCATCTTAAAGTATACGTAGCGCAGATTTGCTGGGATTCCTGCCACAGGGATTTGCCTCCCGCTCTGCTGGCTTTCTGCAGCTGTCTAAGTATCTTTCTGGGCCTGCTGCCTTCCCCCAGGGGCCCAGTTGAAGACCATGCATAACCTGAGGTTGCTGAGAGCAGACATGCTGGACTTCTGCAAGCACAAGAGGAACCACCGAAGTGGCGTGAAGCTCCACCGACTGCAGACAGCGTTGTCGCTTTACTCCACGTCCCTTTGTGGCCTGGTGTTGCTGGTCGATAATCGAATCAATTCCTACAGTGGCATTAAAAGAGGTACGTTAACATTATGCACAGTTAACGCCCTCAAAGTTCTCCATTTAATGCCATTTGAAAGAGAAAGCAGTTAGAGGAAAAGAACTGAAAAAAGCTTGAGTCACCCCAGTCTTCAGGTAGTCCTGACAGCACACAGACCCAGAGGTGGCCGTGTGAGATTTGTTTCATACTTGACCACCCTTGGGGTGCTTCAGGGCATTGTGTTTTTCTTAAAATCCTATCATAGATAATACTTTTAAGGATCCTTTTCCAAGAAGGATCCTTTTCCTTATCACAAGAAGAATAATCAAGACATAAATACATTTTTCAATTTAGAAGCAGATCCTGAATAAATTTTAGTTCATCCATTTGTCATGATTTTTCTTTATATTTTTAAATAATCTATTTCTTAAAAATGCCAGGTTGAATTCTGCCTTCCCTCTTAGTACAGTTTATTTTTTCTGATGATGTTTTAAGAGTTTGACATAGAAAGTGCATTGAAATGTGGAACTGCTTTTAAGACGCTTGAATATTTTATTTTCTATCATAAATGTAAGAATTTGATTTTTTAGCACTTTTGGGGACTGGATTATGATCAAAGTATCTACTATTTAAAGAAGGTTTGGACTTATATTAAAATTTCCTTGCCTATTAATTATGTATTCTTTTGAGCCATTGAGAGAGTGAGTTTCAGATCAAAACCAAATTGTTGTCCCTTAACTTACTTAAGAGATAATTATAGAGAGGACAAGTATGAGATGGCGTCCTTGGGAATACTGTGTTGCATTTCTGCTGGATCTTTCTAAAGTAAACACTAAAGATCTGATACTTCACCTTTGCAAGTTCGTTAACTGTGTTGGGTCCCTTAGATTTCGCCACGGTTTGCCAGGAGTGCACTGACTTTCATTTCCCCCGGATTGAAGAGCAGCTGGAGGTTGTCCAGCAGGTCGTACTTTATGCAAGAACCCAGCGCAGGAGCAAGTTGAAAGAATCTCATGGTCAGTGAAACTCGGATTTTAAAAAATTTCACTTTGAGGATGTTCTGTCTCTAAGCACTCTCTTAGCATCCTGGCCACCCGAAACAGAGAAAGTTGTACTGGTGAGAAGGTGGAAGAAAGAAATTAAGAACAAATTTCAAAGTCTTTAGAAGTTTGAATTCTGTTCTTAATTTCCTTTTCTGCCTGATTTTGTTCAAGATCCTTAGAAAAACTTTTTAAATTTTGATTCTGTAGTTGTACTTGAAGTAGGCACTCAGTGAAAAGTTGGGATCCTTTTCTTCAAGTTCTGTATCTCTACAACGGATATAATTAGTACTGTAAAGGACATTGAAATCATAGGGTAAACAGCCCGAAATATACACTTCTTATATGTTCCATCTTTGATCCACTTAGGTAGCATGAAGTCAGTTACAAGAACTAGTTTTGGTTGTTCTTTTTTAAAAATTACTATGTTTAGAACTATATCCTGCTTTTTCTATATTTATCCACAATCTAAACATCCTTATAGGAAATTTACTGGAAGATGGTTTAAAAGCTATGGAAAAAGTTCATGGTGTCTCTGTTCAGTGATTTCTAATTATGTGTAAGAAAACCTTTGAAAAGACAGGGGAGACATAAAAGAAGATACTCTAGCTCAAGTTACAGAGTAATTCTGCTACCTTTAATTGAAAAATGGAAGTTTAAAAAGGAATCTCTTTAAAAAGTAAATTGGTGCCATAAGTTTGTTTAGTTAGGAGCTAAATATATAAGGGTAATATTCATTCAAGAGTATACATGAGGTGTATTTTTCTTATTTTTCTGATATTTCATCGTATGTCACAAGCTTAAAATTACAATATATGCTCTTATATGGCTTGAGAACATACTCAGTGTTTTATTATTTCTTATAGAAACTTGATGTCTTGCCCAAGAAATAAAATACGGCACATTTTTAAATAGTTGGTCAAACCTTTAAATCTGCTTCTGGTGCTTTGGTTGTCTGTCTTATTTGTTTGTTTTGCAGCTGCAGTGTTTCAGAGAAACCCTTCGAGTTTTTTGATGCTTTGGGCCCATGGGTTTTGTTTTTTATAGTAATCAGAGACACTGCTATACCTTTGCTTGGTGACTTTATTCTCTCTCCCATGTATGTTGAAGAATTCCTCCTGTTCTGATGATAGAAGGCAGTTCTCTAGAATCAACTTGATTAGCATTCATAATAGTGTCCCTGTTTATTCAGTAGACTTAAAAAACCTTTTTTTTTATTGTAATTGTTGCTGAAATAGGTAAAGATAGTCTTATACTTGCTAAGTCGCTTCAGTCATGTCCGACTCTTCGCGACCCCATGGACTGTAGCCCACCAGGCTCCTCTGTGGGGTTCTCCAGGCAGGCACACTGGAGTGGGTTGCCATGCCCTCTTCCAGGGGATCTTCCCAATCCAGGGATGGAAACCACGTCTCCTGTGTCTCCTCTTTGGTAGGGGTTCTTTACCACTAGTACCACCTCAAGATTCACAATTCAAATGTACAAATGAGCATACGGTGAGAGACTCTGACTCTGTCCACCAGCCATCTGGTTTCCTGCTCCTGGGGCAGCCAGTGCTGTGTCTCATGTACCTTCCAGACACGCGTTTATGAACGTGTGTGTGAGCACGTGTCTGTGTGTATTTACAGATTTTCCCACTTTGTGCAAATGCAGCTTTCTCTGCACACTCTTTTGTCCTCTGCTTTTTTCCCACCGAATAGTTTATCTTGGGCATCCTTCCACGTCTGTACAGACAGAGCATCCTTAGAGCCTGTTACTGCTGGATAAGAGTTCCCTTAATGATCAGGTCCCTGTTAATGGGCATTTCATCTGTTCCAGAGTTTTTCTCTTCTAAGTAATAAGGCATGAATAACCTTACACATAGATCATCTTGCATGAGTGTGCATATCTGTGAAACAGAGTCCTAAAGAGACATTCCTGAGCTAAAGGGCATAGGCAGTTGTACCTCTGATAATGTTAGCAATTACTCTGCACCATGACCCCACCAGTTTGTATTTCCACTCTGGGTAACCATGGCTTTGCTCTGGCAATGCTCGTCACTCACAACAGACCCCGGCTGAGTCTAGGAAATCAGCCTGGAAGTGTACCCCAGCAAGGACCTTGAGGCAAATTCCAGCGCATCCTCTTATTCTTCTGCCGACTCCTGCCTCCATTTCATTCAAAGAGGCATGGATGGGATCAGAGATGTTCAGCTATTATTCTCAGTAGTGACTAAAAGAATGAAGACAGAGATCACGACAGTGTAGGAGAAGGCGGAGGGTGCTGAGTTTATTTATGAGAGGTTAGTAAGTGTGTGGGGACGGAAAGTTTCTAAACCACATGGTTAGGGCACCGTGTGTACATCATGGTAGTATTTTGTTCTTGTTCAGGCAGCTATTTTGTGGTTTTTAAGTGAGTCAGTGAAACAAGTAGGTTTATAAAAGACTCCTTTCTTAGAGGAGCCCGCGTGTTGTTATAGCAGAGTTGCCAAAATGCTTTCCCCATCACTTCCTTTTCTGAGACATGCCCATGTGTTTGTTCTGCACGTTTGCATCCTGGTACACAAGTTTGTCTATTCTAAGACACTCTGCTATTTTTCTGTGTTTTTTATATCAGCATCTTTGTGTTTCCGTGGTTCATGATAAGCCAAAAGCAGTTTCATTTTTGTACATGTTTTACACCCATTTTTAAAAATAACCATCTTCTTTAGTGTTACAGGGTATTACCTTTGAAACCTGGAAAGCAGGGTAGGCTATAAACTGTTTTTTTTTTTGTTTCTTAGGAAGGATTTTGTCAGTTTCAGATTGCACGTGAACAAAATTAAAGAGTCCCCATTTACTGTTTTTTTTTTTTGTTTTCTGTGCTGCGAGCAGCCATTTATTCAGAGCCTATCAATTTCATGGGTCTGTATGAGAACCCATGCATTAAATGTGGATTCTGGCAACACAGAGCCTTATGTCTATGCCTCTCCCTCCCTCAGTTTATTTATAAAATATATGTGTTTACAAGGTACAGTGTTATAAATCAATTACTCAAAGTAGTCAGTGGGTAAAACGCGGCGTTACTTTTGTTCAGAACTTTTTTAAAAACTATAATGCTCCCTTGGTAGTTTCAGTTTACTCATTTGAAGTTCTGAGTGTTTTCAAGTGCTTTTCTGATATTGAAGGCCATTGCAATATAGTTTTATATTTAATTTGTATAGACATATAGTTTCTTAAAGATAGGTATGCTAATAATAATCATGCTGCATTTTTCAGTTCTCTTAGGATTCTTATAAAATTCAGATGTATCTTCTATTAAAAATATATGTACACATATAAAATAATATGTTCAGCCATAATAATGAATAATCAAATGTGCTATATTTTATTTTACCAACATTTATCCTTCAAAGTAACGTCATGCCTTCTAAAAGGAAAGAAAAACTATTGAATATCTGGGGGGGAAAAGAAGACTCCATTTGAAATGGAATCTCAAGTATCTGTTTGGAAGAAATTGTATATAGTGTCAGAAAAGAAGTGACAGATTTCAAGGATGGGCTGAGTATCAGTTGATTCCTGGTGCTGCTGACCATCAGCCTGCGTCCTGAGCACGTTATATTCTCAACAGTGACTCAGATCCTACAAATAGCGATGGCCACCCCACAGCCCCTAATGAAGTTACTTTAGGTGTCGTTAACTTAGCGCCCGGACCCGCCCAGTGAAAACAGGGCCTTGGCAAGTCTCCTGTGGTCAAGACCACAGGATTTGGAATCTGAGTGTGTGAGTTCCAGACCTGGTTCTGCCACTTACCCGTGCCTCCTTCCTTAAATGAATTAACCCATCTAAGACTTTGTTCTCATGTATAAGGTGAAAAGGGTACAGTGTTGTGGTTAGAGGAGTTTTGTAAGAATTAAGAGAGACCATCCATATAAAGCATGTATCAGACCACCTGATACCTAGAGATCCTTAGTAAATGTTTGCTACTGTTGTGGTTTTTGGGGGACAGTAGTAGTGTGTTCTCATACGTTAACTGTATTCTCTCACGTTGCATTATCTTATGAATAGATTCTGGAAGCCGAAATGGAGGAAGTGATGATAAGACTAAAACTGCAGATAGAAACTATTTAAATATTTTACCTGGTGAGTATTATTTCACTTGCAGTTTTCTTATAATCACATGCATTGAAATCATAGATTTGAAACACAAGTTCTTTTGGTATACATTATACAATTTGTCAAGTGTATCACCTTAGAACTTTCTATCTCTGTAAATACACTGTCACAGTGTCCAGCAACTAAATCCTTATTCTTATACCAGCCCTGAGTTTTCCCAGATGCATATAAGAAAAATTCCTCAAGCCGTTGCATAAGTTTTTATTATTATTTGCTACTTCACACATTGTTTCTTAGTTTCTTAAATGAGCCAATAAATCATCTTTCTTCTGATATATAAACAACAGTAAATAGAGATGTAAATAATTGAACACGTGGGAAGAACACGGGTCATCTGATTTAGAATCTTTTTTTTATTGCCATTTCCCCATAAATTTTCCTGTCTTCCCTTTCTTTAAATCTCCCGTATCTCTTGGGAATATTGCTTATCACCTGGTAGTTCAGGCCCTTGATGCTCTGCCAGACTTCATGCCCTCTGATGACCCTCAGCAGTGTTTGTATGACAGGTCACAACAGGAAGGTCCGTTTGCAGACATTGTGTCAAGTTTCTTCAACCACATGTCATAGGTACACAAACAACCAAGGTTGTCTGGCCCCGTTTCCTTCCCCAGATTTTCGATGCCGAGGCCACATTCCACGTAATCCTGGTGCTCACTACCCTCCCGGCCAGCTCGCTTGTGGTCGTCGGCTTCCGAGTGCGCGCCCACCTCAGACAGCCCACCCCGGAGGGTAATGCTAAGTGGCAGGGATTGCGTCACCACGTGGCAGTTCTCCACTTTGTGGAGCAGGAAACTCCTCCTCTCTGTCTAAAAATGCCTTCATTGAGACAGGATTTATCTTATCTCTTTGTAGATCCATAATTTAAATCATCTATATTTAGTGGCTTTCTTAAAATGTGTCACCCTTATCTGTTCTGGAGGTACAGATGTCTGATTTTTTTAAACTTAACTCTTTTTTGCTGTGTGTGTTTTCCATCTCAGTCCTTCTTGGAGAAAGCCTGTAGGTGAAAATCTGGCTGTTACTAGTAAATCAGGAGACTGTGCCATAAGTCAGCATCAGAGAAGGAGTAATAAGTGTTCAGTGAGCTATGCTGGTAGCTTCTGAGTTTCCGTTTGGAGAAAGCTTGCCAGCCTAGCCAGGAAGGATACAGGAGATTAGAAGGGTCCAGATCACAAAATGCTTCTAGATTTCAAAGTTACAGAGAGTTTGATTTATGTCTCTTTTAACCAGTGAGTTTGCTTTGTCGTTATCTAATTACCTGTAGCTTGTATCATCTTAAGAATTAAACATCAGCTTCTTTAATTCTTAAAACGGCTTTGTAAGGAAAGCAGTCAGGCGTTATTTTTCCCATCTAATTCATGAAGTACAGAGGATCCATAAATTGAATTGATTTGCCCAAGATCACTCAATCAGTCAGTACTAGACGCCAGATCTTCTTAACACCCAGTCTGGTCCCTTTTCCTACCGTCTTCTGTTATTTCAATCACCGCTACCAACTCCGAGACCCCCATGTTCCTCACGGGTAAAACGAGGCACAGGACAAGTCGTCTGAGGTCAGAGAAAGCAGTGCCAGCTTGGGGATTAGGAACACCTGACTTGTGCACTAAGTCATCAGCCCCCGTGCTGGCCGTGGCCCAGGTTCAACATGGTGACTCCCATCACCTAAGCCATCAGCCAGAGCTCGAAAGGTGAGGCTTCGTGGGACCTGCCTGGTTTCTGATAAGCAGTCTGCGTCTCCTGTTGCCTGCCAGGGAAATGTCAGCCGTACCACTTCTTGCCAGACAAGTTTTTTTCTCTTAATGTTTCTTTTGTCTAGTTTGGCCTGTCACTGGCCTTTCTTTAATTTCTTTTATGGCTTATCTAGTTCTTGTATCATAAGTCAAAGAAAAAAAAAAAACACTTTTGACTAGGGCCTATCAGTGACACAACTTATGTACACTTGTAACTGGAAATGGTTAAACACTGTGCCAGTGTGTGTTAAGTGCTTTAAACATACTCTGTGTTTATAAGTAAATATAAAGTAAAATCATAAGATAAGGACCTTGAGGCCAGGATGAGCGGAATTTGTGGGGACGTGGGTTAGTGATGGAAGACTAGGTTTTAGAACAGCAGGATTTTCCTCGAAGAACATCTCAGAATTTCTAGTGAGGCAGGTGTGTTTATAAAAACATATTTTTATATGCTTTCTATTTGTTTACATTGACAGAAACTGCCGAATATAAAAGCCAATGGCTGGCATGGCTACCTAGGAAATGGAGTGATTGTAGAAAGCCTGGATGTTAAGGCTTGATAAAACAAGCTTTTGGTTGAAAACATTTGATTCCCATTCAGCAAACCAAAGCTTACCAGGTACCTTCTATGTACCAGGTCCTGTAGTTTCATGAGCTGCAGACAGCACGATAAACGAGAGAGACAAAAGTCCTTAAGTCACGGCATGTAAACAGTGGTGCACTCTTTAAAACAACCTGGTAAACAGATAACAAAAGAATTTCAGTGCTGAGGAGAAGATAAAACAGAACAATGTGAAAGAGAATGAATGAGGGGTGAGGGAGTCCTACATCAATCAGATGGGTCAATCAAGGAAGACTTCTGGGAGGAGGTGACTTTCCTTCTGAGACATGATTGGTGAAAAGCAGTCATCTGGACAGGAGCCATGGGGGAAGGGCCCTCGGGAAGCAGCCCTGGATCAGGAACGAGGCTGGTGTATTTGAAGACCTTAAGGAAGGCCGTGTGGCTGGGGCAGGAGGAGAGGGTGAGACAAGAGGATGGAGTTTGGGTTTTTTCCTGAGTGTCATGTGAGCCTTTTGGACCATATTAAGTGGGAGAGTTATGTAATCTGATCTGTACTTAAAATCATTTTAACTGTACGTGTGGATATGATCTGTTGGTGGGCAAGAATGGGAACAGAGAGGTTAATTTGGAGACTGTTGCTGAAACCTAGGTGATAAGATGGTATTGTGATCTAGGGTGATAGCAATAAAAATGCAGTGTTGTTCAGACTTGAGATAGTTGAGGTGATTGTTATAGATCACTTCATGGCAAATGGAAGGAGAAAAAAATGGAAGCAGTGACAGATTTTATTTTCTTGGCCTCCCAAATCTCTCCGGGCAGTGACTGCAGCCATGAAATAAAATGCTTGCTCCTTGGAAGGAAAGCTGTGACAAACCTAGACAGTGTATTAAAAAGCAAAGACATCACCCTGCTGACAGAGGCCCATATAGATAAAGCTATGATTTTTCCAATAGTCATGTACAGATGTGAGAGTTGGACCATGAAGAAGGCTGAGCACCAAAGAATTGATGCTTTCGAACTGTGGTGCTGGAGAAGACTTGAGGGTCCCTTGGACAGCAAGGAGATCAAACCAGTCAATCTTAATGGAAATGAACCCTGAATATTCATTGGAAGGACTGATGCTGAAGCTCCAGTACTTTGGACATCTGATGGGAAGAGCCAACTCATTGGAAAAGACCCTGATGCTGGGAAAGATTGAAGGCAAAAGGAGAAGGGGGTGGCAGAGGATGAGATGATGAGACAGCACCATGGACTCAATGGACATGAATTTGAGCAAACTCCAGGGGATGGTGGAAGACAGGGAAGCCTGTCGTGCTGCAGTCCATGGGGTCACAAAGAGTTGGACACAACCTCGCGACTAAACAACAACACTGAAAATAGCTGGTGGTGAATTGGATGGGGGCATATGTCCTGAGAAAAAGAAAGTAATGAAGGCCAACTCGTGTGTTTCTGTCCTTGCAGCTAATGGAAGGAAACTGGGCCCCTAAACTGAGATGGAGAGGAGCAGATGCAGGATGTGGGGAAGACAGGTCTTCAAGTAGCCTGTCTTGACATGTTAATTTTGAGTGAATTAGAGCGCTTTGAGCATTTATATCAAAATTGTGATGATGAGCACTCATTTGATGTACTTTACTGCTTGGTGGTCTCTTCATACCAGTTTATGAACCTAAGATGAATTCGGCCATCTCCTCTCTTTTCCATCACCTTTCCGAGAATTCAGTAGTGCTACTCCAATATTTTGGCCACCTCATGCGACGAGTTGACTCATTGGAAAAGACCCTGATGCTGGGAGGGATTGGGGGCAGAAGGAGAACGGGACGACAGGGGATGAGATGGCTGGATGGCATCACCAACTCGATGGACATGAGTTTGAGTAAACTCCAGGAGTTGGTGATGGACAGGGAGGCCTGTCGTGCTGCGATTCATGGGGTCGTAAAGAGTCGGACATGACTGGGCAACTGAACTGAACTGAATCCTATTTGCTTCCTGAGTTCCACACAGGTCCCTGATAAACTCTGCTGGTTCAGCACATTGACTGCCCATCCCAGTCATCTCTGAAGCCCACTAGTGAACGTGCTTTGTGTTTCTGAAAGTCATGATTGTTATCTGCTGTTCACAGGAGAATTTTACATCACGCGGCACTCTAACCTCTCAGAAATACATGTTGCTTTCCACCTTTGTGTGGATGACAACGTGAAATCAGGAAACATCACTGCTCGGGACCCCGCCATCATGGGGCTCCGAAACATCCTCAAGGTTTGCTGTACCCACGACATCACGACCGTCAGCATTCCCCTTCTGCTGGTGCACGATATGTCAGAGGTAAGCAGATGGGAACAGTGCCAGCGTTTGAGAATGTGGCAACACTAGAATAAGCATGTTTACATTTGAAAAGCACTTTTCGTTTTTAATGAACCTTTACATCTCCTATCTGGTTAATACAATCGAGTGACATGTCATATAAGGCAGTGAATAATCCCGAGCCACATATGTTCAGAGTTACAGCATTCTCTTAGGGTAGGCAAAGTAGAACGTCAAACTTAACTTTAGCTTTGGGTGAGGCACGTGCCTCTAATCCTCCCCTTCCCTCCCCCGACGCCCGCCAACTTCTCCTCATTTTTTGTCTTTAGGTAACATTAGGTTTACCTCCGCATTTGTATTGGCTTGGATAACCATTCAAATTATTTAGCATTCTCTGAGTAGGCAGTCGAAAGAGATGCTTGCTCATTGGCAGGAAAAAGCCAGCCTCCTTTAACCAGTTGGTCAAGGACACTGTTGCTATAATGCACACTGGCTTCTACAGCTAAAATGTGGCACAGTCGTTCACCCCGTTTGCTATAGACTGTATTTTCCGGTTTTAAATTTAAAAAATCCTCCCATGTCTGCTTTCTCTCATGGCTTTCTTCTCTCCCCTCCATGAAAGCTGGTTACAGGGGATAAGTTGTGGAAATAATACAGAGGTTAAATCCAACTTTAGTTAGAGAGTCTGGAGGAGCAAAACAGCCTCAAAGCAAACAGGTGCTGGCTGGTCCTTCCGGGAGAGCCAGTGGCCAACGGGGTGAAGGACCCGTACCAGCAGCATGGTGGTGCTGATTTCGAGTGGCATTCTTTAAAAAGCAAAATGGCTAGCCAGCAAGGACAGATTGTGAAAGGAAGGGCATTCACTCCTTGATTATTGAAAGTTATTTACCAGAGTAGCTATTTACCAGATGTGTGTAAACCCTCTTACCAAAAAACTCAGTGCAGAAGATTTCATGTTGTACTTTTCAGAGTGACTGAGTCCCCGCTTAGACTCATCATATTCAGGAGGCCTCACTTTAATTGCAGTTCTCTGTATAAACACACACACAGCTCAAGTCCATGTAAGACAAGGTGATTTAAATGATTTCCCACTGACCATCCGTTTGTGTTTTATACCGGACACACGCCCTTCTGATTAAGAGAACTCTGGCTCCGTTTAATGAGAGGAGCGTCAGCGTTCTTAGCCTGTCAGCCTCAGTCATACCTCATTTGACAGTAGAAGTGACTGACCAACAAGTTTTATTGTTTTCTTTTCTTCCACTGTCGCTTTATGAGTTTCAGTCCCACCAGGAACTTTTAGCCATCCTTCTCATCACAAACCAGCCCATCTATAGCAGAGTCTTTGGGGAGAAACAAAGAAAGTTTGTGACGAGGTCCGGCCCCACGGAAGTATCCAGACATGCCTGCAGCTGGACTCCTGGTTAACCAGTTTATAAAAATGGTTCTATGTAGGTGGGAAACAACCTCAAAGGCAGCATTTCCAAAAGTCACCAAGTTCGGCTTCACTCCCAGACATCTGACACTAGCAGCGTCCCCTCTCCCACAGTGTCACAGAAGTTACATGTTTTAAATCGGGACAGCCAGCTGCAGAACATTAAGTCTGCATCCAGAGTCCCATTTTAATTCACAAGAGTAAATCAAGCCACGCTCCTCCCATCGGTCGTATTTAAACATCCATTCAGGTCACAGAGTCTGTCCTGCAAACTCAGACGACACTGCCCAGGATAAAGAGGCGGTGTTTGTCTTAGCTTTCACACAAGGGTCCCACTGCATTTCGTCTCTTGTTTTCTTCATGTAACAGACAGACTTGCCACACACTCAGTGCCCACACTGCAGCGCATGTGAGCTGACACCACTGTTGGCAATGGTCCTGTCCTGGGGTTGATAAAATGAATTGCAATTTTTATTAATTTTTTTTATAACTTTATTCATTTTAATTGGAGGCTAATTACTTCACAGTATTGTAATGGTTTTGCCATACATTGACATGAATCAGCCACGGGTATACATCTGCTCCCCATCCTGAACCCCCCTTCCCACCTCCCTGAATTGCAGTTTTTTTTTAAATAATCCATTGGCCAAAAGGAAGATATCCTGCTCTTACCAGTTCTATCCCTGTAGATCTTCATGCTCTGAAGACAGTGTCATCCTGGAATCAGTCTAACCTGACAGATGGGGAGTGAACCTGCAGGTCACAAACCCCAAGTTCCTGACTTTTCCTCTTGTTTGTGCTGTGAACTTGACTTGTTTGGGACTCAGCGGGTTTTAGTTGTGATGGTCGTGGTCGACACAGATGTTGTTGTTTTTAACCTTTCTGTTGTTTAGTCGCTCAGCCACGTCTGATTCTTTTGTGACCCCCTGTACTCTAGCCCACCAGGCTCCTCTGTCCATGGGGTTTTCCAGGCAAGAATACTGGAGTGGGTTGCCATTTCTTTCTCCAGGGGATCTTCCCAACCCAAGGATCAAAAACCCACGTATCCTGCATTGGCAGGTGGATTCTTCACCACTGAGCTGCCCGGGAGCCCTTTTAACCTTTGTTAGCATATAATACACCCTGGGAAAAGCACACCGAAACACACAGCTTGCACGTTCCCCAGCTGACCACCAATATCACCAGTGCCCAGGTGATGAAGCAGAACGTCACCAGCCAGCACCCCGGAGCCACCCCAGGCTCTCGTCCAGCCACTTAACCCGCATTCTCTCCACTGTTCCCTCCACAGGGGTGACCGTCATATTCACTGAAAAGCACAGATTAGTTAGGTGTTTTTTCCCTACCAAGTTCTGTCAAAAGCATGATTTGCTTTGTTTGTGTTTTAGGAAATGACTATACCCTGGTGCTTAAGGAGAGCGGAACTGGTGTTCAAGTGCGTCAAAGGTAAGATCCAACCTTGTATTTAACAACAAGGACCTGTATTTCTCCCTCGAAAATCTTGACAGTCAAGCAAGCCAGGTGAAAGAATGTGGCCATTCCTTTGGTCATCTGGTGCCCCAGTTAAATGGTTTAATGAGCAAATCCTTCATAATGGGCTTTTTAACCTTTTCCAATCACAAAATAAAATCTCTAGCCCTCGTCTTTGTTTCAGGTCATGCTGTGCAGTTTGTAAGATCTCAATTCCCCGACCAAGGCTTGAACCTGGGCTGCAGCAGTGAAAAGCACCCAGTCCTAACCATTAGGCCTCCAGGGACATTTCCAACCCTCTTGAAATGCAGCGATATTTGAACATTGATAGAACTTACTCTCAGCTATCTTTCATTTTCCCGAAAAGAAGATAGAACCACATGTTTAAGGAATCTTTAATGACCTGTTTTGGCTTCGTTGTGTGGAGACAAAATAGAACTCAAGAAATGATCATTCCAAGTGTTTTGATAGCACTATGTGAAACCGTGCTGGTGTGGAGAATTAAGGATTACAGAAGTGTATCTGGCCCTCGGGCTTAGCCTCTCCCACGGGGAAGTGGGTACCTAAAACGTGAAGACAGGTAGCCTGACCGTAAACATCCAGTTTACTTTCAGTAAAGGACAGGTAGGCTTGAAGACCAGAACTCATCATGCAGCCACGTTTGTTGCTCTGTTCCAGGTTTCATGATGGAAATGGCCTCGTGGGACGGAGGGATTTCTAGGACAGTGCAATTTCTGGTGCCACAGGTGTGTTACCGGGTGGATCTCACCCCAGTCCAGCTCTGCATAGCATTCCTCACAGACGTGGCTAGGCACACTGCCCTGCACACAGTGTTGTGATTGTTGTTTAACCTCTCAGTCATGTCCGACTATTCACGACGCCATGGACTCCAGCCCGCCAGGCTCCTCTGTCCATGGGACACTCCAGGCAAGAACACTGGAGTGGGTATCCATTCCAAGGGATCTTCCCAACTCGGGGACCGAACCCGCATCTGTCTCCTGCATTGGCAGGTGTATTCTTTACCACTGAGCCACCTGGGAAGCCCCGCCCTCAACTCATTACTGCATAGCAAAATGCTCACAGCTTTCTGTGTTTTAGGGGGAGAAGTGTTCGGAGCCATCAAGGCACTCCGTTTACCGTCAAAGATGTTAGCGTCTACCACTCGAGGGTTCTTTGATTAACACAAAGCCAAACTTGGCTCCTCTTTCCTTTTTTTCCCCACATTTATGTTCTATAGAGTCTAAAGAGTTTGTAAAGGCAGACATGAGCAGGAAACGATTCTGTCTTCTGTGTAGAATTCAACACAATGAGTGGTACTTTCATCTCTGATTACACTAGTAGTATTGAGGGCTTTTTCTAGTTATCAGGCTTACTGCTTGACAGACACAGCGTGGGTTCTCAGACACTGGGGCCACGGAAATGTCCCTACCCAGAGCTATGCAGTTGAATCAGTTTCCAAAGATGAGGTTCTCACATTCCACTTTATGTCCAGGACTTAAAGGACTTGCATTACTTCCATGTTTTAAGATGCTTAAAAACATTTTTTAAAAATCACTGATAGTTTAACAAATGCAAACTCTTCTTTCTTTGTTACCTCTTACAGAGTATTTCTGAAGAGATGTTTTACCAACTTAGTAACATGCTTCCCCAGATCTTCCGGGTGTCATCGACACTGACCTTGACCTCCAAGCACTGAGCCCCCACAGACCAGCATGCTGAAGAAGATGCTGGGATCCTGTCAAGCAGAAGATGCCCAGAAAGAGAACTTGTCACCCAAGGCACAGATCCAGTCATGATAAACGTCTGCGAAACATTCCAAAAACCCAGATTTGTACAGACTGGTGATCAGCCCCTTACTTATACATTCATTCTTAAGCCCTGTTCATGGGGAAAAAAAGGTCTTGTTTTTTTTTTTCCCTACTGTTTCCCCGTTGTTCTATCTGTGAATATTGGTGGGTTCAAACTTTCTCTGTTTCACACATGGGCATTTGATGTAGGAGATTATTCACTACAATTTCATGGAAATACTTGACTTTTCCAAAAGTTTGAATCCTACCCAGGTACAAGGCTTATCAGTGAGTCACTGAGTCATGTCTTACTCTTTGTGATCCCATGGACAGCAGAACCTGACAGGCTAGAACACTCCAGGCAAGAATACTGGAGTGGGTTCCCATGCCCTCCTCCAGGGAATCTTCCCCACCCAGGGACTGAACATGCGTCTCTTACATCTCCTGCATCGGCAGACGGTTCTTTACCACCAACGCCATCTGGGAAGCTGCAAGAAACAAAAAGCACTCTTATTGGTTTGCCTGCACATAATCACTTACAGAAACATGTTTGGCAGAGACAGTGCTTTCTCATAACACAGAAAGTGTCTTGACCTACTCAAGGCAGCAACTGTCCAATAACAGCCCCAAGGAGAACACCATTCCAGGCTGGGTCCACAGCTCACTATCACTTTACAAACCCTTTTCCAAAGAGCCCGGTGGTCCCACCAAGAGATGTTCTGCCCTTGGAGCAAGAGATTGTCTTCTAAGCACAAATGCTACCATTGCAACTGATTCTAACACAAAACAAGGTAGGTAGAAAGTGGAATGTACTGGTACAGGGTCAGAGACTGCTGGGGTTCATACTGTGTCAGCTCAAATTGGAGGTGGGTGTAGTGGGATCAATAAAAGGCGTTAACATTCATGCCAGGACTTCTCTGGGGGTCCAGTGGTTAAGACTTCACCTTCCAGTGTAAGGCGTACAGGTTCGATCCCTGGTCAGGAGCGAAGATCCCACTTGCCTTGTGACTAAAACCAAGACATAAAACAAGCAATATTGTAGCAGATTCAATAAAGACTGTAAAAATGGTCTGCATCCAAAAAAAAATGTTACAATTTGTGCCTATTCAATAAATTAAGTGTTTGGGATTAGCAGATGCAAGCTTCTATGGTGGGCTGCAGTCCATACAATCCACAAGGTCGCAAAGAGTCAGACACGACTTAGCAACTAGACAACAGCCAAGATTGGAAAGATCCAGCAATGATGCTACATACCATTTTGTTTTTAACTTTATAGTTTATATTGGGGTATAGCGGATTAGCAATGTTGTGGTAATTTCAGGTGGATAGCAGAGTGACTCAGCCATACATAACACATGTATCCATTCTCCCCCAAATTCCCCTCCCATCCAGGCTGCCACATCACATTGAGCAGAGTTCCATTCTTATAAACACACACCAAACACTAAGCTGGTAGCAAGTGTGTAGTTAAAAGTACCAAATGGTACAGATTTTAGTGCAGCCGTAGATGATGAAGTCCGTGGTGGTGTGCTTGGACCGAGAAGGATGAGATTAAGATTGTACCCCCCATGTTCCTGAAGGCTTCTTGGATGGGAGTGGTTTCAGACACTCCATGAATGAGAAGGAGGCTGCTTGGCAGGCTGAGACGAGGAAGAGCGCCCACCGTATGCAGTCCAGACGGGAGCAGGGGTGGAGTGAAGGGAGACGGTGCAACACCAGCGGAAGCTGGGAGAAACAAACTGACCGCAAAGGCCTTTCAGGGATATTGTGCAGACCCGGGGGCCTCAGTCCAGACTGTGGGGCGGTGGCAAAGACCATCTCGGTGAGCATCGAGTTCTCAATTGGTACAAACAGTTAAGGATCCCGAAGACAGATGATGAGGCCCTCAAGGCTTTAAAAGCATGCTCTGGAGACGAGGCGGGCGCTGAGCCTGAAGTCTCCGGTCCCCCCTGCCCTTTCCTCCCCTGCCCCCACGCACATACTCAAAACCCAGCAAGGCGGTAACCTCGCTGCAGCAGGGAAGGGTGGCCCCAGCTGTTTCACAGCATGGCAGTGTGACCCGAGTCGGAGAGAGGCATGAAGAGGAATTTGAAGGGAAACAGCTTAGGTTGCCTGGGTGCTGGCTGAGCTGATCTCCTGGCAAAGCACACGCCATCTGTGTCACTTCTGTTGGATCCTGGCTGAGTCTCACGAGGAGGAAAAAAAATGTTCCACAAAAGAAAGATGGATTCACGGAAAGAGGCCTGTTTCAGAGGCCCTCGGAAGAATCAGCCGAGCTTTGCTGAAAGAACAAGCAGAGCGGAAAGGGTGGCTCCTTGGGCCTGTTGTTCAGTTTCTAGGTGAAGAATATCTCTTCTGTTGCTATTCTTCATTTGCTCTGTCATGTCCAACTCTTTGCAACCCCATGGACTGCAGCCAGGCTTCCCTGTCCTTCATTATCTCGCGGAGTGTGTTCAAACTCACATGCATTGAGTCAATGATGCCATCCAACTGTCTCATCCTCTCTCATCCCCTTCTCCTCCTGCCCTCAATCTTTCCCAGCTTAAGAGTCTTCCAGTGAGTCAGCTCTTCATCATAGGTGGCCAAAGTATTGGAGCTTCAGCTTCATCATCGGTCCTTCAAATGAACATTCAGGGTTGATTTCCCTCAGGATTGAGTTTTCCCATTTAGGTGAAAGTGAATGAGTATCAGCAAGCGGTATGCAGTATCAGGGCATACCATGCTCCCTGTCATTCCTGGCAGGTTCACAAAATCAGAAACAAATCCTTGCCATTTTCTGTTCACCTGTGAAGTCTCGTCCTGGTGAAATGTATCTTGGAAAAGATTTTTTTTCAGTAGCTCAGTGACATCATTAAGACACCTTTAAGGACGACCAATTCGAGGAACCTCAAACTTAGAAATATTTCCTCAAGGGTACTTTACAAAGGAAGGGGCAGGATAAGATAATGTGGGGGGCAGATCCAGCGGAGCCTCATTCAGTTCACAGCCCGTGTTTGCCGAGTTTCTTCTACACACACAGGCACAGAGCTGAGCAAAATCCAGCCTCCAGAAACTATACAAGGACGATGGATTTGAGGAGCTACTTGATTCAAGTGAGAAGACTTGGTAGGCTTTTCTAGGATCTGCGCTGCTGACCATCTCTAATGACCAGAACAGAATCCCAGCTAAAGCCTCAACATGGATGGCTGGCCTCTGAGGGTCCCTGCCAGACAAGTATGTGATGTCCTCATATATACAGCTGCAGTTACTATCATACACCCAAGGTCTCTGTTCCTTTCCTGTTTTCCCAGAGGAGGGCCAAGTTCCTGGAATGTCCAAGTCTGAGAACTGGTCGAACTTAATACTACCTGCAATGAATCTTCCTTCATTCATCGTGGCCTCTATATTTGCAACTTCTCCTACTTGCTAACATTTATTTGTAACCCCAAAAGTAAGTAAGCATCTGCCATAAAGAAGGTTGAGTGCCATAGAATTGACACTCTCAAATTGTGGTTCTGGAAAGACTTTGAGTCTGTTGAACAGCAAGGAAATCAAATTAGTCAATTCTAAAGGAAATCAGCCTTGAATATTCATTGGAAGGACCAACGCTGAAGCTGAAGCTCCGATACTTTGGCCATGTGATTCGAAAAGCCAACTCACTGGAAAAGACCCTGATGCTGGGAAAGATTGAGGCGCAGAGAAGAAGGGGCTGACAGAAGATGAGGTGGTTGGATGGCATCACCAACTCAATGGACATGAGTTTGAGGAAACTCCAGGAGATGGTGAAGGACAGGGAAGCCTGGCGTGCTGTAGTTCATGACGTTGCTAAGAGTCAGACACAACTTAGCCACTGAACAAAAAGCAATAGCCTCATCAATTCCAAGTTGCTTGGATGTAACTGACCCTCAGGATGAAATGGGGGCCCTTGGCACCACTCTGGGCATCATATGTGCACACACACATGCAGAACGGTGGAAAACCGAGCCAGCAGATGAGCACACTCCCCGCTGAGAAGAGCAGGGTGATCCTCTGCCTTCTGATTTCAGCTCCACCGACGTAACCAAGTGTCCTTTTCACAGTCTATTTCCTGCCACATTTGTGACAGTTTTGTTGACGATTTTACAGAATAAAATACACCCCCAAGTGTCGCGCTGAAGGATCGTCTAGGATTCCTCAGTGCTAGGAGGCTGTGATGTGCCTTATGGGGAAATACAGGTCTTTGTACCAGCTCTGTCCAGGCATCAGTTATGGTGCTGCTTGTCCTGAGTTCAATGTTAATGAGTCAGCAATCTATTAAAATCAGGTGTCTTTAAACAGAAATGAACATAAGAAAGGTTATGTATTGACTGGCTGATAAGAATGTCATGAGAGCCTTGTATTTCCCACCCCGCCTCCCCGAGCAGTGGTTCAGGACTTGCTAACTTGGGGTATGGACCCAGAGTCAGCTGTCTGCCTGTCTTCTCTCACAGGCAGGCGGGCAGAACGGGCTTTCTGTGGATGCCTTTGGCACTTGGAGAATGAAACCTGGAACACATCACCGGGAAGCACATACTTCCTTTCTGGAGATGTCGAGGAATGAAGCAGAAACCACACTCGCAGGTCCGGTGTGAGATCTGTGTTTGTAGATCTCCCCTTTCATCCGTGTTCTCTTCTGCCTTCTCTTCTACTCTCCTTTTTTCTTTCTTTAGAGTCACGTCCTGGTTCCCCGTTATCTGCTCCTCTGTGCTCAAAACTCTACTCAGCACGACAGTCTAGCCGCAGAGATGGGAATACAGCTGGACAGTCTGGTGTCAGAGATGGGGACTCAGTTAAACAAATCTTGTTCACAGACCGCCTCCCCGATTCAGTGGCTGTGGCTTGTTCCACCGGGCGTGTTACCCAACCCTCGGAAGGATGTTTCCTCATCTGTAAGCTAGGAAAAATTAATAATAGTATCTACCTCACCGAGTAGTTGGAGGATTAAATAAGAAAGTGCACACGACCTGGTGTAGCGTCATTCTATAAATACACGCTGCTATTATCCTTCCTTCCTGCTGCCTCCCCTTTCTCCCTTTCTTCCTTCCTGTCTGACCTTTCTCTTTTCCTTCTTTCCTTTCACTGGATGGTAGGAACACGAAGTCACTTAGCACAGCGTGTCCTGGGGCAGCAGGCAGCCCAGCTGAGTCGGAGCGAGCACTCAGGGTAACATGGGGGACCAGCCGCACGCAGGAAGGTGCTTACACAGGCAGCATAGAATGCCGTGCACACAGTGGCCTGTGGACACGGTGCACCCAGCAGGCTTGGACATCAGAACAGACACAGGAGCGACGCATCGGGCCGAGAGGGATGCTGAGCCCCTCGAGAGCAGCCAGCTCGGCCCTGCCTCTCTCTGGCATCAAGTGCATATCCGCTGGGAGCCCTCGTCTCTCTCGATGGGCCAGCGCGCGTCTCCTGGCAGACACACCCTGCCACCTTTGCCAGGAGTGGCAGCAACTTCAGACACAAAGGACGGGGCAGGTTAGAGTGTCAGGAGGAAGTCACAGGGGAGGTGACTAACCTCGTGTTTGAGTGCGACAGGAAGGACTCTCACATTTTTATTGGGTGAACCTAGATTTTGAACATAACAATAGTATGAAGTGGTTATGAGGTTTCAGGTCCACTGCCCCCGAAGCAGCCGTTTAGAATTCACCCCTGTGATGCTCCCCTGGCTCATCTCTGAGGATCTCCTGTCTGAGAGCTGATCAAATGTGTGCTGTCTCGCGGATGACTCACTAAGGCTGGAGGATTAAAAGCTGGCGCGGGATCCAGTGCCAGGAGGTTAGGGAAGACGTCCCGGGGGTGAGAGAAGAGGGTAGGAGCTCTGCCATCCCTGGTCCACTTGCTCTGCTCTGTGTGGTGCCAGGGAAGTAGGGAGGAGGTGAGACGGCAGTTTCTTCTTGTTTTTCTCTTTAAAATCATCTTGGCCAGGGCCTCCCTGGTGGTCCAGTGGTTAAGACTCCAGGCTTCAAATGCCGGGGTCGCAGGTTTGACCCCTGATGAAACTAGGATCCCATGTGCTGGGTGGTGCAGTCAAAATAATAACAATAAAATATTTTCTAAAAAAATCATCTTGGCCAACTTGTCTGGCATAGCACACTGGATATTTACTCTTCCGTGTAAGTTTTCTTTTATTGTGAAATACTTTAGGCATACAGAGTTAGGAGAGTTAGGAGAATTATATGGCCAGCCGTCATTTTTCTACTCCCTATGTTTGTGCAATCTTAACATGAAATTAAAAGACGCTTACTCCTTGGAAGGAAAGTTATGACCAACCTAGACAGCATAGTAAAAAGCAGAGACATTACTTTGCCAACAAAGATCCGTCTGGTCAAGACTATGGTTTTTCCAGTGGTCATGTATGGATGTGAGACTTGGACTGTGAAGAAAGCTGAGTGCTGAAAAATTGATGCTTTTGAACTGTGGTGTTGGAGAAGACTCTTGAGAGTCCCTTGGACTGCAAGGAGATCCAACCAGTCCCTCCTAAAGGAGATCAGTCCTGGGTGTTCATTGGAAGGACTGATGCTGAAGCTGAAACTCCAGTACTTTGGCCACCTCGTGCGGAGAGTTGACTCATTGGAAAAGACCCTGATGCTGGGAGGGATTGGGGGCAGGAGGAGAAGGGGACGACAGAGGATGAGATGGCTGGGTGGCATCACCAACTCGATGGACATGAGTTTGAGTAAACTCCGGGACAGGGAGGCCTGGCGTGCTGCGATTCCTGGAGTTGCAGAGTCAGACACGACTGAGCGACTGAACTGAACTGAACTGAACATTTTGCTATGTTTGCTTCAGGTCTCTCTGTTTTTTTAAAAAAAATTCATTTGGCTGCATCGGGCCTTAGTTGCAGGACTGTACTCTTCGTTGGGGGCACACAGACTAATTATGGTGTGCGGGCTTAGTTGTCCTGCAGCAAGTGGGATCTTAGTTCCTTGATCAGGAATGGAACCAGCATCTTCTGCATTGCAAGGTGGATTCTTCACCACTGGACCATCAGGGAAGTCCCAGGTCTCTCTTTTTTTAAGACATGAAACATGAATGATACAGTTGAACACTTGTCCCTTCTGCTCCTCCTCCATTCCATACTCCCCCTTTATATCAGCTACTTCTCAGTAACAAACCACCCAGACACTTAGTGGCTGAGACAATAAGCCTTCTGACTCCTTACAGCTAAGGAGTCACCTCAGCTACTCTGGTCTTACTTGGGCTCTGTCATGAGTTTTCAGACGGGCCTCAGAGGTCAGGTGGGCAGCTCTGAGGATCATCATCTCTCTCGGATGTTTGGGGTCGGCTGGCTGCAGACTGGAATAGGCTGACCTCAGCTGGGACACCTGGATGGTCCTTCACTGGGTCTCCTCCTCCAGGAGGCTGACCCAGACTTGCTTACCTGCGGAAGCAGGTTGGTTAGAATAGACAGTGGAATCGTGCAATGCTTCTGAGGCCTTAGATTCAGAAATGACACGTGTCACATGTACTGCATGCTGTTGGTTAAAGCAATTTGCAAACCCGTTGTATCTTCTAGGAGTGAGGGAATAGGTTCGCTGTCTTGATGAGAAGTGTTCCTAAAGTTACATGGCAAAAAGCACGGGTGCAGGATGGGGAGAAACACTGGGTCTATTTCTGCTGCCAGTGGATCTGTCTCTCCCAAGTATTGATTGCTATCTTGGTTTCGATGTTCTTCATTCTCATGGGCTTATTTATAGTTTTAAGGCATGTCTGTAGAGTGTATATCCATCTCTATATAGTGTAGCGATAAAATGTGTCATATCAAGATGTGCAAAAGCTATCATAAGGAAAGCATTATCTTCTGAGTATCATTCAACAGCTTGCTTTTTAAAAGCAAAAAATTATTTTTTTTTATTTGGCTATTGTGGGTCTTAGTTGCAACATTCGAGATCTTTAATTATGGTACACTAACTCTTAGTTGTGGCATGTGGGATCTGGTTCCCCTAGGAGGTATGGAACCCAGGCTCCCTGCATTGGGAAAGTAAAAGTGAAATTGCCCAGTCATATCCAACTCCGTGCGACCCCATGGACTGTACCCTCCAGGTTCCTCCATCCATGGGATTTCCCAGGCAAGAATACTGGAGTGGGTTGCCATTTCCTCCTCCAGGGAATCTTCCTGATGCAGGGATTGAACTCAGGTCTCCTGCATTGCAGGCAGACTCTTTACCCTCTGAGCCACCAGGGAATCCCCTGCACTGGGAGTGTGGAGTCTTTAACCACTGGACCACCAGGGAAATCCTAACAACTTGCTTTTTTAAAACTCAATACGATGCTTTTGAGATTCAGTCATATTGATACAAATAGAGCTACTTCCTTCATTTCAGCTGCTGTATATTAATTTTGAATACTCTGAATTATATAGGCTTATAGTCCAGTTTGCTTATTTGTTTATTCTCCTTTTGATGGACAGTGAGGTGCTTTGCTGTAACAGCCACATCATATACATGTATTGTCCATCATATATATACACATACACATATACATGTATACGTATACATCACGTATGTATGATGTATATATGTATACCTCATATACATATACACATCATACACATGTATTGTCCTCATATATATGTATTGTCCTTCATATACATATGTGTTGGCTTCTCCCTGGTGTATCTCTGTGAGTGGAATTACTGAGTTATAGAGTATGAACAATGTCAAATTGGTGAGTTCCAAATTTAACTCCAAAGTGGTTGTACCAAATTCCCCTTCCACTGACAGTACATGAACCCTCCTTTTTTCTCCATCTCCTCAGGTAAACTAGGCAAGAACTTTCAGAAATTTTATTTGTTGCCATTCTGGCAAGAAATGGTGCCGCAGTGCCATCTGGTTTTGCGTTTCTGTTGTTACCGTAATACTGTGTAGCACAGCACATGGCAGATGTTTGCTGGCCATTTTGATGTCCCTTGTCACGAACGGCTTGAATCATTTTGAGAAAACTCCATGCTGTTTTCCACAACAGCTGCACAAGTTTACATTCCCAACAACAGTGCACAAGGGTTCCCTTTTCACCAATGCTTGTTGTCTCTTTTTTTGGCAATAGCCATTCTAACAGGTGTGAGATGACATCTCATTGTGGTTTTGATTTGCGTTTCCTTGGTGGTTAGTGATGTGGAGCATCTTTCCATGTACCTGCTGGCTGTTAGTATGTCTCTTTAGAAAAATGTCCATTCAGTTCCTCTGCCAATTTTTTCATTTGAGTGGTTTGTTTGCTTTTGTTATTGAGCTGTATGAATTCCTTATCATTTTGGTTTTTAAACTTTTATTTATTAATGTTTATTTTTGGCTGCACTGGGTCTTCACTGCCACGCATGGGCTTTCTCTAGTTGCGGTGAGCTGGGGCTACTCTTCGCTGCAATGTGTGAGCTTCTCATTGCAAAGCATGGGCTCCAGGGTAAGTGGGCTTCAGTAGTTGCAGCACACAGGCTTAGGAGTTGTGGCGCATGGACCCAGTTGCTCCATGGCATATGGGATCTTCCTGGACCAGGGGTCAAACCCATGTCCCTTGCATCGGCAGACGGATTCCAAACCACTGGACCACCAGGGACGTCCCACCTTATACATTTTGGATATTAACCCTTTATCAGATATGTGATTTACAAATATTTTCTCCCATTCCATAAGTTACCTTTTAATTGTGCTGTAAGCTTAGTTGCTCAGTCCTGTCCGACTCTTTGCAACCCCATGGACTATAGCCTGCCAGTCTCCTCTGTCCATGGGGATTCTCCCTGCAAGAGTACTGGAGTGGGTTGCCATGCCCTCCTCCAGGGGATCTTCCAAACCCAGGGATCGAACCCAACATAGCAGGTGGATTCTTTACTGTCAGAACCACCAGAGAAGCCCAAGGTTGATGGTTTCCTTTTCTGAGCAGAAGCTTTTCAGTTTGGAGCAGTCCCGCTTGTTTATTTCTGCTTCTGTTGCCTTTCTTTTGGTGTCAAATAAAAAAAAAAAAATCATTGCCAGGACCAATGTCAAGGAGCTCATGTCCTGTTTTCTTCTAGCAGTTTTATGGTTTCAGATCTTAACGTTCACGTTTTTAATCCATTTCAAGTTGAATTTTGTGAGTGGTTTAAGATGAGGGTCCAGTTTTATTCTTTTGCTTGCAACTGTGCAGTTTCCCCAACACCATTTATTGAAGAGCCTGTCCTTTCCCCATTGTATATTCTTGGTTCCTTTGTCATAAATTAATTGACCATGTATGTGTGGATTCTATCTATTCTGGGCTCTATTCTGCTTCATTATTTTATGCCAGTACTATACTCTTCTGAGTATGATAGTATTGTAATATAGTTTGAAATTTAAAAAAACTATGTAGCAATACTTGTTGATTATCCATTTTAAGTATAGCAGCATGTACATGTCCATCCCAAACTCCCTGCTGGGAGATTTTTGATTATGGCTTCAGTCTCCTTACTAGTAATTGATCTGTTCAGGTTTTCTATTTGTTTATGATTTAGTCTTGGTAGACTAGTGTTTCCAGGATTTTACCATTTTTTTTAAGTTGTCTGATTTTTTTTTTTTTTTGCATATAGTTGTTCGCAGTAGTCTCATGATGCTTTGTATTTGTGTGGCATTAGTTACAATGTCTCCTTTTTCATTTCTAATCTTATCTGAGTCTTCTCTCTTTTATTCTTGGTAAGTTTGACTGAAGGTTTATCTATTTTGCTTATCTTTTTTAAAAACCAGCTCTTAGCTTCATTAATTTTTTCCACTGTCTTTTTAGTGTCTATTTCATTTATTTCTACTCTGATCTTTGTTATTTTGTTACTTCTTCTAACTTTGGGCTTACATTGCTCTTATTTTTCTAGTTCCTTGAGATGTAAAGTTCAGTTGTTTATTTACCTTTCCCCCTCTCAACTTCATAAAATCAGGCAAGAAAATAAAGGAAATGTGGGAATGCTTTATAAATTATAAAGTTATAAAAAGATAAGATTTAATTTGACTGTTAAAAGCCAAGGCCATATTTGGATATGAGGATCTTAATATCTCTTGGGAGGTAAGGCAGGACATGCATGGGTGGGTAGGTAGATGTAAGGAAATTAAGTAAATAAATATGTATTGAGTGTGTCTTTTGTGTCATACACTGTTTCAAATATAGAAATATTACATAAGGGTGAACAAGACACTTATCTCATCCCTTCTCCAGTAGGAGAGATATATTAGATCAGTAAACAAATACATATGTAACTATGAACTATGCTGGGTCCTAGGGAAAAGGGGTCAACATAACTGATATGACAATAAGGGAAGGCTTTTAGGATAAGATGATGTGAAGCTAAGACCTGAAAAATTAATATTAGCCAGACAGAGTATAGGAAGGTGCTTTCCCAGGCTGAGGAAATAAAATGAGACAAGTAGAATTTTTAAAAAGAGTAGTTGAGGTAAGTATACTGAGTAGGGAAAGTAAATTCCCAGATTTCTGGTTAAAGGACCCAAAGTGGGAGACACGGGAAAGGACTAGGGAAATCAGAGAGAGGGGAAAGCTGGAACCTACACCACAAAGTGGTTTGTGAGCTCCTGGACTTACTCCAGAGATGTGTCAGCCTGGATCTGATCTTAAACATCTTACTAAAAACTTTGAGAACTGAATGATGAGATAGATCACCTCCCAGATTCCAGGCTGTCTGCTGAGCAGCACCAATGCAAGAAAATTTCAAATAGCACTGCAAAGGCTTTGAAAATAGAACTAATATTCAAGCCATAACCCATAAAAAGGTTTGTCTGAACTTGTGGCCTGAAATAATAAAATGGGTTGGTTGTCTGCTAGGAGAAAAATATCAACATTTTCCATAGGATTTAAATAAAACCTAGAATCTGATAATATAATATTGTAAATGTTGTGAATACCATCTAAAAACACTTGCTATAAAAAGAACAAGAAAAATCTCAACTCCCAAAGACAACCTAAAATCACTCAGATGTTGGGATTATACCACAAAGCTATTAGAAAAAAATGCTTTATGAAATAAATACAAACTCTCCTGAAATGAATTTTAAAATTCTTAGCTGAGAAATAGACATAAAGAAGAACCACGTGGAAACTTTAGAACTGAAAAATTCAATCTCCAAAATAAAGGACGAAATCACTGGATAGGGTCAAAAGCAGAATGGAGATGAGGAAGAGAGGAGTCTGTGAACTTGAAGACAGATCAAAAGAAATTCTTCATGCTAAACAACAGAGAGAAAAAATTCGGGAGGGAAATAAGCTAAACCTCAGGGGACGGTGGGTAAATAGTAAAGTGTCTGACATTCATGTTGTTAGAGTCCCAGGAGGAAAAAGACTGTGGTGCTGAAACAATATTAGAAGAAATATTGGCTGAAAACTTCCCAATTTAGTGAATGATATAAATTTAAAGATTCAAGAATTTCAGTAAATCCCAGACAAGATAAATTCAATGAAATCTACATCCAGACACATCAAACTGCTGAAAGCTAAAAATAAACAAGCAAACAAAATTCTTGAAAGTAGCCAGGAAAAACCAATGCTATAGCCACAAGGTAAAACCAACATAAGTGGCTGCAGGTTTCTCATTAGAAACCATGGAAGCAGGAGAAAGTGGAAAAAGACTGTCCAAAATTCTATACCCAGTGAAAATATCTTCAGGAATTAAGTGAAATAAAGACATTCTCTGATGAAGAAAGACTAAGAAAATTTGTTGTCAGAAGACCTGCATTAAATATATTGCTAAAAGAAGTTCTTCAGACATTAGAGATTCAGGAAGAAACGTAAAAGATCAGGAATGAAGGAAGAGAAACTGAAATGGTAGATGTTGAGTACATATGGTTGACTATTCTCCTCTTGCTCCCTCCTAGCATTTAAAAAGTGAACCCTTTAGCTTGGTTACAAGGCCTTTCATAGTCTGCCTCCCCATCACTTCCCCAGCCTTGCTGCCACTCTCTAATCTCCCCCCAAACCATTTTCTTTTGACCAGTATAGTAAGTATTTTAGACTTTCAGGGTCACATGTTCTCTGTCACAAAGACTCAACTCCAGTTATAACACAAATCAGCCATGGGCAATATGTAAATACATGGGTGGAACTATGTGAAAATAAAACTTTAATTACAAAAACAAGCAGCTGGCTGAATTTGTCTCTTGAGCCACTGTGTGGTGACCCCTGCTTTAAACAATTGAACTACCTGTGGACAAGGCATTTTCTTTCATCTCATGAACACTTCACAGTCTGCTGTCTGGAATGCCTCTTTCCTTTGCCCTTTGACCTTTATTCATCACCAGGTCTCAACCCGGATGCCACTTCTTCAAAGACTCCAGGGGCTCTCTCTTGCCCCTACCTCCATCGTTGCACTTACTGTTCTAATGTATTTACCTACTAGTGTGTTTACATGTGTACTTCTCCGTCTTCTCCTGCTAATTTATGAGCCTCTGGAGGGCAGAAACTATATCAAGTCCACACTTCAATCCCTAGTGCCTGGAAGAGTGCTTGGCACATGTAAGAATTCAATAAAACTTTTTTTTTTTTTTTTTTCGTTGAGTGAATGGAAGGCCAGTAACTCTCTGGCTGGCCCAGCCCCAGTCTTCAAACTTCAGGACTGGGGAAACTGCCTGGCTAGATGGTTGTATCACCATGGAAGCTGTGATCTGTTTGGGGTAAGCCACTCCTTTGCTTTGGCCCAGCTTCCTCTTCCAGGGAAGTAGAGGTCGAAATTAAGGACCAACCACTGCATCTCCTCTCAGACAGCACCCATTCCGTCCACCTGGCAGCTCAGAGCTGTCTGACCCCACTTCTGGCAGGCATTCTCAGCCACTGATTTTAAAAATAAGCCACGAGGGGGGAAATTGCTATATCTCTTTCCAAAGGCCCCTGTAGATGCCAAAGCGGTGGTCAATGAACCATTTGTGGTTAAGGGTGGAGCGACCGCCATTCAGCCAGCATCCTGGGGACTGTCCCTGCCTGTCCAGCATCCTCCCTTTCCCGCCCATCACCAGTGAAATAGGAAAGGGCGACTTTCTCGGCTGAGCCATCAGGTAAGTAAGGAGTTGAATGGTCAACCAGATATCCTGTTCTGATCCAGTGCTAAATCTCAGGTGAAGACTTGGACACTTCCTGTAGGATCTTACAACCTAGTTGAAAAAAAAAAAAAGGCACATGTGAATCAATTAGAGATTAGAAAAATGCATTTATTATCACTTTTTAAGGTGGCCTCTGTGCCAGGTACTGTGGGGTTCAGAGTCACAAAGATGAAAAAGAAAAGAGTCCCTTCACTCAAGGAATGGTCCGTTTTCTAAAGTTTATGCTGAAGTAGGAACAGGTTGATCATGCAAGGGAGCCTAGGGTAGATGTCAGTGAAGACTGATGTCAAAGGCCCATCAAGGAGGCCGAACTCGAACTGGTCTTGAAGAAACTACGAGACAGAGATTTATGAACCGAAGGGGGAGAGGATTTTAGGTCAAGGAAGTGACAGGACCAGAGGTAGGGAGAACAGAGAGTGGTGAAAAGAAAGGTGAGTGGGAAGAATTAAGGCTGGAGAGACCAAGGGAGTTCGAACGCTGTGCACTTAACTCCAAGGCTGAGGGCGACAATAGCCTTCTTTTTAAATGTTGAGCTGTGTTTCACATGCCATAAAACTCACCTTTTTAAAGTGGAAGTTTTTACCATCCTCACAAAGGTACACAACCATCACCATGATCTAATTCCAGAACAGAGAGTATCCTTCTGTACATTTCTGAAGAGAAAGTGCATGGGGTGAAACTGTGTTTCAAGAAGATCACCCCAGCTACAAAAGCAGGAATAACGTGAGGAGAAACAGGACACAGAAGCAACCTAAGAGGCCCAGAGGCGTGGAGACATGGACAGAATAGGACCTACTGCCACCTCCTGCCTACGATCATCTCACTCTATCCAGGACAGCAGGACGTGCACCAGGATTATTTACTGAGATGATCAACTTTGTCTTCTTCCCTCTGTATTGCCTTCTTGCATTCCTAGATGGTGCAGACATTGTGTTCCCTCATTGATGCAGCATGGGGAGTGAGGCCAAAAGCAAGTTACCTGTAGACAACCCTCCTTCCTGACTTCCATCTAGAAATTCCCAACTCAAGGTCGCGATTCACTTGGGAGGGGGAGACCCCTGGGGACAGTGGGAGCTGAAACTGAGCCATCAGAGAGAACGGAGCAGGGCAGGAGAGTCCCCCAGACTTTGAAGAATCAGTGATCTCTGGTTCCCAGACTAGTAAGGAACTCAGAGAGGGTGATGGTGCTGCCTCCTGGAAGCATGACCCCAGGCGCTAGAGCTCCCAGGGCTACGAGCCTCCAAAATGACTCCTGTTCCCAAGTGAACCTATCAGCTCTGCCAAGTGGACCAAAGACCAGAAGGGCCTGTCTCCTAAGCATTCTGTTATGCACAAAACTCCCAGGATTCGGTCCTGCCCTGCAGAGTGAGGAGCCCCCGTGATGATGGAGTCTGCATCAACCCAGCGGGCAGGGTGGGGCTCTAGCAAGCTGAGGGACTGTGGAGCTTCTTGAGGGCTGGCAAGCAGTGGTCACAGCAGATTCTGGAGGCCTGATCCTTGGCACTGCTATCTGACAGCTGGAGAGCTTAGGCATCGTATAAACCTCTCTGTGGCTGGGTCTCCTCCAAATGGGGACAGTGAGAGTCAACTGCCTCACAGTGTCCTGGGGGTGAAGTGAATGAATGTAAGTAGAACAGTTATAACATTGCCTGGCACAAAAGTTTGCTTGTTATAGGTTAACCTGGTGCCTCAAGACTGTTAAGAATCTGCCTGCAACGCAGGAGACCTGGGTTTGATCCTGGGGTCAGGAAGATCCCCTGGAAAAGGGAATGGCAACTCACTCCAGTATTCTTGCTTGTTACTACTAACTAATGAGATGAAAACAAATAGTTGGAGGCAGGAAGGAATGTAGACATTGAAAGAAGATAACTATTGTGTGATTGTGTGGAAATAAGGGTGGGGAAAGAATGGAGGGGATAAAGAGGAGAAATAGGAGGAATAATAAGGATGAAAGACTGAATTAAGACATAAGTAACTGTTTAGACATGAAGGAGAAAGGACAAGATAATAAAAACAGAATGAAGATGAATTAGGAGGGAGAAATAGACGGTTTGATAGACGATAGAAAAATAGATGATAGATGATTGATAGATGATAGATAGATGGCTGATAGTAGATAGGTGATAAATAGAGATAAATAGGAAATAAAATGGGATTGAGAAATAAATAGATCACATAATGAAAATGTTACAGAAGTAGAAAAGTAGCGGCAAAAAGTAACTGATAAAATCATATGTGACAGAGATCAACTGATACAAGTGATAAACTCAGAATGAAACAAGTAAATAGCCTCAGATGCTAAAAGGAAAAATGCACCCAGGGAAAACTAAAGGAACAGTGCTGGTGAGGACCAGGTAACTGGTGGCTTCAGTTTGTGGGTAGAGGGGCTGCGATCCCCCCGCCGCGCCCTGCCCCCTCCTCCCCACCCACTCCACTCCTCAGAGCTCAGCCCGGCCTTCTCTGATTTCCAGACCATGCTCCTCCACTTGGGAACTCCCCATTCTGTGTACCACACAGTTCAGAAATGGATGCTCTTCTGTCTGGTTTTCTAATTGCTTTGTGGATGCAATTCCTGTTTTTGCTCCAGAAGACTATTTCCCTAATGAACATAGGTCCACCCGTCACTCCACTTTCTTGGTGTCCTGCCCCGTATGGGGTTGGGAAAGAATCTGTTAAAGGAGAGTTCTGGAATGAAAGAATCCTGGGGACAATCCCACCTCCAACTGCCACTGTCTCCCCCCTGCCAGACATCACCAGTCACCTCTGGAAGGTTCATCTCCAAAAGCTTAGTCTAGGGGACGTTGTTCAGCCTGCCCCAGCCCAGAAAAACATGTGTGCAATATGTGATGGTACCCCCCGACATGCGCCTCTCAATGGTCTGTGTGTGTGTGTGTATAAGTCACTCAGTCATGTCCAGCTCTTTGTGATCCCATGGACTATAGCCTGCCAGGCTCCTCTGTTCATGGGATTCTCCAGGCAAGAACCTTGGAGTGAGTAGTCGTCCCCTTCTCCAGGGGATCTTTCCTCTGCAATTCAGCATTTTCCTATAAATAATTGGTCTCCCCTTCAAAACCGTGAGCTCCCACAGGGCAGAGACCATGTAGGTAAAGTTGCAAAAATGTTATAGGTCGAACAGGTGCTTATATTCTGTCTCCATCACTTTTAAGCATCTGAAAATCTCCACTACCTTCCAGTAAACGTGCTTCGTCCTAGGGACAGAAACTGTGTGGTGAGGAGAAGGGAAATCTTGGTTAAGAAAAGAGACATGAGATTCTCTGTTTACACACATCCTGAATATAGGACAGGGGCCCTGTTCATACCCAGAGAGAGAGTTCTGGTCACCTCAGCCCAAGGAAACTCCCCCGGACTGATCTAAACCCGTTCCTTTCCTCCTAGACGAGAGGAAGGAAAAGTTCCATTCATAACCACAGACAAATAAAAGTCTTCCTCCCTGATTATATACAATTTACAGCAGAGCATGTCATTTGGTGCCCAGGAGCCTGTAATAGCTGGAATTACCCTTGTTCCTCTTCCTCTCGAAGGGCCAGAGCTGAGAAGTGCCCTGTGATTATGGCTCAGGGTATGACATCTCCACACCAGACTGACTTGGCCTGGTTTGCTGTGTGAGGGTGTGTGTAACGCGTGTGTGTGTGCGTGCCTGTGTGTGTGTACGCACACACGTGTGCGGGTGTGCATGTGCATGCACTTCTAGAATAAAAATTTCCCAGCTCCTTGCATGGTTTCTCAATTCCTAAGGAATGAATTAAGATATTTTTGTCTCTTCCCTCATCCTTAGTGGAAGGACGGAAAGACGGGAGGGAGGAGAGAGAAAGGGGGCAGGGAGGGGAGGGAGAGAGAGAGAGAGAGGATGGAGAGAGGGAAGGAGAGAGGGGCAGGGAAGGAAGGAAGGGGGAGAGAAGGGGCAGGGAGAAGAGGGAAAGAGGTGAGGGGGAAGGAAGGGGGAGAAGGAAGGAGGAGGGAGGAGAGGAAGTGAAGGAAGGGAGAGAGATAGGGCCGGAAGGGGAGGGAGGAAGGAGGATGGGACGTGGGGGCAGAAAATAGAAACAGCCATGCGCCCACCTTGCAACCCTGCATGTGGATTGAGAACTCCAGTATCAACAAAACAGAAAAGCTGAATTAGTCGGGGGGCTGCAATGAGCTAATATCTGTAGAATGGTAGGTAAGGACCACAGAGGAACAGACTCCCTGGACTGGAAGGTGAATGCCGCACAAAGGCAGTCATGATTCATTCTCCGCTGGAGTTTTGCTACACATGTAAAATATCAGAAGCCCTAAGTCTGGGGTTGCAAGCTGTTTCTATTGAGGGTCAAGTAGCATGTATTTTAGGCTTTTCGAGCCATCCGATCTCTGTCACAACTAATCAGTTCTGTAGTCCAAAAGGAGACACAGATAGCAGGTAGACAAACGCCAACATCAACACAAAAACAGGCAGATGCTCCAGTTCGGCCCTCAGGATGGAGTTTGCCCTGACTCCTACTCCCGAGCAATTTAATTCTATGAGGGCCTTGTTTTGAAAAACCTTTATACGTTTAGAGGCAAGACTGAAAGATAGAAAGACAGGAGAAGGAAAGGAAGACCAGGAAGAGCTGGAGAGTGGGCAATAGTTGCTTTTAGAACAGGGGCCAGGAGGAGCACCTGGACAGATGGGCTGGGTGCAGAATGAAGAAAAATTTCTGTTTGAATCATTTCTGGGTGAAATTTAGGAAATCAAGTGGGGCTTTGAGTAGCTGCAAGGAAAGCATTTGTGACCAAGTGCTGAGGAGTAGAATTTGAGTCCTATTGTAACAAGTCTTTCTCCCTGTATTCATTGCAACAAATTCACTCCAAATTTAGTGACTTAAATGTTGATCCAAATACTGTGTGATTAAGATATCCAGAGTACCCAGATTCTTGGAGAAGGTAGACATGGTGGTTGGTTCCCAAGACCTGGGAGGGAGTGAGAAGTTATTGTTTAATGAGTACAGAGTTTCAGTTTGGAAAGATGAAAAACTCGGTGGAGATGGATGGTGGTAGAGGTTTCATAACAAAGTGAATGTACTTAATGCCACTGAACTGTGCACTTAAGAACAGTTGAAATGGTAAATTTCACTTTATGTATAGAAACAAATAATTAAACCAATCAACCCTTAACTCAATAAATAAACATATATGGATCATCTTCCATTGTTTCTGGGGGTCAGGAAAGTTAAGAGTGGCCTGGCCACGGTTTCTCACGAGGTGGAGTCAGAGGTCAGCCAGAGCTGCTTTCATCCGAGGCTTGGCTGAAAGTGGAGGAGCTGCTGCACCCACGTGCCTGAAGAGCTGGCACGGCTGTTGGCTGGAGGCCTCAGCTCTTTTCCACGTGGCCTCTCCACAGTGCAGCTTGAGTGTCCTCACAGCGTGGCTGGGGCAGAGCAAACCAAGAGACCCAAATGGGAGCCACCATCTTTTCATGACCCAGCATCAGACCTCATACACCTTCACATCTGCCATACTCCGCGGGTCACAGGGACCTGTCCTGATTCAGTATGGGGAAAAGCCAGCCAAGGGGCCCATTGTAGAGGCTGGCGACCTCCCACCTAAATACAAGGACAGCTAAAAGATGTCTCTCTGGTCTCAGTCTGGGATCTGTACACTAGGAGGACCTAGAAATTTGTGTTTGCCTCCGTCTAAGGAAAGAGAGCAAAACATACCACCCAACTTAAAGTTGCTCCAATAATGAGATTTATTTCACTGTCTAGATGCAGGAGATTTCAGGGCCACTTAATTCCGCAGCTCAACAGTGTCAGGCTCTTGTTCAGCCTCCTGCAGTCTTCTTGGCTTCATGGTCACCAAAGGATTGCCACTCCTCACACTACATGCATACACCACTGCATGTGAAAGCAGAAAGAAAGGAAGTCTGTTGAGTAGCTGGCTGACATTGCTTGTCACAGTAGACTGATAGGTATATGGCCACATGTGACACTCTGAATTGACTAACATGAACAGTGCACTTGTACATTTCTAGAACCACAGGATCTCAGAGTCGCCAAGTCCAGTTTCCATCTGATGTTTGCATCCCTTCTATTGAATCCAGGGGACCTTGCTGTATGCTATAGTTTCCTCTCCCATTTCTCAATTAGCTTGGGCACTGTAATTATATAGCAGAGCCTCTAGGTCAAAGTGCAGAATAGCTAGAAAGGCCAAGAGTTGAGGCTGAGGTAGTTGAGGGACGATCCCTGAGCACTGGCTGATAGCAGCAGTTCTGTAAGCACTAGTGGAGTCTTTTATTAGGGACAGCACTCTGACCACCATGGAGCTTGATGTCTCTCCTGCCCTGAAAGTGAGTTTCAGGTGAGGCACATCCCCCTAAATGACAGTAACAGTAAAACCCCAAATAAATAGGAATCACCTTAGCATCTCTGAGGAAATCAGTCGTTTTTACATGTGTGAATCTGTTTCTGGTCTACATTCAGTTCCACCATTCAATGTGTCTGTCTCAAGCCAATACCACCCTCTCTTGACTTCTATAGCTTTAAAGTGTTGAAATCAGCTGGTGTTAAGTTTTCCAACTTTGTTCTTTCAAAAAAAATTTTTTTTGGCTATTACAAGAAACTTTACATTTCCTATAAATTTTAGACATATATTTCCTAAGTTTTTAATTATTCTGCTGCACCGAGTCTTGATTACAGCACCTGGGGTCTTTAGTTTCGGCATACAGGCTCCTAGCTGTGGCCTGTGGAATCCAGTTCCCTAATCAGGGAACAAATCTGGGGACCTGACTAGGGGTCGAACCCAGGCCCCCTGCACTGAAGCTCAGAGTCTTAGCCACTGGACCACCAGTGACGTCCTCTACATTTCCTATAAATTTTAGAGGCAAATTATCACCTTCAATAAGAAGCCCTCTTTTAAAAGAGAAAACAGGTTTACTGAGGTATAATTTGCATACCATAGAATTTATGCTTTGTAAGGGTAAAATCCAAAGAACTTCAGTAATTTAGAGAGCCATCATCACAATTCAATATTAGAACATTACCATCATCTCTAAAGGATTCCTCATGTACATTTGCTGTAATTCCCCTTTCTAGCCCCCATCCCCAGGCAATCAGTTATCTGCTCTGTCTCTATAGATTTGCCTTTTAAGGACATCTCAGGTAGAGTCACATATCAAGTGATATTTTTTTATTTGTCTTCTTTCACTTAGCATAGGGTTTTCAAGGTTCTTCTATTTTGTAGCATGTATCAGTACTTTGTAACAGTTTATTGCCAAATAGTATTCCTTTGTAAGAACAAACCACATGCTGTTTACACATTCACCAATTGATGGACATTGGATGGTTTCCACTTTGGGACAACTGTGAATGATACTGCTATGAATATTCATACACAAATCTTTCTATGGACATGTATTTTAATTTCTCTTTATGTTTAACTTTGGGGGGATCTGTCATCTAGTTTGCAAGATTGCGTCATTTTACGTTCCCACCAGCAATGTTAAGGGTTCCATTTTTTCTCAGACTCTCACAGACTCTCCTTATTGTCTTTTCTTTTTTAATTTTAGAGTCATTCTTATGGGTGTGAAGAGTTATCTTGTAATTTGAATTTGTGTTTCTATAATGACTTGAGCATCTTAAGCATCCTTTCATTTGCTTTTCGGCTCTTATACATCTTTGGTAACTCACACACTAAAATCTCTTGCCTGTTTTTAATTGGGCTATTTGTCTCCTTATAATTGAGTAGTAAGAGATCTTTATATATTCTTAGTATAAGTTCTTTATCAGATATATGATTTGCAAATACTTTTCCAGGTCTGTGATTCCTTTTATTTTCTTAGGGATCCATAGTCATGGAATGTTTATCCACTTATTTAGATCTTTCAGCAGTGTTTTGCTTTTTCAGTGTACAAGTCTTGAATGTCATTAGTTATATTTATTCCTAGTTTATCATTAGTTAAATATACTCTTTATGGTCCTATTGTGAATGGAATTATTTTCTTAGTTTTATTTGCAAGCTATTCACTGTTAGTTCATAGAAATACAATCAATTTTAGTACCCAGATATTGTATCCTATAGCCTTTTGGAACTTGCTCGTTAATTTTAATAGTTTATATGTTTGTGTTGTGTGTGTGTGTGTGTGTGTGTTTTACTTCTTGAGATTTTTTTACCTACAATATAATGTCATCTGCAAATAAAGACCATTTTGATAACTCCTTTTCAACCTGGTTACCTTTTACTTTTTCTTGCTTAGCTGCACTGGTTAGAAGCTCTCACTGGGTAGAAGTGAAAGAGAAAGCATGTTTGCCTTGCTCCTGATATTAGGGTAAAAGCATTCAGTTTTCACCACTAAGTATAAAGTTAGCACAGCTTTTTCATAGATGCCGTTTATCAAGCTGAGGAAGGTCCAGTTTATCCTTACTTGTTCAAGAAATGGTTGTTGATTTTGACACATTTTTTTTCTGCTTATATTGAGATAACCATTATGTTTCAGTTTGTTAAGTGAATTGCATTGTTCAATGAGTCAATGAATTATGATGATTGATTTTTTAGTGTTAAACCAAGATTGAATTATTGAGATAAACCCCACACTATCATGATGGTTATTGTTGCTATATATTATTATAATTGACTTGCTAAAACTTCCTTAAGAATTTTTGCATCCATTCATGAGGGATATTGGTCTACAGAATTTTTTTTCTACTGTAATGTCTATCAAGTTTTGTAAGTGGTAATGCTGGTGGCACAGAATAAGTTGGTAAGTTTTTCTTTCTATCAATTTTCTGCAAGAGTTTGACATTGTATCTTCCTTAAATATTTAGTAGAATTTGCTAGTGAAGCCATCTGAGCCCAAAGTCTTCTTATTGGGAAAATTTTCAATTATAAAATTTTTACTAGATATAGGGCTATTCAGCTAATCTATTTCTACTTGAGTGAGCTTTGGTAGTCTGAATCTTTCAAAGAATGTGTCCATTTCAATGAAATTGGCAAATTTATTGTCATGAAGTTGTTCATAATACTCCTTATTATCCTTTTAATATCTGCAAAATCTGTAGGGATGTTACCTCTTTTATTCCTGACATTGGTAATTTGCATTTTCTCTCTTATTTTCCTGATGACTTTACTAGAGGTTATTAATTTTATTTACCTTCTAAAAAATCAACTTTTAGTTTAATTGATTTTCTCTTCCCCCACCCCCCTGTTTTCTATGTTACTGATCTCTCTAATCTTTATTGTTCCCTTTCTTTTTCTTAGTTTGGGTTTAATTTACTGTTCTTTTTTTCTAGTTTTTGGAAAACAAAGCTGAAATCATTGATTTGAAATCTTTCTTCTTTTCAAATACAGGTATTCAGTGCTATACATTTTCCTCTAAATACTGCTTTGATAGAATTCTGTACACTTTTGGCAAGTTGTATTATCCTTTCATTCAGTTCAAAACACTTTTAAATTTCCCTTCAGATTTTTCCTTTTACCCATGGATTGCTTAGAACTGTGTGATTTAGTTTTCGAACATTTGAGGTTCTTCCAGATTTTTATGTTATTGATTTCTAATTTTACTGTTATCAGAGAACATACTTTATATGACTCGGATCCTACCAATACTTGTTTTCTGGCCCATAATATAATCTCTCTTGTGTACTATTAAAATGTACCTGACAATAAGAGTATTCAGCTATTGTGGGATGAAGAGCTTTACAAATGTCCTCCAGGTCATGTTGGTTGATATGATTGTGCAGGTCTTCTCCATCCTTACTTGCTTTTCAATCTCCTTGTTCCATGAATGATTCCAAGAGGGTATTATAATCCTTGGCTGTAATTGTGGACTTGTCTATTTCTCTCTGTGGTCATATCAGCTTTTACTTCATTTCCCTAAAATTCTTATGTCAAGTGCATAATGATTTATGGTTTTTGTGTCCTCTTAATTAACATCTTTTTTCCATTTTGAAACAACCATCTCTATTTTTATGCTATTCTTAAAATGGAATCTACTATGACTGACATTAATATAGACATTCCAGCTTTATTTTGATTTGTTTTTTATGCATTTTTATATTAAATTTACAGTGGATTTTTCCCAGGCAGCATCCATTGTCATGATTTTTTATCCTATATGACCATAAATAAGTTAGTTACTCAGTCACATCCTACTCTTTGGGACCCCATGGACTATATAGCCCATGGATTATTTACTGTCTGAGCCACCCAGTAATCTGATTATGGTGGCATAATTTGTTGTTCAGTTGCTAAGGTGTATCCGATTTTCTGTGACCCCATGGACTGTATGTAGCCCTCTAGGCTCTTCTGTCCATGGGACTTCCCAGAGAAGAATCCTGGAGTAGGTTGCCATTTCCTTCTCTATGATGGCGTTATAGTTTTCTTTATATTTCTTATGCTTGGGGTTTATTGAGCTTCTTGGATCTATGACTGTAGAGTTTGAATTTGGAAAATTTTAAGCATTATTTTAGCAAATATTTTTTGTCCCTTCCCCTCATCAGAGACTCAAATTCTACATATATTAAGTTGCTTTAGTGATGTTCTGTACATTTTAAAAGCTGTCTTTTCTCTCTATGGTTATTTTGAATAGTCTTTATTGCTACATCTTTGATTTTACTGATCTTTTTCTTCTGTATTGTTTCATCTGTCATTGATCCCATCCAGTGCATTTTTCATCTTAAGTGTTGTGTTTTCATCTCTGTAAGTTCATTTTGGGTCTTTTTTATATCTTCTATGTCTCCACGTAGCATTTTTTATTTTTTTCCTCTAGCATTTTGAACATATAACATAGAATTATAATAACTCTTTGAATGTGGTTGTCTGATAATGCTAATACCTGTGTCAGTTTGGGGATAGTTTCTACCTTTACCATTTTTTTTTTCTTATGCCTTACACTTGTCCTGCTTCTTTGTATTACTGGTAATTTATTTTTTTTTAATAGAGCCATTATTTTAAAAAATAATTTTTATTTATTTATTTATCTTTGGCAGTGCTGAATCTTCGTTGCTGCATGGGCTTTGCTCTGGTTGTGGCAAGTGGGGCTCCTCTCTGGTTTCAGTGCATGGGCCTCTCATTGCAGTGGCTTCTCTTGTTGCGGAGCACAGGCTCTAGGTATTCGGGCTTCAGTAGCTGTGGGCACGTGGGCTCAGTAGTTGCAGCTCCCAGACTCTAGAGCACAGGCCCAATAGTTGTGGTACACGGGGCTTAGTGATCTGCACATGGCATATGGGATCGTCCCAGATCAGGGATTGAACCCATGTCTCTTGCATTGGCAGACAGATTCTTCACCCACTGAGCCACCAGGGAAGCCAATGGTAAGTTTTTATCGTATGCCAAACATTTGAAATTTGCCCTGTTGGGGTCTGAATGGTCTTGTATTTTTATGCATATTCTTGAGCTTTTTTCCTGGAGAGAATTTTATACTTGGAAACACATAAATCCTTTGGGGGTTTTCTTTTAATATTTGTTAGGTATTGAGCAGCATTTGGCTTGAGGATAATCATCTCTCAGTGTACTTGTGCAGCCAAATAAATAAATAAAAATACTTTTAAAGTGGTTTTACAAACTAAAATGCCCCATCAAAATGGATCACACCCCTCCCCCACACACAGAGGGCTTGGAATGTGTTAGAGAATCGCTCATCTAGTGAAATCCACAGATTCCAAGCCTTTAATTGAACAACGTTGATTCAGACATTATGCAGCCGGCACTGGGCTAGGTTCTGAACACACGGTGATGAATACAGCTCCATTGCTACCGTCAGGACCTCCCCATCAGAATGATTACCGAATCAGATCATGACGCTATAAGCTGGTGAAGGCAGCGATAGAGAAACATACAAAACAGTACTGAAGAGATGGTGGGAGGAGGGGAGCCAGGGGTACCTAGTCCAGCTTGGGGACAGGTGGAAGGTTGTCAATGATAGCTTCCGGTGGTGACATTTCAGCGGAGCCTTTAAAGATGGGAAGCCATCCGTCAGGCAAAGAGCTGACAGTTTAAGTGAAAACACTCAGGCAGAAGGAGCACAAAGTGGGCCTCGAGGGCCGTGGGCCATTTCAGTAAAATCTCCCAAAGGAGAGGCAGGGGATGGAGCCGCAGAGGCCAGTGGAGGTCAGGACGCGGAGGGCCTGTCCTGCCACACTGGGGAGCCTGCCACCACAGGCCGAGTCTTTTACATAACTCTGCACGGTGGCTGGCAGGATGCATGCCCTCCTCAGCACGCAGTAGGTATTATTAGACGATGATCATGAAAGGCAAACCTGAGAACCTCACAACTCTGAGCAGAGCCAAAACCCCTTACGTTCTGAGGCTCCAGAAGGTTATCTGACTCCTCTGCCCCTTTGCAAATTCAGCTGAGATGTGTGGCCACGGTGGTCAGCCAGCCCTGAGGTGCCGCCTCCTTGGCAGCTGGCGAACCCTCTAGGCTTGTGAGTGTGGCTGGAGAATAATAGTCAGGGGGAGAGGGCAGAGGATCAGGGGAGAGGAGAGCCAGAAGGAGAGAAAGAAGCGGAGGTAGGCTGGGAGATGCAGGAGGATGAGGCTCGGGCTGAAGGAACAGACCAGGAAGCCCTGTGACCCAAGGTGGTGATTTCTGCGGTGGAGAGGAGGATGTGTCCCCATCCAGAGGACTCTGCAAATCCTTGGACCACCAGGACACAAAGCTGAACAGGGTGGGATGTCCCCAGTGAGGGATGGCTGGAAGAAGAGCAGGGTTACAGTCTGAATTCCTGCATGAAGATCACCAGTGGTCTGGCCCAGCAGAAGTCCACCTGCCTAAGTGTTGAAGGGCCTCCCAAGAAAGGATCCATCCTGGAGGAAAAGAGAATACCGCCTCTGGGCTTCACCCATATCGAACGAGGAATCTGGAAATAAAACCCCAAAGAGGAATCCCCAGGGTGCAGGGATCAATAGTTCTAGTTAGGCACTTCTCTAACAGGCATCACTGTAGGCGGGGACCCAGGTACTCGTCCTGGTTTTGAAGCAGAACATGAAGCAGCACTGGCTCCTTGAGGACTTTGGGTCTTCAGCGTTGGCGGGAAAAGAAATACCCACTGGCTGTAAGCAGGAGGTGGAAGGCTGACGGATGGGACTCCGGGCAGGTCCCCTGCAGTGGTCCCAGGCAGGAGCAGCCACATGCTCACCCACATGTGTAAGGCTCACTCTGGGCTTCCAGAAATAACTAGAGGGCACTTACAGTGTGGTGAAGCTCCACCTGCGCTTTCAGCATGTGGGATCTTATCTCCCTGACCAGGGATCGAACTCACACCCCTTGCATTGGAAGGCAAAGTCTTAACCACTGAACCATCAGGGATGTCCTTGGAAATGTTTTCTCTCTCTTGAATCTTCCTATCTGTAGCAAGTGTCACGGGCCCTAGATGTCAGCTTTGGGCAGGGTTCTTGCTAGTCCCTCCCCTCAGCCTGAGCCCACCTCTGACCCATCAAGCCAAGCCCCCTGAGCAAACCTCTGCACAGCCGGTGTGAGCACACAGGTGTCTGAGCAAGAGCGGGGGAGAGTGCAAAGGAAGCGCAGTCCCGCGGCCCAGGTAACTCAGAAAGACCACCGCAGATGCTCAACATAGCTGTGTCATTTTCTACCTGATAACTTTCTGCATTTTCCAAATTATCTATAGAAAAAGGCAAGTGTTAATTTTTTTCAAAAGCAAATGTCAAAATTCAAGTAAACAGCACTTTTGACAATCGAGGTGAGCTTTCTGTGCTTTCCGTTATGGTCACTCCTAGGGTGTTTGAAATTCATGAAGTGATAACTAGGAGGCATAAAAGGCAACAGGGCTTCCCTGATGGCTGAGCAGATAAAAAAATCTGCCTGCAATGAAGGAGACACTGGAGACACTAGCTCAATCCCTGGGTTGGGAAGACCCCCTGGAGAAGGAAATGGCAACCCACTCCAGTATTCTTGCCTGGGAAATCCCATGGACAGAGGAGCCTGGCGGGCTACAGTCCATGGGGTTGCAAAGAGCTGGACACGACTGACTAAGCACACGGCACATAGAAAGCAACCCACCTGGTTGTGATAGAAGGGGTTCCATCAGGCAGGTCAAAGTTGATCAATGTCTACTGCCTGGTACCTGGTCCCCCAACCCCGCCAGAGACAAGGCCTGTCATGGAAGGAGATGGACATTAGCATTTTTTCCCTCCGCTCACCTCCACCAACTCTTGGCTCATCCAGAGAGAGTGATTGACAGTCCCAGAGGCTGCTGGGCAACTATTTGAAAGAGGGGTCCACGGAGAGGCCTCCTCCACCTGTTACTCTTTTTCTCTATCACTTCACATCCATAGGGGTCCCTAAGCCCCAGGAGAAGGGTCAGGTGCAAATCTGGTAAACCAAGAAGCCCTAGCAGTTGTCAACTTAATTAGCCTTCAGGAAAAATCTATGGCCATATGAGCACAGCAGGGTTGCTATGGTGACAGGCCCAGGAGGCGCATTTAGAACAGGGCCTCATCACATCACGCGATAAAAATAAGACCCAGGCTTTTTAATAGAACGAATTACTTAAGTTTTATATTTAACAGGGGACGATACCAAAGCTATTACTGGTTTTCAGAATATTTTAGGAATCCGAGCTGCCTGCTTCTGCATATGTTAGCAGCCATCACAATATACACTCGGGTGGCCGACAGTTAGGAAGTAGAAGTCCACGTGTCTCTCCCATCCTTGAGCTGAGAGATGGTCTTTCTCACTCTGGGTCTGTCCTCCTTGAATTGGTTGAGCAATTTTCAACGTGTTTCTGAGCAAAGACTGTATTGTGTTCTGCACCCAGCCCTTTGCATATATCGTCGCTCATATAGAATAACCCTGCATGGTAATGGCCTCATTTTGCAGATGAGGTTTGGAGAGGTTCAGAAATTTTACAAGGTCACACAGCTAGCAAGTGGTGGAGTCAGGATTTAAATCCAGGCATCCTGCATTCCAAAACCCTTTGCTTTGTAAGACGCTAACCACCAGAGATTCTGCACAAGAATCTGGAATGAGGCGAATCTAAAGAGGTTCACTGCATTTGGTGATACTCGGCAAGCACCCTGTGATGGTTTAATCTCTCCTCCAAAGGGGTCCCAAAGCAGGTGGGTTTCAGGAAGAAATCTGCAGAGATTCTGGCCCCCTGCTCATGTGCGCCTCTCCAATCAACCGAGGCAAGGGTTCACTCATCTCAAACTAACTTCTCACCATCTGACGGGCTGCCTCTTCCTGAAGTCCAAGCAGCAGCAGCATGAACACAAGATTCCAAAGTGGCCACAGGTGAGGGGATGTCTCCACCGCTCCTGGATGTTGAAAGGGTAAATATACGCAATCTACCTGGAAGTCCAGCGTGAAAGTCCATTTTTGACAGTTCTGTTTTTGATTATTCAAGACCATCCTACTTTGCAGAGAGATCCTTTTTAAAAATTATGTATATGTGTGTATATATATATTTAAAGTAATTTCTAACAGGGCTTATATAGTTGACCTGCTCTGTACCCACTGGGTTCTGATCTTTCCTTGTGGATGAAACGGTGGTGCAGATGATGGGGATGGGAGGCCAGGAGGCTGGGGGCCCAAGGGTGAGGCCGATGGCGGAGTGGAAGTTCACGTCTTCCGTCCCCTACTCCCCACATTTTACCAGATGAAAGTATTCACAGAAGACCACTGGGCTTCAAGGATTCTGAGAGGACAAAATGGACATGCAAGGTTTGGCAAAAATCCTAACCAAAGCATCATCCAGGTGAACTAAGCAGTGGGCAGAAGGCAGGTGGACTCCATGGACTAGAGGTGGGGACCCAGGCCAAGGCCGGAGCTTACAGTTGGAGGGGAAGGCATGGGGTCTCAGCAAAGGCCCTGAGCAGCAGGCCTCATCCTAGAAAACTTCCCCATGTTGGCCGCAGCCTCCACTGTGAGTGAGTGCTATTGAAATGATTCTACTAGGTACCTTTGGCCTAGAGCAAGCTCACTCGATTCATGAAAATCTCACTTCTACAACGGGTCATGCAGAAGTTGCAAGCACCGGCTTTGGACTCTGGCCGACTTTATCTTCTGGCTTTGCAGCTTACTAGCTGTCGTCATTTGGGCAACTCACTTAAGCTTGCCCCCTGCCTCAACTTTCTCATCTGTGAAATGGGAATGACACCAGTCAGGTGCCAGGGGTGAACCCCAGTAGGAAAAGGGCCGGTGGCTCTGTCCAGGGCTGGACGCAGCTCCCACCCTCTGGCTGGTTGCACGCCAGGACCTGTGTGGGGAACAGAAGCCCAACCCTAGCCCCACCTCCCTCCACAATCCTCAAGACCCTTGAAGACCCCCGTCCAATCCCTATCCTCTCTTGCTAAAGGGGTGCAGCCTTCCAGTATCTCCCCAGCCTCGGTGGCCCTCAACCATGAGCTCTTTCCATGAACAGGGTGATTCAAAGGCCCCGGTCATCACCCGCCACCACGCCTCCCCCATCCCTGGCTTTACCCTTTGCCCTCTAAATAAGGAAGCCAGTGCTGCCAGGCCAAGGACTTCTGCCCAATTTGGGTCCTGGGTGGCCTCTCGCCTCCCTCTTCCCTTGGGCTCCCAGCCAACTCCCCCTCCCTCAGAGATGCGCCCTGCTCACTTCATTCCTGCCTCATAGTTGGAATGACAGCAGCTCCCAGAATCTGTGGGGTGTGGGGAGGGTGCCGGGGGTCTGGGGAGGCAGCCAGGCCCTGGAGCAGGTTAATGTTACAGCCCTGGATAAGTGAGCTGGGCCACTTGACGTCAGGGTGATGATGGGTGGCGGGGAGGGCCAGGCAGCTGAACTATAAAGACAGGTCCAATCTGATATAATCAACTCGGGTCGGAGCGAGCGGGCCAGCCAGGCAGCGTCCCCAAGCCATGGTCCCTACCGGCCGCGGCTCAGCCTGGGTCCCTCTGCTCCAGACCCAAGTGCCCAAAGCCGGCTTTGGTTTCATGTCAGCAGCCTTCAACTGCCTTCCAAAAATAAGCCCCTGCCGCCATGCCGAGGGGAGAAAAACAAGAAGGGCGGTATTTTTAGGGCCATTAATTCTGACCACGTGCCTGAGAGGCAAGGTGGATGGCCCGGGGACAGACGCTGCTCATCACTATGTCCCGGGGAGCAGGACGTCCGCAGGGCACGCTGCGGGCTCTCGTCTTCCTCGGCGTCCTAGTGGGCATGGTGGTGCCCTCTCCCGCGGGCACCCGAGCCAACGGCACGCTGCTAGCCTCGAGGGGCTGGGGCACCCTGCTGTCCAGGTCTCGGGCTGGGCTGGCCGGAGAGATCGCCGGTGTGAACTGGGAGAGCGGCTACCTGGTGGGAATCAAGCGGCAGCGGAGACTGTACTGCAACGTGGGCATCGGCTTCCACCTTCAGGTGCCCCCCGACGGCCGGATCAGCGGGACTCACGAGGAGAACCCCTACAGTGAGTGCTAGCCGCAGCCAGTTGGGGAAGCCGGGGGCTGGGACCCCAGCAGGTCTCTTGTGCCTGGCTGTGATGAAGGGTGGAGGGGGCTTCTCCACTTGGGTGCCCACTAGCTGAGCCACCTCCCCCAACTCACTTTGCTTCTGCAGGATGCATAGGCAGAGGCCTGAACATCCTCTCCCATCAGCCCAAGGAGCCCCTGCGACATTAATTCATTCAGCATTTCAGGCGCAGCCATGGCCTTGTAGGACCACCGGGAACCCCCACCCAGGGGGAGCCACAAAATGAGGGTGGAGAGAACTGGCAAGGATGCTTAAACCAGATTAGACCTGAGCTGCTTTTTATTTCGCTTCCCTCTTTGAGAGGAAAGGCAAGTCGTTTGCAAAATTTCCAGCTGCAGCTTGTCCTTCTTTCTAGTTCATCTTGCCCCCACCCCCCATGCCTGCCTTACAAGTTGGTGGGTTGCTGTCTAGATGGGCTCTCCCCAGGAGGGGATGGGGCTGGAGGATCCAGGGCAGCCGTCAGACTCTGTGTGGCTGCAGTGTTTGCAAAATTAGATGGGCTGAGATGTGTTGAAATGCGAGGAGATATTTTAAACAAAGCTAATCAGAATTCACTTTTTTTAATCCATGTCAAGGACCTCATGTGATTAAGCCCAGACTCGAAGCTACCCTTAAGTAGATGCCCAGGTGGCCACTGGGATTTCTAACTCCAATGTCAGAACTTCCCCCTTGCAAAACTCGATTGTTAACAGTTCAGTAGAATGGACCAGCCTGGCAACTCAGCTCCTAAAGTGAGATCAGGGTGGAGGCTATGAAGACCTGACTTTCTAGAAGCAGGAGGGTGGGCCTAGATGCCCTTGGAGGGGGTCACTTTTAGGTTGACATCCCACTCTGCTTTGCACAATCCTGGGGTAACATAGCCCGCATCTCTTTGGCAGGCCTGCTGGAGATTTCCACGGTGGAGCGAGGCGTGGTGAGCCTCTTTGGGGTGAAGAGCGCCCTCTTTGTCGCCATGAACAGTAAAGGAAAATTATACGCCACGGTGAGTCCATCAGGCCAGGGGAAACTTCAGGCTGCACAAGGCCTGCCTGTGTGCTCAGTCGCTCAGTTGTGTCTGCCAGGCTCCTCCGTACTTGGGATTCTCCAGGCTGGAGTGGGTTGCCATTTCCTCCTCCAGGGGATCTTCCCAATTTGGGGATCGAACCCACGCCTCCTGCATTGGCAGGTGAACTCTTTACCACTGGGTCACCCAGGAAGCCCCTGCATGAGGCATGAAGAGTGTGCAATTGAAGAAAATAGTGCAAACTCTTGAGCAGAGATGTGCATATTTATCTAGAATGAGGAGGGGGCTGTGGGAGGAGCCGGTGCAAGTGAGGTGCTTGCAGCTCTGGGCTGGATCATGTTTCTCCTGATCCCACCCGTCGGAGCCTTGTAGCAAGAAAGGAGCCATAGCTCAGAGAGTCATAGGGTCCAAGGGAAGCCGGAGCTCTGCATAAAGCTGCTCTCCAAGCTTACGGTCAGGCCCTGAGCCAGAGAGGCCCAGAGAAGCAGGCCCGTGTTTCAGCCTAGACATGCTTCTCCCAGGAGCCACCCTCCAGCCACGAGCACAGCTCGGGGAGAAGAAATGAAGCTCTTTTCCTCACCCTTATCCGTGTGTGGACATCTCACTTTAAGGTTTTAAGCCCTCTGACCTCTGATCCCAGGTGCCAGAGAACCATGCCCCCCATTGTACCCCCTTGGCTGGCACCAGACCCCACCTCTGCCTTCTCCCATCACCCATCACCACTGGTGGGGGCAATGCTAGCACTTGGGTTAACCTCCCCAACTTCCACGATTCCCCACATCTCTGCTCTCTCTGACCCCTTCCTTCCTGGGGCTCCCAGCCCATAATTTTGGCATATTCCAAAACGTGGATGGGGAAAGCATTCCTATGAAGGCAGAGACACTGGGAGTTCTCAGACCGAAATAAGAAGGCTAAAAAGGAAGATCTGTGAGCCACGGTCGAGGAATAGCAGAGTGACTATTTCTGGGGAGGGTGTGGAGGGCCGTTCTACCCCTGCATGGGGACAGATGGGAGCAGGAAGTGAACGCAGAGGCTCTGGGACCCGGGGCCAGCATCCAGAGAGGCTGTCCCAACACAGCAGGGCTGTGAAATACCCAAAGGGGGAGCCCAGGTAGTCTTGGCCTGTGATCTGCAGCGCTAACACCTCTCTGTCTGGGTTGGTTTGTGTGGAGACAAGGCATGCATCAGAATCAGTGAGCCTCTGAGGACAAGGGGCTGGAGGGCATGTAGTCAGAGCTGGAACCACATCCTAGTCTATACCACGAGAGGAGGCGCTACTGCTGGGGGCCTACTGGCATCACCTGCAGAGCCCAGAGGCAGGTCTGCACACAGACCTGGGGTCCCACCTGCAAGTTGAGGATGAAGATCAGATGCATCTCTCGGGGCTGCTGGGGAATAGTGCTTAGAGAGCATCCCCAGGGCTCCTGACAAATAGTAGGTGCTCAATACAGGGGAGTCATTTATGTTGTCTCAACACTGCCACAGGCTCTGCCCTCCTCCTTCCTAGAGATGAGTCTCATGGGAGGACCCCCTGCATTCACACCACCTTGGGAACTTGTCACAGGCCAGATTTCTGGAGACCCTCCTTAGAGATGCTCAGTCATTAGGGCTGCTTCGGGGAGCCTGCATATGTTTGTTTTTATTCTTCAAGTTTCCCAGGTATTTTTGAGGTGCAAGCAGGTTTAGGGGCCACCAGGCTACATGGGCTTTGCAGGGCAGGGAATCCACGCTGGCCGAGGGTCACACCAGTGCTGAGGGCTGCCGGGAGATGAAACTGGTCTGCAACGGGGATCCTCAGATGTCCTTTTCACTGCTCTCTGCTTGTGTGATGGAGAGAGCAGGAGGCCCCCGGAGCCAGCAGGGCTTCGATGGAGCTAGTGCCCCGCCCGGTATAGCGGATGGTCCCCGACAGCCCCTTCCCAGCCACCTGCGTGTTGCCTGGATCCCACTGGTTGCTGGGCCAGGAATGGGGGCCGTTGGCTCTGAGCTTCTCTGCAAAGTGAATCTTTTCAAAGGAAGTACAGATTACATCAACCCTTATCTCTGCCACCTTCATTAACAAGATACTTAGTATTTCTTTCTCCTTATCCTGAAAGAAATTTGTGAGGTGGGGGAAGGGCACAAACAGAGGATCAGTGTGTCCACGTCCCACCTGAAACCTGGGGTCCCCATAGGAGAAGCCAGGAAGGCCGGGACCAGCAGGACCGCTGGGAGTGGACAGAGCATTCCGGGACCACAAGAAGGGGGAGACTCTGAAGCGTAGGCTGACCCCTGATGTTCCAGACACCCCTGACCCCTCACTCCTCAGCAGATGACTTCAAAGAGGGTCCACAGGACTCACTGCAGCGCCAGAGTCCCGGAAAAGGGGGGCCTTCCCTGGGAGGAGCCCTGCCCACCATCTACACCTCCACCTCCTCCCCTCATATACCTCCCAGGGGTATCTGCCCAAGGGCACCTTCTTGGAGGGGAGATCGTCCTCCCCGGAGTCCCAAGCCCACCACCAGATGCTCCTGAACCCCCTCTCCCCAGCCTGCAGTGCCCCCCAGGGGCCGTTATCACAGTCTGAATAAACTACTGCCGCTGATCCCGGAGCCAGGAAGACTCCTGATGGATGGCGATTTCATTCACACCATTTCCCTTTAAGCTCCTGGAGCTGTCTCCCTTCCCTGCATGCTCAGCTGCTACTGTGCTCCCTGAGTGGGGTTTCTTCCGGGGGCTGGGGACCCCTGCTGGGGGCACAGACAGAGGGAGGGGCAGGGGGCAAGGTAGGAAAGTGAGTAACAGTGTTAGTCGCTAGGTCATGTCAGACTCCTTTGCGACCCCATGGACTGTAGCCCACCAGGCTCCTCTGTCCATGGGATTCTCCAGGCAAGAATACTGGGATGGGTTGCCATTCCCTTCTCCAGGGGATCTTCCCAACCCGAGGATTGAACCCACATCTCCTGCATTGCAGGCAGATTCTTTACAGGGAAATCCATGGTAAGAAAATAAGCATCAATAAAACCCACCTAGAGAGTGGGCTCCCACAGGCTTCCTCCCTTGGAAGGAGGGGTGCAGAGCCTGTGGCAGTGTTTAGACAATATAAACAGCTCCCCCATATTGAGCACCTACTGTTCGCCAGGTGCCCTGGGGATGCTTTCTGGGCAGTACCCCCAGCACAGCTAGGAGGCATGTCTGATTGTCATCCCCATTTTGAAGATGGGACCCTGGGTCTCTGAGGCCTCAGGTGAATCAGGTTTGTGTGCAGACCTGCCTCCACGGGTGATGCCCTAGGCCTGAAACAGAAACACACGAGGTATGTAGACTGATGCCCAGGTTTCCACTCCTAGCCTCCAGTCACTATCTTACTTCCTACAAAGTCACAAACCATCTCTGAGCCCAGACCTCTGCTCCCTCTGATGGGGACGGAGGCAGGAATCAGTGAGTTCCCATAGCCTTGATCTTTTTAAAATTAAAAAAGAAAAAAACAAATCAAAGATCTCCACCTGACATGGTACTGTTAGAATCCTTTAGCTGAGAAAAGTACATAGTGACGAAAATCTACTAGGAATTCAGTTATGCTTCTCAGTGACTTTGGTTTTACTCAGTATAACTGTGTCTCCATCCTTTTCATCAATGGCATCATGACAACGGGGGAAGCACAGCATTTGTTTCATCCACAGAGGCCGTCAGTTATTACCTGGGGCCTTAACCTGCAGGGAGGGGAGGATCAGGTCTTTCTCTTGCCCTTGGCTGCTTCTCACGGCTAGCGGGAGATGGAGTCTGAGCGTATGGGGCGAAGAGTCGCTGGTGCTAACAGTAGGTGGAAGGGTCAGAGATGGGACCCCAGAGCTGGGGGCAGCTTGTGCTGCAGCCAGGGGCCTGGGGAGCCCTGCAGACAGTCTCCCAAATGGCTTTGTCTGCAGCCTGCCTGCTACCAGGGCAATGCCGGAATGAGGAGTTAGAAGCACGACAGCCCCGGTGGAGGCATCTTCAAACGCTTCTCAGTTGCCGATGCAATTGTGTGTTAGGGACGGGGATTAGAAAGGACAGGCGTCTTCAGAGCCAGGAGGTGCTGTTTCTCCATTTCAGCTAGGGACCGAGAAAGCAGCAGCTGGGCTCCAGGAGGAGAGGGTCTTGGGACAAAGAGTTCTCTGGGTTTTTTCTCACCTCCACCTCCTTATCTATGCAACCCCCTCCCCAACTCCCATGCCCATAGACAACCAGGAGGAAAGGGGGCAAATGACCCCCGGCAGCCCTAGAAGAAAGAACTTTAAAGACATGGAGACACTTCCATCAGTCCGGTGGCCTACTGAACAAAGACCAGAGTCTGGGATGGCTGTCTGGTCCACCTCAGACTCTGAGGGGCATTTCCGCCAGAGGTAACTCACGCCAAGACCCTGTATGTCCCCTGTGTGTCCCACCCGCCCCTGCAAAACGCCCCTCTCCACTGCCAGAGCTAAATGCTTTAGAGCTCAGGTCCTCAGAAGTCTGATTAGACCTACGTGGAATTTAAGGCATTGTCACGCTGGGGCTTGGGGCCTGGCAGGCCCCAGCAATGTGATCCGGGGGAATTATTTTCATTTGTTCAAGTAATAATATACGGTAGCTGCTTTTCTTAACACGGCGTTCGCTTGGCTTTTCTCACCAGAGCTGAGGAGCCAACATTCCTGAGCCATGAGACTCGGCTCAGGGACACAGACGGTGAGATGGAGCGAGGGGTTGGTCCCGATGCCAGCCTGAGCATCCGTGGGGCCATGGAGCATTGGGCTGGAGGGAAGGGTTCAGGGCCACGGTCTCAGCCTCCTGCCCTCGGCCACGTGGCCACCTGAACACCAGGGATGGAGCAGAGAGGGGCTCAGAGAAGAAGGGGCCAGGGAGAGGCAGAGAAGCTTTCAAAGCAACTTCATCCATGTCTCTTCTCACTTTGGATTTGCACAGAATTCTGGGGAAGACTTCAGAGAGTAAAGAATCTGCCTGCAATGTGGGAAACCTGGGTTCGATCCCTGGGTCAGGAAGCTGCCCTGGAGAAGGGAATGGCAACCCACTCCAGTATTCTTGCCTGGAGAATCCCACGGACAGAGGAGCCTGGAGGGCTACAGTCCATGGGGTCGCAAAGAGTCGGACATAACTGAGCAACTAACACAACCTGGGGAAGGCTAGGGACATAAGGTGGGCTGGAGGAGAGAAACAGAGGTCGGAAATTTTCTGGAAAGTTGGGGGTGGAAGTTGAATAATCAATATCTGACGAGCAGAGACCAAAGCACAATGTATAACACCACCATCATGCACATTTAGACAAATATGTTTTAGAAGATCTAGACCTTAGCAAAAGCTAGATTCTTCTATTGGATCAGGGCAAATGCTCTGAATTTCTGGCTCCAATCTGGCTCAATTCCTCTCTCTTCCTGTCCTGTCCCCCGAGACCTCTGCCCCAAGATCTGATTCCCTCTCTAGAATTTGCAAAGAAAGTGAAGTTGCTCAGTCGTGTCCGACTCTTTGCGACCCCATGGACTGTAGCCCAGTAGGCTCCTCCATCCATGGAATTTTCTAGGCAAGGGTACTGGGTGGGCTGCCATTTCCTTCTCCAGGGGAGCTTCCCGATACAGAGATCGAACCCAGGTCTCCCTCATTGCGGGTAAAGGCTTTACCGTCTGAGCCACAAGGGAATCAGAGTTTGCAAACCTCTCATGAAACCTCTCCCTTGACCACAGTTTAGATCAGAAATGAATTCTCCTGGAAACTGGCGGGCGGGATGCTCTCCAGGGTCATAAAAAGTTACAACCGATTGGTGGGTGAACAGGGGGCTGGACAAGACTAGAGGGAGAGCACAGACCAGTCTCTGATACAAAGCTTCTCTCAGTCCATTTTCTGGACCATCTTCCATCCTCAATTCCCTCCCCATTTTCACTAATACACTAATACGACGAGGTAATATCAATACATGAACATGGTTTAAGGGGAGGAAGGTGCAGAAGAATACATCATGGAAATGAAGTCTCACTCTCACTGTTTTTTGTTTTTGGGGGGCGGTTTTTTGGCCATGCCATGCAGCATACAGGATCTTAATTCCCTGACCAGGGATCGAACCCATGCCCCCTGCATTGGGAGCTCAGAGTCCTAACCACTGGACCACCAGGGAAGTTCCTCCCTTTCACTGTTGTCTCAAAGACCCAGACTCTCCCCAGGACATCACTGTCACTAGGCCTCGTGTGCCAACCATCCTAGGAAGAACCAGCATCCCTATGTGTGTGCTTATGTTGGCATCATATTTAAAAATCACACAAACAGGAGCGAACGACCCACACTGTTTGAATCTTGCTTCTTCACTGAACAGTATGCCTTAGGGGCCATCTCAAAGCAGTGCACAGAGGGGTTCTGGTTTTTTTATGACTGAGAGCGTTCTCTGTGTGGCTGTCCCATCCCTGAGCTCAGCACCGCCCGTCTGATAGACCCTGAGGTTGTTTTCAGTCTCTCACTGTTATAAATGATACCGCAGTGCGTGCGTGACTTTTAGACACAAGTGGGAATGAGCCTATAAGATAAATTCCTAGAAGTGGAAATGCTCATCGAAACTGTAGTTATTATTTTATTCTGATAAATGCTGTAAATCTTCTCTTGACAGAAGTTATAACAATACACACACCAACACTTCCACTGGGAACTCCTAGTCCCCACGCGCTCACCAATGAAAGTCTCTGATCCAACACAGTTCTGTGTGCAACCCGACAATTAAAAACGTGATCACACACTTGCGGTTTCTGTTTCCTTTGGGGCTTCCCTGGTGGCTCAGATGGTAAAGAATCTGCCTGCAATGCGGGAGACCCAGGTTCCCAGGCTGGGAAGATCCCCTGGGGAAGGGAATGGCTACCCACTCCAGTATTCTGGCCTGGAGATTTCCATGGACAGAGGAGCCTGGCGGATTACAGTCCACAGGGTCACAAAGAGTTGGACAAGACTGAGCCACTAACACTTTCACTTTTTTTCCTGTTAGGCATATTTTCTTATGTTTAAATGCCACTTGTATTTCCTTTTCTGTGAACTGTCGTCTATAAATATTCATTTTTCAGTCTGTTCATGGTTCTGAATATAGTAACAAAATTCAATCTATTGCAAACTATATTATAAAGTATAATGCATTGTAAATATTTTTTGTTCAGTTTGCTATTTACATCCTTATTTTCTTTAAGGTGATTTTTTTTCCAGGCAGAAGTCTAATTTATTCCTCTTGGGTTTTATAATGGCCTCTAGTTTTTTGTGTCCTGCTTAGAAAGAGCTTTCTGACTTTTTTTTTTTTTTAAGATTCTCTTCTCTCTTTTTTTCTTTTGTTTTTGGTCCTGCCTGCATGGCTTGTGGTACCTCAGTTTCCAGACTGGGGATTGAACCTGGGCCTTGGCAGTGAAAGCACCACTAGGCCACCAGGGAACTCTCCTTAAATTTCTCTTTTTAGCATTTAAATATTTGTTCTTTGGAATTTATTTTAGAGTTAGGAATAAAATCATACATCAACTTTTATTATTATTCCATTATTACTATTATATAGTATCCAGTTCTTCCAACACCATGTTTTCTCCAGTGATTGGAATTGCCACTTTTATTTTATATTTGTGTTATGTTCATATTTGGATTTACTTCTGGATCGTATTCTGTTTGTTGAGCTGCACCAGTCTGTTAATTCATGCAGCATTATTTCTGCTTAACTTTGACCATTGATCCCGAATTCACTTTTCCCTGGAGCTTTGCCCATGGACACCTTAGGTGTTGTGGTTACCCCAAACCCCCATGTCCCGAAAGGCCCCAGGAGTGCAGGGCCAGAGCCGGGTCAGCTCTGTGCCCGCCTCCCCCAGGCTCACCCTCTACCACCACTCAGGCAGTAAATGCAGGGCTTAGAAGCTAAGCTGTCCTACAACCCACCGCAACTTTTTTAACCTTTATTTTTGGGCGCTCTGGGTCTTGGTTGCTGCAGGGACATGTCTCTAGATGTGGAGAGCGGGGTCTGCTCTTCGTTGTGGTTCTAGGGCTTCTCATTGCAGGGGCTTCTCTTGTTTGGGAGCACGGGCTCTAGGGTGCGCAGGCTTCGGTTGCTGCCACTCCCAGACTCTAGAACACAGGCTTATAGTTGTGGCGCCCAGGCTCAGTTGCTCCAAGGTACATGGAATCTCTCCAGACCAGGGATGTCTGGAAAACCTATGTCCCTTACATTAGCAGGTAGATTCTTAGCCACTAGACCACCAGAGAAGCCCCCACAGCAAGTTTTATGGGAATGATGATCCCAGGTAAGACAAAGCTTTTAGTGCTTTTACTTTCAACTAATCTATGAATCAGAGGAGAATCATTGTGGCAATACCAATTATTTTTTACTCTGCTGTGTGCCAAGTATTATACCAAGGTCTCTCCATGCATTATTTCAGTGAATGCTCCCTCCAATTCTATGACACAATTATCCTCACAGCTCCCATTTTACAGATGAGGAAGCTGTGATTTAGGAGGTGAACTAATTGCCAAGTTCACATAGGTAAATAAGAGGTGAATCATCATATACGCTTCGCCTACTTTGATTAGCTTCTTTTTCCTACTTTGGGACATTCCTTTCTTCATTCTGTAAATATTTTTGCATACCCATAGCAAGAAAGATAAAAACTTGTGAAAAACAGAACTCCCTGGTGCGATATTCAGAAGCCAGTTGACATGGCTGGTGCAGACTTGCAGGGTCATCGCGAGGAAATGAATATCACGGGAAGGTGCCTTGTCAACAGTAACCTAGGGGTGTGAGAGGGAAAGAGGGGAGGCCTTCATTCAGTGAGGGGGTGGCAAGGGGATGGGTGAGTGGTACCCAGTGTATTACCTAGATGATGCCCATTGTCCCTCACTGGCTCTCGCTGCATCCAAGAGCTATCCCTTTGTGGGCATCCGTGAGCCTCTCTTAGAGCACCATTCATCCAGTGTCACCTGCGCAAAAGGACACAGTCCTTGTCTCAGGGACCTGGGAGTCCCCTGGGATGGTGCATTGTTTTCAATGCTCTCAAACTGGTCCACTTGGAGCCCCGAGGAGCCAGCTCATCACCCTTCTTCATCAGAGAAAGAGGCTCTCGTTCACCCTACGCCGGCAGGGTGAGGCCAGGCGCTCGTAGTACGATTCCTCTTGAGAAGGTCAGACGACACCCCTGGCACAGCCGCTCAGCCATTGAGTGGGTTTTTTATAGCCGATGGCCTCAGTCGGCAGGAAGGAGTCAGGTATTATGCTCAGCTCTGCCTCTGTTTCATTCTGCATTTCTCTAAAGACCAGATCCCAGGCTTTCTGGCCCCTCAAGGGAGTGACCTCCACCCGAAGCCCAGAAATCTCCCCAGCTGGGGGCAGTGACATGGGTGGCTCTGAATGGAGGGCCATCTCTTCTAGGAATAAAGGAGGACTTGGGTGATTTATTGGGGCTGAACTTGTCGACGTGTGGCAGGAAGCCTGGCCCTCAGTTTCTGAACAGGTGGTCCTCACACGACTCGCTCCAGAGGGGGCCTTTCATCACCAGCCCCAGACTCCATGGCACCACAGGTCACAGAGGGAACCAGGTTCTGTTCCCCATAAAGTCTCTGCTCATCACCATCTCATTCCTGCCTTTCTCTGGAGAACAGTGGATTCCGAGGGGGCACCAGGGCTTCCCAGGTGACTCAGTGGCAAAGAACCCACCTGCCAATGCGGGAGACATAATAAGACACAGGTTCAATCCCCGGGCCAGGAAGATCCCCTGGAGGAGGAAACGGAAACCCACTCCTGTATTCTTGCCTGCAGAATCCCATGGACAGAGGAACCTGGTGGGCTACAGTCCATGGGTTCGCTGAGTCGGACATGACTGAACACACACACATAGGTGACACCAGGCACCTCTGGCCTCAAAATCAAAGCCAAGGATGGGCCTTTTAAGGGGCAGCACACTCGGGCCTTAACCTGGGAAAGATGGGATGAGGGATCCAACTGGAGAGAGAATTACTATAATAACCAGACACAGGTGTGCTGGGAAGGCCTTAGAAAGTCGACCGTCTCAACCTCCGCTCACCTGCCCCTCCTCATGGTCACCCAGCACGTGGCGTGCAGAGAAGGGATACAGGTCTGGAGGGGAGACGGCTGCCCCAAGGTCACAGAAGTGAAGCCACTGATCAAACCCCAGTTCTCAGTCCTGCTCCACTAGGTCCTCTCCCAGGGGACTCGAGAAGACAGCTTCTATCCCTTCCTGGTGCTGTCTCTGAACGTAATAAATTATCATCCAGGCGTTTAACAGACTAAGTGCCCACGACTGGCAGTCCGGAGCACCCTTGCTCTCCACGTGACACAGGCTGTCCACCCACATCCCTGGGCCTGAGTTTTCTCATCATGAAGTGGGGGAAGGTGAAGAGGGGCCCACGAGAGCTCCGAAGGCCCCCCTGTTTTCAGCTTCCAGGCTTCCGCTCACCCAGGATGGCTCAGAGCTCCCAGCGGTCATCCGATTCGGGGAGGCAAGGGGCCCAATGTCTGCTGGGCTTCATTCATCACTGATGCTCTGCCGTTTGTCCGTTTCCTCCACAGCCCAGCTTCCAAGAAGAGTGTAAGTTCAGAGAGACCCTCCTGCCCAACAACTACAACGCCTACGAGTCGGACCTGTACCGAGGCGCCTACATCGCACTGAGCAAATACGGACGGGTGAAGCGGGGAAGCAAGGTGTCCCCCACCATGACTGTCACGCACTTCCTCCCTAGGATATGAGGACCCTGGAGGAAGGCTCACAGGTGGAAAGCAATGTCTTTTCTGTTGGAATTTTGCACAAGTGGACAGTGCCCCCTCCCCCTATGTCTCCTGAGTCGAGCTCCTTCTCTGCTTGGGAGAGGGGGAGATCTGAGCTGGTACCCAGAGCCACCGGACCCCATGGCGTGTGACCCACCCGAGGGAGGGGTTGCAGACGGGCTCCTAGAATGGCAATGGATCGATCCCACGCTCTGACCTCGACTGAGGAGAGAAAGTCCAGAGACACTCATGGAAGAGGACCCTGGGCGCTGGAAAAGGAGGGGAGGAAGTGTGTGTACTGATGTATGTCCAGACATCTCAGTCTGTACGTACAGACATCTCAGTCTATATCATCAGAGCCGATGCTGGGCATCTCTGAACAGGCTTTTTCCTCCAGGCATCACTGGAATCTGCCTGCAAGAATGTCACCTGTCAGCCCAGCAGGATCAATGCGTGCTCCCGTTCTGCCTCTTTCCAATCACCTTCCCTCTCAGAGGCTGCTGACCGTGTGGGTTGCCCCGGGGCGGGGGCAGGGGCAGGGAGCAGCTGTCCTCTAAAGTGCAGAGAGGCAGGGTGACAGGGCGTGAGATTTAGCTGCAGACCAGAAAGAGTGAGCGAGCACTCGAGGCATCCCGGGTGTGAGGGCTCTGGGAACCCTGGGACACATTGTCAATGAAGCTGGGGGAGACAATGTCCCCTTTTTTTTGGAGGAGAGGGTCGGAGCAGCGTGTGAGGCAACTGGGAGAAAACTGGCTAGAAGCAGCGGAATGGACGGGGCGTCCTAGAGAGAGCCTTTCTGCCCAGAGGACTCAAGTGCTGCGCGCGGCTCCAAGAACAAGCTGGGGCCAGGCTGCCTGCCCGTAACTTTTCCTCACATTGAACCGGGTCTTATTTTAACCTCAGATGACAAGGATCCTAATAATGGCAACCTCTTTGGCGAGCATCTAGGGGTACAAAATAGGTCACGAAGGAAGTAGAGAGGTTTCGGACTTCAGATGCTAATTCCTCTCCAATAACATCCAGGAAACTCACCCAAGTTCTCATCTGACACTCTCACTTCCTTCTCGGCCGGCCTCCCCCGCACACACACTGGTGCCTGGATGCAGCAGAATTGGGCACCGTGACGTCCAGAGTTTGCCCCCCTGATCCCCTATAGTAGGAGGAGAGTGATAATCCGGGGAAATGGAGCAGCCCAAGCTGAAGCGGCTCCTTGCTGCCACAATGCCTTCTTGCCTCCCGGCCTTTGAGAGTATTTAAAGCAGAGGTGCCCCAAGCAACTATAAATGTTGTCTGCCTGGAGCCTTCGGATGCCTGAGCCGTTGGGACGTTCCTAAATCTGAAACCAGAGAGACCCGTGTCGGAGCGCACATATTTTCGGTGGACGTGGACAGGCGGGTTACAAAATGAGCTGACACCCTCTGGGACGCTCAGAGGCCCCGGCCAGCAAGACCAGTCCTTTCTCTGCTGCAAATATCCTCGCCTTTGACACAGCTCTCTATTTGCAGATGCGTCCAGCTATAGATAGAGCCAGGATGAGCTGAAGGCAGGGGCTCGCGATTCAAGGGAGAGACACCCTGCTGGTCACCTCCTCTGCCCGGCACATATCAGGGCAGACAGGTGCTGGAGGAGGGACAAGAGGCTGCACCAAAGTGGGCGAAGATGCAACAGACAGTGAGATTCAAGTGGGCGAAGATGCAACAGACAGCTCAGGATGAGAGAGGGTGCAGCCAAGTCTTGAGTGGAACCTGGATGGAGCTGGGGTCTTGGTCAAGCAGAAAGGGAAAACATCGGTCCATCTTGACTGTTTGGAATATTTCAAGTGTAGGTCTGCTTGGAGGCAGGGGACAAAACAGATTGTTCTTCAGGAGGTCTTGTCCTGAGCAACTGGTCTGTTTAACAGGGTACGTCGAAAACCAATGCACTCAGAACCTGAGCTGTGGGTCAGCTTCTAATAGGATGCAGTGGGCGTGTAGGGGTCTGGGTGGGGATGGATGGACCGTGATCTGGAGAAGAGAAGGAAGTCACTGGTCTCAAAATATTGGTTCCCTTCTCCCCCAGGTGCTGAGCTCTCTTGACAGGAGAAGGCTCTTCTAAGGAGAGTCATGAGGCCTCAGATGGTTAGATCTTTCCGGCAGTCCCCTAGAGGCTTATAAAAGTGCCCAAATCCTGACCAGGAGTTTCCCCAAATGTCCACTCCGATCTCTGATGCTGGGAGGGAGGATGAGAAGCTCTGAAATGCCCGGGACCGGGCAGGCTTGATGCCCATTGCTCCAGCGTAACACATTTTCTGACATCCCTATAGGCAGCTGGGCATCTGTTCTCACTGGTACTGGGGCCCAATGTGTACTAGTGTTTCAGTGCTTTGAAGATCACCGCTGATGTACGGCTGAATCACTGACTCTTCAACATCTTTCCCATCCAGAGGAATTCTCCTAGGGCTTTCCCTCTGACCTGTGAGCAACTGAGGCTTAGGGAAAAGTCAAACCCCATCCTCAGACACGGGATCGGGGCGGGAACAGAGTGAGGTCTGCACAGATGTGCCGAGTTCTCTCCTTGCTCATCCCCAACTGAGGCCCGTGCTCAGCTGTCAGCCCCATTGGATCCAAAAGTCTGCAAGGAGGTGGCAGAAGCAGGGGAACAGGGGTGAGCCCCACCTTCCCGCCAGGCATGCACTAAGAATGTCTTGGGTCCTCCCTCCCCCAGATCCTGAGCTGTGACCCCAGTTCATGCAGTTTTTGTAGCTAAATGGTCTCTGTTCCATCCCAAAACATCTCCAGGAGCTCCAGACAAAGGCGGGGCCCCAGGAGCCCAGAGACTGCCTTATTACCCCTTCAAGAACAAATGATGCAGATGAGAGCAGCAAGGTGCACCCCCTGAAGGTGGCTTCTCAGCTGGGATGACTGAGCTCAGGACAAAGAAGGGGGTCCAGGCCCGTGAAGAATCTACCCTCTCCTCGGGCAGCCATGGGTAGACCGCAGAGGAAACCAGAAAACGCCCTGCTTGTTACTGTAGGTCACTCCCAGGCTCCTGACCCCTCCCTCCCCACTTCCCAATGGAAAAGCAGCGTACAACTTTGGGATGGACCCTCCATCATTGTTCTCCTCTATACCCTCCCCTCCGCCCCCACGTCCCACCACGCCTCCAATGCACACCCCAGGCCCCTGGCCAGGGCTGTTCTGGGGCTTAAGAAAGAGGGGAGGTTCTCCTGTCCTCTGCTCCCGGTGACGAACTTCTCTCCTTCAGACACATCGCTTTCTCCCCAGGCCCGGACTTCTCTCCCAGGTCCATCCTATCCGGAAGCAGGTGCGACGCTCTGGCCCAGGCTGGCTCCGCCCCTCTCTCATCCTGGATCTCTTCCTCATCATCCAGGATCTCGTCCTGGACCCTTCCTCCTCCTAAGAGAGCCCTGGGGGAGGGAGGAAATGCACGAGGTCGGGAGCTGTCAGTCTCCTTCCCCCCAGAGTTGGACGTCCATCGCCTTTGCCCACGCCGGGCCACAGCTGCTGGTACAAACCAAACACCGTCACTGGCCTCTGGGACGAGCTCTCTGCCCTCCCTTTCCTTTTGGCCCCTTTTCATGTGGACACAAGCTAGATCGCTCCTACCTCTTTCTGTCCCAGTGCTTTCCCCCCAGAACTCTGGGTCCATCACCACCAAGGAGGTGTTCTCTGCCACCTACCCCTCCCGTACCTGCGAAGTGGGTCGCTAGTATTTCTACCCTCTCCTTTCAGCAAGAACCCAACCATTCATTGTGCTACCTCCCAGGAAAACTCCAACGGTAGGAAAGTTAGGGTCAGGGCCAGAAGAATAGATGGAAATACTGAAATCGGTGCTTGCCCCAGAACTGGTGCATGCTCTTCCCTGGACAGGAGGCAGGAGTGACTGTGCCCACAGCCTCCTGAATCTGGTCCACCCTGCAGACAGCTCACACAGACCCGTGTGTGGATGCCCCACTGAATGGCAGATCCCAGCACCCACACTGCTGGGTCCTCACGTGGGTTCTCCTTCCTATTAATATAAATCAATCAGTACCTCAGGCTACATCCCAGGGCAGAGCCTGGGTTTAGCAGGTAGGAAAATGCAGAATTTGTTCAGTCATGTGCTTGTAAAATGTGATGCTTCTATTTTTTTTTTAATATGTATGTGCTATGCACAAACCATATCGTGTTCCAGCAAAAAGGAAAAGGTCTTTTTATACGTTCCTCTAAACTGTTTGACTCCACCCCTCCTATTAAAACCGACAACAAATCTCTGGGCTGTGGTTGATTCTTCTCTGGATTCTTTTTCTCCTCTCAAGGAGGGAGGCAAATTGGAAAAAGCAGGAGTGCATGGTGCTGTGAAATTTTTAAGGCCAGAAGCAATCACATGGGTTGCTTCATCCATTCTGCATTTTACAGAAAGGGAAATACAGCGAAGGAGGGAGAAGGACAATACCGTTGGCCCTGGTGGAGCAGAGAGCTTCCCTGGTGGCTCAGTGGTAAAGAATCCGCCTGCAATTCAGGAGACCCAGGTTCGATCCCTGGGCCAGGAAGATCCCCTGGAGGGGGAAATGGCAACCCACTCCAATATTCTTGCCTGGGAAATCCCATGGACAGAGGAGCCTGGCAGGCTACAGTCCTGGGGACGCAAAGACCTGGACACGACTGAGCATGTGTTCACACATAGTGGACCAGGAGCCTGGTTATGTACACTTCTGGGGCCGTCAATCACATTCGTTACTCACCCACAGATTCGCCCATCCAGGATTATTAATAGTTTGGGGGCACCTGTCTCTGGGCTGCCCTGGGCTAGATTTGGGGGCAGGCATGTGAGTGAACAAGTCAGAAACAGTTCCCCAGCCTCTCATGGACTTGCATTAAAAATATAAAAATCACCCGTGAATGTATTAAAGTGTAGATTCCGAGCCACACTCCCAGCATCTGGGCCTGGGTGGGTCCAGGAGTCTACCCAGGCAACCCCAACATTGCAGAGCCCTGGTCTAGAAGGATGACTGAACTCGTAGAACATTTGGGCCAAGAGAGACTTCATAAATCATTTTTAAAAATCTTTTCATGGATTAAAAGAAGAAGAAGGCTTAGGGAGTCTAAGTTTCTTACCCAAGATCCCCCAGCCAGATGAGACCCCTTCTCTCCTTTCTGGGCACTGTCCCCCACCAGCATCAGCCCTCTACCCCACCCCTCACTCCTGCATGCACACTCCACCCTCTCTGCCTTCTCCACAGGCCCTGGGGGCGGGGGGGATGGCAGTGTGTTTTCAGCTGAGCAGTGATGGGTTCTGAATAAACCTGCACACTCTTGGATGAGGGCTTCCCTGGTGGCTCAAATGGAAAAGAATCCACCCACAGGGCAGGAGACCTGGGTTCACCCCTGAGTAGGGAAGATCCCCTGGAGAAGGGAATGGCAACCCACTGCAGTGTTCTTGCCTGGAGAATCCCATGGACAGAGGAGCCTGGCGGGCTACCGTCCATGGGTTGCAAAAGAGTCGGACACGACTGAGCGGCGGACACTTCCACTTTCACTTTCAGCTGGAAGAGCCTCCTGGTCCCGTGTCCTCTTTATCTCACTCTTGTGTTTATCTGTGCAGTTAACATCTCTGCGCTCCTACTGTGTGCCCAGATACCACACTGGCCCCAGCAACATTGCTGTGATCAGTGATCTGCGGGCTCATATACTAGCAAGGAAGACAGACATTAAAGGAATAATTCAGCACTTAGTGATTAAGAGGCATGAATGAGAAAGTCCAGGGGTCCCACAGGGGCACAGATTATGGTCCTGGGTGGATAAGGGGACCCATCCCAGTGACAGCTGAGCTGTGAGGGGTGTCAGTCAGATTTCAGGTGAGTGAGTGGGTGGGTGGGGTCAGGGGAGGATGGATACTCTGGGGGAGGGAGGCTGAGGCAGGTGTTCGAAGGGCCAGGTGGGGCTCAGGGAAGAGTCAGACACAACTGGGTGACTGAGCATGCTCACAACATAGGCAGTAATCTCCACTGCAGACGACGAGGACCTTAGGCAATTTCTAAAGACATCTTTGACCTTCACAAGTAGGGGTGTGGGGTTTTATTGCATCGAGTGGGTAGAGACCAGGGCTGATACAGTACCCAGCACAGCCCCGACCACAGAGAACAGTCCAGTGCTGCCCAGGTTATGAAAGCCTGCAGACAGGTATGGGGCCCCCCCTCACTTGGCCTAAAATTCCTTTTTTTGGGGGTGGGTGCTACATTACTCAGCTTATGGGATCTTAGTTCCCTGACCAGGGATGGAACCCACGCCCTCAGCAGTGGAAGTGCAGAGTCTTAACCACTGGACCACCAGGGAAGTCCCTCACTCAGCCTGAAATTGATCACTGACGCTCACTGGAGACCCAGGTGAGGCAGGAAGGCTCTGAGAGAAGCACTCCTCACACCTCCTCTGCATCCCCAGGAAGTGCTGTGCGGACAGGATAAGGCAGTGGGCAATGGAGGATTGTCCAGAGAGAAGGCTGGGCAGATGAGGCGTTCACACCTGGGAGCCAGGTAAGTGTTCCTGGCTGGAAGGAGGAACGTGAGGGGCAGGTGAGTAGGACCCAAGGGAAATGAAGTGAAGGCCCCACAGGTCCTTCTTCTTCTCTGTCACCAGCATCTCTGCCACCCTCTCAAACCCAGGTCAGAACCCTTCCCCAAGCCCTGCCCCACTCCTACCCGCATCCATCCCATCCCAGCCAGCAGGACTCTTGTTCAAAATTTTATCCCTAAATTGTTCTTTGCTGTTCAGTTGCTGTGTCTGACTCTGCGACCCCATAGACTGCAGCATGCCAGGCTTCCCTGTCCTTCACTATCTCTCGGAGTTTACTCAAACACATGTCCATTGAGTCAGTGATGTTATCTAACCATCTCATCCACTGCTGCCCCATTCTCTCCTGCCCTCACTCTTTCTCGGCATCAGGGTCTTTTCCAATGAGTTGGCTCTTTGCATCAGGTGGCCAAAGTATTGGAGCTTCAGCTTTAGCATCAGTCCTTCCAATGAACACCCAGGACTGATCTCCTTTAGGATGGACTGATTGGATCTCCTTGCAGTCCAAGGGACTCTCAAGAGTCTTCTCCAACACCACAGTTTGAAGGCATCAGTTCTTCAGGGCTCGGCCTTCTTTATGGTCCAGCTCTTACATCCATCCCGATGCACCCACGAATTAGTGAGCTGTGGCCACCGGCACTCACTGGCCACTTCTGTTCCTCTCCATCCGACCTGACCCTCCCCACTCCTTCCCCAAGGTTACTGTGGGGCCTTCTGATCTTCAAGGATGCCAGGAAGGTAACACATCTTGACGTTTTTATGGTCTTCTAGTCATTTATAATTGGAAAAACCCAGCTAAATAACAATAACAAAGCTTCAAAAATTAAATAATACATAATTCTTGATTAAAAACATTTTAAATTCATACACAGCCATTAGGAGGATGGAGAGAGAAAAGTAACAAAATTTGGAAAACAATAGGAAATAGCATGAATCATACTTTTAACCTTATTTTTACACCTAGATGGACTTTTTCCTTATAGAATGTGTTATGTGCTTCTTGACTGGCAAATAAAATTGTGCTTGGGAAACTAAAGATGTAAATATCTTATCAAGAAGAGCAAAGAATACTTAGCAGGGGGAAAAAGCTATTTCCCCATGTTTTCCAAATTTTTGAAAAACTTCGAAAGGTTTCAGAAACTTCCCAAAACTTGTTTGATCACTTTCATCCAAATTTCCTCCTATACTTCACATTGTTATTTACCTTTTTGGCTGAGTACTTTTTCTTTTTTGAGCTTTATTGTGATATATTTGACATAATAACATTGTATAAGTTCAAGGTGTATGATATGATGATTTTATACATACATATATATATATATATATATATATATATATATATATATATATATACTGTGCTTAGTCGCTCAGTCATGTCTGACTTTTTGTGACCCGGTGGACTGTAGCCCACCAGGCTCCTTGGTCCATGGGAATTCTCCAGGGAAGAATACTGAAATAGGCTCCTACTCCAGTAGGCCATGCCCTCCTCCAGGGGATCTTCCCAACCCAGGAATCGAACCAGGGTCTCCTGCATTGCAGGCAGATTCTTTACCAGCTGAGCTACAAACAAAGCCATATATATATATATATATATATATATATATATATGTATATGTGCATATATATATATATGCAAACTTATTACCAAAATAAGGTCAGATAACACAGCAATAACCTCACATAGTTACAATTATGTGGTGAGGACTTTAAAAACAATCTACTCTCTCAGACAAGTTTCAATTATACAATACAGTACTGTGAGCACGCTTCATTTCTTTTAATATGTTTGCTCCTCCGGGCCCTGCAGGGTCTCCTGGGTGAAGTCAGGGCGATCCATCGGCAGACCCTTTGGTACTGCCCCCTTGTGGTCACTTCCTTCATCACCGTGGTTGAGATCCACTGGATGTCAACAGGAGTAGCGACTTGGACGCTAATTTTAAGAGACTGTAGCCCTTGCCTAGAGAGAGCTCACGGCCCTGAGTGGAGGAGTCGCCTGCCCAACAGATGCTGCTTTCGATCAGAATGCATCCGAGGGTGCCCAAAGGGGACTCAGCAGAGGGTGCTGCTTTCGATCAGAATGCGTCCGAGGGTGCCCACACAAAGGGGACTCAGCAGAGGGGTGGAAAGTCTCCTGGAGGAAGAGTGGGTGGGGCTGGGACCCCAGGGGTGGAAGACACGTGGAGAAGAGGAAGGACTCTGCTAGGCTCAGAGACGAGCCTGAGCACAGCCCGAGGATGTTAAAACACAAGGTAGGTTCTCTTGCTGCTGCTGCTGCTGCTGCTGCTGCTAAGTCACTTCAGTCGTAGCCAACTCTGCGACCCCATAGCCAGCAGCCCACCAGGCTCCCCCGTCCCTGGGATTCTCCAGGCAAGAGTACTGGAGTGGGCTGCCATTTCCTTCTCCAATGCATGAAAGTGAAAAGTGAAAGTGAAGTCGGTCAGTCGTGTCCGACTCTTAGCGACCCCATGGACTACAGCCCACCAGGCTCCTCCATCCATGGGATTTGCCAGGCAAGAGTACTGGAGTGGGGTGCCACCACGATTCTCTTAGTGGGGGTTAAAAATGAGGACTCAGGTGGCAGACAGGTGCAGGGGGAGGTTGTCAGGGCCTGGATGAGGCATTCAGGAGCTGCTCCATCATACTGTTGTGGTTCAGTTACTTGGTCGTGTCTGACTCTGCAGCATGCCAGGCTTCCCTGTCCTTCACCGTCTCCCGGACTTTGCTCAAAACTCATGTCTATTGAGTCGGTGATGCCATCCAGCCATCTCATCCTCTGCCACCCCCTTCTCCTCTTGCTGCTCCAACTTAGGTAGATTATTTAAACCTCAGTTTCTTATTCCATAAAACCAGGGATTGTCGGGATAAAGCTAGTGCCTATCCACAGAACCCTTGCAAAGTGTGAATGGAATAATATACATAAAATACGGCACACAGGACTCAGAGAAAGTATGATGACAGCGGCTGAAGCAAGCAGTTCAGGGTGTCCTAGAGCAGTGGGTGGCATGGATGGGCGTGGAGGATAGTGTAAACTGGAACCACACCTTGAATACCAAGCTCAGGACTCCCGAATTATCCACAGACAAAGGGGACCCACGGTAGGGCTGGCAAGGGAAGCATTCTGATGAAATCTTATCTTAAGAGAATTCTGTGATGAGAATAAAATAGGGAAAGCAAAGGAAACCCCTCAGAGTTTCCCAGGTGGCTCAGTGGTGAACAATCTGCCTGCCAGTGCAGGAGATGCGGATTCCATCTCTGGGTTGGGAGGATCCCCAAGAGGAGGAAACGGCAACCCACTCCAGGATTCTTGCCTGGGAAATCCCATGGACAGAGGAGCCTGGTGGGCTGCAGTCCATGGAGTCGCAAAGAGTTGGATGCAACTGAGCAACCAATAGCAAACAACTAGGAAGCTACTCATCCATGTATCGGTCAAATGTTTACAACCCGCCAGCTTCAGGGACTTCCCTGCTGGTCCAGTGGCCAAGGCTGGGCACTCCCAATGCAGGAGGCCAGAGTTCGATCCCTGGTCAGGGAATTAGATCCCACATGCGGCAACCAAGAGTTTCCATGCTGAAAGTAAGACCCGGTGCAGCCAAGTAAATAAATACCTGGCTTGTGCTGGTGAAGCTCAGTGAACTGGAAGAAAGAACAGGCTCCTGCCCCTGGAAGCCTTTGTCCTGGTGGAGACTGGACGGCCACGAAGTCCCCAGACAATATACCCTTATCACACGACAAGGGGAGGGTGGTAGGGGCACACCCGTGGGGCCAGAATGGAGAATAACCCGGGGAAGTGGGTCACTTCAGCTCGGGTGCCTACAGGCCAGAATCGGTGTGCAGATGCAAAAGACGTGATGTGTTAGGAGTTTGGGATTAACAGATACAAACTACTATGTAGAAAATCGATAGTGGAAACATGTTAAGCATCTCATAACATGTTTTCGTTATATTAAAATGTGCCATTGTTGTGTTCTAAGGAATAAGCCTCCCCAAACTTCACTGGCTATTTCTTCAACTTTTTTTTTTCAATTTGGTGGAAATAATCTGATATTTCTCAAAAATGACATAAACGATAAGGACCTACTGTATAGCACAGGGAACCATACTCATTATCCTATCATAAACCATCATGGAAAAGAATATGAAAAAGAACATACATAATATGTATGTGTAACTGAGGGCTTCCCAGGTGGCCCTCGTGGTAAAGAACCTGCCAGTGCTGGAGATGTAAGAAGCATAGGTTCGATCACTGGATCAGGAAGATCGTGGGAGGAGGGCATGACAACCCACTCCAGCATTTTCACCTGGAGAATCTCATGGACAGAGGAGCCGGGTGGGCTACAGTCCACAGCTTTGAAAAGAGTCGGACACGACTGAAGAGACTGAGCACTCAGGCAGGCGTGTACAACTGAATCACTCTGCTGTACGTCTGAAACTAACACCACATTGTAAATCAGCTATTCTTCAATATAAAAAAAGTTAAAAAGCCACAAAGCGATGATGTGCGGAGCTTGGGAAACGAGGATTCCGGGGGGAGTGAGAACAGTGTGCTGGCTCTTCTTTTCTGGCCCTTCCTGGGCTCTTGCAAAAGCTCTGAGGCCTTTGCCCCCGGTCTCCTTGCAGGTGACTCCTCTGATCCTTCCTCTGCCCTTCCTGCAGCCAGCGAGGGTCGTCCAGCTTTCAAATGCCACGTAAGTGAAACTCCTGTTTATGACTCTCAACCTGGAATCCAAATCTGTTTCAGAAGGACGAGGGAACACAATGTCTGCACCATCCAGGAATAAGAGAGAGACAGGGGGAGGGAGGGAGATACAGAGGGAAGAAGACATAGCTGATCATCTCAATGAATTATCCTGGCGCATGTCCCGCTGTCCTGGATGGAGTGAGAGGACCGCAGGCAGGAGGTGGCATTACGTTCTATTCTGTCTGGGTCCCCGTGCCTCTGAGCCTCTTAGCTTATTTCTGTGCCCCATTTCTTCTCATACAGCCATTCCCGCTTTTGTAGCTGGGGATGATCTTCTTAAAACACAGGAGATCACCATTTTGGAGAACCATCTCTTGACCATGCCCACCTTCACTAATGCTGCCCCCATGAAAGCCTCTTTTTCCTGAGCTGGGTTCCCCGCATCCTCCGCATACACATCTCACACTCCGGCATCGTTCCCGCGTCCCTGCCAGCATGCCACTTGCTGGCTGCTCCCTGAGGACAGAGATGGAGGCCCTTGGCATCTCAAAGCCGCCTGCTGGCACAGCCTAGGTGTTTGGTGCACTATTTGTGCTGGACGAATAAAGGCATCGATGACTATCCTCAGAGTATGCAGATGGGCTGGAGAAAAAGTCAGAAGAGAGTGCTATGGGTGAGGATACCCAGTGAGCCCTGTGTTCTTTGCTGAGAGGCTGAAAGATCAAGGAGCGGAGTGAGTGAAGCATGGGTCGCTACGCAAGCTCCGGCCCTGGACCATGGCTAAGTGGGCTGCTGGGCTCCCCGTCCAGCAGGCAAGCAAGCAGGCCAGCGGATCTAGGACCCCCCTGGCCTCCTGCCCGGGAGACACTTCTTTCCCTGTGCCCTGATTTCCTCCTCTCCCCGCTCACTGGTAGTGAGTGACTGGGAAGGAAGCTGATGGGGAAAGCCCTGCTCCGCGGCTGAGAGCCTGCTGATTGGCTGCCAGGCGCTGGCTGGCCCACAAGATAAACATCAGGCCAAACGCACGGTTCCTGTCACCTTGCATCCCACGCTGTGGTTTATCGTAAGCTTTTCTCTTTCGGCCAACAGTTCTAGGAATCAGAGGAACAGAGAATCCTTGGGCTGGGAGACTCTGCGGGGCCAGCAAGCCTCTGTCTCCCCTTGACTGAGCGTGCCCAGAGCTCTGACTCGGTTCTGAGCTGTATGCAGGATGTGAGCTGCAGCTGCCTTGGATGCCTGTTCTGGAATCTTCTCAAGCAAGGGCATTTACCCACAACCGGCATCCTTTCCATTCAGTCGTTGTCTGACTCTGTGCTCTTCTGATCAGCTCTGGCGTCAAGGGAGGATGCTAAGAAGATAATGCCCATCCCGGCCCAAGGAGAGGCAGGAGGTGCTGGGGCAAAGGGCAGAGCGTCCAAGGACAGACCAGCCAGGACCAAGCTCTGCTGCACCATGTCCCAACTCCCTGGTCTCATATAACCGCCCTCAGACTCAGACTTCCTACCTGTAAAATGAACATGATCCTTGGTCTCACTCCAGCCCCTCCTCAGAGGGCTGGTCTCTGAATTAAACTAGCTGTTGTCGCTGTTTGGTCGCTAAGTTGTCTCCAACTTAGCGTGTGTCTCTTTTGCAACCCCGTGGACTGTAGCTCACCAGGCTCCTCTGCCCATGGGATTCTCCAAGCAAGAATACGGGAGTGGGTTGCCATCCCCTTCTCCAGGGGATCTTCCTGACCCAGGGATCGAACCCGGGTCTCTTGCATCGGCAGGTAGGTTCTTTACTGCTGAGCCCCGAGGGATGCCTGAATTAAACTAGTAAATACACGTAAAAAGCTCAGCACACCTGGCACGCAAAGAAGAGTCAGCACCTGTCAGTTGTGTAATAACAGTCTCGGGGCTCAGACACGTACGCACAAACGAGGACTCATAAGAGCAGCTCAATGATGTCTTTTCATATACACATAAGCTAGACCTTATAGCATGCTTTTGTACTTTATCTCATTCAATGAAAGAATGAGAGGTGATGAAGGCAATTCATTGCTGCTGGAATTGCATGTATGGAGCTGAGAGTAACCTCAGAATCAATCTAATACCAAGCCATCATCATGCAGAGAAGAAAAACGAAATTTAAGTAACTTACCCACACCATGCATCTCAATAACAGTGAAAGTTGGGAAGACAACCTTGGTCTCCTAACTCCCCCACAGGATGTCTGTTCCCTACATCATTAGCACACACAGTCAGGGTCAAAAAGATGAAGAAATCCCACTGTGAACATCTGCCTTCTTGTCCTTTCCTTGGTGAGACAGGAACATGGAAAGAGGTGCTCCCTGTGGTCCAGGGCTGAGAAGATGAGAGAAGTCACACCTAATTCACTAAGTGGGGACAAAACTGCTTTTCAGACCTCAGAAGAACTGTCTCGGGTCCCCATGTGTGAGCCTCTGAGGCCATGTTGCTTGCCTGCCCACACCCCTGTATTCCCTATAGTTATATTGCCATGAGCTCAGACTTCTTCTCTGAACCCAAAGGAGTGCTGGCCCTCTTCTTCCCTTTTACTCTTCCCCTCCATGGCCTCGTGCTAAATGTTACCCCTAATTTCCTCATGCCCTCTGCAAGTGGAGGGGAGGAAAGAATGAGCACTGTTAGTAATTTCATAAATACAAGTGAACTGCGGGAGTTCAATACTTCCCAGTGTTGAACCAACACTGTTGGGTTCAGTGTTGAACCCAGGGTTGTTGCTTGATCCAACAAACTCCATCCCAAGCACCAAGGTTTATGGCTAAGCATGGTCTCCACTAGGTTAGTTCAACTTCTGAGCTGTCCTTAAGAGTCATTTTAGATGGTTTGATGACTTTTATGCTTGACTTGCCAGTTCAGGAGACCTGGGTTCAATTCCTGGGTCTCCAAGATCTCCTGGAGAAAGAAATGGCAACCCACTCCAGTATTCTTGCCTGGAAAATTCCATGGACAGATGTGCCTGGTGGGCTGCAGTCCATGGGGTCACAAAGAGTCAGACACGACTGAGCAGCTGAGGAGGGACGCATGCATGCACTCCTCTTAAGAGAACCAAGCGTGACCAAATCTCCCAGGAAAAAAATGGTCAAATTGATGACTTATGCACAGAAGAAAATTTATAGAACAATCGTAACTAAATCTACCCACCCCTGCTAACCAAACATAACAAATGAACCTCTTGTTTACTCAGACCTGCCTAAAGTGAATAAGCTAGTTTTCTTTGACGGCTGCAGGCTCCATTGTATTTATTTCTATTGAGAACTTCTTCACAACAGCAGATGTGTGCTCCAGAGTATCTAGAGGTTTTGTTCCCACAGTTTCTGAAGTTCCAGCTTTTCCATACAGCTCACATCTGCCTCTTGACACAACAAAGGAGTGGAGAATGTATAACTAGCCAAGCGCTATCCATGATGCTTTCAAACTGTGGTGCTGGAGAAGACTCTTGAGAGTCCCTTGAGCTGCAAGGAGATCAAACCAGTCAATCCTAAAGGAAATCAACCCTGAATATTCATTGGAAGGACTGATGCTGAAGCTGAAGCTCCAATACTTTGGCCACTTGATGTGAAGAGCCAACTCATTGGAAAAGACCCTGATGCTGGGAAAGATTGAGGGCAGGAGGAGAAGGGGGCGACAGAGGATGAGATGGTTGGATGGCATCACTGACTCAATAGACATGAGTTTGAGCAAACTCTGGGAGATAGTGGAGGACAGAGGAGCCTGGCGTGCTGCAGTCCATGGGGTCGCAGAGTCAGACAGGACTTAGTGACTGAACAATAGGAAGAACAAAGCCCCATCCAGAGGACGTCATTCAAGGCCTCTAGAGAGTGTTTCTCTTTCCTTCTGTCCTAATGATTCAGGCCCTTTCCAAGTTCCAAGATTCTTGGAATCCGAACCGCACTCCGGGTACACTGCTGACAAGCAGCGGTGGTCAGCGGGGAGTGCTGGGGGTAGGGAAGGGGGCGGGGGTCAGCGGAACGCTTGGCCTCTGTATCTTTGCAAGGTTTCGTTTCCCAGGGCAAGAGCGTCCGTGCCTGGACACAAGCGTTTTCTGAGAAATGATCATCACTGCTGCCCCCCTTCCTGGACCAACTTTGGCAGATGCTAGCCGGAAACAAGTCTCTTCTCTTTACTGGAATGTTATCCCTGTTGCTGTTTCTGGAATTAGCATGTCATCTCTGCCTGTTACGCACCCTCCTTACTATAAAGAAAGACAAGCCTCACGTGTGGGACTGCGTTCGTTCATTTAGTCCATGCATTCAGTAAACAATCATTAAGCGCCTACTGTGTGCGCTCAGACCATGTTAGCTCTATGGATGAGGACACAGTTGCTAGAGAATTAGAATTATTAGAAATATGCCCTCTTTCCAGAAAGACTACATAAACTGGGAGAAGCAGAGGACCATTTCCTAAAGGCAACGCGCGGATCAATTCACTTTTACGTAGTCACTATCTTCATGAAAACTGCAGTCCAAACAATTCTTTTTCCAGAAATTGTATTCTAAGTACCCTAATTAAAGTTTCTCTAGTAAAGTTTATGAGGAAGGACACTTAACTAGAGAACAGTTATATCAAGTCCTGAAGTCCCTTCCTTGCTTTCAAATTCCATGATTCTCTGAGATCAAGCCAGATCTTGACATAAGTGTTAAAAGACTTTAAAAAAATGAATCCTAAAAAAAGGCAAGAATATAGTATGATCAAATTCTGGTAAATACTAGTGTCATTAAGGTAAATGTGTACTTTATATAGCAAATCTCAGAACATGAAAATTTCAACTCCCTTGTCAAAACTTCTTTAAAGCTTTGGAATAATTAAATATACCTAAGTGCTATCAATTTCTGTGAAGGTGGTTAGGCTCTAGAACTCACTACTGCCAAGAGTTAATCTAGATGGAAAATATAGTTAGGCTTGGGACAGAAATTACATAAGTCAGCAGATGAGTTATCATCATGGGCATGTTTGGGAACATGCTCCTGACACAATGTATTCTGGCCCAGGTTCTACTAGGTGCTGCAGCACTAAGCCAGCTGTGAAAATTCAGACAGGGCACTTCCCCTCTTTGGGTCTCACCTGCAAAATAAGGGGCCTGACTGCATGATCGCCAGGTCCCTCCCTTCTCCACCGTTCTGAGAAACCATCTTTTGGAACAGCTAGAGAAAACAGGATACAAGGCTAAGTGCCCTTGTCGGATGCAACTGTGCAATTCTGAAAAGAAACCCATGGTGGCTTCTTTTGTAACTAATTCACTTGTTATTTGTGAGATTCTGTATGCTTCTTCACAGTGACTTGTATGCCTATAAGCAGAACCGGCTCATTGGAAAAGACCCTGATGCTGGGAAAGATTGAAGGCTGGACGACAGAGGATGAGATGATTGGATAGCATCACCAACTCAATGCACATGAATCTGAACAAATTCCGGAGATTGGTGAAGGACAGGGAAGCCTGATGTGCTGCAGTCCATTGGGTTGCAAAGAGTCGGACATGACCTAGGGACCAACAACAGATGTAAGCGTGGAGAAGCTATGCAGTCTGGGAGCGGTCAGAGGAGTCCAGGGATGAATCTTTCCTGGGTTTTGAAGGGTGATCTGGGCAATGGGAATAGGGGACAGAACCGTGTGCCCCTCAGTCGCTAAGGGCACTGACTGAAGCCACTGAATATCAGCAGATCCCAGGACTAGCTGTAGGTCAGCCACTTGCATGATGTGGTTCAAGGTGGGTCAGACATTCCTCTGAACTCCCTTCCTCCAGTCAAAAACACCCCTCCCGCCAAAATGCCTGAAAACGGCCATACCTGTGGACTTCATGACAGATTATAATTTGTATTTTTGATTAAGAAAAACAAAATCAATGTTTCATGTCACTATGCTTTGAATTTCATTTCCCTCTCAGTGGGCAAGTTCATTTCTAGATTCTGTGGGGTCAGAGAAATTTATTGCCCTGAGAATGTTGCGTTGGCCATCTGTACCTTTGCAACTTGAATGAGCAAACACAGACCAAGGTGCCAGCAGTCACCAGCTTGAGTACCAGGTTCTAAAGGCGGAAACCATCAGAAAGTTTAAGAAACCAGGAAGTTTTCGAAACAAACTAAGCTTTAGTTTCCTCATCTACAAAGCAGGATTCGGAATTCATTTTTGTAGGGTTATTGTGAGGGTCAAATGTGATAATGTCTGTAAAACGTCTGGTGGGTAGAAAGCAACTAGTAGGTTTTTTGTTGGGTGGTATTCAATATATTGCTGTATGTGGGGAAGTATTCACATTTTCACAGAAGCCTACCGAAGATAGATCCTGAATATGAAGGAATAAATTTTTCACAGCCATAATGAGATAGCTGTTGGAGGAGGTACAGAGTTTCAGTGACCACAGGCTCAGAGGTATGAGGATTACTTAGGGATTTAAAAAACGATGCTTTTCTTGGCCAAGGTTAGAATTTCTCTGGCAACACAGTTTCTTTAATATTTTTGTTATTGTTCAATCGCTAAGTCATGTCTGACTCTTTGCGACTCCACGGACTGAAGTACGCCAGGCTTCCCTGTCCTTTGCTATCTCCGAGTTTGCTCAAACTCACGTCTATTGAGTTGGTGATGCATCCAACCATCTCATCCTCTGTCATCCCCTTCCCCCCTCGCCTTCAATATTTCCCAGCATCAGAGTCTTTTCCAATGAGTTGGCTCTTCACATCAGGTGGCCAAAGTATTGGAGCTTCAGTGTCAGTATCAGTCCTTCCAATGAATATTCAGGGTTGATTTCCTTTAGGTTTGACTGGTCTGAGCTCCTTGCTGTCCAAGGGATTCTCAAGAGTCTTCTCTATCACCACATGTAGCTTCCATCAATTTGCTTCTGGTCAGTTCTATGGCTTATTAATCCTCAACCAAAGACTTTATCTGGCCATGGTCTCTGAGTCCCCTAATAAGTGAGCTCCTGGGCCCAGCGTAAAGACCTCTGCCCAGAGGCACTTTAAATAACATTCTTGGGCAGGGAGCCCCCACCATAAAGCTGATCTTGCTGACACCCTGTCCAGAGCATCTGGTGAAGAAACTCAAAGGAAGGTGTTTGGGAGGATCCTGGCCAGTAAGGTTTTTATGGGCTTAAGTATCTCCTGGAGACAAGATTCCCACCTCCTTCTCTGCTTTCCGATTGACATAATCCTGTCTCTTTCTTATAAGATTTACTAAAAAAGTGAAGTGAAGTGAAGTGCTCAGTCGTGTCTGACTCTTTGCGACCCCATGAACTGTAGCCTACCACGATCCTCAGTCCATGGGATTTTCCAGGCAAGAATACTGGAGTGGGTTGCCATTTCCTTCTCCAAGATTCACTAAAGGCCACCAAAAACAGTCAGTGCTCCAGTATCTTGAATTTCCCATCATTTTCCCTAATACCATGGCCTCAATGGGCACTCACTTATCATCCCACAGTTCTACTGAAAATAGCTGCATCTGGTAACTCATAGCCTCATAGCGGTGTCCCCAGCTGTCCAGCCTGGACCAGCGGGGATCTTGGTTCTGGCTTCTGCTTCCCCACTCCTCCCCTCACCCATCCTTCATTTGAGGGCCTCTCTCTTCCCCACACCCGTCACCTCTTGGCTGTGCCCCTCTGCATGCACACCTTTTGGTCCCACAGTGGCAGAAAAATAGCTGTAGACACAACTATCACATGCAGATACCATCATACCCTTTCTGATGCTTTTCTTCAGGAGCAGGAAATTTCCTGAAGCCCACCAACAACCTCTCCTTTACGCCTCACCCATCATACCGGACTGTGTGCCCACTCCCAGACCAGTCTCTGGTGCGGACCGTGGGGTCACCATGACAGCTTTCAACATGTGTTTAGGGGCCCCTGGGGGTGCTGAGATCCTTTCAGGAGGTTCATGAAGGGAAAACTATTTTCATAACAGTAGTGCCTTTCTCTCTTAGTCTCTCACGATGGTCTATTACAGCAACTGCGTGCTGGGTGGTAACACCGCATACAGAACGCAGGAGCGAATGTGGGCATCCAGCTGGGCTGCTACGAAGCCAGGCGCTGAAAGGAGTTTTGCAAACATGTAAAACAATGCTGCTCTTCTTACTGAGTGTTTTTGGTTTTGGAAAATAAAAGCGGTTTTCTTTAAAATATGCTAATCAGGTTAACATCGAACTGGCTTCTTGTTGCTATTTGTAAATTAATTCAAAAGAGTTCTTAAATCCCCTACTTTTAGTAGCAAATACAATAAATATTGACAGATATAACCCCTAGAAATGAAGGCTCTTTGAGTTCTTCAAAAAGTTTCAGAAGTGTGAAAGTGTCTGACATAGATGTATGGATACCAAGGGGAGGGGAAAGGGGGTGGGGTGAACTGAGAGATTGGGACTGACATATACATGACTGTATATAACATAGGTAACTAATGAGAGCCTACTGTATAGCTCAGTGCTCTGTGTGACCTAAACGGGAAAGAAATCCAAAAAAGAGGGGATATATGCGTAGGTATGGCTGACTCACTTTGCTGTATTGCAGAAACTAACACAACATTGTAAAGCAATTATCCTCCAATAAAACTTTATTTAAATAAGAAAAAAATGGGTAAAGCTGTCTGAGACCAAAAAGTTTGAGAACCACTGCTTAAATTAATCAGCTTCCACCTATTGAGGCTGGGGAGGCCCTTGGTCAGCATCCCCAAAGCTTTTCATAGAGGAGGGGTGCGTATCTGAGCCCAATCAGGATCTGTTGGAAAGGAGTAAAGGGCAAATAATTATTGAGCAGATAGGCAACAGGGTCCACTACAGTACACAGAATTTTTAACCCAAACTCAGAAGTGCACTCACTGACTTGCCCGAGGTCACCCAAAACCTCTGCGGGAGTCAGAACTTAAAAACAAGACTTCTGATTGCTGGTTAGAATTAGCAGTCTGAATGTTATGCTTTCTAAGCCCCACTGCCTTTTTGCCAAAGGTCTGAAAGAGGTTCAGAAGTCCTGGCAAGGTTGCAGTGATGGGCCATGCTCATAAAATGCTGGTCAGAGTATAAATGGTACAACGCTTCCGGAAAGCAATTTGGCAGTATGCAGGAGCAGCGTTGAAATGTTTTTACCCTTTCACCCAGTAATTCCACTTCTAGGAATTTACACAAAGGAAATCATCAGTAATGTGAACAGAATCTATGTGTGAGGATATTCATCAAAGTGTTATCTGTAGCATGGAAACAACCTGGATGTCCAACAACATGAAATAGTTATAAATTCTGAGAAAGCTGCTGGCTGCTTCGAGTGGTTTTCTCTTGAGGTAAGAATATCAGGAATGTTCATAAACATGAATATTTTATGGGGATGTGTAAGTTTGGTGATCCAGAAAAAGAAAGATAAAAAAACAATAAAAAATGATTATGACCCTGAAAAACTTTAATGGCGTGGGAAAATACAATACTGAGTTTTTAAAAAAAAACATGGCACCATACTAAATATGTAATATATAATTTACATATGTCGGGGGTAGATTTCCGGAAGGAAATGTTCCTAAATGTTAACATTTGATGTCATCTCTGGGCTATGAGACTATTGATGATTTTGCTTTCTTTTTTAATTTTTAATTTTTTAACACCAAAGACATCTTGTACTGGGGTATAGCCGATTAATAATGCTGTGATAGTTTCGGGTAAAGACTGAAGGGGCCCAGTCGTATGTATACATGTATCCATTCTCCCTCAAAATTCTCTCCTATCCAAGCTGCCACATAACTGTTGCTCTCTTTTTTTTTTTCCTGAATTTTCCAAGGCTTTAGAATGAGCATCTTTTCCACTTGTAGTCATGGGAGAAAGAAAGGTTATTATACAAATACAAGAGTTGGCCGACGAGACATGAGACGAATCCTACCCAGGGCTTGGGAAGCTTTTCCTTCCGTTTCCCCTTTATCACTGCCAGGAAAATGTACACGATGTCTGGAGTTGGAGCAACCATCTTTCAACTCCAGGGTCAAGGCTGAAGAATCAAAATGATACAGCCCTGATGATGAGCCACTGAACCATTACCAGTAAACACCTACTAATACTTTCTTATTACCTGAGAAAAATACCCTTCTCTGTGTTTGAACTGTTGTCAATTGGGTTCTCTGTCAATTGTAGCGGTAAATATTCACTTTCAGTGGCAAATATTCATTTCATGAGAATTAGTCTAACAGACTTGCATAGATTGTTTTCAGAGCTATTCTCAACCTCATTCTTGAACCCAGAACAAGCAGAGTTGCTCAGACAGAGTAAAAAAAAAAAAAAGAAGTGGTATGGAAATTATGCATTCACACTACAGAAGTTGAAAGAAAAGGAAAGAAAAAGTCAAAAACATTAAATACTAATGTAGAAGAAGTTATTTAAGTTTAGTTGCTAAGTTGTGTCTGACTCTATTGCAACCCTTCAGTCTACTCTGTCCGTGGGATTCCCCAGGCAAGAATACTGACTGGGTTGCCATTTCCTTTTCCAGGAGATCTTCCCAACCCAGGGATCTGACCCACGTCTCCTGCTTGGCAGGCAGATTCTTTACCTCTGAGCCACCTGGGAAGCTCAATGAGGAAGAAGTGGTCAGGATCCATCATTAAGTGCAACTTTAAAAAAAAAGGACACAAAAGTGTTTATAGAGTTGTTTTAGTTATCTATTTCTACATAACAAATCACTGTTAAACAACAATCAGTGGCTATGGCTTACAATTCTATAAATGAAGAATGTGAGTAGGGATTAGCTGGGGGGCTGTTTCTGCTCCACATCAACAGATGGCGTCAAGACTTGGCTGCATTTAGCGTTGGCTGTGCTGAACCAGAGGGTCCAAGAAGGTTTCACTCACAGGCCTGGCTTCTCTCTCTCTTGCTGGGTGGCTGACTTAGATTTCCTCGCTGTAGGGCAGTCTCGTGGCATTCAGGCTCTTTACAAGTCTGCTGGCTTTCAAGAGGGAAGAAGACGCTTCGTCCTTCCAAATATAAAATCTAGGCATAGGAAACAACGCACCTGCAAGGAAGTAAAGTCAAGCTGACTTCAAACTTCCAGGAGCACTGTTTAACTGATAGATAATGGGGCAATATTTACACAGTTTTGAGGAAAAGAAAATGGCACCCCAAATTATAACGACCAAGAAGTCATTTAGCCAAAGTCGAAAAACAAAATTTATCAAACCTGAAAGAACTTAGGAAGACAGCACCCAGAAACTCTACTTGGGATGAGGGGGAAAGCTATTTTAATAAAATTTTATATATTAAAATAAGAATCCAAACAAAAATTTAGGAAATGAGAAACAGCTGAAAAAAGTACAGGTGGTAAGTACTAAAACAATTAGATACTGACCAAAGACTAAACAGTCATAGAACAAGCTTTGATGATGTAAAATTAAGAATATAATTACAAAATTAGGGAGTTGTGAGAACATAGACACGTGAAAGATGCTGATTACCTCATTTTTCATCACATTTACCCAATTGAAACTACTGAATTTAAATCAGTCACCAAAAAATATTGATAGATAGGCAATGATTTTAACTTCTTAATGCTTTTATAATATTTTCATAATCTATTTTCTTAAGTTCAGTTCATTTCAGTCATTCAGTCGTGTCCAACTCTTTGCAAGCCCACAAACCACAGCATGCCAGGCCTCCCTGTCTATCACCAACTCCCGGAGTCCACCCAAACCCATGTCCACTGAGTCAGTGATGCCATCCAACCATCTCATCCTCTGTCATCCCCTTCTCCTCCTGCCCTCAATCTTTTCCAGCATCAGGGTCTTTTCCAATGAGTCAGCTCTTCGCATCAGGTGACCAAAGTATTGGAGTTTCAGCTTCAGCATCAGTCCTTCCAATGAATATTCAGGACTGATTTCTTTTAGGAAGGACTGGTTGGATCTCCGTGCAGTCCAAGGGGCTCTCAAGAGTCTCCTCCAACACCACAGTTCAAAAGCATCAATTCTTCGGTGCCCAGCTTTCTTTATAGTCCAACTCTCACATCCATACATGACTACTGGAAAAACCATAGCCTTGACTAGACGGACCTTTGTTGACAAAGGTATCTGCTTTTCAATATGCTGTTTAGGTTGGTCATAACCTTCCTTCCAAGGAGCAAGAGTCTTTTAATTTCATGGCTGCAATCACCATCTCCAGTGATTTTGGAGCCCAGAAAAATAAAGTCAGCCACTGTTTCCCCATCTATTTGCCATGAAGTGATAAGACCAGATGCCATGATCTTAGTTTTCTGAATGTTGAGCTTTAAGCCAACTTTTTCACTCTCCTGTTTCACTTTCCTCAAGTGGCTCTTTAGTTCTTCACTTTCTGCCGTAAGGGTGGTGTCATCTGCATATCTGAGGTTATTGATATCTCTCCCAGCAATCTTGATTCCAGCTTGTGCTTCATGCGGCCCAGCGTTTCTCATCACGTACTCTGCATATAAGTTAAATAAGCAGGGTGACAATATACAGCCTTGACGTACTCCTTTTCCTATTTGGAACCTGTCTGTTCCATGTCCAGTTCTAACTGTTTCTTCCTGACCTGCATACAGGTTTCTCAAGAGGCAGGTCAGGTGCTCTGGTATTCCCATCTCTTTCAGAATTTTCCACAGTTTATTGTGATCCACACAGTCAAAAGCTTTGGCATAGTCAATAAAACAGAAATAGATGTGTTTCTGGAACTCTCTTGCTTTTTCGATGATCCAGTGGATGTTGGCAATTTGATCTCTGGTTCCTCTGCCTTTTCTAAAACCAGCTTGAACATCTGGAAGTTCACGGTTCACGTATTGCTGAAGCCTGGCTTGGAGAATTTTGAGCATTACTTCACTAGCATGTGAGATGAGTGCAATTGTTCGGTAGTTTGAGCATTCTTTGGCATTGCTTGTTTAGATGACACATTTAACTGAAGTTCACCAATTCCTTTGCCACTTTTACTTCCATTTTTTTCTTCCATTAAATCCAAGTAATATCGAATTGAAACATTTTTGTGTAAAAACATGAATATGTAGTATGATTACATTTTTGTAAAAACACTTCTGTTAATGTTTCTGCCTATTCTTCTATCCCTAAAGATATACATGGAATGGTGGTGGTGGTGCTCAGTCATGTCTGACTGTTTTGTGACCCCATGGACTATAGTCCACCATGCTTCTCTATCCATGGGGATTTCCCAGGCAAGAATACTGGATCAGGTTACCATTTCCTCCTCCAGGGGATATTCCTGACCCAGGAATTGAACCCAAGTCTCCTGCATTGGCAGGCAGATTCTTTACCATCTGAGCCACCTAGGAAGCCCAAGAAATACACAGTTTGAACCCAGGGATAAATCCTCTCTGCTCTGCCTATTCATCCCTCAACCCCCAAACCCTGGAAATATCTGATCTTTCACTGTCTCCATAGCATTGCTTTTTCCAAAAAGTCACAGCTGGAATCACACAGTATGTAGCCTTTTTCAGATTGGCTTCTTTCACTTAATACTAGACAATGAAGGTTCCTCCGTGTCTTTTCATGGCTTGATAGCGTATTTATTTTTAGCACTGGAAGATCACCTGGAGGAGGGTAGGGCAACCCATTCCAGTGTTCTTGCCTGGAGAATCCCCATGGATAGAGGAGCCTGGCAGGCTGCAGGCCATGGGGTCACACAGAGTCAGATATGACTGAAGCGACTTTGGCACACACACACACAGGGTAAGAGTATGTTTAATCTTGCGAGAAACTGCCAAGCTGTTTTCCAAAGTGGCAGCACCATTTTGCATCAACACCAACAATGAGTGAGAATTCCTACTGCTTCACCTTCTCGGCAGTATTTGGCATTGTCAATTCTGAAACTAATCTAATAAGTGTGTAGTGTACCAGTGTGTAGTGGTATCTTATTGTTCTTTTAATTTGCCTTCCCCTGATGACATATGATGTGGAGTATCTTTTTGAATCCTTATTTGGCATCTGTATAGAATCTTTGTGTGAGGTGTCTGTTCAGGTCTTATGCCTATTTTTTAATCAAGTTTGTTTGTTTGTTTTCTTATTGATGAGTCTTCAGATTTCTTGGTATATTTTAGCTAACAGTCCTTTATCAGATGTGCCTTTTGCAAATATTTTCTCCTAGTCTGTGGCTTCTCTTAACTTTATCTTTCTCAGACCCAAAGTTTTCACCTTAATGACCAGTACCTAAAAATCATCACCAAACCCAAGGTCACTTACATTTTCTCGACCATTTTATCGTCCAGGAGTTTTATAGTTTTGCAGTTTGAACCCAGGATTTAAAAAAAAAAAAACAGTCCCTGATTTCTTATTTCCCTGACTGGAGAAGACAGTCAGTCATGGATTAGCCCTGTAAGTCCTTCCGCAAAGAAAGCCTTCTGAGTGGAACAAATGATACAAATGGCAGTGGTATTCCTGTAAAGTTTTTCTTTCTGTGATTTGATAAATACATCACTTTTTCTCTTGAGTTTCTTAACTAATTAGCCTAGACCGTCACCCGATGGCTCTTCCTATTAATGTCTCTCCACACTTTAAAAGAATGTCCACACTCTCCACTTTCATCCCCTCATTTATCTTGCCTTCAGTCCACACAATCTGGTTTCCAGTCCTACTCTGTTGATACAGCTCTTTGCAAAATCAAGAATGAAAAATTGCAAAGCCTGGTCCCTGAGCTTGTGTCCTCTCTGCAGTGATGGGAATGGTTCTTCACGCCCTCTTTCTGGAAATCTTGCTTCCTCGGGCTTCCCCAAGACCCCCACTCTCCTTTTTTCCTCTCCTCATTCCTGATAATTAAGAACAACCAACAGGGAGCTGAAGACTTCCTCTTCAGTCCAGCCCTGAGAATGGAATCTCGCACGTGAGTCAATTACCAAAAGGGCTTGTTTCTCTGAGGTGTACAGCCTAGGGTTCCAACACACTAGTAGCTGGAGCCCTTTAGTAGAAGGAATAAATAAGTCATAGCTAGGAGCATCATGGAGTACATCACACCAGGCTCTTCTCAGCCACTAAGTTCCCTTTCTTCCTTCCCTTCTCTCTGCCTCCTTAGATACCTGGTGGGCATCAAGGCTGGAAGGAGGAGAGAGCAGATGGGTTCTACTCCAGCCTCTTGGAAGAGGGTCTTCAGTTATTCCTTTTATTTAACTAATCATTTCCTTCTTTGGGAAATTACTGGAGATGAAGAATAATCTGTCTAGAGGGAGCCATGCCCTTGGCCTATCTGTTCCCATGCCCTCGGGACAAGGCTAGGCAGGGAGCGGGCCGGGGAGGGGGCGCTGAAATGGGGCCATCTCACTGATGCGGCTGGTGATGCCACTGGCCACGGGGGCAGCTGGGACTCGAACCCAGTCTTTCGCTTTGTGTTCGTTTTCCTTCCAAGTTCAGTGCCCTGCCCTTATGTCAGGCTCAGGGAAGAACTCATCCCTTTATTCTGTAAATACTTAATAAGATCCTAAGAGTGACTGCAGTCATGAAATTAACAGACGCTTGCTCCTTGAAAGAAAAACTATGACAAACCTAGACAAAATATTAAAAAGCAGAGACATCACTTTTTTTTTCTTTTTTTTTCCATTTATTTTTATTAGTTGGAGGCTAATTACTTTACATCATTGCAGTGGTTTTTGTCATACATTGAAATGAATTAGCCATGGATTTACATGTATTCCCCATCCCGGTCCCCCCTCCCACCTCCCTTTCCACCCGATCCCTCTGGGTCTTCCCAGTGCACCAGGCCCGAGCACTTGTCTCATGCACCCAACCTGGGCTGGTGACCTGTTTCACCCTAGATAATATACATGTTTCGATGCTGTTCTTTTGAAACATCCCACCCTCGCCTTCTCCCAGAGTCCACAAGTCTGTTCTATACATCTGAGTCTCTTTTTCTGTTTTGCATATAGGGTTATCGTTACCATCTTTCTAAATTCCATATATATGTGTTAGTATACTGTAATGGTCTTTATCTTTCTGGCTTACTTCACTCTGTATAATGGACTCCAGTTTCATCCATCTCATTAGAACTGATTCAAATGAATTCTTTTTAATGGCTGAGTAATATTCCATGGTGTATATGTACCACAGCTTCCTCATCCATTTGTCAGCTGATGGGCATCTAGGTTGCTTCCATCAGAGACATCACTTTGCTGACAAAGATTCATATAGTCAAAACTATGGTTTTTCCACTAGTCATGTATGGATGTGAGAGTTGGACCATAAAGAAGACTGAGCACCAAAGAATTGATATTTTCAAATTCTGGTGCTGGTGAAGAATTTTGAGAGTTCCTTAGCTGCAAGGAGATCAAAACAGTCAATCCTAAAGGAAATCAACCCTAAATATTCATTGTAAGGACTGATGCTGAAGCTAAAGCTCCAATACTTTGGCTACCTGATGTGACGAGCTGACTTATTAGAAAAGACCCTGATGCTGGGAAATACTGAGGGCGGGAGGAGAAGAGGGCATCAGAGGATGAAATGGTTGGATGGCATCACCAACTCAATGGACATGAATTTGAGCAAACTCCAGGAGATAGTGGAGAACAGAGGAGCCTGGCGTGCTTTACAGTCCATGGGGTTGTAAAGAGTCGGACACAACTTAGGAACTGAATAGAAACCAAACAAAAACAAGCTCCAATATGTGACAGGCATTGGAAGTAACTCTGAAATCCAGGTGGGAACAGTCTGGAACTACAGTAGGAGGTTGGAGTTTGGAAAAGGAGCTCTACCAGCAGCAAGAAAAACTGACCATCTACCAAGCGGGTCTATGTGACCCCTTCCCATGAGATTGTGTACCAAAGGTGGCACTGTATTAAATCTTATCAGCCATCTAATGAGATGAGTATAATTGTGGTTTCCTTTTTTTAAAACTTCTTCTTTTATTTTGGCATATAGTTGATTCACAGTGTAGTAATAGTTTCAGGTATACAGAAAAGTGATATCAGTGATGGTTTAGTTGCTCAGCCATGTCCAACTGTTTGCGACCCCATGGACTGTAGCCTGCCAGGCTCCTCTGTCCATGGGATTTCCCAGGCAATAATACTGGAGTGGGTTGCCATTTCCTACACCAGGGGCTTGTCCCCAATCCAGGGAGGGAATCTGCGTCTCCTGCTTGGCAGGAGGATTCTTTACCACTGAGACATCTGGGAAGCCCAGTTACACATACTCATGCATCTATTCTTTTTCAAGTGCTTTTTCCATTTAGGTTGTTAGATAATATTGAGCAGAGTTCTCTCTGCCCTGCAGTAGGTTTGACCTCCTTTTTGACAGATGAGGGAACCAAGTCTCAGAGCAGGAAGTGGCTTGACAGTGCAGAAATCGGGTTCTGGCCCAAACTGTCGAACCCCAGGGCCTTCCTTCAACCACAGGTCTCTGCTCACTCCAAGCCACACTGAAGACAAGTGATTCCCACAAGGAGACCGGACGGGGGGTCAGAGAACGGAGGTGCCAGGCGGCTGGCTTCTCGCCTCGCCCCGTGGACTCCCCGCCCCTCCCCATCGTGCGGCGGGAGCATCCTGCCTGCCCCACCCCCACGTGTCAGCAGCCGTGACCTCCAGCAGCCCAGGGGGATGCCTTTCTCCGGAAGCCCCCGCATCCTGCTTTCTGATGAACCCGCAGCGCGTCCGGCCGCCCATCCCAGCCGGAGCACGCAGACAACCTGGCCTGCCAGGCTGGGCTGAATCACTGGCCCCTCGGCTAGAAATAGCCCTCCAAGAAGTGTGTGGCGGCTACGTGTCCACCGGGAGGGGAGGAGGCCGGGCGGGCGGGGGGGTGCCAAGGAGTCCCCGGACCCGAGATAACACGGGCCCGGATGTGCAGCATCCCAAACGCGGCGGCCTGGCCTAGGTCACGGGCTCCGAGTAAGTGAGTGGGCACCAGGATGTCTGCTCTCCGACGTGGGCTGCGTGACAAGCCCCAGGCATCCTGCGAGGGCGGGCTGGGTTCCGATGGGCAGCCTGGGAGCGCCAATCAGATCAGGCAGGCCGTGCACACACACACACACACACACACACACACACACACACACACACACACGGCAACTCTGCAGTTCACAGTTCCCATTGTTCTTCCCTGGACACAATCCCAGCTTGACAAGCATCCTTGTCTTCCCTCTGGTTCTGGTCAAAAGAGCAGAGTGGGAGGGGGTCAGGAGGAGACAGCAGCCCTGCAAAGTTCAGCCAGCGGGATAACCAAGGCTTCTAGAACTTGCTCCTTCTTCCCCACCTGTACCAGAGTGGGAGGGAGTCAGGAGGAGACAGCAGCCCTGCAAAGTTCAGCCAGCGGGATAACCAAGGCTTCTAGAACTTGCTCCTTCTTCCCCACCTGTACCAGAGTGGGAGGGAGTCAGGAGGAGACAGCAGCCCTGCAAAGTTCAGCCAGCGGGATAACCAAGGCTTCTAGAACTTGCTCCTTCTTCCCCACCTGTACCAGAGTGGGAGGGAGTCAGGAGGAGACAGCAGCTCTGCAAAGTTCAGCCAGCGGGATAACCAATGCTTCTAGAACTTGCTCCTTCTTCCCCACCTGTGCGTGTGTGCTCAGTCATGTCTGACTCTTTGTGACCCCATAGACTGTAGCCCACCAGGCTCCTCTGTCCACGGGTACTCTCCAGACAAGAATACTGGAGTGGGTTACCATGCCCTTCTCCAGGGGATCTTCCCAACCCAAGGATGGAACTCTGGTCTTTTATGTCTCCTGCATTGGCAGGCAGGTTCTTTACCACTGGTGCCATCTGGGAATCCCTCTTCCTCACCTAGAGGAGAGAAAACATTCCAAGTTCCTCCTGCAGACCCTGATTCCAGGGTACCACATCCCTCCAGCTCTCCTTGCCATGGCTGTCTGCCCACCATATTCCAATCCCAACCACTCGGTTCCAGTTCCTGAAGATGGGAACACACACCAGATATGGGGCAAGGGGGTGTCTTTGGCAGAGCTCTGAATTCAGAGCAAGAAGGCCAGGGTCTGTCTCCCGGATGTGCCTCAGAGGAAACATAAAACCTTGCCTAAGTCCCAGATTGATCCTCTGTTTCTTCAGACATCAAATGGGATTCCTACTCTCCCACAGAGTGGTTGGGAAGATCAGATAAGATCAGATAAGCATGTAAGAGGGGCTTCCCTGGGAGTCCAGTGGATAAGACTCTGAGCTTTCAATGCAGGGGCTGCAGGTTCGACCCTTGATCGGGGAACTAGAAACCCACATGCTGCAGAGTAGCCAGGAAAAGAGATAGAACAGATGATGTTCGGAGATGTTCATAGAACAGAGGATGTTCTGTGGACTATTCCATTTGGAAAGTCTTTTGTAAATGTCAGGGGTGGACCTTTGGTTATTACCTGAGACCTAGGGCATGCTGGCCACTCCCGGCTTCAGTGTGGATCACCTTGGAGACACTGCTGAAAATCTCCTGCTGGGACACTGCCCTTGCCTCCTCCCTGGGCTTACACGGGGGCTCGAGTAGGTGTAAGAAAGCACTTTATCCCTAGGGCTGTTTTTATACCTGGAGCAAGTGTGATGACCTTGGCGTGGGGCTTCCCAATCTTCCTCACACGGGGGCCCAGATAGAAGGTGGCATCTGTCTGCAAGCTGGCCACCCATCCCCCCAGGTCCCGGCCATGCCCTGCCCATCTGCTATCCCTGGGGATTCATAAGACACAGAGCTCAGGAAAGCACCACTTCAAATGATAAACTTCTTTTTTTTTTTTTTAAGTGAGATTGGTTGGTGGGGGACACGGTAACAAATTGACAAACTTTATGTTAAGAATCCTCAGGCGGCAGAGAATGAGATGGTTGGATGGCATCACCGACTCAATGGACTTGAATCTGAGCAAACTCCGGGAGACGGTGATGGACAGGGAAGCCTGGCGTGCTGCAGTCCATGGGGTCGCAAAGAGTCGGACACAGCTTGGCGACTGAACAACAATAGCAACAAATACTGAGAATCCTCATTCAAAAGCTGGCTGCCCCAATCCATCCCATGCTCCCTTCCCCGCTTGGTTTCCGTGTTTGTTCTCTACGTCTCTGTCCCTCTTGTGCAAATAAGATCGTTTATACCGCTTTCCTTTTACTGACTTCTCTCTGTATGACACACTCTGGAGTCATCGCTGTCTGACTGGGACTGATACATACACACTATCGATACTGTGTATAAACCAGATAAATAATGAGAACCTGCTCTACCACCCAGGGGATGGTTCAGTGCTCCGAGCGACCCAGATGGGAAGGAAACCCATAAGGGAGGAGATGTATGCCTATGCTCAGCTGATTCACTTTGCTGCACGGCAGAAACTAACTAACTGGACTCCAATAAAAATTAATTAAAAAAATAAATGAATGAAATCTTTTGCTTTGATACAAAAACATATAAAGTCTTATCTCAAAATAAACTCTCAAAAACAAGCTGTGTTCCCCTATTCCCTCCCCCACGCCCCCAGGCCCACCCCTCCCCGCTTCCCCAGCAAGCCTGACCCCCGCCTCTGGTTTTGCTCTGAAAGGACCCAGCGCAGCCCCACTCTTGTCACCCAGAGTGAACCCGCTGAGATCCCTCCCGCAGCCGGGGACACGCGGTGCTGTCTTATCTCTCCCCGGCCGTCGTGGAGGAGGCCAGGAGAGGGCTTCCAGTAAGAAGCGTGTCAGCGGAAAAGAGGAGGGGGGAGGCAGCGGAGGAAGGGACGTGAGCTGCAGCCTCGGGTCAGTCTACGTTCTGCTGTCAAGCTCTTCTGTGACTCGCCCTTGACCGGGGTCCCCAGCAAAGGCCTCCGCAGGACGTTAACTCCTCTTTGTCCTGCAGCATAAGCTTCGTTCGGACCGCCACAGGCCAGGCAGCGGCAACAAGGGTTCTGTGACGTTCGAGAAGCCATTTGCATTTCACTGGGGAATGTATCATGCGGGGTCTGTCTATATATTTGGATTTCCTCTTGAGTACATCTGTTGGGCTGAGACTGATATTATAGAGACCTATAATATTAAATGTTAAAAATACACAATCCTTTGTGTGATATTCAATATTAAATTAACAGCATCTGTAGCATTTGTAATTAAAAAGCTAGATGATAAAGGACAGAGAGGAAACAGAGATTTTTAAAACAATAAAAAAAAATGAACAAAACCAAGAGCTGGTTTGTTTTTTTTTTATTGGTACATATAAACAGTTTAAGTAATTACACAGTTATTCGCTGTCCTAAAGTGTCCCCCAATACACAACAGTCATTATGTTCTTTACTAATGTTTATAGGGTCTAATGGAAGCAAAGGCAGTTATGACCAGAGACAAGAGCTGGTTTTGAAAGGAAAAACAAGACTGGCAAATCTCTGACCAGGCTCACCAAGAAGAGAGAGAATCTAAATAAGCAAAATAAGAAATGGAAAAGGAGACATAACAACTGATACTGCAGAAATACCAAATAACACAAGGGAACACTATGAACAGTTACATACCAACAAATTTGACAACCTAGAAAGAATGCACAAGTTTCTAGAAACATACAGCCCACCAAAATTGAATTAAGAAAAAAAAACAGATCATTTAAACAGACCGATCACCAAAAGTAAAAAAAGAAAAATCTCCAGTTTTAAAAAGTAGTACAATAAATAAAGTAACATCTGTAATTTAAAACCAAATGATGGGAGAGGAAATAAAAGAAAATAGAGTAAAGGCATCTTTCTCGCTTGAGTTGATCCCTAATCCACTGTGAACACTATAAGCAAGGCAAGAGGGGAAAGACGAGGCCAGCAGCAGAGAAGAATAAACCCTCTGTCTCCATCCACAGGTGGGCACTTCCCAGCTGACCAGGTCAAGTGTAGCAGGTGATAAAGCGAGTTATCGTGAAGGGGAATGGAAACCATGACAAGGTCTGACCCCCAGAGACACTGCCAGATTGATACCTGGTAGGGACTTGAGAGATTATTTCATTCACACATCCACCTCCCCAGTAGACGGGAGGGAACACAGGTCAGGGAGGAGGATGTGGTTCTGCAGTTTGCAGGCACAGATTTAGAAAGAAAACAAGTCTGCACAGCGACGGGGAAGCTGCTCCATGTGACAGGGCACGTGAGAGACTGAACGTGTCTTATCTCAAGGCACGAAAGGTAACCAGTAAACGCAGGCAGATGGATGCTGTTTCAGCAGATCTCATTTCTCTGACCCTGGAGTGAATTGTTCCAGGTGGTGATCCCATTTCAACCCCGATTCAGGCAAATGGCCATGGCTGAGCTTTGTTCTCATTCTTTGGAATATACGTTTTTTTTTTTTAGGGCAGTTATAACAGTGGGCTTCCCAGGTGGCTCAGTAGTAAAGAATCTGCCTGCCAATGCAGGAGACATCAGAGATGCAGATTCGATCCCTGGGTCGGAAACAGCCCCTGGAGGAAGAAACGGCAACCCACTCCAGTATTCTTGCCTGGAGAAGCCCAAGGACAGAGGAGCCTGGAGGGCTACAGTCCATGGGGTCACTAAGAGTCAGACACAGCTGCTCGACTGAGCACACACACATAAGTTAACAACAAAATTGAACAGAGAGCTCCCATATACTTCCCCCAACACACAATCTCCTCTACTACCAGCATCTGGCATTAATTATTGCATTTGTCACAATCATGAAGCAATACTGACATGTGATGACTAACGAAGGTCCTGAGTTTACATGAGGGTCCACTCCTTGGGTCGTGAATTCTGTGTGGTTGCGTGTCCACGATTATAGTCTCTGCGAGAACAGTTTCACGGCCCTAAAGCTCCCCTGCACTCCAGGGCTTGGCTGTGGGTGTCTTCTCACTGTCTTAGACGGTGCCCAAGTGCCAGGAGCCACAGACAACAGGGTGCGGGCATGACCGTACACTTGCAGGGCTGGCCCCGCCCTAAAGCCTTTGCTCCCCGGGGATGCTGTTTCCTAGGATGTCCTCTGTCTCCCGCTTCTCCTCGCTCCCAGCCACGCCTCCTTCCACACTCTCAGGCCAGCTTCCTCTCAGTCACCAAGTCGCAGAGACCCCCACCCCACACACACACACCCTGCAAGCCTCTTCAGAATTCCTATCCAGCATGACTTATACCTTCTTGAAAAACATTAAACCCCTATGCTGAGCAAGCACTCAGATATCGTTTCCATCAAACACACTCAAACAATTGCTATTCTTAGTTTTTTAAAAAGCTTTCAAGCGCGGTAGTGGTAGCAGTTTAGTCAGTAAGTCATCTCCCACTTTTCTGCGACCCCACGGACTGTATGTGGCCTGCCAGGCTTCTCTGTCCATGGGATTGCCTAGGCAAGAATACTGGAGTGAGTAGCCATTTCCTTCTCCAGGGGATCTTCCCGACCCAGGGATTGAATCTGGCAGGCAGATTCTTTACCAGCTGAGCCACCCAAGGAAGCCCTTCAAGCTCTGTAAGTTGATAACTAGGTGGCAAAGTTGAATGGTATGCATTTGAAAGTCCAAGCTTATTTTCCCAAAAGCCAAGTAAATAACACTCAGATGCCTATCCTTCTCATCCACAGCCATTGCTGACCTGTCAGTGTCAGTAATTACAGATTTATGAGGTCACTGGTAGCTTGGAGGTTCACTGGCGGAAGCAGCAGTTGTGGCAACAATTCTCACCTCAACATTTTAGATGGATTTGAACTTCTTTCCAGGCCTTGATGGTACATCCGCTCTGCCTGGGTTCAAGGGTCCCCCTCCCAGGCTGTTGGAGAAGGGTGGGCCCGGAGAACAAGTCCTCCCGAGGGCCTTTATTTGGGGAAGTTCTTTAAGAACTTCATCACCTCTCAGTCAAGCATCAATACCTCCCATGGAGTCACTCGCTTCCTCTTCCATTCCTTCCTTCCCAAAAGAAATGTTTCCATTTTTCCTTTCCAAAGCAGACATTTCAGCTTATTTTTCTGGTCATGGTAAAGGCCCTTCTTTTATAAAATAAAGGCCCTTGGGAGAACTTGGGAGGACCCCTTGGAGGTATTGAGTCTTGATTGAGAAGTGATGAGCTTCTTTTTTTAAGTGTATTTTATTGAACTACAGTTGATTTACAATGTTGTATTAGTGTCTGGTGTACAACAAAGTGATTCAGTTATACCTGCATATACATATATTTGTTTATATATATACCTGCATTTGTTAATCCCAAACTCCCCATCCATCCCTCCCCCAACCTGCCTCCAGCTTGGCAACCACAGGTCTGTTCTCTGTGTCTGTGAGTCTGTTCCTGTTTCGTAAACAAGTCCATTTGTGTCATATGTGAGATTCCACATAGAAGTGATATCATGTGATATTTGTCTTTGTCTGATTTGCTTCACTTAATATGATAATCTCTAGGTCCATCCACGTTGCTACAAATGGCATTATCTCATTCTTTTTATGACTGAGTAGTATTCCATTGTACATATACCTAGCACATCTTCTTTATCCATTCATCTGTTGATGGGCATTTAAGTTGCTTCCATGTCTTAGCTAAAGTAAACAGTGTTGCTGTGAACATAGGGTTCATGTCTCTTTTCAAAGTATAGTTTTCTCCAGATATAGACCCAGGAGTGGGATTGCTAGATCATATGGCAATTTTATTTTTAGTTTTTTGAGAAACTTCCATACTGCTCTCCAAAATGGCTGCACCAATTTACATCCCCACTAACAGTGTAGGGGGGTTCCTTTTTCTCCAGAATTTATTATTTGTAGACTTTTGCATGATGGCTCTTCTGACCAGTGTGAGGTGGTACTTCATCATAGTTTTGAGATGTGAAGTTCCTGAAGTGACCTGACAGCCTGTCTCACAGGACTGTCAGAGAATCAGATGTGATGCTGGGTGTGGACGCAGATTGTCGGTTGGGAAGAACCAGACAGAAGCTAGCCGTGTCCTGCCCAGCATGTCATCAGCTCCTTGAAGAGCAGGACTGTCCTTTTTCATTCTTAGGCTTCCCCAAAGACTTCCTACAAAGCATTGGCTGTAAGATAGGCTTCCTATAAACACTTATGTGCAGATTGAGTGGATGCATTAGGGGAAGAGAAAATCTGATTGGATATTAGGAAATGCACTTTAACTGTCAGGAGAACAACACACAGGGTGACGTTTTCAGGAAGGCCATCCCTCCTGGAGGCTTAGACATTGATCTCCCTGACTCGAGGGATTGGATGAGCAAGATGATGGGGAAACCACTGCTGAAATGATATACCATGAAGAGGTATAAGTAGGGAGCACAGACCTTCCTCTGCAGACAGGGGCTTCACATTCCCACAAAGCAAAGAAACCCCTGACCCACCCTGAGACCACCCTGAGACCCCTCCCCACAAGGGAAGGGGCCAGGGAGGTTTGCCTTCCAACCAATCTGGGACTGGAGCCAATGCCCACATCCTCCTCCCAAGACATCTGTCCTGCGTCCCACCATGCCTTGGCGTGGGCTGGGACACCCCTCCCCGTCCATCCTGTGAGTCTCCCTCAAGCCTCTCTTGCCCTCAAGTCCTCCTTGACCACTGCGTCCACCCAGAGGTCTGTCCCTCCTCCGGATGCCCCGGTAAGCCCCACCCATCCTGGCCATCCAGTCCCTCTCAGGAGGCAACTTGTAGGGAAGAAATGCCTTCTCCGCTCAATCGCACTGCATCGTCGGCCGGCTTCACAGAGCTAGCCACCATCACGTGCTCCTAAATGACTTGCACGTCAACCCTCCAAGCTGTTTCTTCAGTTTGCTGAGGCATGGACCATTCTGTGACCGTTCCTAAAGAAGGCTGTCTGACACACAGCATCGGTGATGCTGGTTTAACCGCTCAGTTGTATCCGGCTCTTTGTGACCCCATGGACTGTAGCCCACCAGGCTCCTCTGTCCATGGATTTCCCAGGCAAGAATACTGGGGTGGGTTGCCCTTTCCTCCTCCAGGGGGGTCTTCCTCACCCAGGGATGGAATCCAGGTCTCCTGCATTGGCAGGAAGATTCTTTACCAGCTGAGCCACCAAGGAAGCCCCATATATACCACTGAACTGTCCTAAATCTTCTCTCTAACCCGGGGTGCCAGCACCCTGTGTCTTAGAGACACATCTTGGGTCCAGATGAGGAGCACTGTGCACCTCTGCTCCTGGCCCTTCCTCTCCTGCTCTCGTGACTTCAGCCCCAACCCGCGGTGGGCTCAGGACATGCAGCTTCAAACTCTACCGCTCCCGGTATAAGCTGCACGTTATTTAAACTGTCTGCACCAGCCTCCTCATCTACACAGAGGAGGTAACAGTTCCTCCCCCAGAGAGTTACTATGAAGAATAAATGAGTTACATGTAAAGTGCTTAGTAAGCTCTCTCTAAGTGCCACGTGTAACCAGGATTATTATGGGGCCAGCAGCCTGGGGAAACTAAGACACTGTCCCTGCTGTCCTGTTCATCTGCTGTGTGACTCTAGACATAAACCCCAAGAGCTCCCTTTCTTCATGTATAAAATTAAAATATTTTTAATGTCTGGTGTGCCTACCTCACAGGGTGGCCGTGAGATCAGATGAGCAAATACACGTGAAAAACACTTTTATAAACTATGAAAACATGTACACGTGCAGAATAACAAACACCAGCTTTCTGTGCCTGCATCTGTGTGACTTCGCACCCCATGATGCCTTGTGTAATAGTTCCTGACTCTTCTCCGCCTCCTGTGTTAGCTGAGGGCTCCTGGGGCAGGCATCACATCTCTCTCCTCTCCCATCACAGGACACATCCAGTCCCAGGAGCCAGGCCCCCCAAGGACTAACTGGGGGCCCCTGGCCTGCAGCTATGCCCCGGGGGCCCTCCTGGGTGCTCCTCCCTGGGCATGGCCGGCAGACATCCCATCTTTATGAGCTCTCTGAATTCAACTCCGCCCTGCCAGGGAGACCACTATACTGGTGGAGTTGCCCTGGGCAGTCCACATCAGGGAAACCAAGTGATCGAACGTCAGCATTTCATAAAGGAGCAGTGACTTTGGGTCTTTCTCCTTCCTTCCCATCTCGAATCCTTCCCAAGGCAGCAACTTTGGCTTTGGGCGCCTCAGCCTCCGGCTCCCAAATCGTCACGAGGATGGAGTCTTGGAGGATGCCATGGCCTGATGCTGACCTGAGTTATTTCTGCATCCCCCTAGACACCCACCTAGCACTGTACATAGAGAACATTCTGGATGCACAGCTCCTGATTGGAATTCAAAAGACTCATTTGGGAGAGAAGCAAAATGAGTGGACTTGATGGGAGATTAATTGCACAGGCGTCTGTCGACTGCATGGCTGAAGCTGGAGTTTTTCATAACTGCTGGCTGCCTTCACATTTCCTGGTGGAAGTGGGGCAGGTCAGCAGACAGCCCAGAGTCGTAGATAACTTTTGCCCACACATCATTCACTTTTGGGAGCGTTGGCTTGAAATTGAGGGGTGTGTGTGTTTATGTGTGTGTGTGTGTCTGGAACCGACGTGCCTTCCGTGAGCCTCAGAGATCCCTGTATTCTCTTCAAATGGGCTGATTACAACACAGAGGATGTGGACGGCAGAGTTTTTCCTGTTTGATGTCACACTGCTACCCTTTAAAAGTCCGAGGGGAAAAAAGGATGGAATGCAGCTGAGAAGCCTCACTCCAGAAACCAGCAAGGAAGAGGAGAAAGAGGCCAGCAGAGTCAGGGAGGCAGGGTCGGGTTTCAGACTCAGCACCGATCACTCAGAGAGCTGCGATGCTGGGGGCCCGCCTGGGGCTCTGGGTCTGCACCCTGAGCTGTGCGGTCCAAGCCTATCCCAACAGCTCCCCGCTGCTGGGCTCCAGCTGGGGCGGCCTCACCCACCTGTACACGGCCACGGCCAGGAACAGCTACCACCTGCAGATCCATGGGGATGGCCACGTGGACGGCTCCCCACAGCAGACCATCTACAGTAAGTGGGGTTTCCACCCATGCCAGGAAGGAGGGGGGACTGCTCTGAGCATCTACCTGCAGGGACTTGGGGAGGCCTTAGCTGGACCAAAGGGCTAATGCAGCCTCCTAGATCCTTGTCCAGTGTGTGTGTGTGTGTGTGTGTGTGTGTGTGTGTGTTCGCACGCACCTACCTGTGTATGTTTAGACCTTGGGAGAATATTCTGTCACCTCCCCAATTAGTGTTTATTGGTTTCTCCCAACAGGAATAATTTCCATCTTAACTAAAATCTGTCTTCCCACAAACAGCAACCTCTTCCCCTTTGCCCTGTCCAGAGAGTCATAAAAATGTACAAGTGATAGACAAGGAGGCTGGGAGGAAGAGAAGCCAGACCAGTCAGTAGACGCTGAGTTATGCTCATGAACTTTGGACTGGGTTAGCCTTGGAAGTTGTAAAGAGGATTCTTGTACCAGACCAAGGCTTGGGATAGATGAATCCAGGGGCTCTTTCCAACTCAGGGCTTCTAGTATTCTGGCCTTGTAAAAGTTCTCAGGAAGAATGTATCAAAGACTAGACTAGACAGCATTCACTGTCTTGATGAGTCTGACCCACTGAATCCACACACCCATCCATGCACTCATCTATCCAACAACCTTACTGCAGGCTTCAGTGGTACCCGGGCTGCTATGAGCCAGTGAGTCTTCTCTGTGAAGCTGAAAGGTCTACTTAGTAGCAAACTGAGCTGCTTGAAAACTCACCTAAAACATAAGACCATCAGAATGTTTTTAAAGATCAGGTTTGTGGAAAATTAGACCACAGTCTACAATAGAAAACCAACTAACTATCTGTGCTTCAGATGTCCCCAGAAGGGAAAATGGGGTGGGAAGAGGATGGATGTTTAAAAAGACATGGTCTTCTTTTTTAAGAGAACTAGTAAAAATTACTCTAAGGACACAGAAAAATGCCAACTGATTCAAAATTCAATCAGAGGCATGAAAGAGTAATCACAATCTCTGTTTAATTAAAAAAAATGTATTGTAGGAATGACTTGCCCTTTATTGCTGCACGGAATGATTCAGTAATTTTGCGATGGCCTTGCTATATGCAAAACATTCATTCTGCTAAGAATCAAAGGGCCTTAAACGTAGTAGCAAGACAGATGAACATGCAAAGCAGAGAGTTCAGATCTCCTCAAGTTCTCAGCAGATGGTGACGAGAGATAGGAAGAAGGTCTCCTCAAATACCAAACAGTTCCAGAACTTAGGGGAATATGGTAGGATCCAGGCGTCAACATCTTGGAAGCCAAGTTGAGCCACATGGCAACAAATCTGAACTAAATCGGGATACAGTTGTTGCCGCCAATGGAGCGCGTGTTTTATTCAATGGATACTTAGCAGCATCTGCAATGTGTCTGACATTCCCCAAAGCAAGGTGACTTCAAAAGAAGACCCAGTCCTTCAAGCACCTCCAGGCTTCCAACGCTTCATGTCTTCCCGCTGTGAGGAGACTATTAGGAAACATGGTTTTGCACCTCTTGTGGAGGGTCACCTCCCTTCAAGATGAGAGATGATTTTCAAAGCAGTATAGTAGATTATGGTACATTACTGTGATTCCCCTAGATGGAAAGGGCTGAAGACAATTAGAGACTGCTTCTAAAGCTTATCTTCCTTTGATGAAAGGAAGCCCCCAAAGATGCATCCTGGTGGGGATGGGGGGCGGGCTGTGAGTGGTACCAGAAGAGGGCGGGGCTTAGCCTACTGAGTTTGCAGAATGAATCAGAGAACTTCCCCTCTTGTAGCCACTGACCTCAGGCCCCAAAAAGGCACAGAGTGCTAGTTGGAATGAATTAAAATGACTGAGAGGAAGCAAGGTGAGATGAACTGATTTCAGATTTTTTTTTTTTTTACAGAAATGTGCTTTTGTTTTGTTATATATAGACCCTAGCTAAGCCTATGTCTCTGGCAATTAAGAAACCTGGGGATGGAGTCAGGGGTGGGATGGAGACACTCCTCCTAGTTTGTATAAACTTTTATATTATTCAGATCAGTTATCTTGAGCATTATATACATATAGATAAAGAAATAGATTAGAGAGAGAGAGAGAGATAGGTAGACTAAGATAAAAAGTTACCTAAAACACTGATACAAGTAACTAGGTGGCAAGTAACAGGCTGAAGAAGAATTTGTAATGACCTCCCCAATGAACGCAAAGCAATGCTGGAATTTTTGTAAAACCAATGATGGTTTTACATTGATGGAAAGATGTGGGGTGTATTTTCCCTCCTAATTAATTATGCATTTCCAGTAAAACACAGTTCACTTGATTATCGTGCATTACTAAATTTTTTTTTAACTTTTATAAGTGAGGAATTTCGATTAGTCGTTGAGTGTTCAGCCAATCTTTGGTTTGTTGATCATCATTAAATTATCTGCCTACAAGATGTTAGACCCTCAGGACTCACTACTGTTAACAGGGAACCTCTCTGAAGCCTGTATCTCCTCCCAACTATAAACAAGGTCACCCTCTTGAACCCCATGAGCCCCACTTTGTGGCAAGAGGATTAACGAGATGCAGTTAATATTTCTCTCTAGATCCTAAACTTTTTACTTCCTTCACCTTCCCCAGTGTGACTTTCTTTACTTGAAGCTGAACCATCCTTGGGCTTTTTAATCTTTCAAAATAATATCTTACTTTTGGGGACCCCAAAGCTGTTTTGGAGAAGGAAATGGCAACCCACTCCTGTATTCTTGCCTGGAGAATCCCATGGACAGAGGAGCCTGGCAGTCTACACCCCATGGGGTCACAAGGAGTTGGACACGACTGAACAACCAACACACAAAACAAAGCTGCTTATACCCATCATCTTATTTATCACTTGCTGGCCATGAGACGAGAATAGGGCAGAAAATTTTCTACTTTTACTGCAGAGGTTGAGGCAAAATGGTCATAGTAACAATCACTGGTATTTAGAAAGTGTGTTTATAATGGATAAAAATATTATCTTCTTACATCCCGAAGTCGACCAAATGGGGTAAATGATTGTGCTCCAAATGAGAAAACAGAGATTCAAGAACACAGATAACTGGCTTGTGGTCACATATGGTAAGTGACCCAAGGAACACCTGGACCGGGTCCCACACTTCTTCTGGGGTTGGGTACACAGACATGGCATCATGAAAGGAAATGTCCTTCACACCTGCCGGGCTCCAACAGATGTGGCCCCAGCAGTCAGGGGTTGGTTGATGCCTTCTTCCTGCCTAATTCTGCCCGTGGATCTGTGCAGACCTGCCTTGGGCCCCTACACCGGGGAGGGAAAGCGGCTCTTGCCTTTGCTGGACTTTTGCGCCGGCTCACGTGGATTTGGCTCGAGCCTGCGCACCCTCACAGCAGCGGATCCCTGTCCTTCTTCAGGCTGCCTTCTGTCCACAGTGGCCCTGGACACCACACACCCAGAGGGATGCAGGCATCCCCTGGTGACGGCCGAAGTGATGGCTTGTTGTCAAGGGCAGGCCAGCCACCCTCCATGGAGCCTTCCATCTGCTAAACATTTTCAAGGCACTTCTACAGCACCATCCCTTTTGATCCTGCCGTATCCCTGGGGAGTAGGCAGCACAGCTGTGAGACGAGAGCGATGACTTGCTGAGGCTGCAACATTCGTAAGAGGCGTAACAGGGAACAGAATCTTAGTGTCTGGGTTCCGGGTTGCCGGCTCAGAACCTCTCCCCTGACCCCCTCCAGGGTACCACGACCTGGAAGCCTTATTAGCCACCACCTGGATTTTGGCACCTGATTGCATCTTCTGAGGCTAGTCATGACCTCAGTTGGAGATGAGCTCCTGGGCCATGGGCAGAGGATGTCAGGGTCACGGACTAGAGTTTGAATATTGCCATAGGTTCCTCATCATTTAAATTGGGAGGTTGCTACTTCCAACATTAATAGTGGTGACATTAATAACATAGCAGCTGGGGTTTTTAAAAATTCTTTTTTATTTCTTTATTTTTAGTGCCCAAGGCATGTGGGATCTTAGTTCTCCAACCAGGGATTGAACCTGAACCCCCCTGCAATGGAAACTTAGGGTCTTAACCACTGGAACACTAGCGAAGTCCCACAGCAGCTGTTTTGAGAACTTAAAATATATCAAGTACTCAGAGTACAACCTCTCAGAAACAGTTATGAAGTGTAATTTTTTTTTTTGAGAGACTAAAAAATCATCAGGCTAGAAACAGCTTCTTGTTCCTTATGTTCCAGGTCTTCCCTCGACAGTGACTGTAGATCTGAGACACCCCGACAGACCCACTGTGGAGGATTTCATATCCCCTGCACCTCCCATAACCCACCCCACTTCCAGAAGCTTCTGTCAAGGCCAATCCTTAGCCACACTTGGAAACCAACGACCGCTCCCCTTGGGCCTCTTTCCGGGCTCGCTCTCAGCCTCACGGCCTCTGCCTGTCATCATTCTGATTGCTCTGAGCTCACCTAGGGTCTGAGTACTGCCTGCCGCTGCCCTTGGAGGGCTCTGCGTGGAGCCCGCATGGGGTAGATCTGGGGTGTTACTCACCCACGAGGCGCAACCACATACTGGGCACACATGCCCGGGGTTCACAGCTCTCCAGGCTACCTTTCTAGAAGACCCCTGCCTGAACTACCACCCTGGGGACTCTGAGGCCAAATGTAACAATTCTCTGGACAGCTCAGGGAAGAGACCCTGAGACTTAAAAAATGATTCTAGTAGAAAATGTCAAATAATTAAACAGCGTTTGCGGAGGAAGTCTTGCTCAATTATCACTCGCATCACACCTTTTATGGTCTAACTGTACCCTTGCTACAAAACAGAAACTTTAGACTTTATTTAACTAGTCACTGGTACTTCTTAAAACTGCAAGTCTCCATGGGGGTGGGTAAGGGAGCGGGGGGATCCCACTCAAAGTTGCTGTCACTTACTCAGGGTATAAGAAGTATGAATGGCTGTCACGCTTTTGTCCAGGGCTAAGGGTTATTCCAGAGAAGGCAATGGCAGCCCACTCCAGGACTCTTGCCTGGGAAATCCCATGGATGGAGGAGCCTGGTAGGCTGCAGTCCATGGGGTCGCTAAGAGTCGGACACGACTGAGCGACTTCACTTTCACTTTTCACTTTCATTCTTTGGAGAAGGAAATGTCAACCCACTCCAGTGTTCTTGCCTGGAGAATCCCAGGGACGGCAGAGCCTGGTGGGCTGCCGCCTATGAGGTCGCACAGAGTCGGACACGACTGAAGCGACGCAGCAGCAGCAGGGGGTTATTCATTTGTTATTTTTGGCTGTGCTGGGTCTTCACTGCCACGTGTGACTTTCTCTAGTCGCAGCGAGTGGGGGCTGCTCTTCGCTGCAGTGCAAAGGCTTCTCATTGCAGCGGCATCTCTTGCTGAGGAATACGGGCTCTAGAGCGTGCAGGCTTCAGCAGTTGTGGTGCCCAGGCTTAGCTGCCCTGCGGCATGTGGAATCTCCCAAACCAGGCATCAAACCCAAGTCCCCTGCACTGGCAGGTGGATTCCCAACCACTGGACCACCAGGACCAGGGAAGCCCCAGGGTTAGGTTTTGACAGAAGCTGCCCCTGGGGGAGGCGGACACCAGCAACTGAGAAAAGGAAAAGAATAATGATGAAGAAGCAAGAGTAATTCCCTGCATCCATTAGACATGGACAGATAAACCATCTGCTTCTCCACACTAGGGAGGCATAAACATATTAACACAGGTGATGAGGTACATGCTCGGATAGAGGTGAGGCATTGTTTGGAGGGCCTGAAAAGAAAGAACAGTCCATGCGGATGAGGGAGATTAGAAAAGTCTCCATAAAATGGTGACATATGAGCCTGGCCTTGGAGCATGAGTGACCTGGATACACAGAAAGGAGAGAAGGTTCATTCAAATACAGTTTTTGACACAGAAAGGGTGCTGACTGCTGCATCACTGACTCCGCACAGCTATCTCGGTGGAGGATCAAGGTCCAAGTACAATCTGGATTCCTGAAAGACATCTGGGCATAGATTTCAAAATCACAAAAGCTTGGGAGAATGTGACCACCATGGCAAACATTAAGCAGTATGAGCCAAGGACTTCCCGGTGGTCCAAAGGTCAAGATTCTGCGCTTCCAATGCAGGGAGGGGCCGAGCAAAGCGGGCAACAGAGTCTAGGGAGAGAGAAACGTGTTGGCACAGGCAGAAGAATGCTGGGAGCTTGGGGCGCTCCCGACAGGCAGGGGGAGAAACAGGAGGCAAGGTGGAGGAGGGGAGGGGCGTGGGAGAGTGGAAGTCAGAAGAAAGAGGCTGAACAAGGACAACTGTGAGGAGAGTTCTGTGAAGTCATCACCCTGCCCGCTTCAGATCAATCAAGGCAGGCTTCTTGGAGGTGGGGACCACACGTGAAGCCCGGTTTGGACCTGAATGGTTTTCTCCACAGGCGCCCTGATGATCAGATCGGAGGATGCGGGCTTCGTAGTGATAACAGGTGTGATGAGCAGGCGGTACCTCTGCATGGACTTCACAGGCAACATTTTTGGATCCGTGAGTTTCTTTTTGTGCTGGGTCACTACTTGCAAATACTTACCTCACAGCTCTGGCAAAACGTAGAACCTTATAGCTTAAAGATTTCCACTTGCAGTGTATCTTGGTGATGTCACTGAGGACTTTTACCTATCTAAGTATCAGATGTTCTGGTTTATACAACTGTGGTCTGAACCCAGGATGTCCAGCTCTAGGGTTCCTGGGCTCTCAGCTTCGAATCTGACCTGCCCCACTTTGTCCCCATTTCTGTACCTGGCACAGCACCTTGCCTGCAGCCCAGGTCCTCAAGTCACATCCACTGATATTGTAAAGCCCATTAGAAAGAAAGGGTGAGAAGCCACTGGCATCTCATGATTTTGTTCCTAGATGTCTGTGACCTTGGGCAAGTCCACTATATCTGTCAACTTCAGTTTCCTCACCTGGAAGAAGTCAAGAGTGGGGATGTCGACCACATGCCCTGTGGGCTTCCCCCAGTTCAAGGTCTGTAGGGAATTCTCTGTCCCAGCTGTGGCAGCTGGTCTGCGGTGGAGAGCAAGGGCTTCTGAACTACAGGGCAGCAGGGCGTTCCAAACATCAGGCCTTAGAAGAGGAGCAGGAAGGCGGAGCTCCGGAGCTCCTCCCACCAGAAATTCCAAGACAGCAATTACTTTCGGTTTTGCTTGCTGTGTCTCAGCACCCGCCACAGAATCTGACCCAGAGCAGACAAATATCTGTTAAACAAATATAGATAAATAGATATGAAAATATCTTCCTGGACTCTGGGGCTTCCCTGGTAGCTCAATCAGTAAAGAATCTGCCTACAATGAAGGAGACCTGGGTTCAAACCCTGGGTGGGGAAGATTCCCTGGAGAAGGAAATGGCAACCCATTCCAGTATTCTTGCCTGGATAATCCCTGGACAGAGGAGACTGGCGGGCTACAGTCCATGGTGTCACAAAGAGTCGGACACAACCGAGTGCCTAACACTTTCTTTCCTGGACTTTGAGGATTAAATGGCATACTCTGCAAAGATCCCAGGGGGCACTGGGCAAAACCCAGCCCGTGAGTGGCTGAGTGAGGGCTTGCCTAGGTCATCCAGTGATGAAGTTCATGTCCTGAATTCCCACGTTCTGTCTCTGCTGGGAGCATCCTCACTTATGTGGAGCCCCACAAACCTCAGCCCACTTTTGTCCAGGTGAGAAGGCTGATCCAAGTCGCCGCTGAGCCCAAAAAGGGTTTAAAGGGCAGAGACAGGGCAGGACGAGGCCGCATAGAAGTCGGCCTCCCTCCAGAAAGCTGGTTCTGTAGAGGGTGGCTCCAGGCAGCCACGCGCCGCCAGTGAGTTCCCAGGCTGGCCGAGAGGAACCGCGCTGGGGGCCGGGTAGCTTGGAAATGAGTGGAAATCCCTTTTGCCCAGCAGGGCACGAAGGGATTTTAAGAGGCTCAGCCCTAGCAGAGTGGGCGGGAGGGATGGGGTCCCCGGGGTGCGGCTGGTCGCGTCCAGTCCCCGCGGGCTCGGGTCTCACCCCAGTCGCCCCGCCCCGCTTGCAGCATCACTTCAGCCCGGAGAGCTGCCGGTTCCGGCAGCGGACGCTGGAGAATGGCTACGACGTGTACCACTCGCCGCAGCACCGCTTCCTCGTCAGCCTGGGCCGGGCCAAGCGCGCCTTCCTGCCGGGCACCAACCCGCCCCCGTACGCGCAGTTCCTGTCGCGCAGAAACGAGATCCCGTTGCCGCACTTCGCCGCCACCGCGCGGCCCCGGCGCCACACGCGCAGCGCGCACGACGGCGGGGACCCGCTCAGCGTGCTCAAGCCACGCGCCCGTGCCACGCCCGTGCCCGCCGCCTGCTCCCAGGAGCTGCCCAGCGCCGAGGACGCCGGCCCCGCCGCCAGCGACCCGCTCGGGGTGCTCCGCGGACACCGTCTGGACGTGCGCGCCGGCTCCGCAGGCGCCGAGCGCTGCCGGCCCTTCCCTGGCTTCGCCTAGGGCGCCCGACTTGGGAAAGCCACATCGTCTCCTGGGGGACAGGCTGCCCTGCCACCCCCAGCAGAGGAGGTGGAGTGGGGTGGCAGCTTGCTCCCCGGAGGTCCGGCACCCGCCGTCCCAGGGGGAATCGCCCTTTGAGGCCTGCGGGATGGAACTCCTCACCTTCCTCATCCCACCTCTCCACGCGCCCCTGGGAGAGAAGGGGTCTCCGCCCACTCCCACTCTCCTCTTCCCTCTCCTCTCCTCTCCATCAGTCCAGTCGTTAAGAACAAAGGCTTAGAGACTTCCCTGGTGGTCCAGTGGTTAAAATTCAGCCATGCCAATGCAGGGCACGTGGGTTCGATCCCTGGTGGAGGAACTGAGATCCCATATGCCTTGCAGGCCAAAAAAAAAAAAAAAAGTAACAAAGGTTTAGGCAGTTGATACCCCCAACACCCGCACCCCTCACCCACAGAGCTGAAGGGGAGAGCCCAAGCCAGCAGTTTCTCCATTAGCCCCCTACTTTGTGTCATCTGCCCGGACTCTGCTTGACCTTGATCTGGGAGGTCATGAACAGATCAACCGGGCAATCCTACTCACAAACATCCTGAAGCATCTCTGGAGAAGCCTGTCCACAAGATTGGCGGTGCAAAACTTAGCCAGAATGACTGCTCAGAGACCGGAGGCAAGGGATCAAGGTGGAAAGATCCCCTCCCTACTGGGCTGTCCCCCTGCCCCGCTCTCTCCCTCTCTGTGGCCAAAGCCCGGGGCCCAGAGTGACCCTTGCGGCCCTGACACAGCCCTGCCTCTTGGACTGCCTCTGGCTTGAGTGAATTGAGCCTGAGGAGGGGATCTGGTCTTGGCTCCTGATAATCTACCCTGCTAGGATTTGTTTTTCCAAATGGAAAAAAAATTCAAACTCTCCTAAGAGGCATTTAGCTAAGTCTCTGCTTCCAGGGTGACTGGCAATCCCAACTACACAACTGTTGCAGGGAGGGGCCTTGAGGCCACTGCTGTGGGTTTGGGGTCTTTGTAGCAATTGTGCCCTTTCATGAAGTGGCATTGAGGATCCTGGGGAAGGAAATCCAGGACTGGGGACCCCAGTGCAGGGGTTAGGAAAAGCCAGCACCGTCAACTCTTCATCACGACCCTACCTGCACTGCAGCCGTGGCCAGAGGCTTAGCTAACACGCTCCTAGGCTGGCATGTCTGGGTCTTACTCAGCTTGGAAGTTCTGGGGGCACCAAAGACAGTTTTCAGTCCCAGAAACCCCAGCGCCACCCTGAGGAATACCGACTCTCACTTACAGACGATGGAGCACCAGGCAGGGACTGATGACTTAGGCGTCCTCAGGGCCCCTTCCTACCTCTGCTTAAATGGCCACCTGAAGAGGAGAATGTGGGCAAGCAGGGCTGATCTGAACAGCAGCTTCCTCCCAGCCACCTCGCCACCCTCCTTGCAGCACCACCCCCCCCTTCTCATCATGCACCCAATCTTAGACATTGATCCACTGTCCTCACCTGATGGTTTTAGGCTGATGACCAGTTCCTATTTTGAAACACTCAGACTTCTATGACACTATATAGCAGTACATGGCAACTATTTCCTCTATAGTCTTCATTTCCCACTGGAGATACTATTATACTGTATAAGAGCTACTGGAGAACTACGTGGAAAGGACTCTGGCAGAAAACTTGTTCATTGGGGTTTTCTCTTCGGCAGAGCCAGGGGAGCCCCACAGTCTTTTGTCTCTTAGCACATGGCAATATTTATTTATTTATTTGGAAGATTTTTGCCTCTCGCTTTGTATTTATAGATATTTATAAAAATGTAACCCCACCCTTTTCTTCTGTTAAAAAAATAAAATTTATCTCAGCTTCTCTTAGTGTTTCTTTTTCTGTATGAGTACATAAATCAAAATATGAGAATAAAAGGAATTATGGTAGAAGAGCACTGGGAAAATGTAGAGAAAGCAAAGTCAAAAAAAAATCAGAACTTTAAAATATTCCGGGTTTTTCCCATACACAAACGAACTCAGTAATTTTGACTAATTCAGACAGAATTCTGGAAAACAAAGAAAAAATTTTAATCGTGATTGTATTTCTGATCACTTTAGCTTGCTGTTTCCTTCAAAGAGAGAAAAATTTATTTGAAAAATACCCACAGACATAACAACATCAAGATCCCAGTAACCCTCTGAAGGAAGATGACACATTCTCGGCTCTGGACGAAATAAGGGGAAATGGCCCACAGTCCGGAGAAAATGCAATCACTAGAGACCAGCCATTAGATGAGCCAGATCCTGGAATCAGCAACAGGAACTTTGAAGCAGTTATGATAAATATATTTAAGGATTTAAAAGGAAAGAATGGTACTAAGGAATAAACAGATCAGAGAAAAGAAACAATAATAAAGAACCAAGTAGAAATCAAGAATTGAAAGATATAATATCTGAAATAATAAATTAAGCAGGCTTAACAGTAGACTGAAGATGAAAGAATAGTCACTGAAGATAATAAAGTCAACGCATACTCTAATCTGAAGAAAGAAAAAAATACGTTAAAAAAACCCATCATGACCAGTGTCTCAATGATTTGTGTGGCAGTATCAAACTGTCCAAAATATGTGTAAGTGGAGTTCCAGGAAAGGAACAGAAAAAGTTGAGGAATATTATTTGAAGATATTATGGCTGAAATTTCCCCTAAATTGATGAAAAATGAATGCACTGATACAAGAAATTCATCAAACCTCAAGAAAAGTCAAACTGTGATTTGGGGATGGCTCAGTGGGTAAAAAATCCACCTGCAATACAGGAGACACAGGAGACCCGAGTTTGATCCCTGGGTCGGGAAGGTCCCCTGGAAGAGGAAATGACAACCCACCCCAGTATTCTTGCCTGGAGAATCCCATGGACAGAGCAGCCTGGTGGGCTACAGTCCACGCGGTGGCAAAGAGTCGGACACGACTGAGTAACTAGCACTCATTTCAACACATTGGAATTTTGCAGGGGAAAGGGCATGGGGTCTCCAGATTGCTCTCCAGTGTTTCAGGGGGAAAACATACACATGAGCCTATAGGACAAAACAAATGGCTCAAAATGTAAGCAAGTGGTGAATCTGGGTAAAGAGATTAATATGAGGAGTTTCTTGTATTATTTTTGCCACTTTTCTGTAGGTATGACATATCAAAAGCAAAAGGTCACCGAAACACACACACACTTTATTGTAATCATTCTCCATTTAATATGCGGAAATAGCAGCTCGGGGACATGAAGAGACTCAACCACAAAACTACTAGAAGCTGAATGCAAGTCTACTGACCACAGATATTCCCCATGTTACTGCCTGGCCGGACCAGACATTAACCCATCAACAGATAAGCCCCAGCCCTTACAACAGGCACAGAAGCAGGCCTCCCTCATCCCTTCCGCTTTCTGCCCCCTTCTCCTGTGGCCCACCCGGACTTCCCAGTACCAGCTCCCCCCACACCCATTTGGGTCCCACAGAGCTTGACCTCTCCTCCTCTGTCCCTGTGCCCCCCATCTCCATCTGGGTTGCTCGTCTCCTCCCACAGATGAGCAGAGCTCACTCTTGGGTTTCAATCTTTGGATCCCACCTTCTGCTCCCACCTGTGGGAGCCCTCCCAGCATCCCCCAAATAAAGCAGCACGCCTCCCTCGGGTCTTCCGGCCTCATTTCCCTCCACCGCAAAGAGCAGGCCCTGTGTTCATCTTCCCGGACAGAGTACAGCTTCCACAGGGATGGTCTGTTTTTTTGTTCATTGCTATATATTCGCAGTTCTTAGAATAGCTCTAATAGTTCTTGTTACAGCCTGGCTTGTATGCACCATGCTCAAAATATATTTACTGAATGACTAACTGCGATTCCAGTTATAACTGCAACAGAATTTTTCTGGAAATTAATGAACTGATTCCAGCATGTGTTCATAATAGAGGTGCTCACCGTACAAGGTATTTGGCTGTGAAGTTGCAGTAACTGAGAATGACAGTCTTATGTGAACCCAGTTGTTGCTGTTTAGTGGCTAAGTCACATCCGACTGTTTGTGACCCCATGGAGTGTAGCCCACCAGGCTCTGTCCATGGGATTTCCCAGGCAAGTATACTCGTGTGCTTTACTGGGTTGCCATTTCCTTCGCCAGGGGATCTTGCCAACTCAGGGACTGAACTCATGTCTCCTGCATTGCTGAACCACCTGGGAAGCCCGCATGAGAACCCAGAGCTCCCTAAATTGCGGCAAAGTCCACTCCCTCTAGCAAATGTGGATGCATGCGGGTCTGACTGAGAATCAGGAGCCAACTGGGAAAAGGAAGACTTGGTAACCGTTCACCACATGGAAAAACTGAATTCTGACTTTACAGTATTCAAAACCAAACTCCAGATGATTTAGAGAGGAAACATTCCAAAAATTCCTTAACACTGTAAGAAAAAGATTAGGATATGACCTCACGGTAGAAAAAGCTTCTTAAAGACACCCCCAACTCCCCCAAATCATAAACAATAGGGTATATCCGTTTGATCTCAAAATAAAAAAAGACACACATATGAAAAAGGTGTATGGTGGCATACACAAGAGACAAGTGAACTGGAGGACATCTTCAAAGTCTCCTGTAACTCACTAAGAAAAAGCTACGTGGCTGAACAGAAAGCCAGACCAAGGATGCATGCTGATGATGACTTGCCAGAGAGGGAACCCCATGGTCCAGATGCACACACACACAAAAATGCCCAGACTCCAGCAGTCACAGAAAAGCTCATTAACACAGGGCCATATTCTTCACATATCAGATTAACACAATTTCACCAAAGTCAAGAGTTGCCAAAGATGTGGAGACCAGGAGCTTTTGAAATACTTCCAGTGAGACTGAAAAACTGCTGTTCTGGAGAATACTGGCTCCTGTCAGACCGAGGATGCACACTTTCTCTGACCCGGCACAGGCCACTCCCTGAAGCACTGTTTCTATTAAGAAAACGGTGAGTAAAGCAAAACATCCACTGACGGGAGAATAAAGAAATAAAACATATTGTGTTTATTCTGCAGAATACAGTGGTTAGAGAAGTAACCAGATCTGTACATACCAGTATAGAGCCCCAAGATACACACAGTAAGTGCGAAGTCAAAATAGACCGATGCAGCGGCCATCTGTAAAACGCCAGAATGATACCGTTCCTTGATGATACCAGGCGGCCATGTGAAGGATGGGTGGGTGTGTGGGCCTGTGGTGCTGGTCGCCTCTGCGGAGAACAGGAGGCAACAGGGCAGTGATGGCTGCTTAGAGGAACTTTGCTTCCATCTCAGTGAGTTATTAGAAAAAAAAAGGAGGGGGTTAGTTACTAGTTCTGGAGGGTGGGGAAGTGGGAGTTTATTATTTGTCCTTTTCTGATGACTTTCCAGCTGTCTGTCTGCAGTGAGCTTCCTGTGTGCGCGACCACGTGCTCCGTCCCAGGACCATGGGCGGCCCTGCACACACTGAGGACCGCATGATCCTAGACCTGACGTGCGTCTCAGCGTGACTTTAGCCTTAAGTGACAGACAGACTCGGTCTTACCCTCTTGTGAGCCAAGGCTCATAGCATTCATCGACATGACTATTTATAAGCAGAACTGCATGGAAAACACTTTCTCCATGGAGACGAGGACTTCAAGAGGGACCCAACTGTTGCACAGAATTTCAGTTCAGTTCAGTCGCTCCGTCGTGTCTGACTCTTTGTGACCCCAAGGACAGCAGCATGCCAGGCTTCCCTGTCCATCACCAACTTCCTGAGCTTGCTCAAACTCAGGTCCATGAAGTCGGTGATGATAACCCAAATCCCTTTTCGCTAGCACCATCTGGTGGAAAAGAGACGAAACCTCATCTTGAATAAAACCCCACTGCTATGAAGCAAGTCAGCAACCGTGTGCATTCTTAAGCACCTTGTTCAAACTAAATTCTTCAGCCCAAAGGTTAGATATGAAAGGTCTGCTCTTTTTGTTTCTCCTGCTTTGATTGCCTCTTTGAAAAATTCTGTAATAGACGATGGTTCTTCCTCACTATACTGTTCTGCAACTACAAGCCACATTCATCTGTATCTCAAACCCTCCAGAGTCCACAGTTACAACAGTTGATTTCCATAGTAAACATTTAGTGTCGTTTGCTTTCACGTAAACAATGATAGTAGGTTTCCTTTAAAGGACTATAACATACTGTCACACAAATATGGAGTGGAAATTACTAGTTCCCTCTTCCAAGCACTGGATGAAGACAGAAAAAAAAAAAAATACAGTATCTTACCAAGAGTCAAGGAAACAGGTTAGATTTTTCAGACATTAAAGAAAAACATTAAAAAAAAAAAAAGATGTTAAAAAGGCAAAAAAACCCAAAAACCCCCAAGACCATAGTAACAGGGTTATTCATGCCCCAATTCAAGATACTGAGTTCCCTCATCCATTTACAATACAGAGAGCTTACTGAGCAGGGTGGTAAAATTACCCCGGAAAATTCCAACTGTACCTGCACCAAAAAAGTCCATTTTTGATGGTTTTCCATTAGTGTTTCACATGGCTCTGATTCCACTCGAGTTTTATAACCTGTTGTAACGGGCAGCTTTTTAACTGCTTCCAAGTCTGCATTAGCAGAAGATGAAAGTAAAGTCAGAGGCACTCCCTCAGAGGCTCCCATTTGTTAAGATCTCCATGCAGATGATTTAGATTTAGGGAGTTTTGCTCACCCCGGCCAGGTGGCCCTGCAGGTTCACACACACACACTGGGCAGTTGGTTTCCCCTTGCCTCCTTTCTCAAAGTTTAGGATGAAGACAGTCATCCCTGTGTTAGGGCTGACGGACGTGAGCTCAGACCTGCTCAGAGTTGCTGGGAACGAGCACTTGAGGTCGGTCAGAAAGTAATCCAACAGGCTCCGCATGTAGGCACCATGACTCACAACTAAGACACTGGCCGCTAGGCCCGGGGTGCCGCTGTCCGAGTGAAATGTGGAGGCACAGTTTTTCCCTAAAGGAAATATCTCTGCCAGGGAGCTTTCCAGAAAGCTGCTCGGGGCTTCCTGGGAAACCTCTTCGTTTTGACCGGCTTCTTTCAGGATCAGTTGACAAAGAAATTCAAAAAAGTCTTTTCCACGCATTTTCAGCTGCAATGAAAGAAAAAAAAAAGGTGAAATAAAGTGACATTAATGATGATCTTAAGACATACACAGGTTTCCCTGCTGGCTCAGATGGTAAAGAATCTGCCTGCAATGCAGGAGACCCGGGTTCAATCCCTGGGTCAGGAAGATCCCCTGAAGAAGGGAATGGCAACCCACTCCAGTATTCTTGCCTGAAGAATTCTACAGACAGAGGAGCCTGGCGAGTTACCATCCATGGGGTCAAAGAGTTGAACACAATTGACCGAGTAACACTTAGGATATCAACAGAACCGATTTTTCTGTAAGTCAGTAATACTACAGAAGCAGATGAAACTCTATTTCTATTCATTCAATCAGTACTTCCACTGACACTAGTGAGTAAGTGCCCAATATATTTCTGGAACCATGAGAGCACTCTGGGGGCAAAGGTGAGTAAGACACAATGCCTAACTCCTGACTTGAAGCAAACAGAAGGTCGTGAAACAGCGTCACCTAGGAAACTGCATCCAACACTTCTGAAGTTCAATGACAGCAAGGATGAAAAGCCGTCCCTCGCTAAACTCATATGAAGTCCTTACAAGGAAACTATGAAAATTAAAAACAGGGAGGAAGATGATCACCCATAACACAACTCAGCAGCAGAACACTCCAGGGGCTACGATGTCACCGCGAGGGGTGGGGGCGGGGAGGCGTGACGACCCTGCGCCCGAGTCTATCGGCTGCCCGCCCTCCTGAGCAGCACACACCTGCTTCACTGACCCCCGCCCCCGTCACTGCAAAGACTGCCGCTCCCCGTCCTTAACGAGCCCATCTAATAACCCATTTCCTCAAATCCATGATCAGAAATGATGCCAAATTAATAAACGAGATGGACAGGACAGATTAAAAAGGGGGGAAAATACGTTATCGTGCAGAGTTGTTTTGTGAACCAAACAACTTGCAAATTGCTTAGCTAAAATTCAGAAACATCTCGCTCACAGGACAAGTCAGGTTTCAGCTGCTCGAATGTCGACAAGCTTGTGGACATGGCCACTTTCCCCCTGGGCTGTGTACCTGGTCCAGGGTCTCTCCTCCGGGTGGTGTGAACGCTGGGCACTCCTGCCCTGCCGCTTTGGCCATTGCCCTCAGCTCGCTCAGCGGCCTGCCTTCTGCGGCCCCATATTTCTGCAATGATCCAACAGACAAAAGTGCCTCAAGGGGAATTTGCAATACACAGACAATTAAGTACATGTTTACGGCACATTTTCAGCTTACTTTATCCTATCTCCTCTGAAAAGATGCAAACCCAGATCCATGTGACTTCAGAGCTTGTTAGCTGTTTAGGCTCTTAAAAATCAAGCCTTAGCAAAATGCACAAGTCACAGAGGAAATACCAATGGCCAAGAAATATGGGAAATCTACCTTCTCAGGAATCCATAGTAAGAAAGACTAAAATGACACCTTTCATAAGTCATTAAATCAGAAGACTAAAAAGACCACTAACAGCCAGTGTTGATGTAGGAGGATCAGAGGCTGGGAAGAGAACTTTTCACTTTTAAACTCTTCTGTACTAACTCCTCACAAGTATGCCTTGCTTTTATAATTTAAGATGCCTCTTGCCAATGATTTTAATGATTAAATAAGACACTATTCACGAGAGTAAGTAAGAGTAATTGCCACACAGTAGATTCTTCATGTAATAGCCAATTTCACGTCCCAAGCAGGAAGGCATTTGATTTCTAGCCATGGAATAAACTGAGTTGCTGTACTGATATTTTATAGTAGAAGAACAACATATAAGTAAGCTATTAAAACTTACCCTTTCTCGAAGTCTTGAATCATACTTTACTGTCATATCTCTGCAAAATTTGCTCTTCTCCAAAATCCCATGCATGGTCTGCAAATAAAAAAGACAACCACTTCTTTTCTCATAAAAATAATCCTTATTGGGGAATCTCCTAGCAAGCCAATGATCAGGGCATGCCTGCTTCCATTGCAGGGGTCACTGTTCAGTTCCTAGTTGGGGAACTAAGGTTCTGCATGACATGCACCCCATCCCCCCGGAAAAAAAATTATTCTGGGAGGGCTCGGGATGATATCATAGGAGGACCCTCAACTCACCTCCTCCCAAGGACAAGGAAAACCCTAAAAGGCTAACAGTAGATTTTCTAGTAGAAATCTTACAGGTCAGAGATAGTGGTGTGACATATTCAAAGTGCTGAGAATTCCAGCTAAGAATACTCTACCCAGCAAGGTTGCTCAGAATTGAAGACAAGATCAAGATTTTTCCAGATAAACAAAAGCTAAAGGAGATCATCACCATGAAACCAGCCCCACAAGAAATATTTACAGGGCTTCTTTAAGCTGAAAAGAAATGGCACTGATCAACAGTAAGAATACATGAAAGCAAAAATCTTATTGGAGAAGGTATATATATTAATGTAATAAAGGTTGTAGATCAATCATTTATAAAACAAAGTTATTTACTCACAAATACATACATGTGTCAGATATACACACACACATATATAACATACACATTTATAATTTTCTCCCTCCCTGTTTCTTATTTATGCTTTGTTCCAAGAAACTTTTATAAAGACTTTCCTCCTGTGTTTTCCTACAGAAGTCCCATAGCTTTAGCTTTCAGACATGTTCTATGATCGGCTGCAAGTTAGTTTTTGTGTAGTTGTGTGAGTTAAGAGTCACATGTCATGTTCTTTCAGATGGCTGGCCCATTGTTTCAACACCTTTTATGGAAAAGACCACCCTTTCAACCACAGAATTATCTTGGCATCTTTGTCAAAGTCCAACTGACCAAAAACACTGAATAAAAAAGCAGGACCATGTAAGTGTGGGTCCCTCAACTTGTGCTTGAAAGAGAGTCTTTATTTCACCTTAATTTTCAAAAGCACTTTTGAGTTGTCATTTCTTCAAAGTATCTTTTACCTTCACACTCACCCCACCTCTCTTCCCTGTTTCCCTTTTGAGACTTCAACTGTGTGTAATACTGCACTGCCTGGTACCGTCCCACAGTTCAGAGACTCTTCATTTTTCCTTTTCCAGCCTTTTTTCCTTCCACAGTTAATTATGGAGTGTTCCGTTTCCATGTCTTCCCATTCACTGACCTCTTCTTCTACAGTGGCTAACCTACTGCTAACTCCACCCTGTGAAATGCTCATTTCAGAACACTGTACTTTTCATCTCTAGAAGACGGAGTTGCTTCTGCCGTCTCCTACTTCTCCCCTCATGCCGCTCCTCCGAGGGCAGTTTAGCCTCACTGTGAAGGGGGGACACGCTCTCTGTATTCAGCAAAGCCTCCACTGTGCTGCGGGAGCTCTAACGCCTCCCCACATTGTGTGGGCCCCAGGAATCGACTGGACAACTGCACCCCAGGGACTGATCTCCCCCGGAGTCTGCGGTTCCAGCCACACCTGTGCAGACTAACTGTTCACCAGAGACTGATGAGGACTTCTACACACGAGTCTAGAGTCTTCTCTGTGCATTTCTCTCTCCAGCACTCTGCCCCACAGATTTCAGTTACTTAAGCCTTCCAAATTCCAAGCTTTGTCCCCTCAACTCGGAGACCACTGACCTCTAGTTGGCTGCTTTTGCAGAAGTCTGGGGATCACTTCAGTCAGAAAACCATGACAACTGAGGGTTCATCCCCTTTGTTTCACTCCATCTGAGATCGCAGCCCACTACCTGAAAGCAGTTGTCTCCCAGGTTTTGTCTTGTTTTCTGGTTGTTTGTTGGGGGAGGCTATATTCCAGCCCTGTTATTCCCCCATGTTAGTCACCAAAGTTTCCTTCCCTTAGCTTTCAGAAGTTGATGTGGTTTTTTCAAACCTCTGGGATTGTTTTTATAGTAATGTGTTCCCTAAAGATATTTCCCACATCTTTTATTTCTTTATAGCAACATAACTGCTTTTTAAGCTCTGAGTTCCAATATCTAATGTCTCAGTCATTAAATCTCTGTCGTGTTTCCACTGGGTTTCTCTCACAACACCCTCTTTGCCTTTTTTTTGGCATTTTATGAGACATTCCCCCCCAAGCTGCTCTGACTAAATTACCAAAATAAAATAAAATATAAAAGTGAAATAAAAAGAACTTCTGTCAGTGAGGAAAGGGGATGATGTTTGTGTGCGATTTAATTCTCTATGAACTCTGGGAGGAAATTTCTCAAGGTTACAACTGTTGAAACTTTGACTCACGAGCCTCATCCTTGACTAAACTTACCTGCTTTGTCCTTAGAAGGTCACTGGAGAAAACATGAGTAAACTTCACATCTTTAAGAAATATACCAGCAGCAGCTGCTTGTTTAAATCCGGTTTCTGAAAGAGGCTCATCTATTCCTTGTCCTGCAGTATTAAGAGAAGGAACAGTAACGTTCAAATATATAACAGATGCAAATAAAAATCACACCTAAGAGAATATAAAGAGCATCTATCTATACTTTATCAAAAGACTTCCTTGAGTACTTTCCACGTAACTTTTCAGAAAACTAAAAGCAAGCAAAATTAAGCTATAATCCCTACAGAGGTTCAGGTATCCAAGTGTTTTCCAGAAGAATGTCTGCCTGACGGGAACTGGTGGGTGATGAGACTGCCTTCAGTGCCCCTGCCCTGGACCGCCCACCACTCTACCAGCCTGTTTCATTAGTGCTGCCTCTGACCTACCTTCTTGGCCCAGCTGCTGTATTTGGGTGGTTAGATCATCGCCTAGAGAAGTTTTCCTTCTTTATCTCCACCGTTCAAATTCAGTAACATACAGTACTACAAGTCATTCTCCATAAAGGCCGACAAGCCTTCTACCCACTTAGAGCAAACATCAGTTCAGCTAGTGACACCACACATAGGACAATAACCCATCGTGAATGAGGGTCAGTGGAAACAGTGGTAACAGACTAGAAGTTCAGACAGAACTTCAGAAATCAGCAGAGACTGCACACTGAATCACAAAAACAAGCAACAACAAGTCCTCAAAACCCAGACAGGTTGCCAATGCAAGGGACACAGGTTTGATCCCTGGTCTGGGAAAATCCCACATGCCTCCAGGCAACTAAGCCTGCATGCCGCAACCACTGAAGCCAGCACAGCAATGAAGACCCAGTGCAGTCAAAAAATAAATTTAAAAAATAAGGCAAGGAAACGGATTCTTCCTTCATAACTTCCAGAAGGAACCAATCTGCTGACGCCTTGATTTTAGCTCAGAGACACAGGTTTCAAATTCTGACTACCAGAACTGTAAGAGAATAAATTTGTGTTGTTTTAAGCTACAAAAAAAAAAAAAAAAAAAAAAATACAGGTTTCTAAAGGAACTAAACACATCTTTTAACAATGAAAAACGGAATTGCTGTGGAGGAAAAAAAATATCCCTCAGTGGACAAAAGGAAACTCATTAAGCTGAGAAGCTTCACAAACCCAAAGGTAAGGGTGTGCCCCCCCCGCCCACAGATACAAGGAGATAAGAGCACATCTCAGACGTGTTAGAGACACGGAGGAAGGACAGGATTCCTAACTACAGCTAGTGGGAACTCCAGAAAGAGAGAAAATGGAGAACAGGAAGTATGAAACAGAACAGGAAGTGCGAAATGGAGAACAGGAAATGTGAAATGGAGAACAGGAAGTGTGAAACAGAACAGGAAGTGCGAAATGGAGAAGAGAAAATGTGAAACGGAGAACAGGAACTATGAAACAGAACAGGAAGTGCGAAATGGAGAACAGGAAATGTGAAATGGAGAACAGGAAGTGTGAAACAGAACAGGAAGTGCGAAATGGAGAAGAGAAAATGTGAAACGGAGAACAGGAACTATGAAACAGAACAGGAAGTGTGAAATGGAGAACAGGAAATGTGAAATGGAGAACAGGAACTGTGAAACAGAATAGGAAGTGTGAAATGGAGAATACAAAGTATGAAATGGAGAACAGAAATCAGGAAAGACATAAAACTACAGATAAGATGTACACTGAGAGGGATAAATTATTAAAAAAAAAAAATACCCTGCCAGATATAGTAAAGAGAAACCATAGGAAACCAAAATAAAAAGATTTTAAAAACAGCTACAGAGAAAGACAGATAGGACACCATGGGATATGATGGGACACCATGGACTTGATGGGATACCCAGCATGGGACACCATTTGGCTGAAAGAAGATCTCTGGACAGGAGCAATGGAAGCCAAAAAAAAAAAAAAAAAACCCAGCAAGTAATAGCTTCCAAAAGAACCATCAGCCTAGAACTGGACTAAAAAAGACTAAAGAGAATAAAAACAGAACTACCTGGAATAGAACTGATTGAAACTATCTTTACCACCAACCAACTTACACAAGAGGACTTCTCAGAAAAGATGCTCCAGGAATGAAGGTCTGAGATGCGAAAGAAATGGTGACAGGAGAAACTGGCAAACACAGCTGTAAATTTATCAAACACTAAGTAAAATAATAATGCCTAGGTTGCACAGGTGAAAAAGGCCAGGAGACTAAAACAACAGCACATGCCATCGCATTTTTCAGGAGAGAAGATATTTATCTCATACTTTAGTAGGCATGAATGGTAATGATATAAAGACAGCTATTAAAAGAACAGACATGGCTTATGTCAAGGCCAGAAGGCAAGGTAACAGTGGGTTGGATAAGGAAAAGAAAAGTAGGCACCTAAGAAGTAAAGCTTAGTGAGAAGGAAAAGATTAGAAAAAGAAGGAAAGAAAGAATCACAACAGAAAAATCCAAACACACCAGAAACCAGAGTCAACATGGACAAACCACTCTCACCAGTTAACAAAAAGACTGCTTTTTTTTTTTTTTTAAGAGAACCAAAACCAGCTGCCTGCCATTTACAAGGTAACACTTAAGACACCAGTACCCAGCAAGGCTGAAAAGGAAGGCATGGGAAAATACACACCAGGAAAATTTCAACCCCATATAGCTGGAGCTGTCATATCACTCCCAGAAATGCATGACTCTGTGACAGAAGTCTTATTAAGGATTGTGAAGATCACTATAAACAATGTTCAATTCACTGGGAAGACTGGAGCAATCTTTAAAATTGTATGTGCCTAATAAAATAGCCTCGAAGTATATAAAAGCAGAATATATAAAGCACAAAATGAAGGTATTTAAGGATGAACTGGCCATCACAGTGGGAAATTCAATATATCTCATGCATAAACTGACCCCTTAGGTCATATAGGCACATGAGTAAATTTACAAAACTAGGAAAGTATGGGAAGATTTGAATGACAAAATCAAGGTTAATGATTTGAAATAAAATTCCAAACCCAACAATTAGAAAACAAAGATTTTTCTCTAACATATAGTAGATTTATAAAAACTGACCATGCTAACCAATTTCAAAGACAGATTACCAAATAAACCATATTGTCAAAACAGAAAGCAATCACACTGTAAGTCAATCACAAAAGATAAAGAACAAAACCAAAGAGCCCACTCATTTGGAAATTTAAAAAGCAGTTCAAAATAACTTACAGGTCAGTGAAGAAATCATAATGGAAATTTAAGACACTTGGTACTGAATACTTACTAGATTACTATAAATCAAAACTGTAGGCGTGCAACAAAAATGGTACTTAAAACCATATAAGCTTGAATGCTTACAGAAATTAAAAGAAAAAGAAGGTGGCTGTAGCAGAAGAAACTAAACATCTAACTTCCAAAGTTAGGAAAAGAACACAAAACAAATCTAAAAAAACAGGTCATGAACATGGAAACTTTTATTCATGTTCTACTGTCAGTTTCAAATGAAATGAGACAAGTCAGCAGGGCCCATGAACAAACAAGGTAATGAGTCCTGAGGATGCTCTGGGTGGGGCCCAGGTCAGTGGGAAACAGAGACTGGTTTCCAGCAGGAGGCAAGCACGTGGGGTATTAAAAATCAGCTTCTGCAAACACCAGATGTCTCTAGCCCCAAAATATAAAACTCAACGCTTGTATCATCAGAGCACAGAAATAGCATGTCTAGCTGAAAGATATTCTTCAGAAGCCAGACCAGCTGGATCACAGGGAGATTAAAAGATCTGAACCCAAATTAACAGAACAAGCTGGGGCTAGGGGGTGGGGGGGTATAGTAAGAATAAAGTAACAACCCCATGTGAGAACAGAAATTCTCTTTTTAAACTATTTTTTTGTTACTACTAAAAATAATACATCTTAGCAAGAAAAATACCATTAACACCAGCCAGTAAATTTTTGTTTCCAAATATGAAGTCATTTTAAACCCTGGCAGATATATTTGAAGACAATTAGACCCAATATAACTCCTTAATCAGCTGAGAGGTTGCTTTGAAGCTGCCCACAAACAACTTGGAGCTGGTCTTCACATCCAATTCATTCAAGAGACTTACTCCTCTTGAGTACCATCTACTCTGATCATATTTCTGTGATCATATGCTTTAATCCTGTAATCCCAGGTCACAGTCCAGACCTGCCCCCAGTCCGTCCTACCCCATCGGATCTCTTTAACCTGCATTTCACATGAACACGAACACAGAGAACTAAAGTAAAAGTCAGAGAATACCAACCTTGAATTATTTTCTCCTTGTTAAGTCTTGTTTCTCCACTAAAACAGAAAGACAGGGAGAAAGCGTTTATTATCAAATTAGGTTACATTTGAAATGAGGAAAAAAACGCCTGACATTGAAAGGTCATGATATTTGTAAAGACAGCATATTGTACATACGTGAGAATCTAACCTGTAAAAATGACATTTATTCTAAACTACTACTTGCAGTTGTCTATTCTATGTACCAGACAGATGAGCCACAAATTTCAAACTGTTCCAAATTAAAACGTATAGATAAATCTCAAGTGAATTGAAGGCAGAGAACGCTATTTCTCAAGGTATATGTACAGATACACAATGGAATGTCACTCAGCCATAAAAAGGAATGAAACTGAGCCAGTTGTAAGTGATGTGGATAAACCGAGAGCCTGTCATACAGAGTGAAGTAAGTCGCAAAGAGAAAAACAAATATTGTATATTAACACATATATATGGAATCTAGAAAAAAGAATTGATGCATCTCCTCGCAGGGTAGGAATAGAGAGAAAACGCATCTGTGGTCATGGTGGGGGGTGGGGGTGGGGGTGGGAAGATGAATTGGGTAGCACTGGGATACACACACTACCATGTGTACAACAGCCAGCCAGAGGGAAGCTGCTGCATAGTGCAGGGAGCGCAGCTCAGTGACAACCTAGACAGGAGGGACGGGAGGGAGGCAATGTATGTACACATGTATCTGACTCATTCTGTTGTACAGCAGAAACTAACAAAGCAGTTATACCCCAATTTTTTAAAAAAGTGTATGTACAGACAGAAAATTTCTGTTAAATCATCTTCTTAAATATGTTGACCATAACTACTTCCCCAGGCATCAGGACCAAAGAGGGCAGCCAGTCCATCCATTCTCCTGCTTGGCTAAGCAAGCAGGTCCAGGGGACCACAAGCGGAGCGGAAAGGGGTACAGGCACCCACAGCCCCCACCCTGGTTCCTGAGTCCTTGAGTGGCCCCAGCTGCTCCGCTCTGCAATGCTAAGCAATTACAAAACCAAACCCAGCCCATTCCGAAGCAACCAGCAGAGTGACAGGATGAGAAATACTGTCACAAAATAACTGGATTGAGGCTGGACAGGGGAGGGCAGGGGCGCACTGGTGTTCTATGGGGGCATATTTTGCTTTCAAATCACCTTATAAACATCACAGAGACGCAATCTAGCAACAGAATTCCCCCCTACCCCCGCCAAAAATGTGCACAAATATTTACTTTTACAGCTTTTAAATGTTTGTTAACAAACCAAACATTTCTCCAGAGGTTTGTACAAATCCTTGAAGCAACTGGTTATAGCTAGCTTATTTGGGGAGTGGGAAAGAAAAGAGGGTGGCTAGAATAGGTTTCCTATTAATCCACTTCCCTAACCAAAGCTTGGCTTGTAGCAGCCACAGGGAAGGTCAGGGGAGTGGAAAGGTCAGAGGAGTATATTTTGAAGGAGTCAGGAGTAACAGTGCTCATCTTCAAAATCTGCAGTGTGATTCACTTCCAAGACAGATATCCGACTCTGCAAGAATCCCAAGCCTTATGACAAGAAGCCAAGTCTGATGACTGGCCATTTATAGGCCCTCAAACACGCACCGTTCTTTTGGGGGATGATCACACTGTTCTTCACTTTAAAAGACATTTTATTTTTAGTTATGGTTTATGCTCAATAGTGCTTCTCTAGAAACCATGTAAGATAGCTTAATTTCCTGATCACATCCTTTTAAATAATTCAAATTCAACAGACAAGTACTTGGGTTTGCCACAAGAGAGACAAATTATGGGACATTAGTGTACAACTGGGGCGAGTTGTCAAAGTAGATATGCTCTGGTGTACACAAGAATGGAGTGTACTCTCCCACTATTCAACCATGAATACACAGCCTTACAGGGATTCCTCCACACCAATGAATTCATTTGAAAATAGAGAAGTTTGCAAGGGCTAAGAATGTGAGGACATTCACTGGATGGTTGGGTGGGAGTTAGGGAATGTAAAATACCCAATTCATGATACATTTGTGTCTATATTAGATTAGCCCTAGCTGCATAGGCTCTTCCAATGAATCAATCCTACTCCCAGAAAACACACATCACAGGAGCGTAACAATTACATGTATCTTTATAAGAGTTTACAGATGACCCAATATTCAACTTGCCTGCTCTATTAGAACAAAACAATGATTCGCATTCAATGAAAACTAAGTAACTGCCAAAAGAGGCAGAATTAAAAAAAAAAAAAATCAGTGTTGCTGTCAATACCTATACTAATTCATTATCTTTCAGGAATTAAAAGTAAATTAAATTTAGTTTGTAAAAATGTTTAAAGAGCTAGCTAAAAATGGAAATGAAATGGGATGGTTTTGCAGGCAACTAATTGCAAACACCTACAAGAACATTTCAAGGGAACGAGAGGCCTTTCTGCATTTCTTGGGGTTTTCAACAATGCTGCTCTAAGATCATGAGAAACTATAGCTCAATCAGATGAGTAGACTTGAAGTCTGAAATCTGGGGTATTCTGTTCCAACAATGATACACACTGGCACGCTTACGTTCAAGGATGCTGATGAAGAGCAACATGCTGACAGTAACAGCACAAGATTCATAAAGGGTTTGGCTGAGTTTAAATTGCAGTTAAAAAGTTTTCTTCCATTATCAGAAGAGTCACCATTCAATAAAAATTCAGTTCAGTTCAGTCACTCAGTTGTGTCCGACTCTTTGCAAACCCATGGACCGCAGCACACCAGGCCTCCCTGTCCATCACCAACTCCCGGAGTCTACCCAAACTCATGTCTATTGTGTCATCCAACTATCCAACCATCTCATCCTCTGTCATCCCCTTCTCCTCCTGCCTTCAATCTTTCCCAGCATCAGGGTCTTTCCAATGAGTCAGCTCTTCTCATCAGGTGGCCAAAGTATTGGAGTTTCAGCTTCAACATCAGCCCTTCCAATAAACACTCAGGACTGATCTCCCCTAGGATGGACTGGTTGGATCTCCTTGCAGTCTTCACCAACACCACAGTTCAAAAGCATCAATTCTTTGGCGCTCAGCTTTCTTTATAGTCCAACTCTCACATCCATACATGACTACTGGAAAAACCTTGACTAGATGGACCTATGTCGACAAAGTAATGTCTCTGCTTTTTAATATGCTGTCTAAGTTGGTTATAATTTTCCTTCCAAGGAGCAAGCACCTTTTAGCATCTTGTTTCTTTTCTTGAAAGAATCATCAATTTTTAGCTTTGAGAATTCTGAAGGAGGAAACTAACTTTACCCTAGCAATTATTTCAACACTTTCTCTGTAATTTCTTATGGATGCATGTATGCTCAGTGGCTAAGTAGTGTCCAACTCTTTTTGACCCCATGGACTGCAGCCTGCCAGGTTCCTCTGTTCATGGGATTTTTCCAGGCAAGATTACTGGAGTGGGTTGCCATTTCCTCCTCCAGTGGATCTTCCCGACCCAGGGATCAAACCTGCATCTCCTGCATTACAGGTGGATTCTTTATCATTGAACCACCAGAGAAGCCCTTTCCCATGAACAGAGCAGAACAAAGCAAAGCATACTGTTCTTATCACTTTTCAGTCAGATCACAAGAAGTAAAAAGTAGCTTCTGAAATGGCTGGTGATAGTCAAGCAATCCACAAACACTAGGTTTTAATTCTAAAATAGGAGGCAGAAGGGCAAAGCAGTTAAGAGGATGGGCCACAGTACTGCCGCCTCAGTTTAAACTCCTTCCCCAACTCATCAGGTGATTTTAAGCAAGTCACATGACCTCTGTGTCTGTTTGCTCATCTGCAAATTGAGAGGCCCTCTTTACCTCACGGGATGGCAGTCAGAATTTAATTACAACAGTACCTGGCAAATACTAACTCATTAAGACTCATTTTTAAGTTAATTCCTCAAAGGATTTCTTTGAGGAAACAACTTTACACCTTTCAAGCACTTAAGAAGGGAGGAGGGGATAAAATATACATTCATGTAACAATTATCTAAATAGGGATCAGCTTGGTTTAGCCTAGATTTTCTATGGCTTCTGGGCTTCAATTTTATGTCAGGCACTGGGTCAGGCATCTAGAAAGTGCTCCAAATTAAAAGGAAAGTGCAATCAAGACTAGTTCCTGCTCTGTTACGGCCTAGCTAAAAGTCCTTCGAAGGTCACACGATAGTCACAAACCATTCTATAAAATGCAGAGGAATGGGGTGGAGAAAGGATCTCCATTTCTAACTTGGCCATTAAAATTCTGTGAGTCCTAAAGGGACAACTTCAGATGACAGCTGAGATAATCTTCCTATTAAGGAAGAACAGGACCAAAAAAAGTCAGCAACTAAAGGCAGGCTTGACAAGGTTAGATCATTCTGATGTTCCTTGCAAGCTCCAAGAAGTCAAAAATGGAATCTTAGTTACCGACAACCCAGTCCTCTGCTACACAGAACCCACTCAGAATGCTGGTTCCATTAACCACACACACATACTGGAGGACTCGCTGCATTTTTATCAGAGTTGTCCTTACAGAAACGAAAGTTCGTTAATTCTCATATATGCTCCATTCCCCCCCACCCCCGTGCTACGCACCTGACCTTCCTCACATTTAATGATCACACTAACCCAGTGGTGTGGGGCCCGTCACTATCCCCATTTTATAAATCAGGAAACTGAGGTCGTGTAAATTAAGTCGGTTAAAGGAAGCCCAGGTTACAAGGCTCCCAAGTGGAGCCCAGATTCCAATCTATGTCGCCCTTGCTTGAAAAATCTGTGCTCCTGACCGCCCTGAACTCAGTTAACACCGGGAAAATATAGAGTCGAAAAGGAAAAGGAAGGCATGGCAAGACATGTCAGCATTTGGCCCCTATAACGTACGTTAAAAAATATTTGTTGAAGGCGGTGCAGGCGGCTGAGAGCAGGGCGAGGAGCACCACCCTCCCCCGCCCCCACCCCCAGCTCCTCCCCCAGTGATCGGAGCTCTGCGGGGAAGAAGAGAATCTCAGACCCGAGCCTGGGGGACCGATGGGACAGAGTGGGCGCAGAGCCTGCAGGGGAAACTTCAGCCCCGGGCCAGTCCACGCTGCAGACCCTGGGAGCCCAGCTGGGGGCAAACGCGCCGCCCGGGAGGTGCGGGGACTCGACTGTGTCTTCGGATTCAGCCGCCCCGCAACTGAAGCGACTTAGCAGCAGAAGCAGCAGCAGCAGCTGGGGTGGGATGGGGTGGGGTGGGGAAGGGGACCTTGACCTCACTCCTTCCGACGTCCCTGTCCCCACGTACTGGGACACCGATGACATCTGACCCCTGGCCTTCTGCTCGGCGTCGCTGGGCCAGGAGAACCGGAAGGGGCTAACTCACGGGGAACATCCAGAAATCGCCCAGCCGAGCCGCGGGGGAACACACGGGACAGGACTGGCGGGGTGGGTGCGGATCCTCGACCCCCCCGGCCCAGCCCCGCAGAACGCCACGGAAGGGACAGGGCAGCCCGCGACGGCCATACTCACTGCCGGACCACGGTCAGAGCGAAGCGCGTCATGCCGCCCACGCCCGGAGGCAGAGGAGCAAGGCCCGCAGCGCCGCCAGAACCCGCACCCGCTGCCTGCACTGCGCCCGCCGAGCCCCGCCGCTTCCGCACCGCGCCGCCGGCCGGCTTCGCAGCTATAGGTGAAGGCGGCCTCTATGTCACTCCCCGCCCAGCCAATCAGGGAGGCGGGGGCCCCGGCAGGTCGCGAAGACTGACGGGCGGCCAGATCCCGCCCAGGGCCGTGGCGCGTGCGCCGCTGCGCGCAGGCCCGTGATTGGAGCGCAGCAGGTGCTGCGGCCCCGCCCCGGACCAGGCAGGCGAGTCGCGCCCGGGCAAATCCAGGGGCCGGAGGCTCCGCGATGATAAGACTGCCGCAGCTCCGATTGCGGTTAGTCTGATTGGAAGGTGGAGTGCTGCCAGCAGTCCTGCTTCGTGGATGTACAGCTCCAGACACGTTCGGTCCCAGGGTTTCTGTGACCCGCTGGCACTGGGGGCGTGGGGTCAGCAGCGTGCTTAGACCCACCCGGCTTCAGCCCCCAGCTCCGCCTAGACTAACCTGCTCCGGGCGCGAAGTCTAGGCTTGGCCCCTGGCAGCCCTATCTGGACTAGGCCTCCTGCTTCGCCTGCAGGGCCCGATTTTTACCAAAAATCCTGCGAAGCCACTTGCTGGAGAATCCTTCCACCCTTGATGTCTAATCAAACTCCTCTTCCTCCATTCTGTTAATAAAATCACGTTCCCCTCCGTCCCCGTTCCGCCAATATCTCACCTAGTTTCTCATGGTCATATTTTCCGTTCTCTACCTCATTTTCTATTCTATCCTTCACCCTGCACCCTTGGCTATGCATGTGTGCTCAGCTGTGTGTAATTCTTTGTGATCTTATGCACTGTAGCCCGCCAGGCTCCTCGGTCCATGGAATTTTCCAGGCAAGAATACTGGAGTAGGGTGCAATTCATTTCCTTTTCCAGGGGATCTTCCCGACCCAGGGATTGAACCTGCGTCTTTTGCAATGCAGGCAGATTCTTTTCCGCTGAGCCTCCGGGTAGCCCACCCTTGGCTATAAATTTCCATTTGTCCTTGTGTTCAGAGTTGTATTCACTTGTCAAATAAATCAAACATCTTTTTAAAAAATTAGCTTTATAATATAAGAGGAGAGAATTGTTTTGGAAAAATTTAGAAAATTAAAATAATATGAAATTTTTAATTATCCAAGAACTACCTATAAAAATCGTGTATGTTTTCATAAACTTGGAGAATCAGGGAAAAAAAACAGTTGAAAAATGAGAATCTTTGAAAGAATGGACATTATTCTGCATTATTCATTCAAGAGTTCAGAGATTACAGTTTATAAAATGAACAAGGAATTATTTAAACTTTGTTTAGATATAAGCTAGAAATGACCACTGATAAACTTTTGTTGAGAATATATAACATGCTGTTTGTTTGTTTGTTTTAATAAAAAAGGATGCTTTGTTGTGACAACTCATATGATAGAATTGAATTAGTCAGGATAGGCCAAGTTATGGTAACAAATTAATCCTGGGATTTCCATGGCTTACAACATAAAAGTTTTATTTTTCTCTCATGCTACATGTCTGACATGGATCAGGAAGGGGCTTTACTCCACAAAGTCCTAAGTTAACAGTTAACAATGACCTCCTTACATGGATTCACAATAACTAGGGCAGGAAGTGAGAACAAATGAGGATGTTGAAACAGTTTTCAGATACTTCATTCAGTGTCCAAAGCTACTCACATGACCCTCTTTAACTGCAAAAGTGGTAGGAAAAGTGAGGAACATATGAGTGTTCAGTGTGTGGACAATGCCGTCCATACAGTGTGTGTCCAAGTCTCCATGGGTTATGCCTTTGGTCCTCTTCCATTCTCCACCATGCTGTCTCCCCAGTGATCCTACCCAGTGTATAGATATTATTTCTGTCTCCAGCCTGCAGTCCTCTCCCTCCGCTTTCTCCTTAGTCATTTACTTTTTCTTCCAGCTTTACTGAGATATAATGGACATACAGCACTCTATAAGTTTAAGGTGTGAAACATAATGATGTAACTTATAGCCATCATGGGATGACTATCACAAAAATTTAGTGAATATCCCTCATCTTGTCAAGTCATGTGTTAGTCGCTCAGTCGTGCCTGACTCTTTGCCACTCCCAGACTGTAGCCCACCAGGCTCCTCTGTCCATGGGATTTTCCAGTCAAGAGTACTGGAGTGGGTTGCCATGCCCTCCTCCAGGGGATCTTCCCAACCCAGGGATCAAACCCGGGTGTCCCGCATTGCAGGCAGCTTCTTTACCATCTGAGTCACAAGGGAAGTCCAGTAAAACACTAGTGATTATCAGTCAAGTTTGAAATTGTTTCTTTTCCTGAAAGAATCATCTTAGAGACACAAAATTATAGCAAAAAAAAAAAAAGGCTTCTCTCCTGAAGAGAACTCTTAGGATTCACTCTGCAGCTGTGTTTATTACCTTTATCATGTTGTACATTACATCTCTAGTACCGATTTATCTTAGGGCTTCTCGGGTGGCTCAGTGGTAGAGAATCCACCTGGCATTGCAGGAGACACCCATTCGACCCCTGGGTCGGGAAGATCCCCTGGAGGAGGAAATGGTAACCCATTCCTGTATTCTTGCCTGGGAAATCCCATGGACAGAGAAGCCTGGCAGGCCCAGGAGTCCAAAAAGAGTCAGACATGACTTAGAGACAAAAATTTATTTATCTTGTAACTTGAAGTGTGTACCTTTTGACTGCCTTCATCTAATTTCCCCATTCCTCAGTTCAGTTCAGTACAGTTCAGTCGCTCAGTCGTGTCCGACTGTTTGCGACCCCATGAATCGCAGCACACCAGGCCTCCCTGTCCATCACCAACTCCCGGAGTTTACTCAAACTCATGTCCATCGAGTCGGTGATGCCATCCAACCATCTCACCCTTTGTCATCCCCTTCTCCTCCTGCCCCCAATCCCTCCCAGCATCAGGGTCTTTTCCAATGAGTCAACTCTTTGCATGAAGTGGCCAAAGTACTGGAGTTTCAGCTTCAGCATCAGTCCTTCCAATGAACACCCAGGACTGATCTCCTTTAGGATGGACTGGTTGGATCTCCTTGCAGTCCAAGGGATGCTCAAGAGTCTTCTCCAACACCACAGTTCAAAAGCATCAATTCTTCGGCGCTCAGCTTCTTCACAGTCCAACTCTCACATCCATACGTGACCACTGGAAAAACCATAGCCTTGACTAGACAGACCTTTGTTGGCAAAGTAATGTCTCTGCTTTTCAATATCCTATTTAGGTTGGCCATAACCTTCCTTCCAAGGAGCAAGCATCTTTTAATTTCATGGCTACAATCACCATCTGCAGTGATTTTTGGAGCCCAGAAAAATAAAGTCTGACACTGTTTCCCCATCTATTTGCCATGAAGTGATGGGACCGGATGCCATGATCTTAGTTTTTTGAATGTTGAGCTTTAAGCCAACTTTTTCACTCTCTTCTTTCACTTTCATCAAGAGGCTCTTTAGTTCTTCTTCACTTTCTGCCGTAAGGGTGGTGTCACCTGCATATCTGAGGTTCTTGGTATTTCTCCCAGCAATCTTGATTCCAGCTTGTGCTTCCTCCAGCCCAGCGTTTCTCATGATGTACTCTGCATATAAGTTAAATAAGCAGGGTGACAATATACAGCCTTGACGTACTTATTTTCCTATTTGGAACCAGTCTGTTGTTCCATGTCCAGTTCTAACTGTTGCTTCCTGACTTGCATACAGGTTTCTCAAGAGGCAGGTCAGGTGGTCTGGTATTCCCATCTCTTTCAGAATTTTCCACAGTTTATTGTGATCCACACAGTCCCCACTCCTCAGCCCCCAGTAACTACAAATCTGATCTTCCCCCCCTCCATGGGTTTGTTGTTGAAGTATAATTTACCTAAAACTCTATGTTAGTTCCTGTTACAACATAGTGGCTTGACACATTTCAAAATGATCACCAAGATAAGTGGTTACAACATGTTACCTGTATTCCCCTCACTGAACCTTTAACCCGCTGACTCATTTATTTTGCAACTGGAAGTTTGTACCTCCTAATCTTTCTCACCTATTTCTTTCCTCCCACTACCCCAATTTTGCCGCCTTTTTGCCCTCTGTATGTATAAATCCATTTCTGTTTTGTTATATGCTGGAATGTAGGTTCTGGGTTTTTTTTTTTTTTTTTGGAAGGAAGGGACTCTCTTGTTCTCTTTACATGTGCCTGGAATGGTGACAGTCACATTGCAAAAGCCCAATCAACATTTGTCATCCACAAAAATCATGTTCCTAAAGAATGAATGGGAAAAAAGGAAAAAACATAAGATAGAAAACTCTTCACTAGGATCCGGGAAGATCCCACATGCTCCTGAGCAACTGAGCCCATGCACACAACTTCCGAGTCTGCACATCTAGAGCTCATGCTCGGCAACATGACAAGCCACTGCTATGAGAAGCCCATGTACTGCAACGAAGTGGAGCCCCCACTCGCCACGACTAGAGAAAGCCCACGATCAGCAACGAGGACCCAGAGCAACTAAAAAAATAAAGAAAGGAAAACAAAATGTTTTTAAAGACTCACCAAAATAGAGATGAGGAAATTTGGAGTTAAAGACTCAAAATGGACAAAGCTGACATCAGATGTTAGTCTAAACTACCAAGAGTCTTCAGGACCAACTAAGATTTGGTGCTTTTTCAATTACTTTTAACACCATTACTGTACTTTTAACACCATGACTTTGCTTTCTGCTCCCCTGGCTTTTAAGTTGGAAATTGTCGGGGTTTATGCAAATATAATAAAAGGGAAAGTCTTGGACTTTTATTGGCAGGGATTTTTTTTTTACACCACCCACTGTCATAATTGATTACATGCTGTACCCTGATGGAAGAACAGAACTTCGAGGCCAATAAAAAGTCACAAATACATGGTAAACCATCTGCTTTGTCCGGCGACTGAGAAATAATAATGTGAGCAGTGATCCAAGCAGGAAGGGGCTGCCAGTCCAACTGTGCCCAGTCCTCCATCAGCTTGATGTCTGAAGGTGCAAGAAGATTTGTTTTGGCAGTCACTCTGCCAACATCTGACATCTGTCACCCAGAGTTCGCCATTACTGCTGCTTCCAAAAAATCATATCTGCCAGTCAAACGGCTTTTCTACTGATGGATGGTGGAAGGAGGCCTTCTCAGCCTGCTTCTGGGGAACTCCCCTTTATTTGAATACATGTATCCAGTAATCCCTTTTCATGCCTCGCCTGATAGCCTGTCACTTAGTGGGGGAGAGAACTTCGCCTAAGCCCAAGTTCAGTGCTGTTTGGGAGAAGGGTAGCAGAATGAAGCGGATACTGTGGATGGAGCAAACGCTTATGGTTTCAGTGCCATGGCTCAGAGCAGTCTCCTCCATTAGGATCTACAGGAAAGGGATACCTCCCGTCATCCCTGCCCTTTTGGAAAGTTAACATTTGCATTTGTAACACCTTTAAAAATAGTTGACAAGGTACTTGATGTGTTGCATATACAGTTACTGCCCACTGGAAACTGGTTCCAGGAGCTTCCTCGGATACCACCATCTGCAAATGCCCAAGTCCCTTATACAAGATGGTGCGGTATTGGCAGATAACCGTGCTCATTCTCCCAGACACTTTCGGTCATCTCTAGGTTACTCAGAATGCCCAGCATGTAAAAGCTCTGTGAATAGCTGTCAGCACTCTGCAGATTCAAACTTTGCATTTTGGGAGTGTAAGTCACTCAGTCATTTCCAACTCTTTGCAACCTCATGGACTGCGGCCCGCCAGGCTCCTCTGTCCATGGGATTCTCCAGGCAAGAATCCTGGAGTGGGTAGCCATTCCCTTCTCCAGGGGATCTTCCCCACCCAGGGATCAAACCCGGGTCTCCTGCATTACCGGCAGATTCTTCTGTCTGAGCCACTAGGGAACTTGCTGGAATTTTTTTCTCAAACATTTTCGATCTTTGGTTGAACCTATGGATGTGGAAGGACTATGGTCAGACACTGCTTGAAACTTCCAGTATTAGGCATTGTACCTACACTACCTCATGTAATCCCTTTAATAATCCAGCATCTTACAGTTAACAAGCAACCGCCCTGGGATTCAAATATAGATCCTCTTTCTTAAGTGAAATGGCCTCTCCGCTACGCCATCCTGACTTTTCCTGTCACTGTGTCAATCTGCATGAAATGAATAAATGTACAACACTGTCAGCAACACTCCAGGCTGAGCAAGCACTGTTGGGTCTTGATTGGGAAGGTTCCCCTAGAGCCAGGAAGAGTGCTCAGGAAGACCCTAAAATCCTGTTCTCCTGGCCCGAGTATCTGGAAAGATTTAGGATGTAGAGCGGGTAAGGCCATAGGAAGTACCATATCGAAGCAGATCTTCCCTACACTCTTTTCTGGTTTTGCTTTTTAATTTTTGGTCACACTCCACGGCATGTGGGACCTTAGTTACCAGACCAGGGATCAATCCTCTCCCCATTCACTGGAGGACACAATCTTAACCTAGGGACCACCAGGGAAGTCCCCCATAGACTCTTCATTCTGATTCTACAGGGCCACATGGGAGATAGAAGTGAATGATTGCGGTCAAAACATTGAGGCATCAAGACTTTCCAGGAAGGTACTGACCGAGGTGTCCAGACTCACTGAGCCCAGCCACAAATGGAAACCCACCCAAGCTGAGAGCACTTTCCCCACATCAAGGCCTCCATTGCTGAGTGACCCTATGCTGAGAACAGGGTTCTCAGCCCTTGCAGGGTTCAGGTTGTCATATCCACGGCAGGATACTTTTGAGATAGTAATCAGTGTTTCTCCTCCAGCATTTTTCCCTTGCATTTTTTGGCCCTTTATCCCATGTCCCCTTTTCAGGGAAGAGGAGGTGCCAGAGAGCCAGGGGAATGACCATCTCTCCTTGGAGGATAAAGAAAATAATCTTTACATAAGCAAGGGCTTGGGAGACTGTGATGAGGTCTTCCCTGTCCCCTGGACCAGGAAGATTCTCTGGGCTGAGCTGTCATTGTTCAGTCACTAATGTCCGATTCTTTGTGACCCCATAGACTACAGAACACCAGGCTTCCCTGTCCTTCACCATCTCCCAGAGCTTGCTCCAATTCATGTCCACTGAGTTGGTGATGCCATCCAACCATCTGTGGACCCCTTCTCCTCCTGCCTTCAATCTTTCCCAGCATCAGGGTCTTTTCCAGTGAGTTGGCTCTTCGTGTCAAGCGGCCAAAGTATTGGAGCTTCAGCATCAGTCCTTCCAATGAATATAAGTTGTGACGGGAGTCAAGCTTAACATGCCGGAGGGCTGGATTTGGTCCATAAATTACTTTTTGCATCTCCAAATTAGACACTGAGAAGAATGGCAAGAAGTCATGAATAGCACCAGCCCATCCTAGGAGAAGTCAGAAGGCAGCAGTGCTGAGAGATGCTGGGGAGGCAGCTGCCAGTTCTGCTCACCTGTGGGAGGGAGGTGTTGCCCTACACCTGCCTGCCAAGGTTCTCTCTGCAAGTTGCTCCCGCCTATGGCATTAGTGCCACCTAGTGGAGTTCCCAGGAAGTTGATACCCACCAAGGCCAGAGGGTGACCGGGGCCCAGCTTGCGTGCTCAGTTGCTCAGTCTTGTCTGACTCCTTTGCGACCCCATGGACTGTAGCCCACCAGGCTCGTCTGTCCATGGGATTCTCCAGGCAAGAATACTGGAGTGGGTTGCCATGCCCTCCTCCAGGGGATCTTCTCCACCCAGAGATCGAACCTGTATCTCCTGCGTCTCTCCAGGTGGACTTCTCACCCACTGAGCCACCTGGAGCAACGGCCAGAGTTAGAGCAAGTCACCACCAGTGAAACAGAAGCTGTGTTTTGGATAAGCATAGACACCAAGTTCCCGTGGGATGCTGAGGCAGGGCCCCCAGTTCCATCTGCCTGCCTGATGGGATCCTGATGGAATCTGCCCCTCAACAGCAGGACATCCCTGAGCCCAAGCCATCAGCCCAGAAAGACCGGCCATATATCTCAGGAGGAATTAGGTACATGGGAATCCCAAATCGACGTCTGCGGTGGAGTTCATCCTCTTCATGAGGGTAGCTTCGGTATTCACAGTGTTTAAAATCCATTATATTGTGTGTGCTCTTCAAGCTAGGAATATCTTCCTTTCACTTTTTTTTGAACAGGGAATAACAATTTTGATCAGAAAGCTAGCAGACAGAGGACTAGTGTCTCAAAAAAAAAAAAAGTCTATTTTCCGTTCATTTTTAAAATCACTTCCCATCCCCTTATTTCTGGAGAAACTCAAGCTCTGTTTACACACTCGACTGTGTGTTTCCAAATGTATTTTCCTAAAACTCATTTGCTTGAGCAAACCCATGCATCTTGTCAGAAAGCACCCGGAGCCACCCGGGGCATCGGCGTTTGCCGTCTCAGGGCTCTCTGTTTTTTGCGTCTCATGGAAAACCTCCTCAACCGGAGGGCATGGGTTATGTCTGCTCTGCTTTTCCTTGAAGGCCAAGTGTAGTTGGCCCTGCACACACACTGGCCATGGCCGGTCGGCTCTTTGTGACACACTGAACCTTCGCACCCACTGTCACCACCATTCTCGTTGTTGCTGTAAGGACAGGGCAGAAATGATCTGGTGTAACACCCAGCTCTGAACACTCTCCTCACAGCATCAGGTTGAGCGTGTTACTCAGGCAACTGGAACTTTTCATTTTAGTGTGACCTCTGCATCCCAACTCAAAGCCCCAGATCTCTGCAAAATTGTTAAAAAAAAAGTCCTCCCTAGAGCAGAAACAAGTGAAAGTGCTAGTCACTGAGCCGTGTCCGACTCTTTGTGACCCCATTGCCTGTAGCCTGCCAGGCTCCTCTGTCCGTGGGATTTTTCTAGGCAAGAATACTGGAGTGGTAGCCATTTCCTTCTCCAGGGGCTCTTCCTGACCCAGGGATTAAACCCAGGTCTCCTGGATTGCAGGCAGACTCTTTACTGTCTCCGGAAGACCAAAACATCTAGGTCTTAGAGGGGGCACCCAGATTGAACCTGGGCCCCCTCCTTAGGAGTGTGGAGTCTTAGCCACTAGACCACCAGGGAAGTCCCTAGAGCAGAAACAAAAGACCTGGGATTTTGACATCTCTGCTCCATCACTATCTTCCACTTGCGGAAAGGACCCTTGCATCCTTTTCAGGAGGGTAACATCGGTGTTCACGGTGTTTAAAGTCTGAGATTTTCCAAGTGTCAGATGAAGTGGGTCTGAGAATGTGTGTGAAGGGGCCAGTGGATGGATCCCAAGCCAGCTGTGCAGGGTGAGGCTTCGGCTTCCTTCCTACCTTCAACACCCAGAGCCCAGGACGGGAGAAGCCGGCCTCCCTGGACGGTATTTGGGAGGAGAGGTGCTGAGTGTGATTAACAGACAGGGCACAAGCAGTGCGGGGCACACAGATGGGGGAGAGGAGGGGAGGGAGGGACCTGGCTGCACTGTCGGTCGTGCAGAAGAGGATTCCAAGGATGGTTAAGAGCAGCAACCAACGAGAGAGGCCTTGGAAACTCCCGAGAGGCCCAGCGGACGCCACTAGGCAGAAACCCAAGAAAAAAGCTATGCCTGCTTTCCTCCAAGAACACTGGAAGTGCACGGCGGACGGAGACAGAGGGGAACTTCTAGAGTCCTGGTAAGATGAAGCATCCTATGGAGTGGAGTTACTAGGGGATAACAGGGAGGTGGCTCATCCGGACTTGTCCCTCCATGACCACCGTTACCTTTCCTGCTTGCAACTGAGGTCAGAATTAAACTGGAAAACAGCCTACAGTGACTTTTCCCCCGCTTAGAGACTAGGTTATTATTTTCTGTCTCTGCAGCTCTATTTCCTTTAATATTTTATTGTTTAACTCTCATAGAAATTCACATTTTAAAATTTTCACATTTCAGATCTTTATGTTCGAGTGTAACTGATTTACAATGTTCTGTTAGTTTCAGGTATATAGCAAAGTGATTCAGTTATACATTTATCTTTTACAGATTCTCTTCCCATATAGGTTATTACAGTATTGAGTAGAGCTCCCTGTGCCATACAATAGGTCCTTGTTAATTGTTATATAACATACAGACGTGTATCTGTATGTTAATTCCAACCTCCTACTTTATCCCTACCTACCACCTTTCCCCTTTGGTAACCATAACTTTGTTTTCTAAATTTGAGTCTGTTTCTGGTCTGTGAACAAGTTCATTTCCTTTTTTTTTTGTTTTTAAAGAATCCACATGTAAGTGATATCATATGGTATTTGTCTTTCTCTGTCTGGTTACTTCACTTAGTATGATCATCTTTAGGTCCAACCATGCTGCTGCAGATGGCTATAATTCCTTCTTTTTCACAGCTAAGTAATATTCCATTGTATATATGCACCACATCTTCTATTCAGTGACTTTGAAAGAGACAGGTAACTACAGAGAAAATGAATTTTCATAGCAACAGCAAACAGGCATGCCCCATCACTCTTGGGAAAGAGGCTAGTCTGAGTTTCTGAGGTCAAGGAGCAGCTGGCAATTGAAGGGTGGCCATTCCCACCCCTTCCCAGGCTCGGCCTCACTGCCCTTTCCTCCAAAGCAGCGGCGGTCCTTAAGGGAGGGGTACAGAGAGAGAATCAGGAATTGGGCAGGAGCCACCGGGAAGCAACCGGAAAAGCTGCAGCGGTCTGGTTCTCCATGGACACGCCCCACCCAGTTAGAGATGGGGCTTCCCTGGCGGCTCAGCTGGTCAAGAATCCGCCTACAATTTGGGAGACCTGGGTTCCATTCCTAGGTTGGGACGATCTCCTGGAGACGGGAATAGCTACTCACTCCAGTATTCTTGCCTGGAGAATCCCATGGATGGAGGAGCCTGGTGGGCTACAGTCCCTGGGGTCACTAAAAGTCAGACACGACTGAGCCCGCACGCACGCACACACACACACACACACACACACACACACGTGCGCACACACAATCTTAAGATGGCACCTCAGAAGCCAGAAGATGCTCACTCAGACCCAGGAGTGAAGAGCCGGCAATAATCAGGAGATAGCACCTGAGGTCAGTTATGATAGCAGTAACTGACGCACCTCTTGAAAGTGGTCTGAGGCTCTGGTTTTTTACAAGAGGGTTGCCTGGGTGATCCTAGTTTGTTTTTTTTAAATAAAGGCCATCAGTGGCTTGCACCCAAGCGACACACCTAAATGACCCTTCAGGTTAGGATCCACATTTTACCCCAACACCAACTATGGCCAACAGAGTTCTGACCCAAGAAGGCTGTGTTCCACACTGAGGACTGCTGGTCTAAGAAATAAGTCAAAGAGCCAGAGACCTTAGGTCAAGGTGAGTTTATTGTCCAAATAGCATAATCTAATTGCATCCAGAACCATTTTCAAATCCATCTTTAAGCTAGTCAGAAAAACAGGTTATTATTTTTAAAAATCACTTAACACTGAAAAGATAGGACCTCAGAAAAGGTAGCTTGACTATACCATGTCACCATCATAGCCAATACAACATTTTTTTTTCCCATACTTCCTAAAAACCTTCCGTGTATACTGATCATGCTACTTTAGCACTTGCTCGCACGCCGACCAAATAAACACCCACACCTCTTATAGAGTACATGGTGAGAGATTAACATTGACTCGATATGGCATCACACTCGTTTAAAGCAAAAAAAAAAAAAATTATAATAATAATAATAAAAGAAAGTCAAGGACGAGAAACTGTAACTGAGAGAGAGAGATCTGAGGTACATGGTACAAGGGTAATGAACATAATGGAAAAAATCCAATGGCCCCCGTGACACGCTGGGGATTTCAGAGGTGGTGAGCAGTAAGAAACAGAACCAACTTAAAAAAAAAAAGAAAGGATAGGCATCTGTGAAAATACACTGGCTACTGTAACGGCTACAATCAGTAAGGCACTTTTTTTCCCCCCAAAGTAGGCTGCAGGCAAAGGAATAAATGCGACAGCAAGAGCACGCGTGTACACGTCTGCTAAAGGCTTCCGGAAACCTAAGCCAAGAAATGGGTCTGAGGGCCCAGGCGAGTCTAGAAGCAGAGACACCAGGATGCAGAGCAGTGGTTCTGGAGGAAAGAGACTGTTCCGGGTTGTTTATTAGAATCCAGAACCAGGAAAAGCCAGATGGGATGAAGAAGCCATAAACATCCTAATGAATTTCCCACCTTGTTTCACACCAACGGGTGACGGGAACCACGCCGAGCCCACAGCTGAGGAGCCTGTGTTCGTTCTAAAGCTACAGGGCGCATGTTGGGTAAGGGACTTCACCGTCTCAGCACTGATTTCCCTTTTAAAGCTATTCTCGGGGTTGGACTGTCTCAAAGATAAACACGGAGGAACCCTTTTGGCTTACAAGCCAGCTGGCTTACTCAAGATTTCCTGCCCATTCTTATCTCCCATTCCCACTCTACCAATAATTCTCTCTTCTTGAACTAGAAAAATCAGTATATTTACATGATATAAGGTGCATGTCTGTTTTTCTCCCAGCCCTGTCCCCCCCTGTAGCCCGTGGGGAGAACAGTCTGCTGCCCTCTTTGAGAAAAAGTCATCCAGTCCTGCTGCCACCCTCATCAGGCAATCCCAGGGCTCCTGGGACCCTCAGCGGTGGGTGGCAGCCTCCTCGGAAGGGAAGACCCCGATGCCCGCAGCCAAGGGCCGCCCCTCCCGAGTCACACATGCCCAACTCCAGTGAGGACAGGAGGAAGGATGGGGCCTCTGAACAGCCCACCGTCCAAGGGGGACCTGGCTGGGGTACGCTGGCTGCTCAGTGGGGTGGGGGCAGTTCCAAAGGACAGCCTCCGTGGACAGAAGCCCCTTCTCTCAGCCTGGAAGTGGGGGGGTGCAGTCTGCTGAGGCACCCATCCCCTGCCCCCACCTGCAGGCTTCTCGGCTGCGATGAACAATCCACATGGAACTGACTTATGTTCAGCATATATTTTTGGCATACGAGGATTTTCACCCCCTAGGATTTGGCCAAAATAGGGGAAGGAACAAAATTTGGCTGGTGAGGGGAACAATCAGTCCCCACTGATGGAGAAAAAACAAACAACCAAAAAAAGAAGAAAAAAAAAAAAACATAAAGAGAACAAAGTGAAGGAGAGATACGACAACAAGGTAGAAAAAAAACCAGAATAGGTTTGGAACCTCCTTCACGGGAGCAAAGAGGAAAAAAAAAAAAAAAGAAATGCACCTGAACTCCTCTGGGACAGAAACTCCTACTGAGGAAACCAAGATCCAAGATCCGAGGAGAGGGCACAGGACAGTTCAACAATGCCCGGGGCCCGTCTTTTGTGTAAGGAAGGAGCAGGCAGGAAAGCAGAAGCTACCTAGCACCCTTCCCACCTGCAACCCTACACCTCCCATCACGCTAGGCACAAGGCGGAAAAGGAGAAAAAGCTAGAAGGTCCCAGGGACCCTGAGCGCTCCAGGGAAAGTGGAGAGAGAGAGACCGCGGGGGGATCTGTTGGCCTGTCTCCTTCCTTATTCCTCTCGCTGCTCCCATTTGAGCTGAGCAGCTGGTCACTGTTAGAGGGATCTACACCTCCCTTTCTCTTTAGGTCCCAAGAGTCTCAAGAACTCTAGGGCCCATGCTTTTCTCCACCACACAGACCACCCTCCAACCCCAGTTTGCCCAGAAGAGGGGCCTACGCAGGATGGCCTCTTGATAAAACACAGGCTGCTCAGCCTTTCTCCTCCAAACCTCAGAATTCACTGTCCACTGGCCCACCAGGAATCCTGAGCATCTCAGGATCACGTAACTCACCGAGTCCTGAAACCCTTCTAACCCACATCAACGGAGCCTGACTCACCTGGGATTCCATCTCTGGACAGAAGCAGCCTGCCCACCTGCCTTCAACCACTGATCCGATACTCACCCCGACCCGTTTTCCCGATCATGCCAATTCAGCACACGATTTAAAACCTGAAAACCATTCAGTGCCACTCAGCGAGGACCACGCCCTTGCCCCAGCATTTTGCCTGTCACAGGCCAGACAGGTGGGAGCAGTTCCCATGGCAACCCTGCCTGCCGCAGGTTCAGACCTAGGAAACCCTCTGAGATCGTCCTGAAGGGGGCAGGGGCCTGGGGGGGTGGGGGGTGGCTGCCAACATCCAGGAGAGAGAAACTTGCCAGAGAGAGAAACATGCCGAAAGAAGGGAAATCTCCCAGGTGAAAGGAGAACTAGAAGCAGGTGTGCTTTAGAAAGGCCTGCCCGATGAGGCTCTCTGAACAAACAGCCTGCTGGAATTGTCTGGTACCCAAGTGCAGATGCCGCGTGCCCAGCACACTGCATCACTCAGCGCTGTGTGTCGGCCTTGCGGGGGAGGGGAAATCCCTTGGTCCAATTGCATTTTTTCCATCATGATGAGGATACCGGAGTCAGAATGGAAGCCTGATGACCTTCACCGCTGAGGAGGTCTCTGGGCGTGAGACCCTCACCTTCCATCGGGGAGAGGCTGTGGCCCCCTCCCCCCTCCGCCTTCCCTAACTGATGGGCTCCCAAGCAGAAACTGTACGGTTGTGAGGTATTAATGAAAACAAAAATGTGAACCATTTTCTTTCGTAGCTATTGATTTTGTCCAGTAAACCTGAGGTAAAGAATACTCTGTCTTTGAAGGATGTGATCAGAGAGGGAAAAAAAAAAACCCATGAATACGCGACCAGAAGAAAACATACTATGTATGGAAGAGGGCTTTTCCAGTACGAAGAACTCCTATCTCAACCAACTACTTCAGGACTTGGAAGTTTAAGCAGTAAAATAATATATTATAAAAATGTTTATATAATAGCAGCACACTCGGTGAAACATTACAGCTAGGTACTGTTAATGTGGATAACGATGAATGATCTTAGCTTCTTAGCAGCGCAAAAAAAAAAAAAAATAATAAAAAACTGAACATAATAAAATGAAAAATAAGAGACCCTTAGATTTTTCTCCATCTTAAACCCTCCATACTATGAAACAAGGCAAAATCTGTGTATAAAATAATTCTTCAGAGTAGCCTTGTTCTGATCTTATTTTTTTTTTTACTTAAAAAGGCAAATATTTTAATAGCTTCATTACCTGTCAATTATAATTGTGCAAAAAAAAAAAAAAAAGTTGGTGCTTCAACCTCTCTGCTAACTGAATGCCTCTAAGACGTGGAGAGGAAAAAAAAAGTTCAAGTACGCTGAATGCAACTTTGCAATGAAATCAACGACAAAAGAAACAAAACGGAAACGGGAACAAAATGCCACACGGATGACCCGCTGTCTGTCTTTGCACCAGCAATCATGCTTCTTTCCATGTCCAAAGGCGAAGTATAGAGGTGGGAATTAAGATCCTTGTGTGCCATCAAAATGGTTACAGATCTCTGCTTTTAGGAATGTTGTCATAGGGATTTCAGTGGAAGGGGATGTGTCTTGAGTCCCTGGAGGGGAACCCAGAGAGTGTTGGATACAGGACAGCAACCTGACCGGGGGGCAAGAGGGGAGGGGACACAGGAGGAGGAAGGAGGCCTCTAGTCTGTATGATTTGCATAAACCAATCCATCTACCCCCTCGGGAACAATTTTTCAAAGTGCTTTTCGAATGGAATGGTTTATACCAACGCTCACCTGTGGACCGGACATGCCCAAATCAGCACCAAAAAAAATTAGTTTTTTTTTTTTTTTTTTTCCTAATGAGGGATGCCAAGGTCACATTACTCTCTTGAACACCTCAGGAGGAAAAAAAAAAAGTTCCAGATCCCACCCTGGGGCTCCATCTACCTCCATTTCACGGAGTTTGTGGGATGGCCTATAGCTAGATTGCCCCTTTAAGATAAAAATGGGGTGGTATCTGCAATGAACCAAGTTTGGAAGAAGAAGCAAGGTATCGAAAAACATGAGAAACCCAGGATCCAATCACCTGTGTCCAACGGGCAAAACAGAACATCTCTTTTTAGGTAGCAGCTACTGTAGACAGCAAGACTTGTCACTAGAGACCCAGCATCGGTCCTGACTTAGCAACAGTTGGTTGGGAGTCGGGCGCTTCTCCATCCAAAATGGTTCTATTGCGCTGAGATTATTCGTCACTCCCTCCCCATCCTGTCCCTCCTTTATTTCTAATTCCTTCTCAAGTTCATTGCTTCGCAATCCAATCCTGCCATACATGGCATCCGCAGTTCTTCCAAATTATCCTAACAGGGGTACATACGTGCTAGTTCATAACATGGAAAAAAAAAAAGTCTCTAACTTGTTCCCATAGTGCAGGCGTATATTTTTCTCTAGCTACTCTGCAGGTTTTCCTGTAAGCATGTTACTATGACTTTTAACATCAAACAGTAACTGTTGGCATATATAAGGGATTCCCTTCTGTTGTACTTCAAATAGGCACCAAATGCTTGTAATGATTTTGTTTTTATAGGACCTTTATCTCTCACTTCTAAAAGATCTTTCAATAGAATCTAGGTGGGGGCAGAATTTTTTTTTTTTAAGTTTCATCCTAAAACGTAAGAGAGCCAAATACAACCAGAGAGAAGGAGAGAGCAGATTGGACGCACCCCTCCCATTTGGCCCGCCCCACATCCTCACAGGTCGATATCCCGAACATCTGTAGGGGTGCTGGCTTGGTCCAGCTCATCCTCCGACTTGGATCCGTCGCCCTGGTCCTGACGGTACTGCTGCAGGCTATTCAGCAGCACCACCTCAATCTGCTCCTGGCAGGCTTTGAGGCAATCCTAGAAGGGAGAAGCATCGAGACCAGAGCCGTTAGCAAGGGCAACAGGACACAGAGCAATTAACAAAGAGAACACACAAGATTCAAGCCTGCCCAACTCCACACTCCAGTAGGTGGTGGTGGTTTAGTCACTAAGTCGTTTCTGACTCTTGCGACGCCCTGGACTCCAGCCTGCCAGGCCCCTCTGTCCATGTGATTTCCCAGGCAAGAATACTGGAGTGGGCTGCCATGTCCTTCTCCACTTCCAGTAGAAAGAAAGTCAACATGTACAAGAGGTGCGTCTTCCTGGTGGCTGGGGAACCACTCCAAGTGAGCTCCATAGGCCAGCAGCATCCACACCACCTGGGAGCTAGTTACAAATGCACTTCTCAGCTCTCTCCGAACCAGCCACATCTCAGAATCTGCATTTTAGCAGAAGCCCAGGCAGCGCTGGTCAAGGCGAGGGGCCATTTATGGCCATGCAGCACCTGGTAACTCAAGGACCAGCGAGATGCTTCCTGCTTGGAGACACTGCGTGGTGAGAGGGCAAAGGGGAAGGTGAGCTTTCCAGACAGTGTGACAACACTAGACCACCCGAGAGACAGATATAAGCAAAAGGACTAAACTATTCTGAGCCTCATAGCCACTGCAGCAATGCTCATAAACAAGCCAATTTGTCTGTCCATTTATTTACTGTTCCCTTAACTCTCAAAAAGTACAACACACAGTGTTTACAAAGTTCTGGACACTTGAGCCGTCTAATTCGGGAGAAAGCAAAAAGAAAAAACTGAAGCACTGCTTTGAGATTAGTCTATATTTGGTAGGGAAGATTCAGGGTATGTCAGCCCCAGTCAGAAACTCCTCTAAACTGGGTGACACTGACACAGCAGTAATTAACAGGTGTCATCAGGGTGAGACGGTGGTTGGCACTAGCAACTGGGGTGTGAGCTGAAATAACTGTTCGTAGCAGATAGTGGGTAGGCCAAAAGGTTCATTCGGCTTTTCCCGTAAAATGTTATGGAAAAATCTGAATGGACTTTTTGGCCAACTCAGCATCTCCCGACCTCTCTACTCATCAAGCTTGGTTTCCTGGCACTCTTGTAAACGTATGGAAAATATGTGAACTCCACTCTGCCTGGGTCTTTCCACAGTTTCATGTATGTTCCCCCTGTGTTTGCTCCACTATGCAATTTTCACTGCCCAGAGGTTGCAGTCTGCCAAGCACACAGGCATTATCTCTATTTTCCAAAGATCTAAAACAAAGTTGGAGCTCCTAGGAAAGTTTCCATGCCCCCATATTTTCCTTTTGTATCTCTCAGCCACCGTACGCTGTTAAACCACAGCTTTTTAGGAAAATTAACATACGGAGCGACAGCAGACCCAGTGCTGAGAGCAGATATGAAATACCACTCAGAATGAGTGAAGAGGGACAGAAGGACATGAAATACCACTCAGAATGAGTGAAGAGGGACAGAAGGAGGTGGCATCTGCTGTTCCTACGGCCAGACCTGTGGGCACCGCTGAGTTATTCTCCTTCCCTGTCCTGGGTTTCCCCATTTGTAAAGTAAGGCTCAGGAGACGTTCACAGAAGGAGGATCAATGGAGATGTCTAGATGAAGCTCTAATCATTCATTACAAAAAGGAAGTCTTGGAATCTGAAAGAATTTCTGAGGTTTCTCTGAAATGAGGTACGAGTGAGCATTTGCTCACGACAGGTGACGGGGGCAATGGGACGGGCACTGGGGATGGAACATCCAGCAGGGAGGCTGACTCTTTGCAACCCCATGGACTGCAGCACACCAGGCTTCCCCATCCTTCGCTATCTCCTGGAGTCTGCTCAAAGTCATGTCCATTGAGTCGGTGATGCCATCCAACCATCTCATCCTCTGTCGCCCTCTCCTCCTCCTGCCCTCAGTCTTTCCCAGCATCAGGGTCTTTTCCAATGAGTTCACTCTACGCATCAGGTTAACAAGGCAAAGACTAACGACAGTCAAAACTGCTCTGGCTGGTCCCCTAAGAAGCTCCCCGCCAACCGTCGACTTTCCTTCCTCCATGATTCTGTTTCTGCATCAACACAACTGCCACCCAGCAACATGATGAACCCAGGATGCCATGATCATTTCTGCATTAGCCACACCAGCAGCTGAGACAGGCGGTCCTCTGAACATGGGGGGAGCTAAGCAGCTTGATAGGGGGCCAAGGACAGTCTCCCTGGGGGTCACCCAGGTGCCTGCTCTTCCTGGTATTCAGGTTTCCCTCCCAGCATCCTGAGACCCTAAAGGAAGAGTTCTGAGAGTCCTTCGGGGCGGGGCTGGTACACCAGGCAGTCACTTCTACGGGACTTCGAGATAACACAGGCATTGAACGTCATATTTATGTAACTTGCAGCCCCAAACCGTTTTCCTGAATAAAATGAAGAAAGATTTCACACAAAACACAGACTCTCCTTCCTCCAGTCAATGTAACCATTTTTGACAGTGGCCAGCTCTTCCTCTTTGATACATCTTACTTCAAGAGAAAAGGAAAGACCATAGCAGTTGTCCCAGCAATGAGGATGGAGCAGGAAGCGAAGGCTGTCAGGGGTCAACTGTGTCCCCTATTCCTAGGAAGCACTCTGACCCTCCCCTGGTTCCACTGCTGACAGCATCTGAGTTTCAACTGTGGGACCTGTCGCTCTTGCCTAGATGAAAACCTACCAGAGGGCAAGAGCTCATTTTGCATAAAGGATGCTGATGTTCTCCTCTGACAGTGGCACGAAGGTAAGAAATCAGCCTCCCTCTTCCTGGAGAATGGAGTTCATGCCCTGCATTTCTTTCCTATAGTTTTTTTTTTTGGCCATGCAGCATGTGGGATCTTAAGTTACCAGACCAGGGATAGAACCTGTGCTCTCCGCAGTGGAAGTGCAGAGTCTTAACCACTGGACCTCCAGGTAATTCCCCACTCCCTGCATTTTAACACCTTCCTTCAGCATCACAGGAGCCCTTCCCCTTGGTGGACTTCCTAAGACTGTGTGAGTTTCCTGTGAGCTGCTGGCAAGTGAAGCTGGAGGGAGGGTGGGCTGGTACCCTACCTGCAGCAGACCTGCACCCCCACCCAGTCCCCCCAGCCCCAGTCCTGCCCCAGGGGCTCTCAATCTCCCCAGCGGGGACCAGGGTGAAGGGTGTGACCTAGAGGGAGGAGGCCAAGCCTATGGATGGAAACAGACAGACGGGGGACAAGCTGCGGAGCCTGAAGGGAACAAGAGGCGAAGCTGGAGGAGTCATGGCAGTGTTTTCCTGGGCTGGGTTCTTGGGGTGACACAAGGGGGTGACTAGGGGCTCCAGGGGGACTGTAACAGCCAGCAGCCCTCACTTCCCAGCTTAGAGAACCGACCTGGAGCTGGCTCGTCCCCCAGTCACATGTGGTCAGAAGTTACACCCGGCCTTCAGAGGGCAAGCTTCCTATTCCAGAACTCTCTTCCCACTGCACCTCTCTGCTCCTTCCAGGTTCCAAGGAAAGACAGACCAGAGAATCTCCAGGAAAGGCAGACACAGCCCAAGAGCGGCCTGGAAAACCCCCACGACAGCGCCTCAGATGAAAAGACGCCCCGGGGCCCTCTGCTCCTCAGCAGCCTCCAAAAGCACCAGCCATTGTGTCGAGATGCCCCAAATTAAGCTGATTAGGAGGAGAGTCATAATGCTCGTCTGTCAGCCTGGACAGGTGGCACTCCCCAGCGCTGGGGGTCGGGCAGGCCTCCAGCCCCACGAGGCTGGGCCCCCTCCCCCCGCCTGCCCCGGCCCCCGGAGCCCTGACAGCCGCGTTTGTGATGCCGGGCTCCGTCCCCCCGGGCCCCGACTTCCTCCGCTTGCTGGCTCCAGCCCCGCGCCCTGCACCCTCCTCGGCCTCGGTGAATGGGCTGCGGAACTGTTACCATCGGCCCCCAGTGTCGCTGCATCAGGGCATTGTCACCACACACGCACTGCACTCAACAGGGGGACAAAGGGCTGAATGAGCCCCAGACCCGCGGCCAACTCAGGCACAGACAACTTAGGAAACTATCTCATTCTTCCTTTCTTCGCAGCCTGTTGGGCTTATTTCCTTGAATACCAAATGAGGCCCGCAGTGAAAATCAGGCAGGCGCGCGGGGAAGCGTCAGCTCCAACTCTGCTTCCTCTGCCGCCCCGCCCCCGGCTTCCCTTCCTCCAGCCACTCTTCGGGAGGCCCCTGACCACACAGACCCGGTCCCGTCCACAAAAGGCAAGTCTCGGGAACACAGAGGTCTCTGGGAGAAGGTGTGCTCACGGAGGCTCCGGGGACCAAGATGACGTCAGTTGCGTCCAACTCTGTTTGACCCCACAGACCACAGTCCGCCAGGTCCCTCTGTCCATGGAATTTTCCAGGCAAGAATACTGGAGTGGGCAGCCATTTCCTCCTCCAGGAGAATCTTTCTGACCCAGGGATCAAACCCACATCTCCTGCGTCGACTGCACTGGCAGTGGGGTTCTTTAACACGGAGCCTCCTGGGAAGCCCAGTCTTAATCGCATCTCCCCTGGCACTTCAGGCTGTTTTGTAATAGCTCACTGGCAATAGGATGCTAATATGCCAGGATAAGCCTAGGGGAGGGATGTCCTGGAACTTCTCTGGGAGCTATTTAAGACTGAGACAGAGGGGCTTCCCTGATGGTCCAGTGGAACCAGGACTTTGAGATTGAGACTTTGAGTCTCAATTGATTGACACTTTGCCTTCCAATTCAGGGGACCTGGGTTTGATCCCTAGTCCAGGAACTAAGATCCCACATGCCTCACAGCCAAAAAAGCGAAACATAAAACAGAAGCAATGTTGTGACAAACTCAATAAAGACTTTAAAACTGGTCCACATTAAAAAAGAAAATCTTAAAAAAAGAATGCAACAGACTTTTGGTATCATCTAGGTAGAACAGGGTATATACAATGACAGGATGACTTGAGTCCATACCTGTTCTCTTAACTATCTTCCGATAACTTCACATTTTCAAGGCCTGTGAGCCCCATTCTACTCACTCATTAGGGATTTAGGAAACTGGTGTCACGTGACAGTGAAGTGACTCGCTCTAGGAGAAAGCCAGGTAAAACTCGAGGGACCCTGACATGCTAAGTCCTCTCTCACTTTCCAAGAGACCTGGGGAGACCAGAGCAGGGGAAACACACTCGACATCCACCTGCCAGCTCTCTGTCCCCTTTCCCTCCCTCCCCCCACCCCAGCATCATTCCCCGATGACTCTGCCAGGGGATACGGAGAGAAAGGACTGAGTCAAAGTTGGGTCTCATTCAAGAGTCTATAGACAAGTGAACAAGGAGATAAAGGCGGGCGCCAAGCAGAGCAGGATGCCGAGGGGACGGAAGAGGAACCCCGATTCTGCCAGGGAAGTGGCCCAGTCGGTTCTCCCTTCGCAAGCGGACCCCTGGCAACGGAAGCCCCAGTGGACGGTCCCCCAAAGCCAGCACAGCCTCTCTGGCTGGTGTCTGTTTTTAGCAACCCTCATGAGTGGAAGGAAAGACTACTTAAAATACACCACCCTCTGAGACTTTTATTCCCTGTAAAACTGTCAGCCTTCTCACTCAGCTTTCTCTTTGGCATGAAGCGTTCCGGTTTATTTTGGCAACCAGAGCGAGCAACAGAACATGGCTTTCTACGGCCGCGTGCGTCCCTCCTATCAAAGCTCACTGCCGCCGGCCAAGGAGCCAGAGGGGTGGGTCTGGCTGTCCTGGGGTAGGGGAGTCAAGGGGACCCTCTTTCCGCAGCCGGATCCATGACAATCCACAGAGAGAGGACACCATCAGCTGGTCTGGGATCTCTGGGTGCACAGGGCTGACACACAGCTGCGGGGACTCTGGAGTCAGAGGCCAACGCACCCCGATTTCCTAGCTGTCTGAGCATCAGGGCCCGTGGGGCACATGGTGGTCAGAGCGCCTGGCTTCCCCGCAGGAGGACTCAATGCAAACCCCTGGGCCCTTCAGTGCGGTCCGAGGGTCTACATCTACAACTACAACTTTTTGTGAAGGCAAAACATTGGGTTGGCCAAAAATTTCACTCTTACAGAAAACCCTGAATAACCTTTTTTGGCCAACCCCATATACACCACCTAACACTGACCATCTTCAACTCTTTTAAATGCAGTGTGTTAGCTTTAAGTTCCTTCGCTGTGTTGTGTGACCATCACCCTCTCCAGATCTTTACATCAACAACCACTCTCCCCTTTCCCCCACCCTCTGGTCCCTGGGAACCTCTATCCTACTTTCTGTCCTTATGGATTCAACTATTCTAGGTAAGTGGAATCATATTTGGTCTTTGGTATCTGGCTTGTTTCGCTTAACATGTCCAAGGCACACCCACGTTGTAACATACATCGGAATTTCATTTCTTTTTAAGGGTGAACAATAGACCATGGCAGGTACAGACCATATTTTCTTTCTCCATCCCAAGGACATTTTCTATCATCAAGTGATGAAACTTGATGCTTTTCCCTGAGTTTCACATTAGGCCCGGAGAGTCCTGCCCACGGGCTGATTTCCTACTACACCTCTAGTTCCTCACACGGCTTAGCATCCATTCATTTGCTTGTCATCTGCTGGGAGTTTAGGTGTTTTACTGTTGATTCTCTCCACACACTCGCTGAGTTCCTTGAAGACAGGAAGCTCATCTTTTATTTTCCACGTGTCACCCACCCCCGGGCTTCTGGTCTGTGCCTTGCTCATTTGTGTTGCCTTGCTCACAAGGTGACAGCCGGCCCCCAGGGCTCTCCAGATTATGACTCACAAGGTGAAACAAACAGCATCGTAAAAAAAAAATAGTTAAAACCCAGAGCTGATGATCTCAGTGTTCAACCTGGGATTGTGAGCGGGAGCCCTGAAAGCTGCAATCTGAAGTCTTACCCGAAGGGTGCAGGCACCACCTGGGACCTTTTCCCAACTGGGGCTCCAGACTGTAGTCATACAGAACTGCCCAGTGCAGTTCGAGTCTGGATGTGGGTATCAGCCCAATTAGAGGATGCATTTGCTGTTACTTCTCCCTGCTGTTTCTATTTCTTTCAACGACTGTACACTGAAATTCCCTAGAGAGGGAAATGGCAACCCACCGCAGTATTCTTGCCTGGAAAATTCCGTGGACAGAGGAGCCTGGTGGGCTACAGTCCACGGGGTCGCCAAGAGTGGAACGTGACTGAGCAACTAACGTTTGAACACTGAATATGAAACTAAGTCAAATAATTCTCTATTAAATATTGTTTTAAACAAGAGCCCTCCAGAGAATCCGCACTGATGGGAGAGAGGACTCGGTGCCCAAGGACACACACACACAACAGATGAGGCACAGGGGACAGACGTGCCCTGGGAGAGCGGGAGCCAGGCCTGGGGATCCGAGGGGAAGCTGGAAATGCCTGAGGTCTCCATCTGTTCTCTGAAAACTTGGTCCACGTGTGCTTAGGATTTCACATCAAAATGTTACAGCTCCAGACCCACCAGTGAGATTGGAGCATGTGTGTGCGCCATCTCCATCAATAGCTGCAATTTTTAGAGGGACCCTTTAAGCTAGGGCTGTACTCAGTTGACCGAATCTGAATGGCCAAGCGAAATAGTGTCTGAAAGAGGCCAGCAGTGTCTCCAGCATGAAGTGAGAGACTGGTTTGCGGGCGTGAAAAGCCAGGCACAGCCCACGAGCTCCGGTGATACCCTGGGAACCTCCTCTGTCCATCTGAAGCCACAAAGGGGTGACAGAGAGATGCGGAGAAGGTTGGAGACCCCGTGGGGCCATCAGACTGTGAGGACGTGTCTGTAAATATCCGAAGGAGGTTACAATGCCTGAAGTGGGGGTCAAAACTCTTGTCACTGACATGTTTTGTCTCTGGGGGTCGAGGAGGGGCTGGTCTGATGCTGGTTAGGAATCCTTTCAGCAAGGCAGCCTTAAGAGGAGACGTTCAGAAAAGGAAGGAAGCATGTCATTTCTATAAATCCTAATAAATTCTGTCCAAGATTTGCCTCTAGAGGATTTGAAACGCATTCTGCCTGTGAGGGTCTTTTCGATCTACACCTGGGAAACCATGCTTCAAAAGCTTGTTTGCCATTTTCTCCTCCAGGGGATTTTCCTGACCCAGGGACCGAACCCGCATCTCCTGCATTGCAAGTGGATTCTTTTACCCACTTTGGCAGAAACCACAATTCTGTAAAACAACTATCCTTTAATTAAAAAACAAACAAAATTAAAAACAAAAACAAAAAAGCCCTGTTTGGAGGCAGCATCTGAAAAGCAACCAGGAGAACCCCTCTCTGTGCCATTTCCGTGAGATGGTAATAAAGGTTGGGGCAAAATCTACAGAGGGGGTGGGGGGGGAAAGCAAGAGGACTTCAGCCTTTGCCGAGCTGACATTTACCCCTTCGGCCCAGCATTGCCAGAGGAGGCACCGGCCTCAGACTGGTAAACCACATTCTCCCTTGTAACTCAATATATTACCCCAGCAGGGCACTCAGAATCCCCCTGACCATCCAGAGGGGGTCATCACGAAGTCCCTTGCATTCTTGAGCTTCTCCATGGTAACTCGAGAGGGCCTCGGAGCTGACACCCCTCTCCCGGGTTGCTTTAAGCCAAAGGCCTTTTTCAAACAAAAAGATCCCAGGAGCTGCAGCCAGGCAGGAATGCAGGGTTCCCAGGCCCAGGCGTCAGAGCCTCTGGGTTCCAGTCCCTGGCCGGTGACCCTGGCCTCTCCACCTCTCTGACCTCATAGAATCACCCTGGCCTGGACCTTCTAAGGACCGTCATTTCCAACCAGCTGAATCAGAGCCTCTCTGGACCCTGGCTTCTCCCCCAAACCTCTCTTTCTTCTAAAGAGCTTCAAATTCTGGCATCCAGAGTAACAGCCTCTGAACTGTCCATGGGGCACCCAGAATGGAAAAATCTATAGCTAATAATAGTTCCTTGCGTTTGCATGGCACTTAACTCTTTTTAAAGTGCTTTTTAATCCATCATCACAATGAACTAAAGGGAAATGAGAGGCAGGCGCGAGGGCTTGAGAGGTCAGTGGAGGCGGACACCTCCTCACGGGAGTGGGGGGGCCCTCCTCTCCCACGCCCTGTGGTGCAGGGGGGCCCCCCGCTCTGGCCCTGCCTGCCAGCCTCAGCGTGTGTGAGCAGGCGAGAAGGCTCCACGCTGGAGGAGAGGCAGGCTGGGGATTGTACATAAATGGAAACAAGCAACAAATCAGACCCGCGGGGAAGCCTGGGCCATACAGGAAAGCAGTCAGCGGCCTCCCTCCCGCCTCGGATCTGCCTGCTAAGTTCTCCCCTCTATCTTGAGGGCACACGGGCTGCTGAAACCTGAAGAGGCAGCCTTACCTGCTGAATTCTGTACAACGTCGGAGGCCGTGGTCTCGGCAAAGAGAAGCCAGCTGCCACAAAGAACCTTTGACACATCACCAATCCCACCAACTGTCTCTTTTCCCAAGCAGACGGACGAGACGCCTGGTCTCGGCCAGGAGGGACAGGGGCCACCTACCACGTCGGTGTTGGTGATCTTTGCCAGGAGATCCACCAGGGCGTCTCCGGTGAGCGAGCTCACGTCCTCGTCCTGCTGAAGCCCACAGATCGCGGCCCCCACGCTTCCAGTTGCAATCATCGATGGCGGGTACATGGCGAACTTAAAGTCTGCGGGGACGAGAGGCAGGGAGGTCACGACAGGGTGGAGACAGGTGCTTCTCCGCTCGGAAGACGGATAGCAGAAGTGCCACCTGGTCCCACGGAGGCATTAGAACCCATGTGATTCACCACCCAAAAAGTGGAAGGTTGGGGTGGGGGCTGCTGCGGAGGGAGGACATGCATCCCAATTCAAATCCCAGCACAGGGGACTTTCCAGGTGGTCCAGTGGCTAAGACTCTGCACTCCCAATGCTGGGGGCATGGGTTCGATCCCTGGTCGGGGAACTAGACTGCACCTTACTGCAACTAAGAGTTCACGTGCCACAATGAACACCAAGTGCAGCTAAATAAATATTAAAAAAAAAAAAAAACAACCAAAAACCCCAACCTGAGCATTGGGTTGAGCTCACAGAAACAGTTTAACCTATGGCTTCTCCCTCTTGCTAGCATATCAACATTTTCCATGGAGGCACTTTTATTGCTGACTCCAAGGTCTACATCGAGTGAGGGGCATCCTTAGAAAACTGTGCTGGGTGGCTCAACGAGGCACACGCTCCCCACCCCTCCTGGCCGAACGCCATGAACACGGCAGGCCTGGCTGGCTGTCTTTCTCCTTGGCCTTCTTGTCTTAGTCCGGGCACCATCTCCACCTCTTGAGGGGTGTATATCACAACATTCCACCCAAAGCCTGCTGCTCGGTGACTTGTGCGGGGCCTCCTCTGTCCCCTGGATGGTGGCGAAGCCAGCCTCCCTCCCTCTTCTCTGCTGTAGGTCTCTTCACATGGGGTCCCAGCAGTGTTTCTCTGCCCAAAAACCTTGTTAGCTCCCCCCACCCCACCAGACATTCACAATGCAGAGGCGGCAGCCAGCCTGTGGCCCTGGGCCCGCAGGGGCTTGGGGTGGGAGCAGCTGGCAGGGAAAGGTGGGGCAGGAGGAGTCCCCGCCTCCTGGCCCCCTCCCCCTCCCCCAGTGCCCAAGCCTCAGCCCAGAAGCACAGTCCACACACTGCCTATCTCTGCATCCCACTACCTGCACACCCAACCCCTACTTCTAGCAAATTAACCAACTTCTAGAAGCCAGGGGGTGCGGGTGGAAGGTCCAGGGGGTGCCCAGAGGACTGTACTCCCTTGTTTGGGGTGGGGAGGAATGCTGAGAGACATGGTCCCCTGACCCCCGACGACTGCACCTATGAAGCAAGGGAAGCCAGGCAGGCTCCGCTGAGTTGCCGGACTCTGAGCAGCTGGCCACTCTCCTCTGGGTTAATCCAGTGGAGGCGACATGAGCGCTGCAAAGCCAGGTTCAGCCCCCTGGGGGTCCTGGACCAGTCATGCCCTCCCTCCCGACCTTAAGTTAGTTTTTCTAACTTCCCTTGCAACTCAGTACCCATCACCAAGTTCACTTGCGGGTCGCGACCTGCATGTTCTGTTGTTGCTGTTGTGCTGAACAAAATAAAAGTATCAGGAAGGAGGGCCTGTGGTGGAGAGTCAACACTGTCTGCAGAAACTCTTGTATCAATTTGAGGTACACTGATGAGGCATCCTAAGTGGTGTTATAAAATGTATTTCTTCCCTTATGGTTTAGGTCAAAAAGTTTAAAGGCAGTAGGCTGGCTCATCTCCCAGGGGCCCCTCCAGGTCTAACTAACTTTTATTTAAAAAAAAAAAAAATTAGAATGTAACTGCTTTACAGTGTTAAGTTTCTGTTGTACAACATAGCAAATCAGCTGTATACATACATGGATCCCCTCTCCATGTATATATGGAGAGCCTCCCTCCAACCCACTCCCATCCCACCCGTCTAGGTCACCACAGAGCAGACACCCTGGCTTCCACCAGGCGGGAAGTCACAAGACAAGTCTCTCAATCCGGCAGTTCTGCATGGCCTCAGGGGCTGCCCCAAGACTACACCCAGAGACACGCCCCTCTCTGCTGATAGGGGAAACAGCAGAGAGGAAAATACCTAATAAAACACCTGGTCTGGTCTTTGTCCTAGCTACTGTTAGCTAACCTCCACATTCAACCGTGGAAAGTTCCACCCAACCCATTCAGCCATTTCTGGAAACCTTAAAACTTTCAGCTATGGAACTGGATGAAGAAGTAGTCACAATACCTACCTGGGTGAAGAAGAGGGGCAAAAAAAAAAACTATATGAGTGTGTGCTATGATCAAGATTGCAACCACCCATAAATATATAAACAGGCATAAATGTACATGAATATAGGGGAACTAGAAGATACAAAGATACATGTAAACTTCCCCACCACTGGGTGGGGAAAACTTATTTTAGCAAAAATTAAATATCATGTAACAATCTCCCCTGAATCTCTAAGTCGCTTGCTCAGAAATGCTGACAAGTTGTATTCTGGTGCTGAAGGCACGATCAGGGGTGAGCGTCTCCCTCCACCCTCAGCTCTCTATCTGGAAGCATAAGGTGTGTGTCACTTCCTGAACAACCCGACCCTCAGGAGAGTGAGAGGCAGTTAGCTGAGCAGGGACCCATTTGGATCATGTTCCCCCGCGCACCATGGATGGTCCCCTGCCCCCCAAATATAGGACATAAAAATACAACACAGGGTGGTTCATTCTAAAGATACATCTCCTAAGAAGGCAGATACCCCCACATGGATAGGAGCATCCACGTGGAGCCACGCAGGCCTCCCCTAGTTGGTGAGAAGGGTTTGGGCCACGCAGCTCGAAGGACTGGAAGATGGAGGCCATGGAGGCTGGTAGCCCACTGCCCACCAGCTGCTTGAAGGTCTCCCGGGCCAGTCACCTGACCTCTCTGAGCCTCCGGTTTCTCACCTGCAAATGAGGGCAATAATTATACCCACCTCCTAGGGTAGTTCTGAGGATTCAACCGAGAGCAGCACCCTGCTCACAGTTCACATCAACTGCCATCACCATCACACCCCACTATTCCTAACACCGGGACTTGCTGCGGGATGGGGGCGGGCAGTAGTTTTTTGGCCACACCTCATGGTTTGTGGGATCTTAGTTCCCCTACCAGGGCTCGAACCTGTAACCCCTTGCGTTGTGGAAACACTTAATCTTAATCATTGGACCGCCAGGGAAGGCCCGGGGGGTGGGCAGCTCTGTCAGAGATCTGTTCAGCATCTGCAGTGATTCAGGGGAAGGTGCATGAGGAGCCCAGAGAGAATGAGGGATCTGCTCTGGGCCTGGAGGCTCCTTCCCGATCGTGTGTGTGTGTGTGTGTGTGTGCGCGTGTGCGTGAGACAGGAACACGGCCTCATGAAGTCCCCACCACCTCCTGCTGCTGTCAGGGACAGGAGAAGCTGAGGTCCCATGGGGACGTGGGGGTAGGGGAGACAGAAAGACGACATAAGTATACAGGCAATCAAAGGGAAGCTGAATGGACCGTATTCATTCCTGCAAGAGTAGGGGCAGCCAGAGCCAAGGGACAGGCCCACACACCTGCAGCCCCGACCTGACCCCCGCCCTCCCGGTGAGGCGGGGCAGGCAAAGGGCGCATCTCCACCGACCAGCCCTGACGGCGTTCCTGCAGTTTGCTGACTTGGCCCAGTATTAGCAAAAACAAGGTAAAATTCACCTGTTTCAGGACACTGGCTTTTACCGGTGAATCGGTGAAATCTCCAGAGGTTAAGCGGCTTTGTCTAGCGTCTGCTGCCGGGTTTGCAGGCGCCTGGACTTGGCACCCAGTGCGCCGGAGGACTCCTCGGAAGGTGAAGGGAGCCTTCCCCCCCAACCTCCAGCCCCACTAAGAACTCAGGGTCGTCTCTCCCATCAGAAACGGAAGAAATGCCCAGCGGAGGGAGCCTAGGCTTTGACGTCCGAGAGACGGAACCCGTTCCATCCTCAGCCGCCCCGCCACCCCCGCCACCAACCCTGCTCTTGCTCTGGGACCCTGCAGAGATTCTCCCCACGTCTTTCAAGGACCTCCGGGAGGCCCTTTAACCCAGGCAAGGGCAAGAGAAGTGCTCCACGTTCATCAACTCAGGAAGATGTCACTGGAGGAAGCGTTCTGAGCTAAGCAGGTTTGCAGCCGCAGATTACAGCGCCCTGGCGGGTCGCGTTATCCCAGTTGTTTTGACTACGACGGCGGAGGCCTTGACCGGCTAAGAGTGACTGCTGTGCTTCTGTTCACCACTGGGGGGCGAGAGAGGCTCTCTCTGAGGTGTCAACCAGAGCCGCCCTCCATCTCTCCCGCAACCTGGCGTCAGTCCGGTGGGGGTTTAAAAGGCCAGGATGAGGGTGCTCAGTGGCCACCGAATGACGTCATCGGCGGCCCCCAGAGCCGGTTCAGCCCACCCCGTCCTTGTGGGAGCCTCGATGCCAGTTTAACTCCAGCGGCCTGGCTAGGAGCAGGTGGCGGGAGGAGGGCCCTCAGCCGGCTCCTCACAGCAAGATGGGAGGTGACACAGCCTTGCCAGGCTGCCTGTCCCCACGAGGGAAGAAGGGAGACTCCCCCTGGGCCCGGCGACCCTGGCTCCTGGAGGACAGAGAGCGGTTTCCATTCTTCCTTCCACTTTCCAACCACCCAGGCAAACCTCCCTTCCTGGCTCAGGCACCAAGTGGTAGATCCTCTCTGGGCCGTTACTGTGTGTGTGTGCGTGCGCATGATTGTGTCCGATTCTTTGCAACCCCACCGACCATAGCCCGCCGGGCTCCTCTGTCCATGGGTAGAAACCAACGCAACACTGTAAAGCAACTCAATTCAAAATGAATGAAAAAAGAATACTGGAGTGGGCTGCCTCCATTTCCTTCTCCGGGGGATCTTCCCCACCAAGGGATCGAACCCACATCTCTTGCCTGTGCCTACGCTAGCAGGCAGGTTCTTTACGACTGGAGCCACTGGGCCATCACTCTCTGGCTGCAACCTGGGGATGAACTTCACAAGAACACCTGGAGGCAAAGCCGAGAAGACGGCTGGGAGCACCGGGCATGATACCATCACCGGGGCCCAGGCCCGGAAGTCTGGGTGGGGGGATATACTCATGTGCAGGAGAGCTGAGGGCAGCACCTTGGGGTGGGGGGCACCTAGGCAAAAAGAGGAGAGGCCAGGCGCCATGGGTAGGGAGGTAAACACCTCCTCTCCCCTCCCCACCCCCCCCACGCCAAGTTCAACCTCAATGCCATTGGCTCTTCTAGACTAACTGGAAGCATCTGTTGAGCATGATATCATGCGTCAAGAATCTCCCCACGCCAGCGTGCGATCCTGAGTCATCCCAGTGGTCTCCGTCCCCCTTGGCAGACCTGGGGGGCTCTGCCATCAGGACCCGCCTGCTGCCTGGCAGCTGAAGCTCCCCAGGAGCCATAACGGCTCCCCCCTCGCCCCGTGGCCTCCATTGACCAGGACCAGCCGGAGGGAGTCTCCACCCCACAGGCTATTCAGGTTTGAGCAGGGGAGGTAAGGAGGCACCTCTCCATCTCACCATGTTATGCCTCGAGCCCCAGGAAGAAGACCGACACCCCCTACTCGTCCCACCTCCAGCCTCTTCCCCTTTCACACACAGGCACTCTCTGCAGACAGCGGGACCAAGGCCAGCTCTTTCACAAGCATCTTCCCCCCTCGACTGGCCACAGCGCCCCAGGGTCGCTACCAAGTCCCTGGCTGCCAGAGCTCAGAGACAGAACCGGCGGGATCCACGTGGGGTGGGGGTGGGGAAACGGGACCCGAACTCCTGGAACTTCCCACCTACCAGTCCCAGACACACACCCAGGGTGTGGCATCTCATCTAACTGAGATGAAAAGCAGCTAAGAAAAGCGGCCCCCAGGCTCTCGATCCATCAGGTCGATGGCCTTAAAGCCCCAGCCAGCAGGTTGGCATGTGACATAGCCTTGCAGACACATTCAAGGGCAGATGGGGAAAAGAAAAGCCTCCAGAGATAGGCTTCTTCCTTTAGGAGACACAGGAGACCTGTGCTCTGAGCAGACCACACCTGGGGCTTACTGAGTACCTGGCTAGAAGTCTTTTCTCCTATCCTTCCCCAGCCCCTGCCCCACACTAGCAAGGCAGTCTTCCCAACTTCCTCCGCCTCCCCTCAGACCTCTGTCCTCAGTCCCTGAATCCCAGGCTCCCTACTCTGGCCCCAAACTTGGCAGCTGCCCCAAGGATCTGGCCAAGAAGGCCCGGAGTGGGGGATGGGATCCCCAATTTTAGAGAATGGGCCTTTAGAGAATGTGGGGACCTGCTCTAGGCCTGGGTGACTCCACCCGCCCTCCTATCCAAGTTGGACATCGAGGAGCGGGCAGACGGACCCCAAAAGGTACATCAGTTAAGAGACAAGGTCAAATCAGAGCTCTGGCCATCAACAGCTGGGCAATGCGGGAGTGCAGGGTCAGGAGTCAGCTGTCCGAGAGAGAGAAAAGGACTGGCTGACCCCCTCCCCCAGTGAATAACGACCACGGAGAAGGGGGGACAGGCGGGGCCTGGGAGACAAAGTGACAAGTCAATGAGGGGCTGACCTCGAGGGCCCAGGCCAGACAGCAGAAAGGGAAGCAGCTAAGAATGGCCATAGCCTGCAAGGCAGCAGGGATCAACAGCTAAGAGTGGCCCCCGGGGCTGTAGGAAGGGCACAGACTGCATCTGGGAAGCCCAGGGAGGGGAAGCTTGCCCTGGGACCCATGGTGGGGGGGCTGGACCCTGCATCTGAGCCAGCGAAGGCCGAGCGTGGCATCCTGCTGGACTCAGACGGCGCAGCAGGGTCAGCGTGAAAGTCACTGTATCCGCCTTAGCTGAAGAGTCAGCATCGGAGTCACATTCACAGTTAGTACTAGGGCCCATGGCCTACACCTTCTGGTTGACAAAGGGCCTCCTCACCCATCATCTCTTCTGATGTCCGTTTTCCTAACCACCCTGAAAGGGTTGTAGGAATGTCAGTGTTTTGCAGATGAAGAAGCCAAGGTTCAGACAAAACTTAAGCACACTCAGAGGTCACCCAGTGGTATGTAGCAAAGCCAGACCTTTTGACTGCAAACAGGGAATGGACACTATTGCAAACAATGTGTTCTTCTCCTTGGGCTCCAGTATAATATGTAACAAGATGCTGAAAGAAGTCAATCCCCAGGCCCACCTTTGCAATGCAAGTGCAGACTCCCGGCAACCTTGAACTCCGCCCTCTCCCCCACCTCCCGGCGGGGGGCGGGGGGAGCAGGGGGGGGGAAAAGATCTGCCCAAACAAGTTCTTTCCCTGACACTTTTGCTTGTGAAAATATGAACTCCTGATGCTACACCCTAGATGACTGCGGGTCCGGAGTTTCTCCCACAGCCACTACCGTTGCGGGGCAGGGAGTGGGGGGAAATGTAGAAACTGGCCAAGGTTCAGTGTGATGAGACTGTATCAAACCACTGCCTTTAGTGTATTAGTTAATGGCACAGGGGCCAACAAGATTACATATCAATTGTGGCATCAACAGGGTAGGTGTAGCACTTGTTAACATGAAAAGGCCATTGCAATGTTACAGGCTGCAATCAAAACCTCAACACGTGGAGGGAGGGTAGCAGACAGAGCCCAGGCTTCAGAAGTGACTCCCAGCTGCAAAGTCCACAGGTCCAACCCCACCCCGCCAGAGGGAGCAGCCGGAGGCAGTCAATGCCCTGCCAGAGAAATCCTGGGGCCTCTTCGCTTCCCACGTAACAGGGCAGGCGGTATTTATCTTGACAGGGTTCCTTAACCTGTATTTGCCTCCACCCCCCAAATTTCCTCTTGGGCTTATCTCCAAGCCATCCTTTCCCCTCCAAAGATGAAAGATTTAAACACGACCAGAGAGCATATAATAATCTTCAAAAGAGCACTTTAGACACCATAAAGAATATTTTAACAGGCACTATTTTTTTTTTCTTCTCCTTACCACACCTGTCCTCGTAAACCATTTATGAGTTTGGCAGAGAGAGAAAATATACCAGCTGAGATAAAAGACGGAAAAAACTGCCCAGGAAACCTTGGACTCTAAAGAGACTACCCGGGACCCACCCCCCCACCCCCACCCCCACCCCCGTAAATGCTCAGAAGTTAGGGCTGTGGTCTACCTCCCCTTGCAGCCCCCCAAAGCCCTCCTCAGCACCCAGCCACCCCGCCTCCCTGGGGCTCCAGCAGTTCCTACCAGTGGCGCACAGAGCGATGAAGGTCTGAGCGTGCTTGCGAATCAGCGACAGCTTCTCGCCGGGCTGGGGCAGCTTTCGAAGGATGTGTTCGATGAAGTCATGGGGGGTGACAGCCGCCAGGTTCCATTTCAACTTGCCCAGCACCACCAGCTCCCACTCCTGGGGAGGGAGGGAGGCGGAAAAGGGTATAAAACCCACACAGGCTGACCCAGTGTCCCGGATGGGAGGCTTGGGATCTAGACCAGTTGTTCGAGGATGTTCATTAGCACGAGGCTAGACTGGAAGGCAGGTCCATTTATCAGAGTGGCCCTAAAGTTTTGAAGTGGGTGATGGCTCCGAAGGCTTCAAATGTCAAGCTCCCCGGAAATTAATGAGTGCCCAGGCGGCCGCTGGCTCGATGGTCCTTTCTGCTATTTCTTCAGCCTCTCCAGCTGTACACCACCCCTCCTTCCCCACTCAACCCTGACTTCCAGAGGATGCTCTCACCCGCCCACCCAGAAGGTTGAATCCACAGTAAAATACCACCAAGGTCGTGGTGGCCCTTTGGTAGGAATTTATCGTATATATCAGTGACTGGATTAATAAGTCTTTTTTCATCCTCCTGGAAAAAAGATGTACACAGAAAGAAGCTCAAATTTAGGTTTCTTGGCCCAAATCCTTGGCAACCAATTACCTTGCCTGCCGTTGGTGCCAAAAAGTGCCATTTTCCTCTCTGCTGCTAAGACTTCCCACTGCACACACAATGCAGAAGACCTCAGGAAATGACACCCAGACACACCACACCCTTCCACATACAGGTTTTTGCAAGTTTTTGTTACCATGACTGAAGGACCGGAGGGTCACTGGCCACCCCGTCTTGCAGCTGGAGGGGATTCAGGGGTGGGTGAAAGTGTTTGTTCAAGGTCATAGAGAAGCACACAGCCCAGATGCTGGCACAAGGCAACCCGGGGTCTGTGGGCCTCTCACCAGCATCCCACCTACTGAAAAAAACCTTGTTTCTTTCACTCATTGAGATACTTCAGGGGGAATTGTGTTCAAGGGAAACAAGCCAAAAAGAATGCCTTAAAAATATGTGCTGAGGGAAAACAGGCCTATCGATCGATCATCATAAGAATGAGCGGTTAAGAGCAGCCTGAGAGTGCAGCTCTCAGTTTCCTCGGGTGAAACTGACTCTCCTCCCCCCAGTCACCGGAGCCCCATTCTACTCCCCACAGCACCCACCAGCTGTGTGGGCTCAGCCAATGCCCTCCCCTTCCCTGGTCTTAGCTTCCTCATTGGTAAAAATAAGAGGACCCCTCTAGATCTCAACTTCTGGGATAAAGAGACTAGGAAAAGGCAGATGTGTCTGCAGAAATATAAATTAGCTTGGCAGACCCTCCAAAAACTTGGGGTGCTCTAAAAAGATCTGAGCTCCCCCCACCATGACGAAACAGTGAAGCAAAAGGAAGATAATTTTTCCTGGTCTCCCTTGGGGAAAAATATAATAACGGGATCTTAATTCTACCCATTTGTTTGTCTTTGCTGGCTTTAATGTTGGCCTTCGCTTTTTTTCCGGAGGTTGGGGCTAAAAACACAGATAGCCTCCTAAACAATCAGGGTCTTTCCAAGACGGCTTGAAATTCCAGCTCTCCTTCTCACGGGAGAATGTGAGTATAAACCACTCGACTTGTACCATTATTAAAGGAAGCAGATCTCCCAGAAGAAAGCACCTTTCTGGGCCTCTCCGACCAAACCAGAAGCAGCTGAAATCTGGCAGCTGTTCAAAGGTGAGGTCATTCATGCCCCTCTGCATTCTCGGAGATTCCTCCCCGTCTTTGCACATGTCTGCCGCTAGGTGGCAGCACAGCCTCAGGGAGGAAGGCCTCTCACAAAGAACTCGGTTCAGGCAGCCAGTCCCGGCCCTGGGGACTTTGGTGCAGGCCTGGCCGGCAGGGAGGGAGGTTGGAGGGGAGAAACAGGGGGGGCCCCTCTTCCAAGGAGTTGGGAGACGGGTGTGCAGATCACTGAAGGTGGGCCTCTGGGGCCGCTCAACCAATGCCACACTGCAGCTACATGGCCGTCTTAAGCGTGACGCTGCAGAGACAAGGGGTACTGGCTGGGAGAAAGGTTTGCTGGCAGAAAACCAGAGCCCAGACAGGACCCCCGTGTCTGTACAGAGGTTCCAGCCCCACCGGAGATGGGAATCCACGCCTCAGAATCCGCCCACAAAGGGCCAAACTTGACTCTGCTCAGAAGCCAGTGAGTTGGTGTTTAGTGAACAGCTACTATATGCAGCTATGCTGGAGAGTCCGAGAGATTCCCTAGACCGTACCTTTGAACTCCTAGTTCTTAGGAGACATGTCACAACATGTCTGGATCATGTGAGAGGTTGACGAGTGTCTCAGAAGTCAGTGATTGAAAATTGGGAATTTAAGTAAAACATTATCACTCTGTTCTATACCTCCGCCACACACACACACACACACACACACACACACACACAGTCCCCAACCCAAACCTCACACACACACACACACAGACACACACACACACACACACACACACATTCTGCAAATGAGTGTCCCCAACCCAAACCTCTGTGAAGGATCTTATGCATGGGCGGAGCCTGAGTACTTTGTATATACAGTCCAGCACACAGTAGGAACACAAGGAGTCTCAATATAAAGGGCGGAGCTCCTCGAAGGGTGGACATTTCACAGATGGGTAATTTGGGGTCCTAAGGGTTTGTTCTGGGAGCGGTGGGTCAAGGCGGATTAGGCCAGGGCAGAGCAGAAAGGCAGGCAGGCAGGAAGGAGGCAGTCATTACCAGCAGCTCCTGAGGCTTGATGGAGTTGTCGGTGTAAATGCACAACTTCTCAGCGGTCAGCGGGATGGTCTCTTTGAGCTTGGACGCCAGGAACATGCACACGGCCCCCAGCAGCTGCAGATGGGTCTTCGGAGTTGGGACTCCGGCCAAGAAGCGGTCCAGGTAATTGATGGCGAGAGGAAAGACCTCCTCTTCGCACTTCTGCTCCTCACAGACCTACGACACAAGTGGGAAGGGGTCGGGGTCGGGGGAGACCATAATATCAAGAAAGGAGGAAGAAAGGGAAATCGCACAATCTAGGGAAATGACAAAAATATTGAATTGGGGGGGAGGGGAGGGGAGTAGAATAAGCGATAAGAATGAAGACAAGGAAATTGGGGGCAATCTACATGGCCATCCGCGCGGGGGTCCTCCCCGGGAGCTTAAAATCTCAAAGGAGAGGGGGGTTAAGGACCCCGAAGCCGAGGGCGCAACAGCGCCGGCCCCGCGGCCCCCGTGGGCCGCTCACTACTCCGGGCGCTCGCACTCACTCACTCTCTTTTTTGGATTTCGTCATCTTTTCAAAAAATCAATAAAAATATTCTGGAGGCTCCGGGGGTCTCGTTCTTGGTCTCATTCGGATCCCCAGACCCTGCTCTATCATTCCCGACAATTGAAAAAATTGTCGGGAGGGGTCCTCGCGGCCCAGGCGCCGCATTTGGGGGGGTGGGTGGGGAGAGGTGGGGAAGCGGGGGGAGGGCGGAGGGAGCGAGCGCCGCGCAGCCTGGGCGGCCGGAGTCGGAGCAGGGGAGACGGGTTCAAAAAATAATTAAAAATCGAGGAAATATCCCAGAAAAGCCCTTTCGCCGTGAAAACCCCGCAGAGGACCCAGGCTTCCCGCAGCGGAGGTTTGGGGCGCCGGGAAGGTCTGGAGCGCGACCCCTGGGGCTTCGGATCCCGAGGGGAAACTTGCAGGGGAGAGCGCGGCGGCGGGAGTGTCCGGCCGCGGCCCACAAGGGCAGAGGCCGGGGACAGTGGCGAAGAGCTGGGGGACGCTCGAGGACGGGGAGCCGCCGGAGAGAGGCGCGGGGGGCTCCGGCCTTTCCTTCGGGGGGGGGCCCGCTATCCCCCCTGCACACACCTCCTCCCCCTCCCACCCCACCCAGATCTCCGCACCCAGGAAACTGAAGGCCGAACCGTAAGTAACCTTCACGAGGGGGCGGGGTGGGTGATGGGGGGGCGAGGGCGCCATCAGGAGTGGGGGGACCGGGGTCGTGGGGTGCGAGGGGGAGCAGGCGACGCGTCCAGCCTCTCCACCCCCGAGTTTACAAAGCAACATGGCGAAACCACGGCAGGTCCGGAGCCGTGCAGACGTGGGCACACGGCAAGGGTTCGGAGCAAGGGGAAAGAAGTGCTTCTTCTGGGTTCCCCGAAAACACACGTTTCTTCAGTGTGACTTCCGGGGCTCCTGAATTCCCCGTTTCTCTTCTCCCTCCGCCCTCCCCCTCCCCCCTTAAGTGCCAACGCGGAGTCCCGACCACATGCGGGGACCCGAGGCTGGGACCCATTTGCCCTGGCCTGGGGGCGGGAGCGCAGCTCAGTTTTTAACTTCGGGGTTCACCCTCCTATTCTCTTCTTCAAGGCACCGAAAGCAGCCTCGGCTTAGCAAAAGGTCGCGGCGGGGGTGGGTGCCGGTGGGAAGAGGTGGCAGCCACATGCAGGCACACGCGCTCGGGATGCTCCCCAACCCCCCCGCCCTGGGACAGCCTCGCTGCTCTCCCCCTCCCCCCGGGAATCTTGCACCCCCTGCAAGGAACCGAGAGGAAGCCACGCGTCTCGCCGAGGGCGCGGGGGCAAGCTCTGGCGCAGGAGTAGGGAGGCGGGCTCCCAAGGTTGCCCTCGCCCAGGTTCGGGGACCCGGCGCGGGGGCCGAGGGAGCGCCTGCCTGCAGCCCTACCTCCAACATCCAGGTGGCCACCATCCTGCGCATGTAGGGCTGAATGTCCTTCTGCACGCACTTGAAGTAGGAGCACTGGGGCAGGTAGCGCTCCTCGATGGTCAGCAAGTTCTGCAGCACGCGGTCGTCGTGGAGCAGGTTGGCGTCCGGCACAGCCCTGCGGACCGGCTCCACCTCACCGCACAGCAGCTCCATGGCCAGCGGGCTACTCGCTCGCGCCCCTGCGATCTCCGGACTGGAAAAGTTGGGGGTTTTTTTGGGAGGGGGGAGGGGAGAGGATTCCCCGTACCTCCTTCCTTTGGCTAAATAAGGGGTTTTTTGGGGGGGGGGGAGAGTTAAGGGCAGAGAGAGAGAGAAGCCGTGGAAGAAGAGTGAAAAGGGGTAGGATGGGCGGTGGGAGAGGAGCGCCCCGGGGGCGACTGACTCTCTCTGCCCTCCCCTTCAAACTTGTCTGCTCTCCCCAGCTCGCTCGGCTCTCTGCTCGCCGAGGCAGTGACGCAAACTGGCTGGGCAGTTACTTCTCCTCCCTCTCGCCTCACCCCCCTCTCCGGTTCCTCCTCCCCTTCCCTCCCCTCCCGGCCCTCCCCTCCTCCTTTCAGTCTCTCCCTCCTTTCCCCTCTTGTTATTAAGGAGAACAGCAGCTGGCCCGACCAAACTTCAAACGCGGTCCCCCGCGCCGCCCCCCACCCTCTCCCTTAGCTCTCCAAGGCCCTCTCCCTCCACCAAGCCAGGGGCCCAGGAGAGGGGAACCCACCAAAAAAAAACCCCACCAAAAACCCCACCGATCCCTACTTATTCCCTGTAATTGCAGCACATTCTGTAGGTGCATCCCGCCAAAAATACGACCCTCCGACTCTGGCTTCCTCAAACATGATCGCCACACTCCAGCCCACGAATTTAAGATCCAGGAATGACGGGTGGGTGAGCTGAAGATGAGGTGGGCTCAGACGATTGAGAAATAAGATCCCTTATATGAGCCCGAAGGAGGGCGATTTTGGGAAACAGTTAACTTTGCATACCCAGAGGAAAAGGGTATGTATGGCCCTGAAATGTACGTTCTTGATCCTTTTCAGCCGGTTTCCGAAACCCGATTCTAGGGACCAGAATACATTACCCCCCCCATCTCCGCCCCATGCCACCGCCCTCCCCTCCCCACCCCCCGCAGATGTGTGGGGAGAGGAAGAAGGCGGAGGGGTGGGTGTTCGGAGGGAGGGGGCGCTTCTTCGACGTGGGAGAATGTGACCTAGGAGCAGAAACCCTCCCGTTCTTGGGGCGCCGCAGGCGCCACTGGGAGACGCGGGGAGGCGCCCCGAGCCGCCGCAGGCCGGGGGCAGGGCTACCAGCGGTTCCGCCGCGGCCAGCGGCCACGCAGGAAAAACCCGCTTCCTCGCCCTGCATCTGCTGACAAGCCGCCCGAGGTGTCTGCGCCGAGCGTGGCCACACTGATACAGCTTTCTAGGAAATAGCCCGGGGGGGGGGGGGGGGCGGGGAGGGGGGCGAGAGAGGGGGTAGGTTGGGCTCCCCGTCTCTCCCCCAGCGCAAACGACACCACCCCTTCGTTTCCTCCGAGGCCCAAGATCTCCCACCCCAGGTCCCTCGCCGGCACCCTCGCGGACCCTCCGGGTTCACGCCTCCGTCGCAGCCAGGGCTTTCTCCCCGAGAGCTGGACTGCGGTGGAGACGCGGTCGGCTCCGACACGTGCTCCGACGCATCCTCCGGTCAAAGCCGCTTTGGGAGGGGATCCGGGGGCGTTTCCTCACCTCCTTCCTCCCGCCACCGCCCCCCCCCCACCACCACCACCCTGCCCTCTGTGATATTTCATTCCGAGGGGGAAAGGAGCGGGCCCTGCGTCCTGGGTGCTGGCCGAGCTGGCACGTGCGGCGAGCACCGCGTGGGTCGGGGCTCTCGCGACACCCCGAGGTCAGCCCAGCACCTCCCTCGCGGAGCAAGGACGGTCTCAGAACCGGGGCACGGAGGGCGAGCGTGAGCCGAGGGGGGGGGGGGGTGTTGCGGGATGGGTGAACCAGGCGAGCGGTTCCCCGAAAGAAGGGGGAGGTGGAAGGGAGCGCGGGGAGCGCGCAGAAAACCAGAGGTGCGAGCGATTAACTCCGGCCCCGGGGCCAGCCCCTTTCCATGAGGGTGGGGCGGAAGGGGTGGGTGGGGGTGGGTGGGTGGAGGGGGCTATCGCTTTAAAAGGGTGAGTAAGAGTTTGGGGCGCCGTCTCCCCTCCCTCTATTTGCATAGCCAATAGCTCTGGGTCTCCTGCTACTGCGCGCTGATTGTTACCGGGCAGATTACTTTTTTTTTTTTTTTTTTTTTAGTAGGACGCGTTCCCCGCTACATCAAAAGGAAGCCAAGGAAGAGAGGGCGGAGGGAGAGCGGGGATGGGGCGGGCGGGGGCTGGGGAGAGGCCCGGGCGCCCGCGACCTTATCAATAGCCGCAGGAATTAGGATCCAATCGACTGTACGTAAAGAAAGGGGAGGGAAGGGGGCGGGCGAGGAGAATGTCTAATTGCGGTGGAAGCCATTAGCTTTCGGGAAGAAAAAAAAGCTCGCTGAAAAACCCAAGTTGCAAACTCAAAATGAAACAGCCCCGCGCGGCGGGTGACACCCGGGGCCCAGGAGCATGTTCCTCTGAAAAGATCAGGTCCCTCACAATCACCTATTGATTTCAGTCAACGTGGACTTCCCGACTCAGGCCTTGAGTCACTCCGGATAAATACGTTAACTTACATTTTAAGACCCCATAAAAGACCTACTCAAACTTCAGCTCAGCCACCTTTGAGCGGATCAAAGCAAGCCTGCAGGAGTGGGGAGTGGAGTGGGCTGGGGGGCAGTGGGGGCGAGAGAGGTATTTTTAAAGTATAAATCTACCCCGACAGGCAAGGACAGAAGCCGGCCAGGGCCCCCAGCCTCTTGACATCACTTGATAACTAACCCAGCACGGTCTTTTCTCCACCTCCCTGCAGAGAAAGCATCCTGAGCTCTGGGTCCCCTGAAGAGGGGCAGCGGGGGGCGGAGGGGGAGCGGGGAAGAGGCGGGTGGTCGTCCTCCGGGCCTCGCCCACCCTGGGGAGAAAGCCTGGGTGGCAGGGCCTCCAGTCTCCGGAGCGAGCCGAGGGGCCCCCTTGCCCCTTCCCTCCCCCCAACCCCAAACCCGTCTGGCTTTACTGAGAAATTCCGGCGGGGAGCGGGGCCGGGGGCGGGGGGGAGGCGGTTGTGAAGGGGAGGGGCGCAGGCGGGTGCCCCTCTCCCCGCCGCCCTCTCCGTCCACCCAGAGCCGCCAGTGCGGGTGCTCCCCGCGCGGCAGGCTCGCCCCTTCCAGTTCCTCGTTGACTTCCCCTTCCGATCACGGACTCTATCCGAACTGCAACCTCGCGGCGAATCCATCCCCCAGTGGTTCGGGCGCCGAGGCTCGGGGTGGGGCGTGCGAGGGTGCGGAGGTTGGCAGGAATGTCTCCGGGAGGCTTGGACTGGAAACTGAGTTTTCCCTTTTGGTCGCCACTCCGACCATGTGTTAAAAGCTTAATTTTGCTTGTTAAAAAGCACACCGTCTCGCACGCGGGAAAAGGCACGTTGCCTTCTGGGCAAACCTGCGCATTTTCTTTCAGTGTAGATGTAGGCTTAGAGGGGAAAGAAGAAAAAAAAAAACCAAAACCAAACTCGTGCTCTGGCTTTTAAGTCAAAACTGGTCACTGTTGGGGGCGGGGGGGAAGAGAATGTTGGCTCTTCCTTATTCCTTTTCCATCCCTCGAGGGGGAAAAAAATTCCTACCCTTCGAAGGATCAGTGATAACCTTTAGCGAACGTCAGTTTTATTGGACTTTTATTCCCTCCCTGGCCGGCTCACCACCCCTCGCGTAGTGGAGTTTCGGTTGGAAAGTGTACAAAACCCTGTAGGTGTAGGGTGTTTATAGGCACATTTCTGCAGGAACCTGCAACGCTGAGCACACTTACGCCCCAGCTCACCTGGCGGACGCCGCCCAGCCAGGTGATCCCGCCGTCGACGGGAAGCTGCGTCCTCAGAGGGGCGCTCAGGCGGGGTGGGGGGAGGGGAGGGGAGCTCGGGCTCAGGCCCTCCCCCCACCCCTTACAGCCCCCCCGAGAGCAGATCTGTGTCGGGGTTTTCCCATTTAGGGACGGACAGGCAGTAAAAACCGAAAACCCGACGGTCGCTTGAAAGTAGATGGCCGAGGGTCCGAGTCCCGGCTCCGGGCGCCCGGAGTACCAGGGAGGAACCGGACGGGGTTCAGAAGGAGCAGCTGCAGTGGGAGAGTTGGCGGGGGGGGGGGGGGGATAGCAGCAAGTTAGAAAAATGTGCACGAGGAAGACCGACAGGTCAGGAACTGGAGCGCACGGGGGCAGAGGGTGAGTGGGTAGGGATGAGCCGTCGGGAGCGCCCCCCCACCCCCACCCCCGGCCAGGCCCAGGAACACCAGGTGTGAGGGCGCTTCCGGGACTTCGCACGGCTGCCCCTTGCCCGCGGCGGCCCCGCGGCGCCTGGACCCTGCGGGGACAGAGTCGGGCGGGGCCCTGCGCTCTCCAGCCGCCCTGCCGGGGGCCGAGCTCGAACCCGGGCTGCGTGCCTGGGGCGGCAGATGTGACAGACAGGGGTCTGGAACGCCTGCCGTCCATTCGCCCACCTCACATCTTCCTCCTCTCCCTTGGAAAAAAAATAAAAAGTAAAGAGACCCGAACTTTCCCCCTCTTCCTGTCTGATTCAGCTGCTGGACACGCCTCATGCGGCCGAAAATAGCCCTGGAAATGTATTCGCTTTATTAAAAAAAAAAAAAAGTGACTTTTCCACTAAGATTTGGGGCGGGGGGCGTCTGGCCCGCGGCGTCGGCGGGCCCGGCCTCGGGGAGGAAAGGGAACCGGCCGGCTCACTGCTTCGCCCTCCCCCGCCCCCGGCGCCCGGGAGGGGCCCGCTGGGCGGCGGAACCGCGCCTCCGCTGGAGGAGCCACCACGCGGCTTTTTCGCGGAATTTTGACGTCACCCACACGTGGGGGAAGGGGCTGGGAGAGAGAGAGGAAGCGGCGGGGGAGGGGGCGGGCGGCGGCGGCGGCGGCGTGGCCGGCACCTCGCGAGGGACGCTCCTACCGCGCGCCCCCGGCCGCCGCGCTAGCTGGGATCCGCCGTGCGCGCCCGCCCGGAGCCGAGCGGCGACCGGCTCCCAGGCCTTCCCCCCCCCCCCGCCCCCCGCCCCCGCATCTTCCACCCCGGGGAGCTGACTTTCAGCCTTTGGAAGCCGCGAGCTGCTCCTAGCTCCGCGAAAAGCTGATTTCTTTGGGTTGCGGTCCAGTTGCGCTCGTTGGCGACATCAGATTGAATATCGCGATTGCAGGTCGCGACGCGCCGCCACCCGGCTCTCCTCCGCCTCTCCAGTGATGGAGACGTGGGTGTGCTTTCTGTTCCCCGGCAGGGACTTCGGCACATATTTTGACACCAGAAGTTTTTCACGCGTGACTTTTCCTCCCTGCTACCCCCACCCCCCTCACCCGCCCCATCCACTACTTCAATACCGACTGGCTGATGCGCTGAAAATGACATGTGACGTCTGCATAGAAGCAGCTTGGGACGAACTTTACTGGGTTAGGAGCAAATCCATCTACAACTATATACTTTTCAAGAGTTCACAAATCGGTCGTCAAACGTTTAGGGCGACTCCCCTCCCACCCGCTGGGTACCCCCATGGTGTCCGAGCTCCGGGAGAACCTCTAGATTCCCAGAGCTAAACACAGCAACCGCAGAGTGAGCCCAAGTACCTTCCTTTCCCCTACATTTGGGCCAAGTCTTTTTAATCTTTCCGTTTGGAGGGGAGGGGGTGATATCTGAACTGTGCCATTCCTGAAACCCACGGTGACAATGCTGAGTTTCTGCTGAAATTTACAAGGAGTTCTGTGGGAATGTTTGGGAGAAAAATAGCCAAATGTGAACTAGCTTTTAACCTCAGTGAGGTATAGAGACTGTTGCAGGAATCAGATGTAGAAAGCTAGGGGTTTCTTAGAAAATGTGGATTGGAGGTGGAATTATTTGTTTCAAATGTAAAGGAGAAGCTTTCTGTTTGAATCAGATATGAAGTGTGGAACTGTTTCTTTTTGAAGATGTCAGACTTTGGTTATGAACCTTCTTCCTTCGTTTGAACACATTCCCTCTATTTTTAACTCATTATTTCTTTCTTTTTCGTTTAATGGTTGCTGATGTGACCCAGGAGACTTTGTTTTGTATCTTCTGGGGGCGGGGGGAAGAGTTAAAATTAATAAAAAATGTCAATACTTGCTGTTGAAGGTCAGTCTGAGTGAACTCTGTTTGAGTTCCTGATTTTTGGTGCCTGATTTGATGGGCACTTGGTTTGTATGTACAAAGGTAGAAAAATAGAATAAATTATTGAAGAAAAAAAAAGTGAAGGAGTCAAAGAAGTGTTTAAGAAACCAAAAAAGACAAATGTCTTTTAACTTTTACTCCTGCTTCATTTTAGACATTTAAGTTCTGGGAGATCAGAGTAAGCATTTTGTACATTTAAATCCTTAGTGAAATATCAAGACTACCCCTACCAGAAATTTTCTTGGAGCAATGGTCATTTTATTTTGTTTTATAAACACTTCAGTTTTGCCCAAGTTCAAACGTTCATTTGCCTTGAAAATGTTCACTTTTCTAGTATGATTGAATATTCTTTCGATTTCGTGGCTTTATTTGGCTGTGTATTAGCTACAACCAAACTGAAGCAATATTAAATATTTCTAACAAATAGTCCTTATTTCATATTTTATTTTTCAATTTTTAAACACAAGGATTGTCAGCATTTGTTAGTCTACTTTATAGCATAGCTGTACAACACCCTGAATTCACATTCTGCAAACTTAAAAAAAAAACTAATTAATATAAACCGAAGACATAGTTTTCTTGTTGAGGTTTTAGGTTTTATTATTGTTCTTGTTTGGGGTTTTTTTCCCCTGGTGGCAAAATTCAGGAGGCAGATTGAATATTTTTCAAAAATTATTTTCTTGGTGGTCTTTTGTTGGCATTTTTAATTTGAAATGTGGAATAGAGCATGTTTTAAGTTTTATAATCTTCAAAATGTGCACCTCTGGAGAGAGATGTTCTTTCTATTTTGGAATTGACTTGAAAGCAAGCAGTTTGCAGAAGTATGCTGGACAATCCCAGCTAGGATGGATTTACACTCCTACTTAAGTAAGGGCATTTGCTCTCATATGAACTTGAAACAAAGTCTGTGCCTATGCATTATATAAACAACTTTGAAAAGCACAAATTCAGAGGACACAGGTTCATGTGGAAGGTGAAATTAGAACAGAAAGTCCTAATTTATTTCTGCTGTTAGCCCTCTTCAATCACACTTCCATTGTGATTCCATCAGCTATAAACCAAATAATTTTTTCTTTGTGACATACAGAGGTATGTTCTTCCAAGCCCTATTTAATAATGATGATGATAATAATCATAATAAATAGTAATAATCCACCTATCTTTCTCTTCCAGTCAATGTGTGTGAGCCTGCACTTTATTTTTCTTTAAAAATTGTGAGCATGCTGTAAAGAAATGGATCCCAAAGTTAGGTTTTTTCACTGGGAAATAACAGCAAAAGCTCTTGATTTTGTGCTTTTGAAAATAAAAAGTCACCAAAATTTTGTAGTCATGTTGCTTAAGAGAGGTGGGGGAAAGGCACAGGATTAAAAATGAACAGGAAAAATCCTTTGCTTAATTTACAAATCCTTTCCTTCATCGTACCCACATATGTTTCCATTTTTGAGAGCAGCCAGGCAGTCCCTTAGGCAAATGCAAACTCAGGACCTAAAGTCTTTCCTGGTGTCAAGGATGATGTTCTAAAGTGAATGGTATGGGTTTACAGAAGGTTTCGGATGAAATGTCTTACATCTGGCATCTCACAGGCACCAATTATTTCAGGATAATGAAATATTATTTTAAATAAATATTTTGAGAGAGAGGGAGTCTAGATCACGCATCACATATGGGCAGGCCATTTTGTATGTGGGGTCTTCCTAAAATCTATTAAACTCAAGAAATTTAGACCATGAACTCCCTTTTGTACAATTTCAATAAACTGGTGAATAGCCTTTTTTTTTTTTTATCCCCTACTTCTGAACATATATTCTTGTTATGTTTCTCTCTTTTTTAAATAAAATGGCACACCTAATTATAAATTTCCCTAACAGAATATAGACTAGGGCTTCAATTTACTTGCCTTTGTACAAGGAGAGTTCAGATAATTACTCTTTGTAGTGTGATTACCAGCAATTTTATGTCATCTAGCAAATGATTTAAGTCAGTCGGTAATCGAACTCCAGTGAAATCTGCTACACTTGGGATGAAAACCATACTTTACCTTGAGAAATCAAGGTCTGACCCTCCATTTAGACACTTAAAACTTGACTTCAGCTGCCTGTATGTTTCACCCAGTGGAGCTCTTTCAGATTTAAGAAACCTGGCTCTCTGCTGTAGATTAGATGCAGTCTTGCTTAGAAACAGGGGAACGGTCGATGGACCCTCATGACATTTTGGCCAGTCATAGAATATGCCTTCTGTGTCAGGGAGTCTGCAGTTGAAATTCTATATAGTATTCATCAAAGTTATTCATGCTGAGAGATCACATATGTGTTAAACTGATAACATCGCAGGTCTGTGCACAACAGCAGAGCATGTCGGAGGGCACGCTTCAGATTTGTAAGGTAGAATTTAAGTGGTTTTAATGAAGGAGTCAGATATGCAGAGGTTTCTGTGCTTAGGAAATTGCCTTTGGCTTTTGTGTTTTATTGTTTCATTTATTTGATACAAACTGAGTCCTTACCAGGTGTCAAACAATGTGCTAGAAGTCAGGGATGTGGTGGGTATAAAGACTGGACACTAAATGAATGTTCTGTAAGATTGGCAGGGAGGAAAGAGTATTGGATAATATAGTCCCTGTCCTTAACAAGCCCACTGTCTAGGGATCAAACCTGGGAAAAAATTAGCATCCCATATGTGAATGCTTTAGGAAAGTGATAAAACCTAGAACAGAAGGCATAGAATGAGATGCTGTGTCTTACCCACCTTATGCCACCCACCTTAAGGCAGGGGCATGGAGATTTATATTTTCTTTAAAATTCAGTCTACACAACTAGTTATTCCTTGGACTGCATAGTGTTTTTAAATTATTTTTCTTAAGTTATTCTTGAACTGTGTTCTTAATTTGATAATAATTTATTGGAACTTGTTGGTTGGTTATATGGGTTCCATGTCTGGGGTTTGGTCAGTCCTTTTAAAGTACCCAGACTCCTTTCTTGGTCTATCAGTCTTCAAGCAGTCCTTTCTTGGAGTAGCTGTTTTTCCCAGACCATCTGTTTCTCGTCTGAATGAGCCTTCCCTGCATCAGACAGAGTATTGATTAGCGTTTCACTCCTTTGGTTAGGGAAGTTGAGGTCAAAAGTGGATCATTTATTAATACTCATCCTGATTCATCCAGATGTTGAGAGAGCAGAGTGTAGACCTCTTATTGTGAGCTCAGATGTCTCCTAAAATACATAAAGGAAACATCTTGTTCTTGGCACCATGTTGGTGAGATGGCACCAGCCTAGAAGTCAGAATTCTCATCTTCTGGTTCCAGCAGTGTGACGTGGGGATAGCTTAAGTGCTTCCATTTCTGATGTTCCTTTCTCATCTACAAAATTAGCTAGCTGGAGTAAAGGATCACGAAGTTCCCTTTCAGCCCTAAATTTCTCAAGTTCCTGTGGCTTTATCATCATCGCCATCAAAATAGGAATTATATCTAATAGCGTCTTTTATATATTTTATGTTTAACATAAAAAAATCTTAAATTGTGAATTTGTGTGGATGTATTCTCACTCCCTAGGTATCTGGGAGATATTAAGTCCTCATAGATTGAAATCTTTTATTTACTTTCTATTTCTTAAAGAAATATTTGTTTCTATTTATTTGGCTCTGCTGGGTCTTTGTTGCAGCACAAGAACTCTTCGTTTCAGCATGTGGGATCTAGTTCCCCGACCAGGGATTGAACCCAGGACTGTTAGCACTGGGAGTGCAGTCTTAGCCATTGGACTCCCAGGGAAGTCCCTTGAAAGCTTTTAAATTCAGTACGTTACATAGGCGAGCATTTGCTATGTGCTGTCAGCTGATGAAAAGACTACTTTCACTGTCCCAAGTCAACAGAAGATGGTAGCCTTTAAACTTCACGGAATGTAAAAATACATGGAATATAGGAGCGTTCTGGTGCTTATGAAAATTCCAGCACAAAACTTAAATTCACCTAGTGCTTACCTCTGCATCCCAAACACAGCCCCATCACAGCATATGTGGACATAGTGTTTCAACTGGATCCTCACTCACAGACCCTTCTTTAAGTAGCCTGACTAAGTGATGGCTCAGAGCCTTGTGGGCCTCTTTTCAGCAAGGCTTATTCCGAACTCCATGGAACTCCCAGGGCATTAAGTGACTCCTTGGATTTCCAGCATTGCAGTCTTTAGACTGGACATTATTCCTCCTTGCGCCCTAACAGCTAAGAATAAACAAGGGGAGCTTTCTGCTCTGTCCCACTTTTCATTTGAACATGTGAGAAATGTCATTCGTTGAGCAAAATCCACTTAATGTAAATTATTTACCATATAAAATTATGTGTTTGTAGACTATTTCCTTCTTAAAAGTGTGGCTCCTGGGGAACTTCCCCTGGCAGTCCAGTGATTAAGACTTTGTCTTTCAGTGCAGGGGTGCAGGTTCAATCCCTGGTTGGAGAGCTAAGATTCCACGTGCCTTGAGTCCAAAAAAACAAAACAGAAACAGTACTGTAAAAACTCAATTAAGACCTGGTCTTAATTGACATGGTCCACAACAACAACAACAGCAGTCTTTCAAAAAAAAGCCTGGCTGCTGAGGAGGAGAAATTAGTCCTGAAGCTGGCTAAGATTGAAGGCAAAAGGAGAAGAGGGCAGCAGAGGATGAGATGTCTAGAAAGCATCACTGACTCAATGGACATGAGTGTGAGCAAACTCCAGGAGACAGTGAAGGACAGGGAAGCCTGGGTGCTGCAGCCCACAGGGTCACAAAGAGTCGGACGTGACTTAGCAACTGAGCAGCAACAGCAATAAGCAGTTACATTTGGGAGAGTTCTGGACGATTCTGTATCATTTTAAGATTTATTTTTTAATTCACTAATTAATTAATTTGGTTAACTGCCACAGAGCATGCAGGATCCTAGTTCCCCAACCAGGGATCAAACTCATGCCTTCTGCAATGGAATCACAGAGTCTCAACCACTGGACAGCCAGGGAAGTCCCCTGTAATTTTTTTAAACATGGTATATGGTGTCCTGGAGAAAGCACTTATGAGAGGTGAGGTCTAGTCCCCATAATATAGTGGGGTGTCTCTACCCACTATTTACACCACTATGGGTCAGTTACTCAGTGGCTTCTGCCAACATGGTTTAATCTCAAACAAGTCAATTCTAAACATCCTGTTACTTCATCCTCAGAGAGACATGAACTCAGAGATAATCCAACCTTCATAATCTTCCAACTTGTGCAAGGGACAAAGGAGAACACATTTACACAATCATAGAAGTGGAGAGATCCTTACGTATAAAATCCACTGTTAAGTGAGGTAGTTGGTACATGGAGGAGCATTTCGTTTGTTTTAATGCTTTGAGGTTTGTTTTAATGAGTAGCAGAAAAAACACGCACCGTATCGAACTCATAGTTACACAAACACTGTAGTTGGTATTTAAGTTTTAAAAGAGGATCCATTTTTTAAAAAATTAAGTTGAAGCAGTGATAACATAGATACGGTTTTTAAAAATTTGGAAAGTTGTATGCAAATTATTAAAATTTAGGAAACACAGTCCAATTCTTCCTTAGAAAACTAAGGGACAGCATCTCACTTAACATCTATAATCTCATAGCCCGTTGGCTGTAGTCTAGGACTAAAATAGCACACTTCACTTCTGAAATTAAAGAAGTTAAGTCTTTGGATTAACTTTTCGTTTAATGGCTTCTTTTCATTTAAACTATATCGTTACAATTTACCCATTCTGCTTGTTTCTTCTCTGAGTATTTTATTGTGACTCACAGGTTCTGTTTTTTGAATGGTTTTGGATACTTCTTACTGTTCATTTCTGTTATAATGATTTTCCCTACTTTTAACTTTTGGGCTAGGTGCCTTGCTTTTTTACCAAACCACCACTGCCTATTACTTTTGCCTATCTAAGTAGGTTTCCCTTTTGTCTTGTTGCCCTTGCAAACTTATCTGCTTTTTTAAGGGTAGAGAAATGTCACTATTTGACTTATCTATCAGTTTTCTGGAACAGCTTCTTTCTCAGGGCTTGTCATCATCTGACCTGACTCAGAGCTTGCTCTCTGAACAAGCTTATCCCCAGGGTGTTTGCCCAAAACAATCAGCGGTAATTGTTTAACATTTCAACTACCTGAGGTGGTGATACCCATTGGAGCTAACAAGAGGCTGACTGAGAAAAGTAAAAGGAAACGCTGGAAAATGTGCTGTCCATATGGGCTTTGAACAGTTCTGACATATTCTTGGGAATCTAGAAAGTCGCACCGCTTGTGCATGGCTTTTCACATACACAGGCGAGATTTGAGCAAGCCCTAATTACTCACCATCAGCCGACCTTGAGCCTCTGTGCAAACAGAAAGTGATAGTTAAGAGCTAAAAACTGTCTACCACTTGCTGAAGCCAGACTCTTCCCCTCAACACACACTGGGTCTCTTGGTAAAGCTAAGAGACATTGGTTCAAGGCATTTGTTGGTAGGCTTATAATGCGTTAAGATGTAATGTGTATGACAATAATAGTGCAAAAGAGTGAGTAGGAACAGTGTTGTAACGGAGTAAATTTTTTGCAAACTATTGAAATTAAGTTGGTATTTACGCATTGTTTTAATTGTAGCCCCCAGGACATCTACCAAGAAAAAAAAAGAAAAACTTTTTTTTAAAGGAAACGAAACAGGAGAATTTAAGTGTTACACTTAATAGTACTACTCAAGACAAAAGAGTCTATCAATGGAAAACAGAAGAACAAAAAAGACATAATACCTACAGAAAACAAATAACAAAATGACAGATGTCCATTCTACCTTAGTAATTACATTAAGTATAAATGAACTAAACAGTTCAGTCAAAGGAAGTGGTTGGCAGAATAAAAGAAAGCATGATCCAACTCTGTGCCATCTGCAAGAGATACACTTTAGATTAAAAGACATAAATTTAAAGCAAAAAGATGAAAAATGTGTATCATGCATGCAAACACTAACCAAAAGAGAGCTAACGTGGCTATGCCAACACCAGACAAAATAGACTTTAAGACAAAAGCTGCTACTAGAGACAAAAAGAACAGTTGATAAAACGGTTATTTCATTGGGAAGATTTAATAATTACACACATTACGTGGCCCTAATAAATGAGCCCGCAAATATATGAACATAATCTCGTTTCATATCGAGCAGGAATCTGTCCCTGTTGCTTTTACTCTGGGTGCTTATTTCTGCCTCTGGAGCCTCACAATGTACATCTAACCCCTGTGTGACTAGAGAGTTGTCCAGATATCTAAAGCCAACTCTCATGTCTTCTCTCCCTTTCAATTTTTGTGTGACCTTTGCCTTATACCATTTTCCCCTAGAACTCAATTAATGTTCTTTTACAAAGAAATCCATTGCAATGTGAACAGCAGAACCTACTTCCCTAAAATTTCAGAGTTGAAACGAAACTTAGTTTATTTTTTCCCTAAATCTCTAATTGGATAGATGAGTCAACTGGGGTTCAACTGGCTAGATCACTGAGCTGATTAAGGGCAGATCAACATCCATAATCTTAGTTTCCAAACTCCTTGTCTGGTGCTTGTTCCCACATTTCCTTTCTATGATAGCTTCCCCCCACTTTGGGTACTAAGGAGGGTTGCTGGCTTTGGGTGAAAGAAACTAACCCTGCTCTTTTAGAGACACCTGGCATCCTTCGTCTTGAATTTGCCATAGAAGAAAAAAGCTAAGCATAATGGAAGGCACTGCATTGGGCATTAAGAGATATGGATTCTCATCTTTTTGGGTCACTAACTGATTTCTGATACCTCGGATAAGTCACTTCAAAAAATAATGAGAAATACTGTTAATATCTATTGAGCACCTACTGTTTACCAGGCACTGTGTTAGGCAGTTTGCCTGCAAGCCTCAATATGTGTTCTGATGTGTTTCTTCCTTATCTATAAGATAATCGGATTGTACCAAATGTTGTCTGTTGTCCCATCAAGGTCTAGAATTGTGTGACTGTAAGGAGCTATCTATTAGAATATTCTTATAGCTCCGGAGGGTTCATCTTTATCCCCTTCCTTCCTATTCCCTGCCTTCCTGATGGCTCAGACTGTAAAGAATCTGCCTGCAATGTGGGAGACCTTGGTCCAAAGCCTGGATTGGGAAGATCCTCTGGAGAAGGAAATGGCTACCCACTCCAGTATTCTTGCCTGGGAAATGCCATGGAGAGAGGAGCCTGGTGGGCTATAGTCCATGGGATCTGAAAGAGCTGGATAAAACTGAGCAACTCACACTTTCACTTTCCTATTTCCTAGCTGGCAGTGGTGGGGTTGCTATAGAATAATTGCTTTAGACTTGTCTCTACAGCAAGCCCATGAGTTGTGACATCGTACTTTGCCCTCCCAAGAGACTTTCCATTTTACGATTTGGCTGGACTCTTACTGGTTCCTTTCCGGGTTTCCGGGACTGTATTCTTTGTTTTCTTCTTTTTTTTTTTTAATTTATTTGTGTATTTATTTTTGGCTGTGCTGGGTCTTTGTTGCTGTGTGTGGGCTTTCTCTAGTTGTGCTGGGCAGGGGCTATTCTCGCTGCGGTGCGTGGTCTTCTGCTGTGGTTTCTCCTGTTGCGGAGCCGTCTCTAGGGCACGTGGGCTTCAGTAGCTGTGGCTCATGCCCTTAGCTGCCTCGCAGCGTGTGGAATCTTCCCAAACCAGGGATCAAACCGTGTCCCTTGCATTGGCAGGCGGATTCTTAACCGCTGGACCACCAAGGACATCCCTCTTCCCTCTTGAGCTTCTCCCCATGGGTCTTTGATTCACCTGTAGGCTCAGAGTCAAAAGCAAAGTGTTAGCCACTGAGTCACCTCCGACTCTTTGCAATCTCATGGACTGTAGCCCACCAGGCTCCTCTGCCCGTGGGATTCTCCAGGCAAGAATACTGGAGCGGGTTGCCATTCCCTTCTCCAGGGGATCTTCAGGAGTCAAATAATTTTTAAAAGTTCGCTCAGTTTGTATATGGATGGCAGACAGCAGCTGTCTGACCACACTGCCTCTCTTACTCCTGGTATAACATGATTCTTATCTCTGAAAGTTCACTGGCTCTGATTTTCCCACCCTTGCTGCAGACCTAGCTCAAGCCCTGCCTTCTCCACCAACTGAGCCTAGCCAGCAGTCGTTCGTCTCAGTTTACCCAACCAGTGTTGTCTGCAGTGCCCATCAGGCGCCACCCTGGGGCTTGTGTCTTGGGAGACTCTAGGGCTTAGTGGTTATGAATGTGGGGCCTGGAGTCAGAAAGCCAAAGTAGGAATCCTGGCACTACTGCTTCTTAGCTGTGCAACCTTGAGAAAATTACTTAACCTCTCTGGGCTGGGTTTCTGCCACTATAAACTAGAGAGGTTACTAGTACTTACCTCCTAGGGTTGTTGTAAAGATAAATATGAATCGATTCCATCACCCGATCTAGAGGTAATCCCTGATTGGCCCAAGCCGATTGACATAATCCCGTCCTTCTTGCCAGAGAGATTGAGTTGGCCTTGGGTATGTGAATTTGACTAGGCCAGCGCAACCTATGGGACTGCAGTTTGACAACATGGTCTCAGATGTGAGGTCTAGAATTGCTAGAGTCATTTTTTTTTTAAACTAGCAGGAAGCCAGCCTGAGAATAAAACTGACACAGGGAGCAGGGCAGAACTGAGAAAAACCAAAGAGAGACAGAGCTAGAAGTCTGATCAAGCATCTCCTGAAGTCCTTCCAACCTTGGAATTTTCCATTGCTTGAGTCAATTAGAAAATTCAGTTTTTCAGCTACTTTGTGAGGTTTATTTTATCATTTGCAACTGAAAATATCCTAATCCATACTTATTTGTTGTTGTTGAGTCGCTAAGTCGTGTCCGACTCTTTGTGATCCCACGGACTGCACCACACCAGGCTCCTCTGTCCTCCACTGTCTCCCGGACACTCATGTCCACCGAGTCAGTTATGCTAACAATCTCATCCTCATTATTATTGCCTTCCCATGTATATCCAATGTTTTGTTATTAGATTGAGACGTCCCCTGGAGCAGAGACTGACTTGGTCTGCTCTCTGTTGCCACACCCCCTCGCATGGTTCTGTCACACATCATCTGTGCTTCATGCCACAATCCTCACCGCCCCTGGGTATCTCTGGACTTTGAGTATCTTCAAGGCAGAGAGAGAAGACGGCCAGAGACCCAGGTAGGCTGGTCCCCTGCTGGTTCTTCATCGTCTTACTGTGCTACGATAATAGGAAAGTAAAATGCCTCATAGATCAGCTAAATCTTATTGAGAACAAGACATTGAACAGAGAATCATCATTTTTTGTTTTTTTCTCGGTTACCGATGGTTACTATTACCATGTCCTGTTGTTTCAGATGAGAAACAGAGGCTTACAGAGTTTATTCAACTTCTACAGCTTCTACAAACAGTAATTTAGGGACCTGCACCCAAACGACTGCATCCTTGTCTCTAAGTTCTCCCTCTACATCAGAGAAAATGAAACTAGCAGTCACAGTCGGTGCTTTATGGGTGTGGCTTACCAGGAAAGATGATGGAGAGCTCCATCATTGGACCCCTGCTAAAAAATCGGCATTGGATTGACATCAAGAGATTAGTAAATAGGCACTTCCCTGGTGGTCCAGTGGTTAAGACTCCACGCTTCCAATGCGGGGACGTGGGCGTGCTCCCTGGTTGAGGAAGATCCCATGTGCCGTGTGGCACACCCAAAAAGTAAAAAACAAAACGAAGCAACAACAAGCAAAACCACTAAAAACTTAAAAAAGATTAGTGAATAAAGGTACATCCACTTCAAATAAATATTTAAGTATGTATAATTCATTTTTAAATGCTATCTCATTTTCCCAACATTTTTAAATCATCCAACACCTTCCCAATCAGAGCAGAGAGATCTTTACTTCTCATTTTTCTTTTTCCGAGCATTGGAATTGTGAAAACCCTAACTAGGATCATGCCAAGCATACTGTCCCGCAGCTTTATTTTTTTCAGTGAACAGTTGATATAGATTTGCTTCATTCATTGTAAGTACAGAAGGTTTTTTAATAGTCGCTCAGTCACGCCCAACTGTTTGCAATACCATGGACTGTACCCCTCCAGGCTCCACTGTCCAAGGGATTTTCCAGGCAAGAGTACTGGAGTGGGTTGCCATTCTCTTCTGTAGGGGGATCTTCTCAACCCAGGGATCCAACCCGGTCTCTTGCATTCACAGTTAGAAGGTATCATAATTTAACCACTTCCTATAATTAATGGACGTGTGGGCAGCCTCCCCACCACTTTTTTTTTCTTTTATAAGTGATGTGTCATCATTGTACTTTGTTTCTTTGTGCATTTAAGTGTCCATGGGAGGAGAAAAGTCTTGAGACCTTAATGCTGCAACCTCAGAAGAAGTCCAAGATAGAAAATGAACACCTTGAGGTCCCGATCTTCAGCAACCTCACAGTCTATAGAGAGCAAATGTGTTCACACATGGCTTTCCCTTTAATATAAGAGCAAGGGGGATAGGAATCCCCTCAGTGTTACAGGAGCACAGGAAGAAGGATACTGAGGGGCTCTGTTGAGTGGACAGCCGGGAAGGCTGTGTGGAGGAGGTGGCACTTGAGTGCAGTTGTGAAGGATGGGAAGGCTCTGATGCTTGGACTGCCCATCTTCCTATCGTGGCCTGGCAATGTGCCTGTCATTTGGTTGGCCTCTTTTTTGGTTGGATGATGAGGGTGAAGATGGAAGGGGAGTATGCTTTGAGCAAAGGAGACACAGCCCCAGGTCTAAAGTGACGAAGGGTCCCATTTCTCAGAGGGCCAAGACCTGGCTGCTGTGGCCAGAGCACCGAGCACAGGCCACCTCTGAACAGCACGGGGATAGAAGGCTGTTGCGGGGGTGGGGGGGGGGGGTGACTAAGGGACACCCAGGAGGCAGTTTGATTTGTCTGGAACATGATTTTTCTTTAAGATGCATGCTGCAGGTGGGGCAGAAAGAGTAAGGACAGAGCAGACAGCTCTCTGATGGGACGATGGGAGCCAGACAGATGGGTCAACGTTCTTTATAAGTGACCCCGAGCACCAAGGTTTCCTGAGTCTGTTACTGTGACGCCTCTCTGCTTCACTCTGTGTGTCTGCTTTGAATTCAAGTGAAATCGCCATGTGGAAGACAAACTGCAAAGTTTTAGGGGGAAAAAAACCCACCGACTTTCAGCTGCTGCTGGGTCTGTATCCTTAAAAATTCCCCCCGTGCTCCATGAATTTCAACATGTAGTCTATCTCTTTTGTTCTGTAAAACACGAGATGCGACTTTAATGGCCTAACCCCAAAAAGATAACCCGACAGCCATCAAACATTCAGCAGCATTCCAAATAACCTTTTGCTGCAGCCTGCCTTCTACGGGGCCATGTGGATGTCAGACGCACACAACCGGAGTCACGCTGACATAGCTGGCATGCCTGGACCGCAGTGGAATCTCGGGGGTACCAATCACAGGGCAGAGAGAAGCCATTGGCCAGAGGAAACAATGCCAGCGTGTTCACATCTCTGCAGAAGGAGCGGTGTGGATGGTGACGGGATTGACAATTGCAGCCAGAGGGGGACCATGACCCCGAAGCAGGATGGACACACACGTCAGTGGTGCTGGCGTGAGGCAGAAGCATTCCGGGGCTCAGGTCATGGCCCCATCCTGCTTCTCCTGATTCCCAACCAGAACAATTAAGAAGACAGCAGATATTCCCTAAAAATACTTCCTGCCTAGAATGCCCTTCCCTCTTCAGGAGTTTGAGAAATCCAGAATGGATAATAATGACCCAAATTCATTCAGCGCTTACATCTACCAGACAGTGTGTTGGGCGTTTAACAAATAATTCATTTCTCCTTACTCCGTGGTTGGTAAAGAGTCTGCCTGCAATGCAGGAGACACAAGAGACAGGTTCGATCCCTGGGTTGGAAAGGTCCCCTGGAGGAGGAAATGACAACCCACTCCAGTATTCTTGCCCGGAAAATTCCATGGACAGAGGAGCCTGGCAGGTTACAGTCCATGTGGTCACAAAGAGATACAACTGAACGACTGAGCATGCGCTCAATGGTGAAGGGGTGTGTGTGTATGTGTGTGTGTGTTGTGTCCAACTCTTTGCAACACCATGGACTATTCCCTCCCAGGTTCTTCTGTCCATCAGATTCTCCAGGCAAAATTACTGGAGTGGGTTGCCATTCCCTTCTCCGCGGGATCTTCCCCATCCAGGGATAGAAGCCTGGTCTCCTGCACTGCAGGCAGATTCTTCACCTTCTGAGTCACCAGGGGTTGTACTTTGCACAATCCCCACTTTAGGGAGGAGGAAACTGAGGCTAGGAAGGAGTCAGAAATTTACCCAAATTCCATAACCAGTAACTGGCAGAATTGTGGACTTGAACCAGTCTTTCAAAAGCCCAAGCTCCTGACCCTGGCACTCAAAGCCATGTGGCAAGTCCACCCAATCTGTGGCACCCATGGCATCCACCCTCTCCGATGGAATAGGTCTGTGTGTTTGTCGGGTGGAGAAAAATCCTTCAAGGGATTCTTTTTCCTCCCCTGGTTTCCTGGGGGGCAAGCAGGCATGCTTAAATATGCTGTTCATTGAATCCTGGTTTATTTCGGGACCCCTGGCTCAGCCTGGCAAGGGATACCCTGGACGGGGCCACTTCTGGGGTGAGGAGTGAATTGCAGACATTTTATATCTCTCTTGAGTTTACTCATCACTCTTCTATCCAGACTTGATCAGTCTTTCTTTTTTTCTTCCTTTCAAGATTCTTCTTCTTGGGACTTACCTGGCAGTCCAGTGGTTAAGACTTCACCATCCAATGCAGGGGTGCGAGTTTGATCCCTGGTCCGGAGGCTAAGATCGCACGTGCCTCGGGGCCAAAAAATCAAAGCATAAGTCAGAAGCAATATTGTAACACATTCAACAAAAACTTTAGAAATGGTCCATATGAGAAACACTAAAGGAAAAAGGTTCTTTTTTTTTTTTTTTAAATGCTATAAGCTTTAATGTGACTTACTACATGTCAATTACAGTGCTACCTCACTAACACAGATCCATTAGCAGGCAGCATCTCCTATGGTTGTCCAACACTTTAGGGAAGTAAGTGCTATGATTATTCCTACTGTAAGAAGATGAAGAAACTGGGGCTCAGAGAGGTTAAATGATGTCTCCAGGACGCCTGATGCAGTCTCCCACCCTCTTAACCACCATCCCAACCAGACCCTACACTAACAGGGCCCTCACTCTGCACAAGGCACTGTTCAATACTTCTTTTATAGTAACTCCTCAAGCTCTCACAACACCACCATGTAGGGGCACTGTTATCCCCTTTTAACAGATGGGGAAACCGAGGCTCGGAACACGCATGTCACTCACCCATGCTCACCCTGCTGGTGAGTGGCGGAGTGTGTGTTTCACTCCTGACGTCTTGTGATGCAATAGGAAAACGTTCCTCTGTTTGGGTTTTGTTTCTCCCTGGAAATCTCCTGCGAGGGAGGGTCCGGGGTAGGATGCCAGGGTTCTGAGAATAGAGTCTCTGAGCTGAGCTGGGATGGGGTGCCAGGGACAGCCGCGTTTCTGCAGCTCCGGAGATGGTGAGGGCGGAGGGGAGGGTGATGAGACAGCAGCCACAAGCCTGGGGTTGGGCCAGAGAAGGCCTCAGAGCCCACTGGCGGGTTGGCACCCCCGAGCTGGGCTGAGCGCCAAGTGTGGCTTCGAGGGGACCAGACGAACATGGTCCTTGGGAGACGAGAAAGCAGGCGGGGGTGGGCTGGCGTGACCTCAGCCTTCAGATCTGAGAAGGGCTGTTCTGTGGGCGAGGGGATGTAGGAAGCGGCTCTCCCGAGAGCCAGGCAAGAAAAAGTAGGTTTCTGTTTGGGCAGCAGCAGTGGGATTTCAGGGAGAAAGAGAGCCATCCCCGACGGTGTACAATCCCTGACCGTGACAAAGGGTGGCCGTAGGACCTCACCCAGCGAAGGGGTCTCTAGACAGAGGAGATGGGCCACTGCAAAGCTGGCCTCTTCACTGTCTCTGCCACTAACCTTCTGAAATCCCACCATTCTTTAAAGCCTTGGTTCCACAGCCACCTCCTCCAAGAAGCCCTTCCTGACTGACCAGCGCCCGCGCACATAGAATTCACAGTTCTGTTCTGAGGGTACAAAGCCTAGGTTCTCTGAGGTCCAGGCCAGTCCACACTTCTTGAGGGCAGGAGTCCCCAGAAGGCTGGGGTTCAGACTGGGTGATAAAAGCCACAGACACTCTGGAAGCCAGCCCAGTCAGTCCAGGGACCTGTCTCCCCAGTAACCCCATTCTTATGGCAAACATACCCTCCCTAGCTTCCAGCTGGCCTTGGGCATTGGAGGTCTTGCTGGTGCGATGTGTCCTGGCCATAGCAGCTTCTTGCACTAATGCACCTCTCAGGTGTTCACAAAACACTTACAGAACACTTGGCATGTACCAGGCACTGTTGCCAGGGATTAGCTGATTTAATCCTCCCAACAACCGTATAAGTCTGTGTTACTATTATTGCTGCATTACATAGTAGGGACTGGAGGCCCTGGTTCTCGGCAGCTAAGGACCCAACTGGTACTGGATGGACCACAGTGTTGAAACCCTGCGCAGGTGTCAGAGTCAGGGATTTGTCTCTGTCTTGTTCTCAATAAGACATTGTCAAGGACGTTCTTGTTCCTTTGTACCTCCTGGAGCCCTTAGCGAATGTCCCTACAGAGTAGTTGCTCAAGAAATATTGGCTTACTGATTGTTCAGAGGCTCTTCTAGTCTGCTTTTCCAGTGATCTGTGAGTGCGGGCGCTTTTTTTTGGCCATGCTGTGTGATTTGTGCTCTTAGCAGTATAGCCTGGAGTCCTAACCACTGAACCACCAAGAAATTCCTGAGTTCAGGTGCTTTTGAAAGGACAAAATAGTAGTGAGTCCTTGCTGGACAAAAACCAGGTACTCCTTGGGAGAAGTGAGAGATTTCCAGGCGTTTCATTCCAAGTCTTCAGGTTAACTGACACTATATATATATATATATATATATATATATATATATATATATAGTCTTTGTCCCCAATTCCCACTTCCTTGGAGTTTCCCGAGCGATAGAAGTGTCTTTTGTTCTCACGAGGCCACTCTCAGAGGTGGGGGGACAGTCCCTAGAGAGCTTCAGGATGCAGCTAGTCACCAAAGAGACCAAGGTTAGAGGGTTGGAACTTTGGGTCCCATCCCTCCTCCTCCTGATGGGGAGGAGGCTGGGGATTGAGTTCATCACCCATGGCTGATGACTTAACCAACCACGCCTGGGAAGGCAATGCAACTCAGCTCCACGAGGACAGAGGTTCCATGCTTGGGACCCTTCCAGACCACACCCTCTGTACGTCTTCATCTGGTTGTCTGTTTGGATCCTTTATAATATCCTTTATGTGCATGCTAATTCGCTCCGGTGGTGTCCGACTCTGCAACAGCATAGCTCCTCTGTCCATGGGGTTCTCCAGGCAGGAATTCTGGAGTGGGTTTCCATGCCCTCCTCCAGGAGATCTTCCCCACGCAGGGATCAAACCCAAGTCTCTTAAATCTCCTGCACTGGCAGTTGGGTTCTTTATCACTAGCGCCACCTGGGAAGCCCGGTATTGTTCATTAATAAACCAGTAATAGTGTGTCAATTGTCCCAGAGCTCTGTGAGCTGCTGTAGGAACGATCAAACCCCAGGAGGCGGCTGTGGGAACCCCTGAATTTATGGCCAGTTGGTCAGGAGTCCAGGTGGCACCCCATCTGAGCTGGGCAAGTCTTGTTGGCTGAGCTCATCACCTCAGGGTCTATGCTAAGACCCTGTGGTCACTGTCAGAACCAACTTGACTTGTCGGACCCCCAGTTGGTGTCAGGAGAGTCGGTTGGCGTGGGGATAAAGCCCACATATTTGGGGTCACATGTACAGTGAATGAATGCAGTCCATCGTGGCAGAGAAAGATGGGAAGACAGCCCACATCAGTTGGTTGATAGACTCAGCCAAACCAGAACATTGTGTTAACTGCTCTCCTGTCCTCCGTTTGTAGAAGGTTATATAATGAAACTGGCTCCTATGAGGATTGATGTTGAACATTCACCTTCCAGAAGACGCCCGGCAGACTGGACTTGATCTCTACCATCTCTGCCTACATCTCCAGTCCGGGGCAGTCAGACCTGACGCTCGGCGGTGACCTGAAACCAGAAGAAACCTCTCGCCAAGCTCACCAAGAAGGTAATATTTGTTCCTCCGTGGTGGTTAAGCTAGGAAAGCAGACGCCTGGCTTTGAGTGGTTTTTTTTTTTTTTTTTGTAATGAGATTTGAAACCTAAAGGATTTTTTTTTTTTTTCAGCTTATCCTTAAGCTCTTAGAAATGGAGTTTGGAAGAACTTCTCCAGACTCTGTAGGTGTTGGTCAATGGACCTTAAACAGATCGAAAAGCCAGGAAGAAATTGAAGCAGAAGGGACACCTTCACCAAAATATTTGTTACACTGACCCAGACAATTTCCCCTAAGTGATTCTTTAAATTGAGAGCATTTCGGATACATTGTAAATGACTTCGTTCACTTGAAAGTGAGATTTGTGTGTTCCATTCAGAGAACCTGGTGAAGTGTAATTGATTTTGAAATCCTCGAAGATCATATCATGTTCAAGCTGAAAGGAGCATTTCAGTCTCATCGCCCCCCTTTACCAGAAAATGTCACAGCAACCTGAAGATATGAAGGGATGGTGGCAGCACAAAGCTTTGTCTGCTACAGGCCGTCCAGTTTCCAGCCTCCTCCCGAAACTGGGCACCTTCTTTGCATCCCAGCTACCTGACTGTCCTGGTTAGGACTCTCTACATGGTCCTCAGCTGCCCTCATGGATGCTTAATCATTGATACCCTTCTGGATTTTTTTTTTTTTTGTATTGTTTTTAGGGAAAGTTTTCAGACATAAAGGTAGAGAATACAATATAAATAACTCCCATGTGCCCTCACCCAACTCCTACAATTATTAACATATGGCCAACCTTCTTTTATCTATACCCAGCTCCAGATTCCACTCCTGCAACGAAGATTTTTAAAGCAAATCCAAACATCATGCGATATCATCTGTAAACACTCCACGTGCACCCATGGAAGAACTCTTCCCATGTGTTCGTACCTACATATCTGCAATACGATGATTATAACTAAGAAAATGAACAGTGACTCAATATCCAATTTTCCCCCACTGTTTGCCTGTCGCTCTTGAGTGATTGATCTGTTAGAATAAGGATGCAGTGGAAATTTGGGTCCCAGTACTTATTCAAAGTTCTTGCATGAGGTTGTTGAACGAGAGGAAATAAATTACATAATAAAGACGTGCACTGTGTCCTAAGTTGCTTCAGTCATGTCTGACTCTGTGTGACCCTGTAGACTGTAGCCTGCCAGGTTCCTCTGTTCGTGGGATTCTCCAGGCAAGAATACTGGAGTGGGTTGCTATGCCCACCTCCAGGGGATCTCCCCATCCTAGGAATCAAACCCACATCTCTTATATCTCCTGCATTGGCAGGCGGGTTCTTTACCACTAGCGCCACCTGGGAAGCCCTTAATAAAGATACTTTGTCATAATAGATCACAGTTACCTACGCCTTTACATTTCCTAAGCTTCTCTGACCCTGACCTTCCTGTCAGATGGAATAGGCGGGTGTCATTTGCCTCCTGCAGAGGTAACCAAGGCCTGGAGATGCTTCAGGATCCAATTAGTGGTCAACCTGAGACTACCTGTTTCTTGATGACAACAAAGCCTTGTAATCACCTCCATTTCATTAAAAGTTGAGCCTCTACTTTTAAAAGGGGAGGCTCAAGAGATTCTCACCCTCTTTGAAACACATTTTATGGATAAGCTCCTGGAACCTTCACAGCAACCCTGTGACGTAGGGGCCTTCATTCTTATTCCGCTGGAGCACAGAGAGGTTGAGACATTTCCTCAAGGTCACACAGCACCACCATTTAAACCTACTTCTGTTCTTAACTAATATGGGCTTCCCTGGTGGCTCAGATGGTAAAGAATCTGCCTGCAACTGCAGGAGACCCAGATTTGATCCCTAAATCGGGAAGATCTCCTGAAGAAAAGAATCACTACCCACTCCAGTATTCTTGCCTAGAGAATTTCGTGGACAGTCCATGGAGTCACAAAGAGTCAGACACAACTGAGCAACTAACACTGACTTTATTTTCAATTGATTACAAGGCAACTGTAATTTTCAGTGTTGAAAAGGCACTTAAATGAACTTTATCTAATTTTTCCCTTTTATTAAAAAAAAATTTATTGATTGATTTGGCTGTGTTGAAATCTTTGTTGCATCTTGAAGATCTTTCATTGTGGCACGCAGGCTTAGTAGTTGCAACCTGCAGGCCCAGTTGCCCTGTGACATGTGGGACCTTAGTTCTTAGTCCAGGGATTGAACCTGTGTCCTCTGCATGGCAAGGCAGAGTCTTAACCACTGGACCACCAGGTAAGTCCCTTTTTCCCTTTTAGAATGTGGCTTTGATTTATGAAATAGAGTGCCGTTTAAAGTAATGTCGACTCTTCAGACGTTTCATCAACGTGGACGTGATTTTTCCTTTATCCAAAACTGTTAAGTTTTACACGACTCCCGGCTCAATCGTCAAGAGCTGAAAATAAATCTTAGACTGGGGACCTGTCTGCCCCCACCTTCTGCAGCCATGGGTAACGTCACAAAGTCCTTGCCGTGGCCAGGCCCCGATTACTCTGTCCTGAGCCTTCAGTAGCAATCAAAGCCCTTTTTAGAAAATATTTCCTGGTCGTCTGTGGCCTTGGATGGACAGAGTTTTCCACTAGGCCTTTTTTTTTTTTTTTTTTCCAGCCACACTGGCCCTTAAGAAGATGTTACTCAAGACTCCACACCTACTTCAAACATTTTTAGGGGCCTTGGCTGGGGCTTTGGGTGCGACTGCCAGGAACCCTACAGGGGGTGGAGCCCCGACTTGGGGCCTAGCCTCTGTCTCGGGGCTCAGCGCCCAGGGGCCCACTGTCGCTGGGGTCACTTTCTCCCAGGGCCCCCACACAGCTTATTCTGGTCAGCCAGCTGCTCTGGCTGCTTCTCCCATGTTTCTGTCCCTGGTAGGATAAACCCCTCCTCCCCTTCCCCTTTTTTTAAGGGCTTTCTCCCCAAGTCTGTCTGTCAGGGAACAGCTGTGCTCTGATATTAGATAGAATGTTTTCTGTGCTCACCGCGCGCCTAGGAACAAAAGGGTTTTAAGAACCCTGATAAATGAACAAGGTCCTTGGGAAGATGAAATGTTACCAGCGTTGTGAACAATTACAATCCTTGTGCATCTCGGAGGCTTTGGCCTCTGCAAAGCCGAGGGCCAGCCGGGCGTTTGGTGGTGGAGCCGTGGAGACTGGGAGTTTTTTCAGCCCCGTCTGGACCCGACATGGGAAAGTTGCTCAGAAGGTGGCCTTTTCACTGGCATCAAAGCCCCCAGCTGCTTTCTCACCGCTGCTTGTCCAGGGCTGAGGCCCCACTGGGTGTGGGGCGGCGCAGGTTCCAGGTATTCTGTGAGCACTGAGGCCACAGCTGGGCTTTCTGGTTTCTGAGATCTTCCAGGTGGAGGTGTTGGGGTCCTTTCCTGCCCCAAAGCGTGCCCAGCATCCCTGGTTACATGCTGCCCACCTGTAAGCACCAGGCTGAGCCCTGGGTGGTTGCCTGTTCCATCAGCAGAGCAGCTGGTGACATCTGAGTCCCCGCCCTTGGCTTTCCAATGTGGAAAGTGAAGCTTGGGGAAGTTAAGGGACTGACCCAAAGTCCTAGCAAGCAAGGAGTCAAGCCAGCCTTTAAACCCAGATTTGGGGGTTCCCAGGAAGGACAGGGAAGCCTGGCGTGCTGCAGTCCATGGGATCGCAAAGAATCAGACACGACTTAAGGACTGAACAACAAAAAAAGAGCCTTGGCTTTTTTGATAAAAGTGGCATCGCTGGGTGTCTGGCCAGAGTGGCCAGACAGGAAGGGGTTCCTAGGCTGTTCTGTGGTCCCACTTCCACAGAGGACTCCTTCTCACTGGAGCCTCTTCTTTCTTTCTTTTAAATTTAATTTTTCAAAGAAATTTTTGGCTGTACTGAGCCCTTGCTGCTTCACACAGGTTTTTCTCTAGTTCTGGCAGGGGAGTGCCGTTCCCCATCTCAGGCTTCTCATCTCAGTGGCTTCTCTTGTTGCAGAGCAGGGCTCTAGGGCACGTGGGCTGCAGTAGTTGGGGTGCACAGGCTCCGTTGCCCTGTGGCATGTGGGATCTTCCCGGCCCAGGGATCCAACCCGTGTCCCCTGCAGTGGCAGGCAGATTCTTAACCACTGGACCGTCAGGGAAGCCCTTCTCCTCTCTTTAAACCTTTCTCTTCACCCCACCTGCCTCCATCACAGCCCTGAAGGATGTATTCTGGTCCTTAATGCACGCTTTCAAGGTTATCTGACCCCAGTCTACTTGTTTAGGTTCATTTGCTCCCTAGTCCACAGCCCAGCCCAGGCTTCTTCCTGGTACCGCCCCACGTGGGAACAGAAAGGTCAAGGCATGAAGTAAAACGACAGATGGAAAGAAAAGCCGCTCCCAGTCTCTGAGCCCCATGAAATCCTTCATTATGGGATTTCCCTTGTCCGGGCTGCAAGGAGAAGCCTGAGGCTCACGGCAAAAATCTGTAACTCATAAGGACACCATCCACATAGGCGCTGCTCATCACAGTGGGGGCATCTGATAAGCAGCCCCACGGGTGGGAGGCAGCGACGTGATGGACTAGGAGGAGGAGAGGGGAGAGGAAAGAAAAGAGGGAAACCATCAGCCTCCTGATTTCGTTTCCTACCTGTTGGCATCCCGCCTGCTCTCTCCTCCACTGAGATTCGAAGGTCTTTTTAAAATGCAGCAGGAAGGATTTAGGCTAGACTCGAAGTAGAACCTGAGACCTGAGAATAGATCAAGGTGCCCCCTTCTCTGGAAACATGCAAGACCAGGGTGCAGATTCACTACTGGCAGAGTCTAGGACTGTGCTGGACCTGGTGACTTCAGTTCTGTGGATTCAGGAATGAGCCTGCTGCCTTGGAGGGGTCTCTTCTCAAGCCAGTTGGGGTCAAGTTAACAAGTCCACGCGAGAAACTGCCAAGAGGTGGACACGTCACAAGAGCAAGCCCCTGCAACTGCTGTCTCCAGGCCCACACGTGCACATCTTTTCCTCCTCTGCCCTCTTCCTCCCCCAGTTTTCTTAATTTCCTCTACCCTCTGAAGCTTCCCATTCCTCCTATGGAAAAACACAGACAAAGCATCTTTCTCTGGGGGTTTTTCACATCGATCAACAGATTTGCCCAGGACACAGAGCACGTGTTTCCAGCAAGTGGGAGAGGCAACGGTGGGTCCTGGTGCCCAGATGTGGTGAGGCTGCCCAAGAAGGAGTGAATTACTGTCTCCCCGATGCCCCAACAGCTCCCTATATGGGGCACCTCCAGGGTCTTTTCTTCAAAAGGGAGTCTGTGAAAAGTGAAAGACATTTTTGCCATGACTTCTGGGATTACGCTGTGTCACCCAGAGAGGGTGTGGTGTTAATGACATGGCCTGGGGAGGACTCCGGGGGTTCCATGCCAGTAACCCCAGCATGGGACGTTGGGCAAGTTATTTCAGCCTCTCTGGTCTCAGCTTCTTCTTTGGCCAAATGGGATTGGTCTTAATTATCCTGGGAACCCATGGGGACCACGTGGAATAAAATATTAGAAAGTTCTTTGAAAGGTGGGGGTGGACCCTTAAGGGTGAGGTTTGCTATTCGGGATTTCAGGGGGCGAGGAATAGGAACCAACAATAGGCCCCCTGCCCCTCGGGCCAGGATCTGCCAGGCCTTGGTCCGGCAGTGACCGTGCCCGCCAGAAGCCGTGGGAGGAGAGGGGGTCCCGAAGCCAGCAGCCTTTGGAACCGTGGCCGCAGACACCGCCCACCTCCCTCCTTGCTGGGGCCCGCTCCAAACCCCAGGAAAGTCAGAGTTTCTGTGGCAACTTAAGCTGTGCCTGCTGGACCAGACTGGCTGGGGGGGGGGGGTGGGGGTGGGGGCTGTGCTCTGCCAAATGGTGGGCTTGGAGGGGGAGCGACAGCTGGAGGGTGGAGAGCTGGGTGGGGGCGTGGGGGTGGGTTGGAGCCCTTCCCCTGCCAGTTCTGCCAGGCCCGGGCACTGCCGCCTGCTCTCAGCACAACCCACGTGGGTGGGGGGACCCCGGGTGGGGGAAGGGCGGGGCTCCGGGAGCCTGGTAAGGGATGTGGGAGCAATCTGGGGACTCCCCAGGTGTGCGCTGCCTGCGGAGACCAGAAGGGCAGAGTCCAGCCTGGCTCTCCAGGTGACTTCTTCCTCCAGGGGAAGATGTTCTCGCTTGGCTAGAATCTCGAGAAAAACCGTGGACTCGCCTGCTGCTCCTGGTGTCTAAAGACCCTCCCCTCCAGACACATCCCCCCACACTCCCACTCTCACCTCTCCAGCGCACATTCCCCCATGGCTGTACTGTTTGGGGGTCACCCAGCGGAGAGGACTTTCCAGTTTGCAGTGGACACAAGCATGCTCCCTCTCTCTCCCCCCTCCACCCCCCTGCCTGACCCCTCAGCCAAGCAGGAACCTCCCTGTGACCCAGTGACACGTGTCACAGGGCAGGCCAGTGACGTGGGGGCCACAGAAATGTCTGCCCGAGGTGTGACCACCGCCACTCAGGACTCTGGGCTTCCGTGGCCAACCGTCCGGACACAGCTTTATCCTCCTAGACACTGGGGAGCAGCATTTAGATCCTGGCCCCTGACATCAACTGGCCTCTCATAATTTAAATGGCACATTCCATGGTTTTTAGGGCTTCCCTGGTGGCTCAGAGGGTAAAGACTCTGCCTTCAATGCAGGAGATACAGGAGACACGGGTTCGATCCCTGGGTCAGGAAGATCCTCTGGAGGAGGGACTGTCAACCCACTCCAGAATTCTTGCCTGGGAAATCCCATGGACAGAGGAGCCTGGTGGGCTACAGTCCATGGGGCCGCAAATAATCGGACATGACTTCGCGACTGAGCAAACACCCATGACAATTGTGAGGACTAAAGCCTTCCTTTGATGCCACCTCTAGAGGGACTGAGTCCTGTGGCTGGAAAGTAGCAGAGTCAGGAGCTGGTGGGAGCCAGAGACCCTCAAGATGGGTGCTGGGGGCCGTTAGTCGGGTGTCACTAGGTAATGAGGAGTTAGCATGTAATTTACAAGAAGAAACCCAAATGAATCAGTAGTTTTCTAGCTTATAGGTTAATAGGGGAAATAAGTCATTAAAATGTACATAATGACACATACACAAAGGACACACCCAGCAGGTGCATAAAAATAGCAGCTGAGCAGAAATCAGAGTGTGGAGCGAGCTGCTGTTGGGTGAGGGGAGCTGGGCGAGTGGGCTGGTTTCTGGGTAAAAGGGCGCATGAGTCAAAGTTTTAAAGAGAAAGGGGAGGAGACGGCTGCCCTGCCAGGCGGGCCTTGCCTCCCTGTGGGTTCCGGCTTCCCCGCACAGAGCGGGCGCTCAGGCAGTGGTCTCGAGACCCCTCCCAGTGTTGCTCATTTACGACTCTGGGTTGGTCTTCAAGGCGGAGAAGATACTGCCCACACACAGCACTCAGACTCTCCGGTGATTCCTGTGATTTTTAAAAGATTGCTTGGAGAACAACCGCTCAGACTTGCTTGTGGCCGGCTCTCCATGAGGAGCCAGTTCCCCTCCAGCCCTGTCCAGGCAGCGTGTGGATTTTAATATTCAATAGATTCGGGAAAGTCGGCTGCAGGATAAGAACCGCCTAGTGCTCCCAAACCGGACAGAGCGGGCCTGAGGTCCCTCATGTATGTTCTCTGCTCAGTCGTGCCGAACTCTGTGACCCCCTCACCCCCCAGGCTCATGTGCTCATGGGAGTCCCAGGCAAGAATACTGGAGTGGGTTGCCACTTCCTTCTTCAGGGAGTCTTCCCAACTCAGTGATCGGACCCACGTTTCCTGCTTGGCAAGTGGATTCTTTCCCACTGAGCCACGGGGGAAGCTTGGGATCCTTCATGATTTTATGTCACTGGAGCCCATTCTTCCTTAGGATGGCAGGAATGCTGCAGGACTTGGCTGAGGGGTGATGGGTGGAAAGCTGTGTGGTCCACAGGCATGAGCTTGGCCTTTCTCAGGAAAGCAGGGAGCACTTAATCCCACGCTACTTCCTTGCTCTTGGCTGAGTGTCGCTTGGGATGCTGGGTAGTCTGGGGGCTTCCCAGAAGCCCACGCACCCTGCTCACCTTTGAAGGATAAGAGGAAGATGAATTGGATGATTCTGGTTCCAAGCCCAAGAGTCATGGCTGCATTGGGGTGAAGGTCACCAGCACTCAGGAGTCCAGAGGAGGAGCAGCAGACTGGGGAACACTTGGAGCTGCCAGGGGCCTTCCATCTGAGGATCCCAGCGGCGTGTGTAGTTGGGGGAGGCACAGAGGAAATGAGGGAGCGGTTGCATGAAGGATAGATACTGGAAGAGGTTGCTGCTGGGGACCAGTTGTGCTGAGCCTCTGGGCTCCGTGACTTCCTGGGGGCCACTGGGTGCTTCTCTGGAGAAATTCTGAGGAGGGATGAGGTAGACAGTGGGGAGGTGGTGCCCCAAGCCCTATGTGACAGAACAGCTCCCTAAACCAGAATCCTCCTAACCTGCTGCGTGGAGACCCTTCCACCGAAGAAGCAGTTTTAAACATTCGTCGGACATATCCTCTTGTTAGTGCCGGTGGACAAAGGATACGTATAAGGAATGAAAGTGTTAGTCACTCAGTCGTGTCCGACTCTTTGCAACCCCATGGACTGTAGCCTGCCAGGCCCTTCTGTCCGTTTGGAATTCTCCAGGCAAGAATACTGGAGTGGGTGTCCATTTCTTTCTCCAGGGGATCTTCCCGACTCAGGGATCGAAACTGCATCTCCTGCATTGCAGCCAGATTCTTTGCTATCTGAACCAACCAGGGAAGCCCCGTATAAGGAATGGCAAATATTAAATGTGACTGAGCCATGGATGTCTGGGGAGTGGGTGAGTAGAGTTAGGATTAGAGTGAGAGTGCAGAAGTTGGTAACAGAGAGACAGAAGGCTCCAGAAAAATGATGGAGAACTAACTTGACCCTAACGACTTTGGATTTTTATCCTCCAGGCACTGCGGCCCCGCTGAGTGTTAAGGGTTTGAGCGCCACTGTCTGTTCCCACGTGCACCTTCCTTTCTCTGAGAAGGCTGCCTAGAGCCAGGGCTGAGCCTGGTTGAAGCTAACCAGCCCAGCTGTTCAATGGCCCTGTGGTCACAGCTGTCTCTGTGAGCCACATGTAATCTTTAGCCCAGGTGAACCAGCAGAGGAACGGGTGTGGGTGTACTTGGGGTGGAGGAGCAAGGTGGCTGGCCGAACCAAAATGCAGCCACAGCAAGGTCCAGAAGCAATTTGGTAAGTTGGTGCCATGAAAGGGATAGCAGGACCCAAGGCTCAGGGTCCCCAGGCCTTTCCTGGTTCTACAGTGAATGAGGTAAGCACGTTTGGATGCACAAATTGTCTGACACACGGGCTGCACACCAGACCCTGATCTGGACACGGAAATGCAGAGGGAAGGGACCCAGTCCCACCTCCAGGGATGCGCACAGATGATGAAGTCGTTTCGGCACCACATCGGTCATCCTTACGTTCCTACCTATCTGTGATCTTGGTTTGTACCCGTTTCTACACCCCAGACCTATATGATGGCCAGGGTGCTGCGCGACTGAGCACAGGTCCATGTGCTCACGTCTGTCCAGATGCGGGGGACCCCAGGCGCTCTGCTTCCGGACCTCCTCCCATCTAAACTCACGGAAAACCTGTGAATCAGAATATGAACAGCAGCCAGCAGTGAGTGGGTGAGTACTGTATGTCGTGGGTGCATTCTGTGTATATGTGCTGGAAAAGGCCTTGATTTCCCCAGACAGCTCTTATCTCATGGTCTGCCCTGAAGAGAGGGATGGGGGGTCTTGCTACAATTTTCTTCTCCAAGATCGTGGCTGTCCTCCAGATACTGGGTTGGCCAAAACATTTGTTCAAGTTCTTCTGTAAGCTGTTATAGAAAACCATAACAAACATTTTGGCCAACCCAATACATGGACTCCCAAGGGTCAAGGAAAACCCCACTGTTTTCACGGAGAACCAGTACACCCGGGGCCTCCCACATGGTGCAGTGGTAAAGAATCTGCCTGCCAATGCAAGAGATGCTGGTTTGATCCCTGGGTTGGGAAGATCCCCAGAGGAGGAAATGGCAACCCACTCCAGTGTTCTTGCCTGGGAAATCCCATGAACTGAGGAGCCTGGGGGTGGGGGGTGGGGCTACAGCCCCCCAGGGGGTCACAAAAAGTCAGACACAACTGAAGTGACTAAGCACAGGACACACAGCACTGCAGAGTTCAGCAGAAGAGACAGAACCTTGGGCTCAAAAATAATGCAGACGGGTTCTTGGAGAAGGAAAGTACCCAAGACCCAGGCCTGGAGTCCACCACCCACTGCCCTGACTCAGACCAGCTCTGTGTCACTTGCCAGGCCACGCTCCTCATGCAAACCAGATTCTACCCCACTGCCACCCCTTCTGCCTCCGCTCCTGCCTCCCCTGGGGTCTGCACCGGGGCTGTTCTCCACCCTGGAAATGCCAGACCCTTCTTTCTAGCAGCCTCTGACCTCCCTGGCTAAACCCAGCTTCCAAGATGCTTTCTGGACTGATCCTTAAAACCACCAGTCACTCCACCTCTGCTGATCTGCCCAGCGCTCACACTCTTGACCTCCCTTCACCTGATATCCCCTCTCAGCCTCATTCCTGAGCTATCTGATGAGCAAGGGGACTAAGAGGGGACCTCCTAAAGCAATGGTCACCACTGAGGCCACCAGACACACGGGATATGCCAGAGGCTTGGGGTTAGGAAGAGAAATAATAAACTTCTATTTATTTAAAACAATATCAGTGTGGTCCCTGGCAGTCCGGTGGTTAGGACTCTGAACTTCCACTGCATGGTGTGTGGGTTCAGTCCCTGGTCAGGGAACTAAGCTGCTATATCCCACACATGGTGTGACCAAAAAACCCCAAAGAAAACAGCACAGTAAAGCAGGGGCTTTAAAATAATCATAACGAAATCAGTGCTAGTTCATAAACTCTACTACTATGGAAGATGTTAATAACAAGGGAAACGTTGTTGTTCAGTCGCTCAGTCTTGTCCAATTCTTTGCAACCTAAATGGACTGCAGCACTCCAGTTTTCCCTGTCCTTCACTATCTCCCAGAATTTGCTCAAACTCATGTCCATTGAGTCAGTGATGCTATCCAACCATCTTATCCTTTGTTGTCTCCTTTTCTTCCTGCCTTCAATCTTTCCTAGCATCTGAGTCTTTTCCAATGAGTCGGCTCTTCGCATCAGGTGGCCAAAGTATTGGAAGTATACAGAAGTAGGTAGATACACTGGTTCCAAATTGGGAAGGGAGTATGTCAAGGCTGTATATTGTCACCCTGCTTATTCAACTTACATGCAGAGTACATCATGCGATATGCCAAGCTGGATGAAGCACAAGCTGGAATCAAGATTGCTGGGAGAAATATCAATAACCTCAGATATGTGGATGACACCACCCTTATGGTGGAAAGTGAAGAGGAACTAAAGAGCCTCTTGATGAAAGTGAAAGAAGAGAGTGAAAAAGTTGGCTTAAAACTCAACTGATTTGTTGAAAAACTAAGATCATGTCATCTAGTCCCATCACTTCATGGCAAATAGATGGGGAAACAGCAGAAACAGTGACAGACTTTATTTTCTTGGGCTCCAAAATCACTGCAGATGGTGACTGCAGCCAGGGAATTAAAAGATGCTTGCTCCTTGGAAGAAAGCTATGACCAACCTAGACAGTATATAAAAAGCAGAGACATTACTTTGGAGACAAAGGCCTGTCTAGTCAAAGCTATGGTTTTTCCAGTAGTCATGTATGCATGTGAGAGTTGGACCATAAAGAAGGCTGAGCACCGAAGAACGGATGCTTTTGAACTGTGGTGTTGGAGAAGACTCTTAAGAGTCCCTTGGACTGCAAGAAGATCCAACCAGTCAATCCTAAAGGAAATCAGTCCTGAATATTCATTGGAGGTACTGATGCTGAAGTGAAAACTTCAATACTTTGGCCACCTGATGCAAAGAACTGACTCACTGGAAAAGACCCTGATGCTGGGAAAGGTTGAAGGTAGGAAGTGAAGGGGATGACAGAGGATGAGATGGCTGGATGGCATCACCAACTTGATGGACATGAGTTTGAGCAAGCTCTGGGAGTTGGTGATGCACAGGGAAGCCTGGCGTGTTGCGAAGAGTCGGACACGTCTGAGTAAATGAACTAAGATAGATTGAGGTCGCTGCTCAATTTTCTAAATTAATTTTTATTGGAATAGAGTCACTTCATGACGTTGTGTTAGTTTAACCACTGCTCAACTCTAAAAACTGATCGGGGTGTGCAATCAAAACTGTTTGGGTCACCATCTAAGATGCTAGTGAGGCCACAGTGTGTATCTCTGGCCCCAGCTTCTGGGACCCTGCCCAGTGACTTTGCTCCAAGGTCCAGTCAGGTCTGGTAAACATGGTGTAAGTTCCTGCTGGTTGGTTTCAGACCGCAAAGCCCCCTGTCCTTTGGGTCTTCATCCCAGCTCCCCTCATGCGCTGGAAGCAAACTTACTTTCCTAGGAAGATCCTTCCAGTCCAGGAGGCTGAGGGAGTGAGGAGGAGGGCTGGGGAAGGACAAGGACAGCGTCTGAGAGAGGTGGGCAGACAGAGAAAGAAACAATGCCAGATAAAGGCGGAGGGTGATAAGGAGAAACAGAGAGCCTAGGCGTTGGGCCTAGAGCCCAGGAGAGGGCAGCCGAGGAGAGATGTGGCCCCAAAGGAAGTGGACTTTTATCTGGGGACCGGTGAGGTCACCTACCCTCCAGAGGTGGGAAGGCGAATGATGTACATCCTGCTTTGCCAAGGTCGTCTGCTCTGGAGGTCATCTGAGAAGGCAAGAGGGAGGGGTGACTTTGAAGGTGAGCAGAGGGGATGGGTCACCCACATTCTGCTCACACTTCTGGCAGACTGTGTGTAGGTCCTGCGTTTACTTGTGCAGGTGAATTACCTTCTGGGTCTGTGCTCATCTCCCAGGAAACCACAGATGCCCCCAGACATGTCCCCCTCGAGCTTAGAAGAACAAAGGTTCAAGCCAGGTGAAATGGGGGTACCTAAGAGCCCAGGATAACTTTGACATGGGAGAACTGGGGAGAACTTCCTGGAGGAGGTGGCAGCCTTGAAGGACAGGAAGAGAAACTTAACAAGTAGAGATGGGATGGTGAGGAAGGACCCCAGGGTAGAGGGAACCCTGTGATCAAAGGCAGGAAGCATGAAGGAGGAAGGAATAAAGTGGGAGGGAGGAGGGACCTGGGGAGCTGCCCGGCACTGGAAACAAGAAAGCAACAAAGTGACTTCCCAGAGTTACAGCTCTGTGTTGCCTTTTCTGTCTGCGGGAGATAGGTCGGGACCAGGTGTCTGGGCTCCTGGTCTGACAATGGGCAGCATTCTGCAGAGCCTCTGCGCCAGAGGCCCTGGGCGTGGGGAGTTCATATCTGCACGATGACACTTCTTTCTCATCCTGAGGATCAGAGTTTCCTGAGTCCTGGACATCCAGGTCATCCTGGCTTCTGTGGGGCAGCTGTCCATTGTACAGATAGTCAACTGACAAAGAGTGATTCCCCCCACCCATCCCACCCTCCTCTTCCCATAGACTTCTGCCTTCTTCTACTGTCATTGATTTCAGTCTGCTTCTGTGTACTTCTTCTGGACCCTTCTGTTCCGTGGACTTGTGGGACACAGGCTCTAATTCTCTCCCACCCCAGTGATGCTCTTCGTGTCTCACTGCTCACTTTCCCTCTCTAACTCCTGCACCATCTCTTCCTTGCACACTCCTTGGCTTTATTGTCCCCTTTGTCACGGAGCTCTTTCTCTGCACAGGTGGTGTACTGGTTGAAATACTTAGTACAGCAGGGATGGAGACCTCGACTCAAGGGGCTTAAGTAAAGAGGACATTTATCATCACACGGTGAGGAGTCCTGAGCCTCTTTCTGCGGCTGGACAGTCTGACGGCCCAGTATCACCAGAGAGCCAGCTCCTTTCCATCTTTCTGCTCTGCCATCTTCTGTGTGTGTGGGGGTGTGTGTGTGTGTGTATGTGTGTGTGCAAACTCAGTCATGTCCAGCTCTTTGCAACCCCATGGACTGTAGCCTGCCAGGCTCCTCTGTCCATGGGATTCTTCAGGCAAGAATACTGGAGTGGGGTGCCATTTCTTTCTCCAGGGGATCTTTCTGACCCAGGGGTCAAACCAGGGTCTCCTGCATTGGCAGGCGAATTCTTTATAGTCTGAGCCATCAAGGAAGCCCTCTCTGCCTTCCGAAGCATGTTGATTTTTGCCCTTAGGATTTCCCCCTCATGGTCACAAAGTGACTACAGAGCTTCAGGCCATGAATCTTCCAACAAAAATCTAAAAAAAAAACAGACCACCTGGCGTTGCAGAACTGTAGACGACAGACCTGGCTGCGCACAATAGAGCTGGGGAATTACAGTCTCCTTGCCCCTCTCCACCTATGTTTTTGCAGCTCCTGTCACCAGTCTGGGAGGACTCTGCCAGTTCTCTGGGTCTCAGTCCACAGGGACCTGGGAGCAGGCCACTGCCCCAGCGTTCCTGGTGCTCTGATTTCTGAGTGAGTTCCGGTGACGGCCACTGCCGGCGTCACCATCATTGTCACCATCCTCATTATAACCCTCTTTCCCAGCATCAGACAACATTGCTCTTTCCCCCTACTTTTTGCCTGTCCCATTAGACATGCAGGATCTTAGTTTCCTGACCAGGGATTGAACCCACACCCCCTGCAGAGGAAGCAGGGAGTCTGAACCGCTGGCCTGCCAGAGAAGTTCCCAGACAGCGTTTTTAAATAGATTGAACTGTACTATAATGTGATTTCCCAAGCAGCTCAGCAGTAAAGATTCCGCCTGCCAATGCAGGAGATGCAGGTTCAATCCCTAGAATGGGAAGATCCCCTGGAGGAGGAAATGGCAACCCACTCCAGTATTCTTGCCTGGGAAATCCCATGGACAGAGGAGCCTGGCGGGCCGTAGTCCATGGGGTCTCAAAAGCATTGGATATGACTGAGTGAGTAAATAACAACAAATACCAGAATGCTAGATTGAACTAGACTGTAATGAAAAGGTAACTCTCTAGTTTGTCCTCTCTTCTAGAAGCTTTTAATATTCAAGGCCATCCCATGCCAAGCCAAACATAGAATAAACACAGTGAACTTCTGGGCTTTCCCATCTTGGGCTTCCAAGTTCCCCTCTCTGAACTGGGAATGACTAGGACTGCCTCCCTTCCAACCCTAAAGGATAAGAGAGACTTCAATGAGATAATGGAGGTGAGAGCTTTTGAGCATCTCATTCCAAAGTTATCAGAGCATCTTTTGCCTCCGGCTCTTGAAACCTCTTAAAAGCACCACCACATTTTCACCCCATAAAAACTGCCCGAGAGATCTCCTCCTTCTCTGTGCTTGGTGGGAATCTGGCATGCACCCTCACATTCCCCTATGATCACAGAGTCTGTTTGGTCCAAAGAGACCGCAAAGAGCATCTTTCTGTTGGCTTTATCTGCAGAGAAGTCTGGGGCACCAGGCAAAAGCCCCAGAGGTTCTTGCTCATCTCCTCCCCTCTCCTGCAGCCCAGGCGCCGGTTCCCAAGTTTAGTCCTCAGCACCCCGGTCTCCTTGGCATGCTCCTTCTGTTTGCCAAGCTGAGTCTTATTGAAATCTACTTCCTACCGCAGACCCACTAAGAGAATTTTGCCCACTGTTTAAATTCATGTGACCTGTATGTTGCATGGGCCAAGCATGTCCAAGGAACTGTGGGTAAAGGGGAGGCAGGAAAAAGTGAGTAAAAGCAGGAAGGGGTCTCCCGTCACCTCCTCATTGACAGGTGAGGCAGACAGGATGAGCAGGTACCAGCCAGAGCAGGCGGTTCCCATGATGAAGCAACCTGGTTCTGACTTCTGAGTTGTAGCATGTGGTGGAAAGAACTAGGCTTTAGGGCTAATTGGATCTGGTTCTGCCACTTCCTGTCTGACCTTGGGCGAGCCACTTACCACATAAGAACCTCGATTTTCTCAGCTATAAATCTGAGATAATAATTCCCACCGGATCATAACAGACACTCAATAACGGTAATTATTATAATCATTACATTTTCTGCTATAAATTCAACGAGTCACTGTTGAACGTGTACTTTTTACTCATTTGTCTGTTCAAGTATCCACTCATTTGTAGACTATTTATGAACTCAGGATGGTGTTGGGTTTGATGGATGGTCCCACCAAGAGATAGCAAGCTGGACCCCTGAGGTTAAGAAACTTGGGCTTGAGTCGACAACAGTGAATGAGAAGAGCTGAATTATAAAATGGAAATGTCACACCTTCTTGACTGTGTTGTGAATGTTTAGTGGGCTAAGCCTCCAAATTCAGCCCTTGGTTCAAGGTAGACTTCTCAAAGGGGAGCCAGAGGGAACTGTATCTTACCTGGGGACGGACTACAAACAGAATGTGGAGCATGAACTTTAGTGCCTGACCCCCCCCACCCCCCCAATTTACATGGGCTTCTTCTAAGGCTCTGTAATTTTTTTTTCTTTCCTAGAGAGGACTCCCCAACCACACAAGCTTCAAGGCTGATGAACCTCGGGTTATCCTTCATAGGGGATTAGGTTTTAACATCATGTGATAAAATAGAAATCTACAAGTGCACACCTCACATCTCGTGCTCTCAGATGAGCGACAGGAGCAGGTAGAGGAGGTGAAGAATCAGGATTCCTTGGATCCAAAAGAAAGGTACTGATCAAGACAGGCTTCACAGTGGAGCAAGGATTTGAAAAATAGAAAGTGGGTGGACTGGGAGAAAAGATGCAGGGGGCAGATGGTGAGGGATGTGAAGGTGGGAAAGTATACTTCCCGAAAAATACTCATAAAGCTTTCATGTTGCATGCTCAAGAATAAGAAGAATGTATAATTGGGGAATAGATGGTTGGGGCCACACCCACCTGACTTCTGCTTATTTGGATACTGTGACTCTGAACAGGTTCGGTAGCATCACAGAATTTCAGTTTCATTTGTGAATGCTAACAGTAATACCTATTGCACAAAATTCGGGAGATAGTTTTCTGAAAGTGCCTTGTAAGAAGCTCTGCTTAATCAATACTAGTTCCAGTTCATTTTCCTCATATTGCAAAAAGGATTTCCTTGTTCACGAACACAGTAAGTGTGAAAAGAGCCCTAAGAGGAAGACAGACAATCCCGGAGCTCCCTGGATAACAGTTCTGGCTTATTACATGAACTTCAGCAATTCCCATTACTCCCGCAAACCTCAGTTTCTTCGTGTACAACTTCCCGCGGTTCAGTTTTTAAACATCAGTAAAGCAATGTTTTGATTACTGAGCTTTCAGTTCCTTGGGAGAAAATAAATGAACATGTTCCAATTTTCTATCCTTATTCTGGCCTTTACCAAAATATGGAAAGGAGAGTTTCTCCAACTTTCAGTAGCAGACAGGAGCCTGGGAGCCACAGTCCCATGTGGGCTGGATTGTGATAAGAATGGGAGCAAGGATGTAGCAGGGTGATGTAGAAATGGCTCCCTTTAATTATTCGTTTTCTTTTTTTATTTTTAAAATTATGAATGTATGATAACAGCTGAATGAGACTTTAAAAATACAGAACAAAGTTGCATATTGTCCCACAATATATTACTATTATTTTGTTGTTGTTGTTCAGACACTAAGTCATGTCCGACTCTTCAACCCCATGAACTGCAGCACACCAGGCTTCCCTGTCCTTCACTATCTCCCAGAGCTTGCTCAAACTCATGTCCATTGAGTCAGTGATGCCAGCCAATCATCTCATCCTCTGTTGCCCCCTTCTCCTCTGGCCCTCAATCTTTCCCAGCATCAGGGTCTTTTCCAATGAGTCAGAAGTTTTAGTTGGAGTTTTGATATATCAAATTCGATATATTTAATTCTCAAAATTAATAGAATGGATAGACAGAGAAGTAGAAGGATACAGTAGACCTGAAAAGCAGTATGAACCAATTCAACATAGAGATTTATATAATTTTCACACAACACAGCATACAAATTCAAGTTCCCAGAGACTATAAATCTGGAGACACTAGAACGTATCCAGGGACATAAAACAAGGTGCAAAAATTTCATGGTCTAAAAGTACTGAAATCATACAGAGTCTGATCTCTTATCACTGTGGAGTTATGTTAGAAATCAATATCAAAAGATATTTGAAAATAACCCATGTGTTTTCAAGTGCAAAATGACATTTACCAAGAGAGTTCTTTGACTTAGCCATTGAATGACTTCTTTTAATAAAGTGCAGTGTCTGCTGGGTTTTTAATAGAGTTTGTACCAGTCACATCATGGACCTACAAGCTTGGTGTTATGGTTTATGCTTTCCAGATGAGGAAAATTTGGCTCAGAATATTAGAGTAACTTCTCAAAGGTTCCCCTTCTAGGAGATGAAGGAGCGAACTTCAAACCCCAGTCAGTGCTGAGCCTGCCTTCCTGGTGTCCAGTTGTTTTGCAAGCCTGGAGAGCTGCATCTATGGTTGACAGGAAGTTGAGATACCTGGTCCAGGTGAGATTGCAGGTGGTGAGCCCGTCCCAGCCTGATGAAACTGCTAATCGTCAAGTTCACACCAGGTAGAACATCTCCACCCCTGCTCCTATGAGGACGAAATTGACTTCAGCATCAGATGGTTTTTGCCACCCTTGTATTTCAGGTAACAATATCCAAAGTAAGAGGCTCCATCTTCTTTATTTTTTAAAGAAATGTATCTTTTTTTTTTTTTTAGAAATTTATCTTTTTTAAAAAATTTATCTTCTTAAGAAATTAAAAGACACTCACTTCTTGGAAGGAAAGCTGTGACAAACCTAGACAGCATATTCAAAAGCAGAGACATCACTTTGTTGACTCCATCTAGTCAAAGCTATGGTTTTTCCAGTAGTCATGTGTGGATGTGAGTTGGACAATAAAGAAGGCTGAGTGCCAAAGAATTGATGCTTTTGAACTGTGGTGCTAGAGAAGACTCTCGAGTCCTTTGGACATCAAACCAGTCAATCGTAAAGGAAATCAGCACTGAATATTGATTGGAAGAACTGGTGCTGAAGCTGAAGCTCTAATACTTTGACCGCCTGATGCGCAGAGCTAACTCATTGGAAAAGACTCTGATGCTAGGAAAAATTGAAGGCAGGAGGAGAAGGGGGAAAAAGCTGATGAGATGGTTGGATGGCATCACCGACTCAATGGGCATGAGTTTGAGCAAACTCTGGGAGATTGTGAAGGACAGGGAAGCCTGGGGTGCTGCAGTCCATGGGGTTGCAAAGAATCAGACACAATTTAGTGACTGAACAACAACAATCTTGTCTATGGGGTCTTCCCAGGTGACACAGTGGTAAAGAATCCGCCTGCCAAAGGAGGAGACCCAGGTGTGATCTCTGGGTTGGGAAGATCCCCTGCAGAAGGAAATGGCAACCCATTCCAGTATTCTTGCCCAGAAAATTCCATGTACAGAGGAGCCTGGTGGGCTACAGTCCATGGGGCCACAAGAGTCAGACATGACTTCGTGACTAAAGAAGCAACAGCAATCTTCTTTATATGTTGCGGCTATTTCTGTAAACCCATCTCCTCAAGGGTCCAATGAAGGAGGCCACCATGGCACTTGTATGTCACAGAACACACCTGGGCTCTTGTCTCCATGATACCAAGGACTGGTTTCCAAAGCCAAGACCACAGAAAGTTTTGTAGCCTGCTCCTCACATGATGTTTGATAGCCTCCAGACAGTGACCAAGGAACCAGCGGGACCATCTCAGCATCTTAATGCTGAGTAACAACACAGATGGTTGCACACTGCCCACCCCCACCGCCCGCTGCCCTTCCGGCAGCATCTTCCCCAACCCAGGCTCACACCACTCGGTTCACCATTAGATGAGTAATAAACTTGCCCTTCCGGCCAATCCCCGAGAAAAAGTAACATGTTCAAACACCCTGTTATTATTGTTACCAATGATAATAAGAGGAATAATGAGCAAGAATTGCTTTTTATTAAATAAATCAGGAAAATGCACTTTACAACATGTTCCCGGGGCGCGTCAAGAGGCTCTAAACGCTGGGCTGCTGTTACAGCTTGCGCTGGGCTCCGACAGGAGGGAGGTCCTCTCCAATTACTTGTCTCTCCACAGCAGGTCGGGACTCATTTTATAAATATATAATAGCATAAACGGACATTCTGTTTATCAACTACTTTATGTGTGTGTCTCCCTCCTATAAACCTGCCTTTTTAATAGGTGTGTTTTGGAAATGGTACCATAATTGTAGTCATTTAGAGACCAAGATATTTCACCTTCATCTCCATCTGTGTTTCTCAGTTTTGGAATTAATAGGGGAATTGTGGCTTCCACAGCCCTGGAACTTTCTCCAGGGTCAAGGGCAGTGCTCTGAATAAACCAAAGTCACAGTAAAAGTGTCTGATAAGTGCTTTTTTGAGTGACTGGATCAGGGCAGCATTCTTGTAGGTGATCATCATCCCCTTTCTTCCCAGCAGCTGAAACTATCCTGAAAGGAACAACAATAATAACATAGAAGGACACAAAACTTGAGAGCTAAATACGCCTAACTCAATTCACTCAGTGTTTGGTTGAATGATACACATTCTTTGGTATCCTTAGTGTATTTAACTCCTTGGATAGATATAGTTTCTACACTTCCTCCCTTTATTCCCCAAAATTATTTCCCATAATTCTCATGCAAGAATCATGATTTTCTTGATTTGTTCTTTAGTTTTAAAATAACAATTAAAGGACTTCCCTGGCGGTCTGGTGGTTAAGTCTTCACCTTCCAATGTAGGCAGTTTAGGTTCGATCCCTAGTCTGGGAGCTGAGATTCCACTTAAAAAGCTGGCTTAAAACTCAACATTAAAAAAAACTAAGATCATGGCGTCTGGTCCCATCGCTTCATGGCAAATAGATGGGGGAAGAAATGGAAACAATGGCAGACTGAATTTTCTTGGGTTCCAAAATCACTGCAGTCATGAAATTAAAAGATTCTTGCTCCTTGGAAGAAAAGCTATGACAAACTTAAACAGTGTATTAAAAAACAGAGACAGCACTTTGCCGACAAAGGTCCATTCAGCTAAAGCTACGGTTTTTCCAGTAGTTGTGTACAGATGTGAGAGTTGGACCATAAAGAAAGCTAGGTGCTGAAAAAATGATGCTTTTGAACTGTGGTGCTGGAGAAGACTCTCGAGAGTCCGTTGGACAGCAAGGAGATCAAACCAGTCAACCCTAAATGAGATCAACCCTGAATATTCATTGGAAGGACTGAAGCTGAAGCTCCAATACTTTAGACACCTGATTCAAAAAGTTGACTTATTGGAAAAGACCCTGATGTTAGGAAAGACTGAGGGCAGGAGGAGAAGAGGGCAGCAGAGGATGAGGTGGTTGGATGGCATCACCGACTCAATGGGCATGAGTTTGAGCAAACTCCGGGAGACAGTGAAGAACAGGGAAGCCTGGCACGCTACAGTCTATGGGATCACAGAATGTCAGATGTGAGTCAACAACAACAACAACAGCAGCAAAATAATTGTAATATATGCAGCCAAGGGAGATAGCAGAATGCAAACAGCTGCAAAGCCCAAGGAGGAGTCCTCGAAGGCACTTCCCAGCAAGAACTGGCTACACCCCAACTTATGACCTTAGGTAAGATGTCTTTGGTCTTACTTTCAAGGATAAATTTCCCAGATGATACCTTGTGTCTATCTGCTCACCGCAATGACAGGCCAGTGAATCCAAGAGATGAGGTGTTGAGGCAAGGAATATGACTTCATTCAGAAAACCAAATAAAGAATCATCTTGTCAGAGTGTGGATGCCGGGTTCTTTTATGGATCATAGATGGGGGAAGGTGAGGAAACAAAGGAAACAAGGCGATTAGTCTTGCAAATATCTCCTAGAATGGCAACCCTCAGGCAGGAGGATGTGTTAATTTCTTCCTTCCTGACCATCCTCAGTTGGACAGGGTTCTGAACAAAAGCACTTGAGTTTAACAGGCAGAGGGGCAGGCTTCTCTGAGGCAGGCTTTTAGGTAAGATTATAATAAAAGCAAGGGGAAAGCAAATCAAAGAGACAGTTCCTACGTGGATTCAGAACTAACTTCTCCCTGCTACAGTCGGTCTCCCCAAACCCAGTTAAGTGAATGCTACCCCCCCAGCCCTGATTCATAGCTTAGAAATTCAGTTCCAGAGAAAATCATCCAGTCTCCCCAAGTGGTAGAGCAAGGACGTGAACCCTGTTCTTATGAAGCTGTCCCTTTGCTGAGTGGTTCTGGAGCAGGGATGACAAAGGAGAAATCCTGCAATGTGCACTAAATATCCTGAAGTCATGCAACTTGTACATAAGTAATTTCAGAGACTGAAGTGAAAAACAAGGACCCCCCTCTCTGCTTTTAAATTTAAAAATCTTGAGAGACGTGTGTGGATTTCATGTCTGTCATATAGAGTGAAGTAAGTCAGAAAGAGGAAAACAAACATTGTACCTTAACGCATATATGTGGAATCTAGAAAAAATGCATCGATGAGCCTGCTTACGCTCAGGAATAGAGATGCAGACAGAAGAATGGATGTGTGGACATGGGGTGGGGAGAAGGTGGGGTAAATTGGGAGACTGGGGTTGACACACATACAGGACCATGTGTAAAGTAGATAGCTAGTGGGGAGCTGCTGCATAGCCCCGGGCTCTCAGCTCAGTATTCTGTGATGACCTAGAGGGGTGGATGAGGAGGGGATGGGAGGGGGGTCCGAGAGGGAGTGCATATATGTGCACATAGAGCTGGCTCACTTCACTGTGCCGCAGAGGCTAACACAACATTGTTGTTGTTCAGTGGCTCAGTTGTGTCCCGTTCTTTGCAACCCCATGGACTGCAGCACGCCAGGCTTCCCTGTCCTTCACCATCTCCTGGAGTGTGCTCAAAGTCATGTCCATTGAGTCGGGATGCCACCCAACCATCTCATCCTGTATTCCACACCCTCCCCCACCTTCTCCTCTGGCCCTCAATCTTTCCCAGCATCAGGTTCTTTTCCAGTGTGTTGTTTTTTCTCAGCAGGTGGCCAAAGTATTGGAGCTTCAATATCAGTTCTTCTAATGAATATTCAGGGTTGATTTCCTTTAGTATTGGACTGGTTTGATCTCCTTGCTATCCAAGGGACTCTCAAGACATTGTAAAGCTAAATAAATACAAAAAATAATAAAAAAACAAATTGAAAAAAATGCAGGTATAACTTCACAGAGTGAAGAACCCAAATTGCAGGTGGACAGCAAATGACTGCAAGCATTTAATCCCCACCTGGGTCTACACAGAAACCCACACTCTCCCAGCAGTGCCCACCCCCTCTCCAGGGGCAACCGCTGATCCTGGTTCCATTGTAGGAGATACATTTAAAGATTTTTTTCACTTCCTTTTTTTTTTTTTTTTTTGCATTTGCAATACACAAGCAACTTATCAGACTGGTATTTTTCATAAAATTCATTTGTCTTTGGACACACTCCGTCTCAGAAACTTTGTCCTTGCGTTCCCCACCCCGGGAATAAGCCTGCCCCGGAGAGCCACCCTGCACGGCTCCCTCACCTCCAGCTCTGCACCTCAGACACCTTGGTGACACCCCCTCTGAGCAGAGGAGTTAACGTTGCAGTCTGGACCCCAGCATTCCACGCTCTCCCCCTGCTTCATTTCAGGCAACAGCGTTTCCTGACATAGTCTGCTTTTTCCTTGTCGTCTTCTTCTCCATCTCCTGCTGGAATGTCAGCTCCTCGGAGGCAAGGCTGTTGGGCTTTACTTCTGTTTCCTTCCAACAGTAGCATCTGGTACTCAGTCTCTGCTAGGTAAATCTTTCTTTTAAGAAACGAATATCATGAATAAGGAATAGAAAATTCTTGTACAAGTAAGGCTAAAATTAATGACTATCTACACCATTATTTTTTTATCATTATGTATTATAAAGAAAAAAAAAAGAAATGACAATCAGGAGAGCCACTTCAAAACACTCAAGCAAATGACACAGCATTCAGTATGAACCTTCACTTCTAACTTGGGAAGTTAAACATGTAACATGTAAGTTAACATGTAAAAGTGCATACATTATACTGGGAATTATGAGCTCATACCTCAGTGGGTTACTGTCTCACACATGTGAAGAAGGAAGCTACAGGGAAAATCAAGATCTTCAGAGTCAGAAGGAATCCTGGCTTTACTGTTTCCTGCCTATTTGAACTTGGGCTAGTTAGTTTATGTCTATGGGCCTTCGCTTTCTCCTCGTCTGAAAAATGAAAATAGCAATGTCCATTTCAGATGATCATCCTAAGTGAAGTAAGCCAGACAGAGAAAGACAGATATCATAAGGTGTTGGTTACATGTGGAATCTAAAAAAAAAAAAAAAAAGATACTAATGAACTTATTTGTAAAACAAACTCACAGACATAGAAAACAAACTAATGACTCCCAAAGGGGAAAGTGGGGGGAGGAATGAACTAGGAGGTTGCGATGAACAGATACATACCACTAAACATAAAGGAGATAACCGATAAGGACCTACTATATGTACCCAATGTTCTGCAACAACCTGTAAGGGGAAAAGAATCTGAAAAAGAATATAAATATATGCATATCATTTACACCTTAGTGTGCATAAGTTATTCAATTCCTTTCATCAGAGCATGTGAGATAAGGGACAAGGGAAAAATAAGGATGAGATGTAACTGAGGAAAGCAGGCAGCTTGTGAGGGAAAAGCTGCAGGGAGAGGAGGCGCTGGAGCTAAAAACACGCCAGTGTTGTTTCCTGAGCATCTGGTTCTGAGCCTGAGGCAGACGTCTCAGCTCTAACTGGACAACATAGTCCCCTCTGTGAGCTGTCCAGAACTTTCGCTTCATGGTGGCTCAGAAGCGGTGCTGTCCACCGCCTTCAACTTACTGATGCTTTTCCCCAGCCTGGAAGCTGAAGCAACTGTTCATAAATTGATGCCATGTGTAAACAAACAAACAAGACAAGGACAAAGGGAATCTTCTAATTGAGGTTCATACTGTGTGTATGTGTGTGGATCTGATGGTTGCTGAAACTTTTCCTTAGAAGAGATTAGATTTCCCTGGAACCTATCTGATTTCAGTGAAAAGAAGGCTTTTATTTTTTTCGTCTATAATTTTTTCTAAAGAATTTCTTTTTTGACCTGGATCATTTTTAAAGCCTTTATTGAATGTGTTACAGTATTGCTTCTGTTTTATGTTTCGGTTTTTTGGCCTCGAGGCATGTGGAATCTTAGCTCCCCAATCAGGGATGGAACCCACACCTCCTGAATTGGAAGGCAGAGTCTTAACCACTGGACTACCACCAGGGAGGTCCCTCATCTACAACTTGTAACAATGACCCCGTGGTATAAACAGTGCAGTTGGATGCAGTGCAGTAAATATTGACACCGTGACCAATAATTACCGATTTTATTCAATGAATACTTACCGCAAGCTTGTTGTGTGTTAAACACAAGATCCTCACTCTTCTGGTGTTCTCCTTCCTGAGGGTGGGGGGAGACTGGCAGCAAACAAGTGAAGATGAATTAGAAAACCTTAGGTAGTGGTAAGTGCCATGAAGAAAGTTAAGGGCACCGTGGTGGACAGGGCTGTGTATGCCGAGGGCATGTGACAGGTCAGACAGCAGAAGCCAGGCCAGGACAGTTGAGTCCAGACCCGAATGATGGGAAGGATGTGGACACGTGTGCATGGGAAAAATGGCTTGTACGCAGGCCCTGAGAAAGCATTTGCTTGGCTGGTATCATTAAGTACTGAAAGGTCAGTGAAGTTTGAACCCAGGAAGGGAGCTGGGAAGAAGCAGGGGACCAGCCAGAGAGAAGGGGGGGATCTTTAAGAACTTGTCGGCTGTGAAGAGAATAAGTGAAAACAATGAGATGACAGAGGTGATTTTAGAACAGAGACAAAATATTACTGTTTCCACTGAAAATGTCCCAATCTTGCCAGGAGATGGGAAAGAAAACATCCTCCAGTTTCCTGTTTCTTTTGTTTTGAAGCTACTTCCTAGACGTCTATTAAATGAATGAACACATAAATGAAAGAAGAAGGAATCCCAGGGGTGAGCTAAGTTAATAGCAGAAAGGACCTTGACCTCTGGCTCGAGTTAGAGGCTATACCGCTTGCTAGATGTGTGGCTTTGACAACTCTTGCAACTGTTCTGAATCTCAGTTTCTTCATTTGGAAGATGGGGGTAACACCGCCCTGAAATGCCCAATGTGGTGCTGAGGATGAGACTAGGGGTGCGTCTATAGACTGATGATGAGAAAGAGGAAGAGGAGCTCTTTGTTGGGGTAAGCCACAGAGGGGTCCCTGGATTTTAACTTCAAAGCCTTTAATGTTCATGAAACATCTTAGAGTTTTGTTTGGAGTCGGTGGTACTTTTCAGCCTGTATTCTTGTCCATTGGGTGGTTTGCTCCTTCCGATGTTAAGTAACACTGCCTTTATTTATCCTTAAAGCCTCAAGAGAGGATCTCCAGCTCCTGTACACAATTCAAATCCCTTGTCCTTGCCTTGGCACCAAACAGCTGACAAAATGCTTTCAGAGATGTTATCTCACCGGAGGCTGGCAGCTCCGCCAAGGAGGCCGCTCTGGCTGGCTCTCCCGGCTAGAGCTCCGCACAAGACTCACGTCTGTTCTCAGCTGTGTCTTTCCAGGCTAAAAAAAAGCCCTAAAGGTTTGGGTTTGTCATCCCAAGGAAGTCCTTCCTAGCTAGGGTGATGAGTGTATGTTTTACAGGAAAGAAATTGGAATTCCCGCCATGTCGAGTGATGTGTCAGGTAGCCCTTCTCTCTTCTCCCGATCACTGCGTCTTCTTGGGGCTTCCCTGGCGACTCAGATGATAAAGAATCCACTTGCCGTGCAGGAGACCCAGGTTCTATCCCTGGATCGGGAAAATCCCCTCGAGGAGGAAATGGCAACCCATTCCAATATTCTTTCCTGGAGGATTCCTTGGACAGAGGAGACTGGGAGGCTCTAGTCCCGGGGGTCGCAAAGTCAGATACAACTGAGTGACTAGTGCTTTCTATCACTTCTTGTTCTTTTTTTTTTTTTCTTGTCCAGTTTCTTGTTCTGTCTTGACACGTCTGGTGGTTCAGCGTGGTCCTGTGGCACCAAGGTGGTTATGTTGACATACCCTGGCAGATTGTCAGTAGGGTGGATTCTCTGAGGTCAGCAGCCCCGTCTTCTTGTTTTACAGGTGGGGAACCTGAGGCCTGGCATGACACAGCCCCCCAGTGGCAGATACAGTGAGGGCTGGCCTCCTGGGACCCAATCAGATGTTCACGGCACTGTTGTACATAGCGTGTTACACCACTTACTCCCTAAGCCACTAGGATTAGTAGCTAAGGACATGGCAGATTTTTTTTTGATGTGAACCATTTATAAAAAATTCTACTGAATTTTTTACAACATTGTTTCAGTTTTATGTTATTTATTATTTGTTTATTTTTGGCAGCAAGTCACATGGGATCTTAGCCCCCTGACCAAGGACTAAATCTGTACCGCCTGCATTGGAAGGTGAAGTCTCAACCACTGGATCACCAGGGAAGCCCAGGACATTGAAAACTTTCAATGCCAAAAGTATAGTATATATCAGAGCTGTTTTGCTGGGAACTGGGAGATGGTCCTTCTAGATTCTTGCTGGTAGGGGGCTTTAGAATGAGGAATCAGAGGCTAGAACCAGGGGAGGCATGAGGTATTGGCTGGGATCACTGGGGCTGGGTAGCTTGCTTCCCAAGGATATGATGTGGTCTAGTGGGAAGGGCAGTCTCTGGAGTCAGGTGGATCCTATTCATAGCTCTGTTCTTTCACCTACAGACGGTAAGGCTCTTTCTGAGTCTCAGCGTTCCCATCTGTGAAACAGACGTATGAATCATGAACTGGACTTCCCTGGTGGGCCGGTGGTTAAGACTCCATACTTCCACTGCAGGACATGCGGATTCCATCCCTGGTTGGGGAACTAAGATCTTTCACGTCGAATGGTGTGACATAAAAAAAAAAAAAAAAGAATCATGGGAGATTTTGAAGAATCAGATACACTTCTTCACCATGCCTTGGCTCCATTTTCCTCTATAACGTGGGTTGTGTCTCTCCAGCTTCCAGCCAGGATAAGGGTTTGGAGTAGATGGGCTCAGAAGACTCTGAGCGAAAAAAGGGATCTCAGCATCTCAGTCATCAAATAGCTCTCACAAACCAGGCTTTGCTGAGCTATTTTCATTGAATCGGACACCCTCAAATTGCATTACCCTTGAAATCCAGAAAGGTATGAAAATCAGAGAACACGCTGGGGGCAAAATCCTTTTGGGGTTCTGCCAGCTCAAGCTCCTGCAGAAAGTAAATCCATGAGGGGTGATCACTGAGCCTGGAGCCCTGCTGGCCTCCTCGCCCACTGCAGGAGCCGGCGGGCCAGCGGGCAACAGGAGGAGAGCACGGTGTTGCCTCATCAGCCAACCTCTCAGGGCTCACACCCGCAGCTGCCGGAGCCAAGGGTGCAAGGGGAGATGGTCGCCTTGTACAAGAGAGTTTATAACTGAATTCTTTTAAATACACACATGCCAAATGCTCTAGCTTCCAACAGTTCACTGGTCACTTGAGATTCTCTCGTATCCCTGATCAAAGCCTTAGAATATTTGAGAATTTTGAGTTTTCCCCTGGAGATAGGCAGTGGACCTACCTTCATCTGCTTTCTTTAAGGTCATATTAAATATCAAAATGAATCTGCACTCCCTGAGCACACATTCATTGTGTGAGAGGTGGGATGAGGATGGTTCATGCACTAGAGGGTGGTGCTGAGACCATCAGGGACCACTTATCCTGTGATGGAGTAAGATGCTCAGCTTCTGACTTTGGGTTGACCAGCTGGCTTCCTTGTCTCTGGCCCCTTTGTGTGAATAGGGTTTAGGGGAGCAGACTTCTGTGCTGCACTGGGGCTACTGGTCTTGGTGGCTCTTCAGTGCAGTTCCCCCGACCTTCCCTTACATTTTCCCCTAAGAAGCCCTGCAGGGATGTAGATCTCTGTGAAATGATTTAGAATCTGCTACAGAGAAACCTTGTGGGCTATAGTCCATGAGGTCGCAAAGAGTCAGACATGACTGAACAACTGACACTTTCACTTTCTTTCACTTTCACTGCAGCCCACCAGGCTCCTCTGTCCACGGGATTTCCCAGGCAAGAATACTGGAGTAGGCTGCTGTTTCCTTCTCCATACTGTTTCTTTCTTTCTTCTTCTTTTTTTTTTTGCCAACCTTAGTCCTTCACCACTTCGTATTTTGAATTGGGGGCTCTGAACTCAGTAAGTCCCTCAACACTCAGGGGGTTCCACCCCATAGATAAACTCACATAAAGAGTGGAGGGGGAGAGAGGGAGATGGGAGGGAGAATGTCTGAGGATATTTACAGGAAGCAGCCAAGCTTCATGAATGTTGAATTTTCACATCTTCGCAGGTCCAGCTTCCCAGGTCCAGGACACATGCAGGGGTGTGCCCTGCGTGTAGGTTTTGTGAAGGCTTTTCATTTTTGCTATAACAAAAGCACTGCTTTCTTGTTGTTGCTTAGTCGCTCAGTCATGTCCGGCTCTTTTACGACCCCATGGACTATAGCCCTCCAGCCTTCTCTGTCTATAGGATTTTCCAAGCAAGAATACTGGAGTAGGTTGCCATTCCCTTCTCCAGGAGATCTTTCCGACTCAGAGATCGATCCTGCATCTCTGGACTTGGCAGGCAGATTCTTTGCCACTGGGCCATCAGGGAAGCCCATGCCTTCTTCTCAAGGAGGAAGCACAAAACTGTATCAGGCAGCCCGGTACAGACTAGGGTGAGGGTTTTGTAAACAGCCTGGAGTCAGAAAGGACAGAGGTTGATGGATAACTCTGCATCAGGTTCGAGTGGAATCTTGCACCCTTCCCCTCCGTTCCCCCACCCCTCCCCTCCACTTCCTCCCACTCCCCTGTTCTGTGCATCCTTGGCTCCACGCTGACACCAATCTCTGTGTCCCTCTCCAGTGATTCAAGCCACATGAGACAGTGGGAGAGTCCTTACAGGAGGTTTAACCCCAGGACCCTTTCCACCAGAGAGGCAAGGTTGTCTAAACAATCTGTCACATGAAAGATCGGCCTCTGTCCTCTGAGTTAGGGAAGCCTAACAGATCAGTGTCTGTAAAGAGGATGAGAAATCCCTTTTATCTTGGCCTCTTTTTTCTAAAGCAGCTCTATCACTCTAAGCATACCTCCCTGGTGGGAAGATTCCAAACGCCCACTGCTTGCTGCCTATCTGTTTGCAGAGGTCAGTATCCTTCCCACACCCTACCCTAACCCCTAAGTGTCCGCTCTTGCAAATAACCACTTGTTTCCTGGCCTAGAAAACAGCACCAAATGGCTTAGAGGGTAAAGAATCCACCTGCGATGCAGGAGACATAGGAGATGAGGGTTCAATCGGGAAGGTCCCCTGGAGAAGGAAAGGGCAACCCACTCCAGTATTTTTGCCTGGAGAATCCCATGGACAGAAGAGCCTGGTGGGCTACAGTCCTTGGGGTCATAAAGAGTCATAAAGAGTCAGACACGACTGAGCACACACTCCAATGCTAGACTGAACACCAGAAATGCACCTTTTGTCTGACTTCCAAAGTGGAAAGGACGGGGCTAGCCATGTCTGTGTGGACAGGCTTGTTCTGCAGAGTTGGAAGTTTAGCAGGTGTTGGAAAAACAAAGACTGTAGATTTTGTAGCCGGCAGAACTGAGTTCAGATCCTATCTGGATGCTTAGGAAGCTGAATGCCTTTGGGCAAATGATTTCCTCTTTAAATACTTTCTTGGCGTGTTTGTTGTAAGGATTAAAGCTAATGTATGTAGAGTGCCTGGAACTAGTGTGACCTAAATACGTGATAATTACAGCAATCTGGGTTGAAGCTTTCTCTAACAGCTCCTCACAGGTTGTTATGACATGTGGGCTGTTAATTAATCCATTCAGGCAGTCCATCAAGAAATACTGACTTATAAAAGCATTTATTAGACAGTAATGAGATTACTCATGGCTCAGATGGTAAAGAATCTGCCTGCAATGCAGGAGACCCAGGTTCGATTCCTGAATTGGGAAGATCCCCTGGAGAAGGAAATGGCAACCCACTCCAGTATTCTTGCCTGGAAAACCCCATGGACAGAGGAGCCTGGCGGGCTACAGTCCATGGGGTCACAAAGAGTTGGACCTGACTGAGCAACGAACACTTAACTAATGAGATTAAGTACAGAATTATGTCAGGACCCCTGGACTTAGAATTTCAGAGGAAAACACTCGGCAGCAATCAGTTGACCTCCACCAACGGGGTCTCCCTGGCATCCCAGAGTGAGGTGGGCTGAAGGGAGCTCTCTCTGAACACAGGTCAGGTCACTGCTTCCACCCACTATCGTCTGTTTCGGCCCTGGGTCTTGTGCGCTGGGGTAAAACTGAAGTTTCTTTTTCTTTTTTTATGTGGACCATTTTTAAAGTCCCTATTGAATTTGTTACAATATTGTTTCTGTTTTCTGGATTTTTTTTTTTCCTCCAGGCCTGTGGGATCTTAACTTCTCGACCGGTGATCGAACCAGCACCACTTGCGTTGGGAGGTGAAGTCTTAACCACTGGACCAGCCCGGAAGTCCCCCTAGAACTGAAGCTACTTGAGAGCAAAATCTGGGGAGCCTCTGCTTATGAGTCCGTGCCTGGAGAGACTGCTTCGTCTATTGACATGTGGGTGGACAAGCCCAGAGCCACAGGTGTGCTGTGCTTGGATCTGACGATAGAATCATATCTCTTGTTAGAGAGTCTGTAGGGCTGAAAATAGAGGGTTGCCAGGGAACTGCTGGGCACTTCTGTCTTCTGGCTTTATTTTGGTTTTCGTTTTTTAACATCCTTGGAGAGATGAGGGCAGAGATGTGGGGGGAAGGGAGGAGTCCCAGCTCTCACAGTGGATCCCCAGCATCACGGCTCTGAGGGTCCTGAGTGGCTCAGTGTGAAGCCGAGGGTCTTGGCATCATGCTGCCTTGAACTTGTGGGATGAAGCCCCTCATGAGCCTCTGGGTCCTTGTCTGTAAGACAGAGCGATTGGCAAAGTCAGTGCTAAGGTTTCTCACAGGACAGTCTAGGATTTACTTCCCATGGTGCATGTTTATGAAAAGAGTCTTTTTGGACAGTTACCATCTTGACTTTTTCTTCTGTAGATTCCATGTGGCCGAAGCTTCTAGACAAGGTGCGCCTCTCAGGAGTATTAATCTGCCACTTTCAAGTCAAGCCTTGGATGGGAATGAGGTGACAAGGTCAGGAATTCACGCGCCTCTAGCCTCTTACATCAGACTGACTACAAAATACCACACAGTGAGCCAACAGGACCGACCAGCATTCAGGACCAGTTAGTCTCCCATTCAAACATCTGGGGCCACTGATGTTTTGTCTCTGCCAGCAGCTTCTGGGGAGGCCATAACCTGCTTTCTGGTCCTAGGCTTCTTTCCATGTGCCAGTAGAATCCTGAATGTTTAAGAACTAAGCCATTACCTTATTCTCATTCCTACGGAGTCACCTTTGGAAAGTCAAGCTAGAAATGCCTGTAGGGAGAAAATGCCTCTGTTCTGTTTAATGCTCCTCATTCATTCATTCTTTTCGAAAAATATCCTTAGAGCAGGTGCCAGGGGCTACGTTGGGCACTGGCAATTCAGTCATGAACAAAACCAAAAGTGGACTCTGCTCTCATGGAGTTTATAGCCAGGTGAGAAGGCAGATACTAACACGAGATGCAAATAAGCTAATGAGGGTGTAGCTTTGAACTTGGGGAAGTGTTACAACACAAAGGGGACAGTTCTGTGGAAGTGTATGTAAGCTGAGGCTACTGATTGGCCCCTCAGCAGCCAGCCTCCCGTCTTGACTCACTGAATCCCTGTTTTGTTGGGGGGACTACTGGGCCCAGCTAGAACATGACTTTTCCCAACCTCTCCTGAAGATGGCTCAGTGGGTAAAGAACCTGCCTGTGATGCAGGAGACCCAGGAGATGCAGTTTTGATCCCTGGGTCCCCTGGAGAAGGGAACAGCTCACCCACTCCAGTTTTCCTGCCTGGAGAATTCCATGGACAGAGGAACCTGGCAGGTTCCAGTCCATGGGGTGGCAATGACTGAGCGATTAACCATTTTCTTTACCACTGAGCCACCTAGGAAGCCCCAGAGAGATGTGGGGAGGCTACCTAAGGGAAGGGACGCCTCTTCAAGCTTCACTCTTCTGGTCTTACCCTGATGCTTGACATTCCAACCTCTGGCCCTTGGGGAGCCCCTGTTTAAATGCAGATTGTATCTGGTCCTATGTAATGACCTTCATTCCAGTTATTAGCACCTTAGCTCTAATCAGATGGCCCTCAGCTGAAAAAGAATTCTTGGGCTAGACCATGTGGAGTGAAGCAAAAGGTAATATAGGGGTTCATAGTACCAGGAGAGAGGTCCTTAACCCTTGGGTGGTCTTGTAGGACTGAGAGGGGAGCCTTCGAGGAGGCCCATGAGCCTGGAACACTGCATCACCGCACATGGACCAGAGGGTTGGCAGCTCCCGCACGCGGATAGCACAGTGCTCTCTCTAACGCAGTACACGGTTATGTAAAAAAAATGACAGCTCCACATCTTGGAATATTGCACAGCAGTTTCAAATGAATAAGGCAGAGCTGTATGTATTGATACACAAGGTGATGGTCAAAAAAATGCTACTCCTGCTTGAACACGGGAAAATCTGTATGAATCCGTATTAGAAGAATACATTTCAAAATGGAAAATGTTCATTATAAAATAATAAAGGAAGAAAACCAAGAGGGGACAGGGTGTGCTGTTAACACACCCACCACTAAAAACAATTACATGCTAAGAAAACTAAAAGAGGCTGGAGGGTAATCACAAACATGTTAAGGTATCTTTGGTGGTGAGAGTATTATTTTTCTTCTTCAAGGTTTTTACTTTCTACACTGAATATATATTTATTTATTGAATAGTTTCTGTACTTTCATGGTATACAAGATAGATATTTCCTGAAAAGAAAGCCTTCCTGTCCATTCCTGGCCCCCACCTACCTGGATCCTTTCTTTAGAGGTACCCTCAGTTACCGGCCTCTACACACACACACACACCAGACACACAATATATTTTATGTTAATACAAGTGATAGCATATTGTATACATTGTTCTTTGTCTTATTTTCTTCACTTGATAGTGTATCTTAGCAATTTTTCTGCATTAGGATAAACAGCTGCCACCCACTTTTTAACTGATGCATAGTATTTCGTTACATGGATATATCAAAATAGATACTGATGGTGAAGGCTTTATGTTGTTTCCAACTTAACGTCACAGCTTTTTGCTACAGTGAATGTTCCTGACAGTCATTTTTCATATGTGCAGGCATATTTAGAGGTTAGATGCCTAGAGATGAAATTAATTCAGAAGGTACATGAATCTGTAATTTTGACAGAAACTGGCAAATGTCGTGGCATAGAATATGGACCAATATCAGCAATATGTGAATGCCTGTTTTCTCACATTTCTCATTAGCAGTTATCAAATTAAGAAAATCTTTACTTCCTTTTACAGCAACATGGATGGACCTAGAGATTCTCACACTGAGTGAAGTAAGTTAGATAAAAGCAAATATCCTACGATATTGCTTATATGTGGAACCTAAAGTATAAGGGTACAAATGAAGTCACCTGCAAAACAAAAATAGAGTTACAGATATAGAAAATAGACTTATAATTACCAGGGGGAAAGGAGCAGGGAAGGGATAAGTTGGGAGATTGGGATTGACATATACCCACTCAGTTCAGTTCGGTTCAATCACTCAGTTGTGTCCGACCCTTTGTGACCCCATGAACCACAGCGCGTCAGGCCTCCCTGTCCATCACCAACTCCCGGAGTTTACCCAAACTACTACACATAAAATAACTAATAAAGAGCTTCTGTATAGCACAGGGAGCTCTACTCAGTACTTTGTAATGACCTATGTGAGAAAAGAATCTTAAAAAGAGTATATATGTGTATGTGTAACTAATTCACTTCGCTGTACATCTGAAACTAACACATTATAAATCAACTATGCATCAATAAAAGTTAGAAAAAACTACCAACCTTACAAGTGAAAAGATGGAATTTCATTGTACCTTATGTTTGCAGTTTTCTTAAAATGAATGGAGTCGAACATCTTTTCATACGTTCAAAGGCTACAGATCCTTGACTCCTGATGCGGCTACATCCCCATAAACCCAGTATAAGTTGAAAATTTCATAAGATTAAAATGTATCTCACCTACTTAGCACCATTGCTTAGCCCTGCTTACCTTAAAAGTGCTCAGAACACTTATATTAGCTACAGACGGGCAAAACCATCAGACACAGGCCTACTTTGTAATTAAGTGCTGACTCTCTCACATAATGAATTGAATACTGTACTGAAAGCACACCATCACAAAGTCAAAAAAGCATAAGTCAAACCTCCCTAAGTTGGGGACTATCTGTATTTTTTTCCTGTGGCCTATTTTTTCTGTGTATGCTCCTATTCTTTGTTCATTTTTCCATTAGATCACTAAATTTTCTCTTACTTTTATTTCTTTCTATGAAGGAATGTAGCCCTTGCCTGTCATATGAGTTACAAATATTTGTCCCAGTTTGTTGTTCATCTGTTTGTCTGAGGTGTTGTTGCTATTGTTCTGATAATTGCATCTGTGATTCACAGAGGTTATAAGTAGTTTTTCCAGGATAAAATTCATCACTCTTTTCTTTTATGCTCCTAGATTTTGCAGCACACTTTCTCTCATATTAGCTTATAAAATTATTCTCACATTTAGTAATTTGTGGTTTCATTTAAATCCTTCATCTATCAGAATCTATTCTGGCGTCAGTTGTGAAGTAAGATCACCTCTATTTTTTTCTTCAGATGGATTTCCTGTGAGCCAAGACTTTAATTTATTATGCAAAATTCTCATGAAACCTTAAATCTGTTTCAGAATTTTGTACTTGGTGTTAGTGATCTTTGTTTCCATTCATGTTGTTTTGATTTTTGAGGACTCAGAATAAGTTTTTATATATGATAGCCTCTTGCCTGGAGAATCCCAGGGACAGAGGAGCCTGATGGTCTGTCGTCTATGGGGTCACACAGAGTTGGACACGACTAAAGCGACTTAGTAGCAGCAATCCTCCTTATTACTCTAATTTTCTCAAACTTTTCCTGGCTGTTCTTGGTAATTTTCCATATGAAATTTAGAACCAGCTAGTCTAGTTCCAAAAAAAATGCCCTTTTGATGTTTTTATTGGGATGACATTAAATCTATAGATGAACTATCTTGACAACTTTATGACGATGAGAAATTAATGACGTGCTAGCCGAGGAAGTCAGTCATATATGTACATGCTTGGATGAGAATGTCAGTTTCTTCCAAAAGGCTGCTGCTGGAATTCTGACCAGGACTGTATTGACTCTAGAGGTCCATAGATTGATCTGGGACAAGCTGACATCTTAACAATAGTGAGCATTCTAATCCATGAGCTTAGCTTATATCTACAATTATTCAGGTCTTTGTTTTTCTTCAGAAATATTAAAAAGTTATCAGTGTCAAGCACTTTTCCATATTTTGTTAGATTTGCTCCTAGGAATTTGATTTTTTTTAATGCCATGGTAAATGAGTGCTTTTAGTTTTAATTTCTGATTGATCACTGTTGGTACATGGAAAATATAAAAATAGAGTATATAATATATATAAAGTATTATTTATATCATTATGAATAAGACAATTAAAATAATTATAAATATATGTATGAATGTATTTATATTTCATCATATATAGCTATAGCATATTATATGTTATCAGTTCATTTCAGTCACTCAGTCATGTTCGACTCTTTGCGACCCCGCAGACAGCAGCACACCAGGCTTACCTGTCCATCACCAACTCCCAGAGCTTACTGAAATTCATGTCTGTCGAGTCGGTGATGCCATTCAACAATCTCATCCTCTGTTGTCCCCTTCTCCTCCTGCCTTCAATCTTTCCTAGCATCAGGGTCTTTTCCAATGAGCCAGTTCTTCACATCAGGTGGCCAAAGTATTGGAGTTTCAGTTTTAGCATCAGTCCTTCCAATGAATATTCAGGACTGATTTCCTTTAGGATGGACTGGTTGAATCTCCTTGCAGTCCAAGGGACTCTCAAGAGTCTTCTCCAACACCACAGTTCAAAAGCATCAATTCTTCAGTGCTCAGCTTTCTTTATAGTCCAACTCTCACATCCATACATGACTACTGGAAAAACCATAGCCTTGACTAGACGAAACTTGGTTGGCAAAGTAATGTCTCTGCTTTTTAATATGCTGTCAGGTTGGTCATAGCTTTCTTCCAAAGAGCAAGCGTCTTTTAATTTCATGGCTGCAGTCACCATCTGCAGTGATTTTGGAGCCCCCAAAAGTAGTCTCTCGCTATTTCCATTGTTTCCCCATCTATTTGCCATGAAGTGATAAGACCAGATGCCACGATATTAGTTTTCTGAATGTTGAGTTTTAAGCCAACTTTTTCACTCTCTTCTTTCACTTTCATCAAGAGGCTCTTTAGTTCTTCTTCACTTTCTGCCATAAGGGTGGTGTCATCTGCGTATCTGAGGTTATTGATATTTCTCCCAGCAATCTTGATTCCAGCTTATGCTTCATCCAGCCTGGCATTTCACATGATGTACTCTGCATAGAAGTTAAATAAGCAGGGTGACAATATATAGCCTTGATGTACTCCTTTCCCTATTTAGAACCAGTCTGTTGTTCCATGTCGAGTTCTAACTGTTGCTTCTTGACCTGCATACAGATTTCTCAGGAGGCAGGTCAGGTGTTCTGGTATTCCCATCTCTTGAAGAATTTTCCACAGTTTGCTGTGATCCACACAGTCAAAGGCTTTGATGTAGTCAATAAAGCAGAAGTAGATGTTTTTCTGGAACTCTCTTGTTTTTTTGATGATCCAACGGATGTTGGCAATTTGATCTCTGGTTCCTCTGCCTTTTCTAAAGCCAGCTTGAACATCTGGAAGTTCATGGTTCATGTACTGTTGAAGCCTTGCTTGGAGAATTTTGAGCATTACTTTGCTAGTGTGTGAGATGAGTGCAATTGTGCAGTAGTTTGAACATCCTTTTGCATTGCCTTTCTTTGGGATTGGAATGAATACTGACATTTTCCAGTCCTGTGGCCACTGCTGAGTTTTCCAAATTTGCTGGCATATCGAGTGCAGCACGTTCATAGTGCTTTTAGGACTTGAAATAGCTCAACTGGAATTCCATCACCTCCACTAGCTTTGTTCTTAGTGATGCTTCCTAAGGCCCACTTGACTTTGCATTCCAGGATGTCTGGCTCAAGGTGAGTGATCACCCCATTGTGGTTATCTGGGTCATGAAGATCTTTTTTGTGTAGTTCTTCTGTGTGTTCTTGCCACCTCTTCTTAATATCTTCTGCTTCTGTTAGGTCCATACCATTTCTGCCCTTTATTGTGCCCATCTTTGCATGAAATCTTCCCTTGATATCTCTAATTTTCTTGAAGAGATCTCTAGTCTTTCCCATTCTATTGTTTTCCTCTATTTCTTTGCATTGATCACTGAGAAAGGCTTTCTATCTCTCCTTGCTCTTCTTTGGAACTCTGCATTCAAATCAGTATATCTTTCTTTTTCTCTTTTGCCTTTTGCTTCTCTTTTTCTCTCAGCTATTTGTAAGGGCTCCTCAGACAACCATTTTGCCTTTTTGCATTTCTTATTCTTGGGGATGGTCTTGATCACTGCCTCCTGTACAATGTCATGAACCTCCGCCATAGTTCTTCAGGCACTCTGTCTATCAGATCTAATCCCTTAAATCTATTTGTCACGTCCACTGTATAATCATAAGGGATTTGATTTAGATCATACCTGAATGTTATATATTAAACTATGTTACAATCTTTAAAAATATAACCCAGGTAAATGTAAGTATTTGTGTATATTGACCAGTAACCTTGCTAAATTCATGTATTAGTTTTAGCAGTTTGTTTTTAGATTTCTTGAGATCTTCTACTGGAGGAGGAAATGGCAACCCACTCCAGTATTCTCACCTGGAGAATTCCATGGACAGAGGAGCCTGGAAGACTACAGTCCATGGGGTTGCAAAGAATTGGACACGTGTATACTATTATAGATAAAATAGCCCTAAGGACTTTTAACGAAGCTTGTCTTATTGAAACCCTGGTGTATTGGGTTCTTGGCTATTAAAGCCAAACTCATTCTTAGCCAATGCAGATGTTGGCATCCAGAGGTGAGGCTCTGAAGACATAGACCTGGCTGAGTGGGGTTTGCTCAGAGCTGGTTTTCATGATGTGGAAGCAGACTGGCTCTGTCTGTGACCCAGCTCTGCCACTTGATGGCTGTGTCCCTGGACAAACTCACTTAACCTAAAACTTATTTTCATCATCCTAAATTTGCATAGTGAAAATACTTCACTTGAAACATTATTTTGCAAATCAGAAGTGCATGTACATAGCTGAGGGTGGTGACTGGCATATGGTCCTGTCTATGAGTTGTTACTCTTTAGGAGTCAAATATCAGCTCAGGCCACTCTGCCTTTCTCACACATGATTAAACTTGGCTTGAACCTCTGTTTCAGAGTGAAAATCTGGAGCCTGTTTGTAGTAGGCAGACTTCTAAGGTGGCTTCAATGATGCCTGCCTCTTGGTTTTCATGCATTTGTATAACTCTGTCCCCTTGAACCTGGGCTGGACCTGGTGACTTTTCATTTTTTTAAATAGACTTTACAAATTAATTAATTCATATAGTTAGCTACACTGGGTCTTAGTTGTGGCATGGACTCAGCTGCTCAGAGGCATGTGAGATAGTGGAGGACAGGGAAGCCTGGAATGCTGCAGTCCGTGGGGTCTCAAAGAGTCAGACACGACTTAGCAACTGATCAGCAACAAGAACAAACAATGAGAGATTTTAGTTCCCCGACCAGTGACTGAACCTACGTCCCCTGCATTGTAAGCAGTTTCTTAACCACTGGACCACCAGGGAAGTCCCCGGTGACTTGTTTTTTGATTGGCAGAATATGGCAAAATGGAAGGGACATGAACTCTGTGATTCCATTATAAGAGACTGTGACTTCTGCTAGCAGACACCACCGCCTTTGTGGTTTGTGTGCACTGGAGAAGCAAGTTACCTTGTTGGAGAGGCCCACGCGGCAGGGTTCTGAAGGCGACCTCTGGTCCACAGTCAGAGAGAAGCTGAATAGTGGCTATGGGTTCAGAGGAGGATCTCTCTCCAGCCAAGCTTGCAGGCGAGAGAGACTCCAGTCATGGACAACACCTCCTAAGACACCTTGATTGCAGCCTTATATGAGACCCTTCCAGGCGGCACTAGTGGTAAACAGTCCACCTACCAATACAAGAGATGCGGGTTCGATCCCTGGGTCGGGAAGATCCCCTGGAGAAGGAAATGACAGCCCTCTCCAGTACTCTTGCCTGGGAAATCCCATGGATGGAGAAGCCTGGCGGGCTACAGTACATGCGGTCTCAAAGAGTTGGACACGACTGAGTGACTAAACAACAACATTGGAGATGGTGTGGAAGTTGTAAATCAGGAGCGTGTGCTTGGCTACGTGAGCATGCAAACACACATCTACCCTTTTATTTGGCATCAAGCTCATCACTGTCCACTCATGGCCTGATGTTTCGACCTTATATCCAGATTGGTGAGTGGCAGGGGTGGGATTCTCCTGAGGCCCCTTGACTCCAGTCCAGGGAGTTTCCTACAAGGTGTGAGAAGGGCTGCATCTGCCCGTGGACCATCAGTTAGAAATGCAACTGGCCTTTGAAGGAGTGAAGAAGAATCACTAGAACACACACAAAATCCCAAGCTCACAGAGTGTGGGAACCAGGGCAAGGCAGTCACCTTCTCTGCAGATGTGCTCAGAGATGAGTCACTTCCCCTCAACCCCTAGAATCCTCCACGTGCGCCGTTCCTCTTCTGCTGATGCTATCAGTTCTAACTTCAGAGGGAAAAAGAGAAGCCCGCGAGTGGAGCTCGCTACAGACAGCCAGTTCACCACCTGCTTGTACACACTCTCCTGCTCCCATCTAAGGATCTCCCTGTTTGCTGGGGGCTCTCTGTCACCTGCCTTCTTAGCTTTCATGGACCACTGATGACTTCTCTGTTCTCATTTCTTCAACTTCTTTCTCTTGCTCTGAAGACTCATAAAGATTAAAATATATTCAGTTCTCTCCTATATATAAAAACGCCTTGGTCCCACACACTCTTGTTGTTGTCGTTCAGTTGCTACCTTTTTGCCACCCCATGTCAGGCTTCCCTGTCCTTCACTAACTCCCAGAGTTTGCTCAAACACATGTCCCTTGAGTCGGTGATGCCATCCAACCATCTCATCCTCTGTCATCCCCTTCTCCTCCTGCCTTCAATCTTTCCCAGCATCAGGGTCTTCTAATAAGTCAGCCCTTCATATCAGGTGGACAAAGTATCGGAGCTTCAGCTTCAGATACTGAAGAGTTGGTTTCCTTTAGGATTGACTGGTTTGATCTTGTCGCAGTCCAAGAGTCTTCTCCAACACCACAGTTCAAAAGCATCAATTCTTCCGCGCTCAGCCTTCTTTCTGGTCTAACTCTCACACCCTTCTATAGACTTATCTTTCTCTCCTCTATCCAGAGCCAACATTTTGGAAAGAGCTGTCCAAACATGCTGTGTCCTTCTGCTCAAGCCCAACTGGGTCCTCAGTGCCCTGCAAGCTGGGTTTCATCCCAACCACTTCAGTGAAACTGCAGTCCCCAAGATGACCATTAGGCTCCCTGTCACTAATTCAACGAGCACTCTCCTGTTCTCAGTGGGTATCTCTGAAGCATCTGACATTGCTGTCCACTTGATCTTGAAAGTACATCTCACCCTGATTCCATGAAACCACATGCCAATACTTTACTGATTCTTTTCTGACTTTTCTTTGATGGGCCTGCAACTTCTTCACTTCCACTCAACCCTAAAACGGATTCTGTTCCAGACCCTTTTCTGTTCTCACCCTACATAGTCTCCCTTTGGGTTCCCAACTTGCGCTCATGGCTTTACTATGGTCTGTTGATGACTCCTAAATCCAGATTTTTAACACAGATTTCTTTCTTTGAAATCATCCCCTGGAAATTTCCATTTGGAAGTGCCAGAACCTTATATTCAATATAGTCAAAGTTAAACTCATCTCACCCCCATACCTGGTCTTCCTTTGGTGTTTTCTCTCTTCTTTTTATTTTTCAGCTGAGTGGCATGTGAGATCTTAGTTCCCCAACCAGGGATTGAACCCCTGCCCCCTGCAGTAAAAGTGCAGAGTCTTAACCACTGGACCACTATGGGAAGTCCCTTGTGTTTTCTCTTTGATAAATAACACCAAAAACCACTTAGGTGTCTAAGCCAGAAACTCAAACATCATTCAGACAGAAAATCCTGTGGTTCGAAACCCAGAAAATCTCTCAAACACATCCATCCCCATCCTTCTCCTGGACCGAGACCAGGCTGCTACATTTCTACCTGTGTTGTCACATTACTTATCTGGTAACTGGTCTTCCTCCTTACATGCTGGTTCCTCCCATTGATTCTTCATGTTGCAACCTGAGTAGGCTTCCTGAAATACAATCCTGCTCACCTTAAGATTCTTTGGGGAGTGATAAATTGGGAGGTTGGGATTAACATCAGTACACTACTACATATAACATAGATAAGCTTTAAAAAATGTATTAGCATGTAGCAGCTTTTCAGTGTTGTGCTAGCTTCTACCGTACGGTGAGCTGAATCTACCGTATGTGTACGTACGTCCGTTCCCTCTTGCCTTTCCCTTCCCCCCATCCCACCCCTCTAGGTCACAGAGCACCAAGGTAAACTTCCCATGCTATATAGCAGCTTCCCACTACCCATCTATCTTATAAATGGTTCTGCACATGTCAATAAAAAATAAAGTAGATAAGCAATAAGAACTTACTGTGTAACACAGGGAACTCAACTCAATATCTTGTAATAACCTATAAGGGAAAAGAATCTGAAAATCTATCTATCTATCTATCTATATATATATATATATATATGAACCACTTTGCTATTTACCTGTAACTAACTTGACACTATAAATCAACCATAATTCAATTTCAAAAAAAGAAATAAGAAGAGTTGCGTGAGAAAAAAAGAGAAGAGCGAGAGAAGAAGAAAAGAAAAAGTAAAGACAAGACAAGGTGACAAAGTCCTTCCACAGCCTTTCACGGCCACGTGGTCTTTTTCATTCTTCAGCCTCAGTCTTTGCGCGTTGAGGCCCCTTTGTACACATTTTAACCTGGTGCCCCCAGACTGGCTACCCACTGGCCCATTAAACCCACAGGTGTGTTTTATTTGGCACACACAATATTTTTGTTAAGTTGAGCCGACATGTAAAACTAGAGAATTTCTCATAAAAGTCCAGGTTTCCAGATTCTTTAAAAAATTGGAATATACATTAACACCCCCCTCCCCCATTCCTGTGTGGCCACAGCCTGTTGCCCCTTTTGGCTGAGGCATGAGTGCTCCGCTTGCTACGGTCTCCACTCCCCGGGGCCTCCACGACGGTAAGTGACCACTGCTGTCTTACGGGTCCTGTCCCCTCTGTCTGCAAAACCCTCACTCCCTTCTCTTTGCCACCTCCAACTTTTCCTTGGGTCTCATCTGTTTTCAAAATGGTTTTGTAAATGTTTATTTATTTATGGTTGCCCTGGGCCTTTGTTGTTGCGTGCAGGCTTTCTCTAGTTGTGGTGAACGGGGGCTACTCTCTAATTGAGGCGCACTGGCTTCCCATGGCGGTGACTTTCCTGGTTGTGGAGCCCAGGCGCGTAGGCACACGGGCGTCAATAATTCCAGCACAGAGCTCAGTCATTGTGGTGCTTGGGCTTGGTTGCTCCACGGCATGTGAAATCTTCCAGGGCCGAGGATGGAACCTGTGTCTGCCTCGCTGACAGGTGGATCCCTATCCACTGTCCACTGGATTCCTATCCACAGGATAGGATAGGATATCCTATCCAGGGAAGTCCGTGGGGTCTCATGTTAATCATCACTTCCCCATGGAAATCTTCCTTGAGCCCTATGGTCCTATTCAATTGCTCCCAGGACCTGAAAGTCAAGTGTCTCTCCCGTGCTGGGGCACCTAGTGTTGCCCAAGAAAGGAAGAGAGGTGGGCTAGGAGGCAGTGAGTGACTGGGGAACTCATGAGGAACGTGGGACTCTCCACTAATACTCGTGACCACACCACGCCCCCGAGCAGAGACTGACCTACCCAGCCCTCCTAATGGGATATGCTTTCCTAGATCTTATTGAAAATGGCTTTCTGGACTTTGGTTTGTCCTGTATTTCTGGGTATCATCCTTATTCCCTTTGTGATACGGCGAAGCAAGTCAGTTAGTTGTTGGCTGATATAATCCTACAAGTTCAAGAAAAGGTACACGGAGCCCTGCTAGGAACAGGAGATGTGTAAATAAACAATACATAGTTCTTTCCTTGAGAAGAATGTAGGATCCAGTGGGGAAGACTTTCACAAAGGCAAATCAGTAAAATGTGAGGAGCTTTTAAAAGTATGCATGTGGGTACAATCGGGCTGTGGTCTCAGAAGTGACGTTTCTGCTCAAGTTATCAGGAAGAGAGGTACTCAACGGAAGGGAGGGATGAACTGTATCTTGTGGGAGAGGCGGACATAGCACAATACAAAGCTCAGAAGAAAAGCCATGAGCACAGGTTGCATGAGGCCATCCTAATTGCATACGTGAAAGGACTTACAGAAATGGAATTTCCAAATGCATAAAGCTCCAGTACTTTGGCCACCTGATGCAAAGAGCCAACTCATTGGAAAAGATCCTGATGCTGGGAAAGATTGAAGGCAGGAGGAGAAGGGGATGACAGAGGATGAGATGGTTGGATGGCATCACTGACTTGACGGACGTGAGTTTGAGCAAACTCTGGGAGATGGTGAAGGACAGGGAAGCCTGGTGACCGTGGGGTCACAAAGAGACAGAATGAGCAACTGAAGTGAACTAACTGATGCTGACTTTTGGAGATTTCCAGGTGGCTCTGTGGTTAAGAATCCACCTGCCAAGAAGGAGACACGGGATTCAATCCCGGATCCAGGAAGATCCCCTGGAGAAGGAAATGGCAACCCACTCCAGTATTCTTGGCTGGGAAATCCCATGGATGGAGGAGCTTGGTGGGCTGCAGTCCATCAGGTCACAGAGTCAGACACGACTTAGTGAGTAAACCACCGCCACCACCATGTGCTGACCTTTAGAATTATGGAGATGAATCAGACGTGGAAGAACTTAGCAGTATTTCAAGAACTGAACGAATGCAAGATGCATCACTTTCCTCCTAATTAAAATAAAATGTTTTGTTCATCATCATATGGCAATAAACACTCTTGTGACTTTGTGTTGGGTACTGGGCTAGATGCTGAGTGGCAGCGAGAGTTCAGACTGGGCAACGCTCTCGGGTTGCTCAGAAGTCAGATGTTGACAAGTACATGTGACATATTTGCTTATTATACATACATATAATTGTATAATGTATCCAATGTGTGTCCTATGTTAATATCTATGCTTATACATTATAAATAATAATTTAACTGGAAAGTCTTTAAGATGGAAGGACACAGGTTATCAGCACCGAGAGTGTTTTCCTTCATTCATTTATTGAACAAATATGTAGCTACTAGGTGAGCTTCCCAGGTGGTTCAGTGGTAAAGAACCTGCCTTCCAAAGCAGGAGACCCAGGTTCCATCCCCAGCTAGAGAATATCCCCTGGAGAAGGGAATGGCTACCCACTCTAGTATTCTTGCCTGGGAAATCCCATGGACAGAGGAGCCTGGAGGGCTATGGTCCATGGGGTCACAAGGAGTCGGACCCGACTGAGTGGCTGACCACACACGTAGCTGTTGGGTGCTAGACCTACTCTGGGGCGGCAAGAAGGGTGAGTGAGACTGCGAACCACTTCACTTGGGGAGCTCCAGTCTGGGGGTCTCCGTGTGGAGAGCTGACAGCTCTGCTCAGATAACAAGCAAATAAGTAAGCAAAATCGAGCCTGATAATGACAAATGCTTGGAAGGAAATAAACAGAGTGATTTGTTTCCTGGAGAGGGCAAGTTTCCACGGTGTGGTTGGAGGAGGCCCCTTAAAGAGAGATCTTGAGGGTGAGGAGTCCACAGGGTGAATGGGGGCAGTGGTGGGTGTGGAGGGGTAGAGGGCACTCGAGATGGGGTGACAGGTGTGACCGGCTGGCATGAGGCACACCTTGGACACAGCAAAGATGCCTCTGCAGACTTCTTAGCTGGAGAGACTAAGAGGTCCCCAGGCTTCTCTCCACAGCCCTCTGAGGACGGGCAGGGAGGGAGCAGCCACCCCTGGGAAAGGTGCTTCAGGGCCGGGTCCCACCCGCTGGGGGCCGCGGACGGGGTGACAGCCTGGAAACTGGAAAGGACCTTTCCTTTCTGCCCTTTCTGAGCCTCGCCCCTCCGCTCCTGTCCCCTCCCCCAGAACTGTGCACGAGGGTGTCACTCTTCCATGGGGCACTTGTGTGTACGCCAAGAATTCTGGAGGGCTGGAAACGCTGAAGACCTCCAAGGCAGTAAGCCCCAGTGCAGGAAGGAGGCGTGAGGTGGAGACCATGCACTCTTTGGGGGCAGGAGGAAGGAAGGGGGTGCAGCCAGCAGCCCCCATGCAGTCAGCCGGAGAGGGGGAGCCTGGAGGCTCCGAAGGGGGGCGGTCCTGGTCCTGTTGGTCCCATCCCTTCTCTCACTGGCGCCTTGAAGTTCAGAAGCTTCTGCTGTGACCTCTGCTAACGCCACGAGGAGGAAAGGAGGAAGAACACTAAGGGCTTTCATCTTAATTCATTTCTTCTGATCAGGTTGGGGCTGGAGTGAGTTGGGTGTGTGTGTGTGTGTGTGAGTGTGTGTGTTCCTGCAAGGCTCACCCTGTGCAGTGAGTGTGTGTAGCACTGTGCATGGGATTCCAGCGGAGGGGATGTTTTACATAAAGTGCACGTCTAGCCAAGTCCACTTCCTCCCTAGTCTGTCCCTTTCTCAGAAATGCAGCATCCTCCCTTCAAAGCCAAAGCCCCTGGTTGTCCGCAGTGGGGCTCGGAGATGGAGAGAGGGGTGCGGGGGGCAGGCCTGGGTGGGAGCTCTGGGCACCCCTGGGCTCGGATGCCTGGTTGATGAAGTCACATCCTCTCCCTCCCACTGCTCTGCAGATGAAAGGCCAGGGAGACTGAGATGTCTGGGGAGTGGGAATGGCCTGGCTGGGCAGGGCTGGTGTTACCGATCTGGAGTGTGTGCTTGTTCGGGCTCACCTTCAGCTTTCCCGGGAAGGAGGTCCAGAGGCTGGGCCCTGGGCACCTGGAAGGGAAGGCAGGGCTGGAGGCGAGTGGGCAAATGGAAGAGAGGAGGGAGGCTGGGGAGGGTACGCAGGGTGGGTGGTGACCTCAGGGAAGTGGGGGACCCGGGAGGAGAGGCGGGAGGGCTGAAGTGGAGAGGCGGGCTTCCTTCTGCATCCGCTCAGTGCCCAGCCTGCAAACAGCAACTGCTATCAGGGTACCGGGGCCAGGGAAAAGGACGCATGTGGCAGAGGAAAACGCTCACTTGGAAAGGGTGTGAAAGCCAGGGAAAGAGAGAGAAGCTCAGGAGGGGAGTGGAGAGTGCTGGGCATCCAAGTGCAATCTGAAGCCAGGCGGACTCCCAGGTCAGACACGCTGAAGACAGCCCTGGAGAGGCACAGCTCTGGGGTGGGGGACCCAGGCGTGACCTGTGCGCCCTTCACGATCACTTAGAACATCATCTTGGAGATGATCCATCAAGCATCGGGAGTGTCTCATCATAAGTTTAAGTGGTCATAGCCCGTAAACAATGTACCTTCTGCCATGTCGACATTTCTTTGACTCTGAAATGTGCGATATCACTCTGAAGTGTCTCCAAGAGCATCTAGCTACTTGATACGAATCATCATTTACTTTAAAATGTCCATGCATAAGCTCTTAAGAGTTGAGTGTTTTACAGAGATCCATTTTCACCTTGAACTCCACAGAAGTTTATCTGGGCATGATTATTTTTATGACTGAAAATGTTCTAGTGATCATCCTGCTTTGTCTCTCTGCCACATATAAATCGAAGTGAATTTTTTTCTATGATTTTACATAATGCAGTTCTCCCTGGGTTCCAAAATCTGGGGAAGCTCAAATCCTTTACATAAAACGGCCTGTTGTTTTTGCTGTTGTTGCTCAGTCGCTCAGTTGTGTCCGACTCTTTCCGATCCCATGGACTGCAGTATACCAGGCTCCCCAGTCCTCACCATCTCCCGGAGTTTGCTCAAACTCATGTCCATCGAGTTGGTGATGCCATCCAACCATCTCATCCTCTGTTGTCTTCTTATCCTCCCACCTTCAATCTTTCCCAGCCTTAGGGTCTTTTCTAATGAGTCGGCTCTTCACATCAGGTGGCCAAAGTATTGGAACTTCAGTTTCAGCATCAGTTCTTCCAGTGAATACTTAGGACTGATTTCCTTTCCTTCCCCTTCACCATGATAAAGCTTCTCTGTACATTACGTTATCTCTAATTACATATAATACTTAATACAAAGTAATTGATCTATTGTTTAGTCACTAAGTCATTTGTGACCCCATGGACTATAACCCTCCAGGTTCCTCTGTTTATAGGATTTCCCAGGCAAGAATACTGGAGTGGGTTGCCGTTTCCTTCTACAGGGGATTTTCTCAACCCAGGGATCGAACCCGTGTTTCCTGCGTCTTCTGCATTGGCGGGTGGATTCTCTACCACTGAGCCACCTGGGAAGGCCAAGTTATCTATAAATTATATGTAAATAGTTGAAAATGCTATGTAAGTGTTTGCATACGAGTGGAAAATTCAAGTTTTGCTTTTGGGATCTTCCTGGAATTGTTCTTCTGAATATTTTCTATCTGCGGTAGGTTGAATCCACTTGAGGAAGTGGAGGATCTGGAGATGGACAACTTTCAGGTGATCCATGCTCACGTGCCCTGTGGAAACCTGCATGTACCCTGAAGGACCGAAGCACGAGGACTGCATGAACAGAAATGTTTGAATTTCACACCAATACCTGCCTTCGCTTCTCTGTGCCTGGTTCCCTCTTCCCCTCTTTATGAGCGGGGTGTGCGCGAGGCTCCTGCCCTCTCTGCCTGGATCCCCTTGGTCACCTGGGACTGCTGCTTTCCCCACTCCCCACCCTTCCCTGGTGTCCTCAAGTCCTTCCCCCCCTCTCCAGCTCCACTACCTCTGCTCTGGTTCAGAGCCTCGTGCCTCTCACATGGACCACATCACAGCTTCCCAGCTGAGCCCGCCCACTCCATCGCATCCATCCTCCGCAATGCCATGTGGTGGTTTGGCTAAAAGGCAAAGCTGACCATGCTGCTCCCTCGGGTAAAGCCCTTCATGGTTTCCAGTGCCTCTAAGAAAGAGTGTAAATTCCTGACTCTGGTGTATGGGGAGCCTGACTGCCTGTCATGTCTAATTTCTCATCTTTGCTGTATGTTCCAGTGTGTGTCTCTGTGATGGGAAGTGGGACTTCCCATGGTGACTTCTACATCTTACAGAGGTGTGTGCCCTGAATAGCCCCCGCTGTAGGCTTGTAGTGGCGGTGCTCAGCTACACAGTGTCCTTTGAGGGAGGAAGGAAAATCTTTCCGCTCACTCAAGCTGGCTAAAATTGCAACATTCAGCTTTGATTCCTTTGTTTTCAGGTCTTACTCTCTTCAATCACCTTCTTCTAAAATGTATGTATCCCTGAGGAAGATAACTGGTGTCTTCACTAATAGGGTACCTCAGAGCAGATTAGTTGAACTGTTGCCCAGACGTTTTTTACCCAGACAATTAGCTGAAAGAAGAAGGGGGATAAAGTAAAGAGAGAAAAAAATAATTCTGGAATGTGGCAGGCTGTCTGGGCTAGGTGGTCCTGGATGGGGTCACATGCTTGTCAGCAAGAATGTGCACTGGGAAAGGTTGACATGCCCCTAAGAGGGGCTTAGCCAAAGGTGGTCCTTCCCTGTCACGTGTCCCCTCTGCTTTCTGGGTCTGGTTACTTTGGCAATATTAGAAGTGGGAGGGACTTCCCTGATGGTCCAGGGGTTAGGACTCCATGCTTCCAATGCTGTGGGGTACAGATTCAATCCCTGGTTGGGGAGCTAGTATTCCACATGCTATGGAGCAACTAAACCTTCATGCCACAACAAAAGATACCGCCTGCCTCAACTGAGACCAATGCAACCAAAAATAAGTGAGAATTCTTGTCATTGTGACAGACAGGACATTGTAACAGACAGGAGATTATATCCAGCCTTTTTTTCTGTCCTGCAGGCCAATAGTAAGACTATATAACCTGAAAGACAATATCTCTTCACTGGTTTCCACTGTAGAGCAAGACTGAAGACAGGGAGCTGCTATCAGGGAATGACATTTTGGAAGAGGCATTCAAATATCAGTGATACAGAACAAAACAGAAAGTTGTTTGCTTCAGTAACAATACCCCTTAGGGAGAGCAGTAAGTGTGGGTAGAATAAGCCACTTGGGGGATATTTGTGTCAGTGAACCCCCAGGGGACATATCCAAGTAACAATTTAATAATCTGCCTGCAAAGATCATAGATACTGTAGACTACTCAGTTCTTCCTGGTTTGTGCAAGTATGGGGCCAGAGCTGAATTGCAGAATGATGGACAACATCTTATCTTCCTAGCTTCATTGAGATATAATTGACACATCGTGTCTGTGTTGTTCTGATACATTTATATACTGCAAAATAATTACCAACACAACATTAGCTAATACTTCTATCGTGTCACATAATTACCATTTCTTTTTCATGGTGAGAACATTTACAGTTTACTCTCATAGCAACTTTCAAATGCATACTACAGTATGAGTAACTATTATGCTTATGCTGTATGTTAGATTCCCAGAACTTTAGTCTTATAACTGAAAGTTTGTATCTGTTGACCAACATCTTCCCGTGTCCGTCACCCACCAGTTCTTGGTAAACACCCCTTGACTCTATTTCTAAGAGTTTGGTTCTTTTAGATTCCACACCTAAGTGATATCATCTAGTATTTGTCTTGCTCTGTGATAGACAGTATCTTTACTGTTTCCCACCATCATGCCCCCTAGGAAGTACCTAGGGTCTCTAAACAAATGCTGAATACCTTTTAGATAAAATGTGACCTTACCTGTTCTTGCAAACATTTTAGAGCAGAGTCTAGCCTGTGGTAGGGAGGTCTGGAGCCAGGAGGACTCAATTCAATTCTCAGGCAGTTATTAATAAGCTAATTTGGCATGTGTTCAATCATGCCATGTACTGTGGTTTCATGACTAATCCAGGCAGAATTCTGATACCCATCTCTTAGAGTCAGAAATTTGTCTCTCGGTTTAGAAAAAGTGCAGGAAAAAGGGAGTGTTAAATGTTTGGTCCTAGGGCTGTATTTGTCCCCTAGGGTTATCGTTAACAAATGACCACAAACTGATGGGTTTAAAACAACAGAAATGTATTCTTTCGCAGCTCTGGAGGTCAAGAGTCTGAAATCAAAATGTTGGCAGAGCCATGCTCCCTGCGAGGGCTCTAGGGAAGGGTCATTCCTGCTTCTCCTGGTTTCTTCTGCTGGCTCCTGGGGTTCCTTGGTTTGTGGCAGCAGAATTCCAGCCTTTGCCTCCATCTCCACATGGTTTTCTTCCTTGGGCCTCTTTTTCTGCATTTCAAATTTCCCTCTCCTTTTTCTTATAAGAACATTGTTCATTAGATTTAGGGAGTACTGTAAATCTCAGACCTTGACTTAATTACATTCACAAAGACCCAGTTTCGGAACAAGATCACTTTCATAAGTATTGGGGGCTAAGACTTGGTTATATCATTTTTTGGGTGCACTCTTCAACCCAACATACTCCCCCAAACCCTAACATCTCATTGAAGAGCAGAGAACATTGAAAAATAAATAACAATAACTGTCATTTGTGGAGCACTCGACCTGTGTGGATGGGGCCTTTGGGCATGGCCAGGAGGCAAGGTGCTAGATTTGTCAACTGCAACCCCTGGGGTGGGAATGGGGGTTGACCTTGGCAATTTGTCACAATGCTAACATGATGTCATATAGTTGGCCTTGATGACTTTTAAAAAAGTAACCTTTCATCAAAGTGCAGATGTTACAGTTGGATGTTGGATGAACTTTTACTAACTGGACACTATGTAACCAGCACTTGGACGAGACAAAGGACATTACCAACACCACATAAACCCCCTCCATACCACTTATGATCACCCAGCTACCACCCTGATCACTAACAGCATAAAAAGCTTTGCGTATGCTTTGTAATTCACATACATTCCTATAAATACAATCACACAGTAGAAACAGTATGTTCTTTCCCACAACATGAAGAGCTTTTTATGAGATCATTCACATGGTTGTGCGTAGTCACATATTATTCATTCTCATTGCTCTATAATGACATTGAGTTTTTAAGACTTTTATTTATGCATTTCGGGCTGAGCTGGGTCTTCATTGCTGCATGAGCTTTCCCCTAGTTATAGTGAGCAGGGGCTGCTCTCTAGTTGCAGTGCTCGGTCTTCTCACTGCAGTGGCTTGTCTGGTTGCAAACCACAGGCTCTAGGGCACTCAGGCTTCAGGAGCTGTGGCTCCCAGGCGTGTGGGATCTTCCTGGATCAGGGATCGATCCGGTGTCTCCTGCACTGGCAGGCAGCTGAGCTACCAGGGAAGCCCCTGAAACTGAGTTTTTCACAGGGATGCCCTGGGTGGGAGAGTTAAGCATTAGGAAGCAGGGACCCTGTGGGACTCTTCCCTTAGCCGGTCATGGCAGCCAGAGGCTCCTTGGCCATTTTACACTGGGATGGAGGCAGGCTGGGACCCTAGCAAGTGAGGTGGCTTCAGGACGGACTTAAGAGGCAGAAGCAAGGACTGGGTGAAAAGGAGGCATTAGGGAAGATTAAGAAGGAGGCGAGGGTTTGATTAAAGGGAATTGAGAGCATTTCGTGGGGGCTTTGATGCGAAGGAGCAGGACATTTTTAGAGTGGTCTTCGGGAAGTTCTCAGAGCCAGGATGCCCAGGACTTTAAGCTGATATTCTGTCTGTTTCACAGAGCAGAGTGAGTTTTGAGTTTTAGAGTGTTAGTGGTCAGTAACTGTAGATGGCATAAAGTAAACTACCCCCCAGTTCTGTATTTTTAAAATTTTTAAAATTGTTTTAAATTGTCTTCAGAAGCAAGAGAGAAAACTACAAAGGAACTAGATTTTAATTCCTGTAACTTGCCCACAGGTTCAAGAGAAACCCCCATATGTGATTTCAAAGTGGTTCCAGATTTGTTACTGATATACTCTGACTACGGCTCTGAACCTCAGACACCCCGCCTGTGGCTTCCTTTTACAGAAAAATAGTAGATTTTATTTAAAAAAAATAATGAAAGGAATGAAGTCTTATCATAAAAAGAATCTGTCCTCTAAGTTTGTGGAAGAGAAATACATCAATATTATTGAAAATATAATATTGATTGTTCTTATGGGGGAAATTGAAATGACAGACATATTTTTTAAAATATTTTTTATGAAACTATAGTAACAGATTGGGCTTCCCTGGTTGCTCAGATGGTAAAGATGATATATTATACAATGTTGACAAACCTAGTTTAGATGGATCTAGAACAGAAATGGTGTTCGAATTCCAGTAAGATTAAGCAGCAGAGAAAAGAAGCAACATTTTACAGAAAGCAGACTGCAATGACTTTCCCAGGGGTAGCCAGGATCCAGGAAAATCTGAGAAGTGTCTGTCCTTTCAGATCTGCTGGGAGGCGGGCCACAGTGTGAGTATACATCGTAAGAACAATTGGCAACAGCCCCTTAAAGGATGGGACAAAAAAAGCTTTGGATAAAGCTATCCAGAGGAGATGGGATGGCATGGAAGGAGGGAGGGAGGTCCAGGAGGGAGGGAGACACATGCATACCTACGGCTGATTCATGCTGTTGTATGGCAGGAACCAACACAGTAGTGTGAGTAATTATCTTCTAATTAAAAATACATAAATTAATTGAAATTTTTTGGACAGTGAAAGACAAGAAAGATCAGTGTGAAATGCTAAAAAAAAAAAAAAAAAAAAAACCCCAACAAAACATTTCATGAACTTTGTGACCCGGGAAATACCTCTGTCTAAGAGAACACCTGAGACATTCATGGAATTTGGTTGCTGAAGGAAAACACAGGACCAATGGGATGGATGACAGAACGGCCGGGCAGGACAAGCTCGGAACAAGCCCAGACTCGAGGAGACAGGACTGATGGGAGAAGACCTCTGAGTGGGATTTTCCAGTTTAGTAAGATTTGTCTAAACAGCGGTTTGCTTTGAACAGACCCAGAATGAATGATTTCGTATCTCCCATCATGGGAAATCCCATAAGAAAAGACCCTGGAGGATTGTGTTCAGAAAACAATTCTTGGAAAACACAAGAAAGGGCGGGCTCTATATGAAATAAAGGGCCAACTTAAAAAAAAAGCAGATTGAACTGATACGAACTTGAGGTTGCCTGAAAGAAGCCAGGGACAGTTGAGGGGAAGAATGCGCAGGTGAACGATCTGATCTCTGCATGAAAAGATTTGAGGGAAAGCAATGATTTTCAAAGGGTGGATATTTTTAAAAGATCTACAAAGAAGAGCGTCTTGAGAAGTGCACGGGAGCAGAACCGTCAATCCGGCTTTGGTTCAGGATTCTGCCTGAGTGATCCTCCAGTTGGAACACAAGGGGGATGAGGGAAGAAAGCTACCTTCTTGAGGGGACAGTCTGGGGTCTCAGCAAGGATGCCCTGTGGTGAGATGCCCTCAGGAGGGGGAGGAGGCACTGGAGCCTGGAAAGAATGGACATTCAGAGAGTCTGACTTCTAGTTGGGAAAGGAAGGTACCTCAAAGAAGAAGACCTGGTCACTGGAGCCAGCATCGCTGCAGATTGCTAACTTACATGAAGACAATGGGGGCTTCCCAGGTGGTTCAGTGCTGAAGAATTCACCTGTCAATGCAGGGGATCCGGGTTCTATTCTTGGGTCGGTAAGATCCCCTGGAGAAGGGAATGGTAACCCACTCCAGTATTCTTACCCGGAGAATCCCATGGTCAGAGGAGTCTGGTGGGCTACAGTCCATGGGGTCACGAAGAGTCAGACACGACTGAGCGACTAAAAAACAACAATAATATGAAGACAATGACATCTCAGACCCAGCTGTCTCAGAGGGGGGACCCTGTGCATGGCCCCCTCCCCCTTATATGGCACTTGCCCAGTGGTAAAAGTAGGGGGAGATTTGACCCTATTGAGTTTAAGTGGACCCCAGATCCCTGTCTTCCATCGCCTGACTAGCATCTTGGCAGAATAGAAATGGTTTTCTTGGTCCACATCTTCCTTTCCTCCCTTGCTTGAGTCTCTCTCTTGGTATTTGCAGCATCACCTACAGAGCCTAGGGGAACATACTCTTGCTCGTACACCTGCCCTGAGAGCTGGGGATTTCCTGGGTGTGTAGATGGTATGTCATTCATCTGTGGTTCAACACATTAGCTCTTAGGATGTTTTTAAGCTGAGTCTCGTGAGAGACTTGGTACTCTCAGCATCCCTTATAAGGTGCTGAAGGGTCCATGCCTCTCCCCACTAGAGATGGTCCAGGTGGTGGCCCCATTTCCATCCAGACCTTCAGAGCCCCTTCAGCTGTGGCTGAGTAGGATGAGAAATTCACCATGGGAATGAATTTATATTCAAATGTGAGGCTTCTCTGTGTTGGTATTTCATGGAGTATTTTTATATTGGCTTTTAGTTGTTCACTCACTAAGTCGTGTCCGACTTTTTGCAATCCCATGGACTGTAGCTTGCCGGGCTCCTCTGTCCTCCGCTGTCTCCTGAAGTTTGCTCAAATTCATGTCCATTGAATCAATGATGCTACCTGTCTAACCATCTTATCTTCTGCTTCCCTCTTCTCCTTTTGCCTTCACTCTTTCCCAGGATCAAGGTCTTTCCAATGAGTTGGCTCTTTGCATTCAGGTGGCCAAAGTATTGGAGTATATGGAGTATATCTGATGAGCTCTATCATGCTGCTTGGCGCTTCATAATCTGAGGTGGAAAATGGGGTAGGGAGTCCATTTTCCAGCTTAGGTACTGACTGGCCTTGGAGTCAATTGAAATATCTAATCCTGTTTTGTTTTTGACCTTCAGGCAACCAAATCTGCTTTGCCCAGCTGTAGTTCTAGGAGGCTCCCCAAAGGACCAGTAGTTGATGTTGGGAAAATTCCACTTGATGGTGGGAGCAAGATCGAACAGACCTGGAAGGACACACAACTCCTACCCACCATAAGCTCAGTGGGTTATTTCACCCAGTTCAGCGAGCAGGAGTTGGGAATGTTAGCTGGGAGCCCATGGAGGTGGCACCTTCCTGCTCCAAACCCCGCCCACCTCTGTGAGGGACCGAGCTGATTGGCTGGCTGCTCTGGAAGAAGGAGCTCAGTGTAATGGTTGGTTCTTCCCTCTTTTCTGCCTTTGCTTGCCAGGGGACAATATGTCTTCTGCTCTCCTCCTGTTTTACCTGCACGGAACCTGAAGCTGCAACACTCAGTGTGGATTGTATGGATTCAGTCAGTCAAACTGAAGGTGGGTATTAGCAAACACACATGTAGAAAACATTCAGCACCAGTTCTCCAAGAGTTTTACTAGACAGTATTTTTTTAAAAATATTTATTTTAGTTTTTAAAATTTTTGACTGGGTCTTTGTTGCTGTTCTTGGGCTTTCTCTAGTTGTACGTGAGCTTCTCATTGCCTTGGCTTCTCTTGTTGCAGAGCATGGGCTCTAGGGTGCATGGGCTGCAATAGTTGTGGCACGTGAGCTTAGGTGCCCTGTGGCATGTGGGGTCTTCCTGGACCAGGGATTGAACCGGTGTCCCCTGTATTGACAGGTGAATTCTTAACCACTGGACCACCAGGGAAGTCCTACTGGATAGTATTTTGATCTTTGTTAGAGATACTCAATTCCTCCCTAAGGCAACATTTACAAACAGTTTCTTGTATATCCTGAGAGGTACCCCACGTGTAAACTGTGTGTGTGTCTTTGTGTGATTTTATTCTCACTTAGCTTTTCTCCCCTAGAACTGTGCCTGACATAAATTGAGTGCTCAGTTAGTGTCAACTGTTGTCGATTCCAGAAACCTGGAGTTTTCCTCCATACATATCTCTTTTTCGGTCGAGCATCCTATCCATGGCCAAGTCCTGTGGGTTTTCCCTCCTCAGCATCTCTCTAAACTACTCCTTCTTTTGCTTTCCCCTGCCATCATCCCAAGTGGTCTTTATCTCCCCTGGATCAATGAAAGGGCCTTGCAATGGGGCTTTCTCTTTTCATGCTGCATGCAGGAGCCAGAGTGGCTATTCTAAATCTCAACCCCTTAAAGCAGAGACATCACTTTGCCAACAAAGGTCTGTATAGTCAAAGCTATGGTTTTTCCAGTAGTCACGTATGGATGTGAGAGTGGGACCATAAAGAAAGCTAGCACAGAAGAATTGATGATTTTGAACTGTGCTGCTGGAGAAAACTCTTGAGAGTCCCTTGGACAGTAAGGAGATAAACCAGTCAATGCTAAAAGAAGTCAGTCCTGAATATTCACTGGAAGGACTGATGCTGAAGTTGAAGCTCCAGTACTTTGGCCACTTCATTCGAAGGGCCAACTCATTGGAAAAGACCCTGATGCTGGGAAAGATTGAGGGCAGGAGGAGAAGAGGGCAACAGATGATGAGATGGTTGGATGGCATCACTGACTCAATGGACATGAATTTGAGCAAACTCCAGGAGACAGTGGAGAACAGGGAAGCCTGTAGTACTACAGTCCACGGGGTTGTAAAGAGTTGGGCACGACGGAGCGACTGAACAACAAATTATGTCACTGTCAGCCCAAGACACTCCAGAGCTTCCCCACATTTGGTCACGGAACACACTTGAGTCTACCCCCTTCCCATCTCTCAGACCTGCCTCCACTTTCCATTCCCACCGCTGACTCCTCAGACCCTCATCCTTTCAGCTTGACTCTGGGGCTGGTCCTGTAGCTGACTGCCCACCTGCAGCCTCACACTCTCCTAGCTCTCTCTCTCACAGAGAAAGAAAGACTTTTTTAAAATCACTGCACCAAACATGTGATTCTGCTCCTTGAGCCCTGTCGGTGATTCTCACCTAGAGTGTCAACGACAGCCCGGAGTCGGGCATCTGGGTCCCCCGCCCACTCTGGGAGTTGGACCCTGCTTCTCTCCAGACTTCTATCTTGCCCGGCTCATGTGCAAACTCTTTGCTTCAGCCACTCGGAACACCTTGTTCCTCTGCAGTACCCAGGCTGTTGCACATGGATGCTCCGCTGCAGCTAAGCAGCTACTTCCCTGACCTGTCCTGCCCACCCTTTTCTGGCTGGGAAGCACCTACTCATCTCTTGAGAATCACTTCTCCTAAATGACCAAGAATAGTAGAAAATTACATAATGGTGGCTTCCAGTGGGTTTCTGTATTTGCTTTCTGGACCTTATGCTTTCTGATAGTCTTTGATTAGCTGTCTCAGCTATGAGACTATGATGACTTTTAGGACAGGATCAGGTTTATCCCTGAGTCCCATGGTGAGAAGTTTTGAGTAATAAAGGAAATAATAATAAAAATGAGTGATAACCCATAGAAGAGAAGAGGATAAATGTTCATGAGTCCATGCTGATCTAAATAATTGAATAAATTATATACACAAAGGGAGAAAAAAGGAACAGCTCTTTTTCACAGGAGAGTTCCAATTGATAAATGTAGAAGAAATGAGAGAGGGGGGAAAAAGACAATTTGGCAACACTCCATTAATGATTGTGCCAAGTATGTCTCATGGGTGGATGCTGAATGTGGGATGTGAAAATAGATGGAAAACAGAATATCTGCAGAGTCTCAAACTATCTCCTCACAAGAGATTTATTCATCACAAAAGAAAAATGATAATAGTGGAGAGGCCTATTGGACATCACCTCAACCAAGTGGCCGCAGTTAACATCACCAGGAATGAGAGCCAGTAACATCACAAAGACCCTGATAGGGATAGGATACACTGAGAAGGGCATAGAGTCCCATCTGCGAGATTCTTGCCAAAAACAACAGCCTCCATCAAATCATGAGAAACTGCTGGACAAATCCAGACAGAGGGGCATTTTACAAAATCACTAGCCAATACTTTTCAAACTGTCAGGGTCAGAAAACAAACAAACAAATAAAAAACAAAAACAAAAAGAAAACAGGAAAGAAAAGTAAGGGAAAGACTAAGAACAATGTACCAGATTGAAGGCGATTAAGGCAACTAAATATAACTAAATAGGATGTAGAATCCAGGATTGGACCCTGGTCCTAAAAAAAAAAAAAAACGATGTGAGTAAATCAAATTGGTGAAGTTTGAATAAGGTCTATAATTAGCTGATAGCATCATATCAAAGTGAACTTCCTGGTTATGGTCACTGAACCGTGGTTATTTAAGCTGTCAACAGTTGAGAGCACTAGGGGTAGGGTGGAAGGGAACCCTGTACTATTTTTGCAATATTTATAAGTCTTAAATGATTTCAAAATGGAAAATTTAAAAAAGAAAGAAGGAAAAAGAATTTCTCAAGCACCCCTTGAGATGGTAGACTTGATCCCACCCTTCTCCATGCCTGTCTCCACCTCTCCCTTCATGCTTTCTCATAGCATTTATAACCCTTTGTCAAACTTATTCGCTTCCTTATTGGTCTACCTCCAAGTTCTTTTTTTTTTCTCCAGGTTCTTTTATGCAGGGTATTATTTTTCATCTTTGAGTCCTCAGTGCCTATAACAAGTGATAAATACTTATAAGGCACTCACAAATTCATTCATTCATTCATTCAACAGCTTTGATGGGCCAGATTTCATGCCAGGGCCATGAAACTCAGTGGTGGATTTTGTCCAAGTGGCTACCAGTCCAGCATGGAGTCAGAACAACTCAGAGGGACCTCTCTGGGAGTGTGGTGGGAGGTGTGATGGAGCGAATGTAGGCTGCCATGCCGGTCCATGACTGGCGACACTGGGAAGAGCTTTCCCGAGGAAGAGACAGTTAAGGGTGTAACTAAAATTTGGTCAAGAATTGTACAGCCACGGACTTCCCCAGTGGTCCAGTGGGTAAGACTCTAAGTTCCCAATGCAGGGGACCCAGCTTCCATCCCTGGTCAGGGAACTAGATCCCACATGCCACAACTAAAGGGTTCTTGTGCTGCAGCTAAGACCTGGAGCAGTCAAATAAACAAACACATAGTTAAAAAAAAAGAATTATGCAGCCAGAAAGGGATGGAGAAAGAATGTTCAGGCAGAGCCCTCAAAAAGGCACACACAAAGTCCACAGGTGAGAGAGAACAGAGAATTTGGGAAACTGCGCACTGGCTGCAGCATCCACGGCAAGGCGAGGGATGGCCAGAAGTGCCACCGAGCAGGCATCAGGGCTGGGTCAAGCAGGGCCTGGTGAGTCAGGAGAGACGGTTTGCTCTGTGAGAGGGTGACCCAGAAGCACTCGGGGTGCACGTGGAGGATGATGGGGACACAGCCTGGAGGCAGTAGACTGGCCAGGAGGCAATTTCAGTGGTTGATCGGAGATGCGCAACAAGGGGAGAGAATGAAAAGTTTCTGGGGTGGGCAGCTGGAGGAGGAATATCATTTCAGAGGAGAAAAGGAAAGATGAACAGCAATGGCTTGGCAGGTACTGAGCACGGACATCCTGCCAGCAGCTATGCTGAGAACAAGTGTCTTTCGCCTTCTGATCTCTTCCATGCATCTCCAAACTCCTATTTTCAAAAGAGAGAGTCAGATTTCTATACTGGCTCCAATCGGCTATGACCTTGGTGTTTGCATGGGTGTGCCTAGGAGGGTCAGGGTTCTGGGGTGTCAGTGAGGTTCCTTGGATGTATCCCTTCTGTGGGGGAGGTGGGAGTGGGTCCTTGGAAACAAGGGTTTTTATAGGAAAGGCCTCTAACTGCAGTGACCAGGACGAGTCAGACGGACCCACCTGATGCTCAGAGAAGAGACATAGCCTTAGGTACTCACATCCTGACATCCACAGCATCCACATCAGTGAGACCAGGGAAGCTCCTGGCATCACTTAGAGAGGGTGGAGGGAGAGCGGTCGTCAGAGAGAAGCCCTCCTGATGGATGGTCAAGGAAGGGAGTCAACCAGTGAGAGGGCCTGAGGAAGGGGGCCAAAGGAGAGATGGACAGGGAGGGGACGCGTTCATGCTGAAGACCAGGGAGGCAGCAGAATCAGGGCAGGGATGGAAGAATCCTTGCGAGACAAGTGGGGCCCTGCCTTCCAGCATGATGAGCAGGAAGGAGGAAGCAGTGGGTGGGGCTGCAGGTGAGGTGGGGGAGGGGCCCCCGAATGTGGGAGGTGGGGAGGCAGCTTGCAGGAGGTTCACACAAGTTTGAAAAATCTGCTGTGGAGAAAGGGGTCAAGGAAACTGAGAAACGAAAGAGAATCTCCGAGCTGAGGTTGGAGATCCCGAATCTGAAATGGGCCTGGTTTTGGTGCGGTGTGACCTGCTTCTGGAGGGGAGGAACAGAGACTCTGACCAGGGTTGGCTGAGTCCGGGTTTGCATGTGGGTGTGGGCGCCCCCGGCTTCTCCACGGAACCCCTAGGGGCCTCGCAGGCCCACCGCTCCTGCAGCTGTGACGTCGGCCCAGCTGCTCGCTTTGTGCCAAACCTCTGCCCCCTCTGCCGTGTGTCCTCTCTTGACAGAGGGTTCCTGCCTGCTCTTCAGGACAGAAGTCTCAGGGCTGCTGCTCTGTGAAAGCTGCCTGCCTCCAGCAGGGCCCCTCAGTGCCCTGCGGGGACCTTAAGGATGCTCTGAAGTTCTTCCTGCCTCCTGACTCCTTCAGTGAAGGTGACCCTCCACCTCCAGCAGCCCAGGGCCCTGGGTCCCCTCTGGTTCTGCCCTGAACATCCCTTTCCTGGAAGCCCATCCGGCCCAGGGACTGGGTCTCCAACCACCTGAGTGAGCGCGCTGATCCTGGGCTGCCTGTAACACGCATGCCTTTGGGAGATGGACAGTGGACGGTGGGAGCCGGTCTGCCCACCTTTATAGGCATCCTCCTCCAGGGACTCCGAGGCTCACCTTGTCAAACTCTCTCATTTCATAGGTGTGTGCCTGCTCAGTAGTGGCTGACTCTTTTGTGACCCCAGGGACTGTAACCCTCCAGGATCCTCTTTCTTTGGAATTTTCCAGAAAGAATACTGGAGCGGGTGGCCATTTCCTCCTCCAAGGGATTTTCCCCATCTAGGGATCAAACCCACATCTGCTCTGGCAGGTGGATTCTTTACCACCGTGCCACCTGGGAAACCCCTCATTTCATAGGTTAAGGAACCTGAAATGAAGGTCTTGCAAGCTTAAGCATTATCTCAAGTGATGCAACTGCTTTAAAAAAATTGAAGCATATTTGATTTACAATGTTTCAGGTGTACAACAAAGTGATTCACTGATATCATATATACCGATTCTTTTCAGCCACCTGATGCGAAGAACTGACTCGTGGGAAAAGACCCGGATGCTGGGAAAGATTGAAGACAGGAGAAGAAGGGGATGTCAGAGGATGAGATGGTTGGATGGCAACACTGACTCAATGGACATGAATTTGAGCAAGCTCTGGGAGTTGGCGAAGGGCGGGGAAGCCTGGTGTGCTGCAGTCCATGGGGTTGCAAAGAGTTGGACAAGACTGAGCAACTGAACTGAGCTGATTCTTTTTCAGATTCCTCCCCATTATAGGTTATTACAAGATATTGAATATAGTTCCCTGTGCTATATAGGAGGTCCTTGTTGTTTATCTATTGAGTCTAATCACTATATATTATGTAATAGTGTGTATCTGTTTATCACAAACCCCTAATTTATCCCTGATCCTTCTTTCCCTTTTTGTAACTATAAGTTTTTTTTCTATGTCTGTCAGTTTATTTCTGTTTTAACTACATCTTTAAAAAATTCACAGATATTTTTGAGCAATTTCAAGTTTACAGAAAAATTGAGGGGGAAGTACAAAAATTCTCATATACCCCACCACTCCCGCCTCCAGTTTCCCCAGTTATTAACATCTTAACTTACCGTGGTGCATTTCTTATAATTGATGAGCCAGTATTGATACCTTCTTAACTAACACACAGTTTACAGTAAGGTTCACTCTTCCTGTTGCTCATTTTATGAGTTTTATATGTGTAATGACCTATTTCTATCATTACAGTATCAAACAAAATAGTTTCACTGCCCTAACAACCCTGAGTTCTACCTATTTATTCCTGCCTTGGTCACTGGCAACTACCAATCTTTTAACCATCTCCGTAAGTTTGCCTTTTCCAGAATGTCTATATAGACAAAGTCATATTGTGTGTCCTGTTCAGATTGGCTTCTTTCACTTAACAATATACTTTTGAGGTTTCCCATGTCTTTTCATGGCTTGATAGCGGATTTGTTTTTAGTGCTGAATAATATTCCACTGTATGGATGTGCCAGTGTCTGTTTATCCATTCGTCTTTTGAAGGGCATCTTGGTTGCTTCCAAGTTTTGGTAATTATGAATAAAGGCTGCTAGAAATATTTGGGTTCTTGCATGCAAATAAAATTTCCACTCATTTGGGAGAAGACCAAGGAGATCCATGCTGGATCACATGGTATGAGTTTAAGTTTTGATCTTGCCCAGTTGCCTTCCAAGGTGGTTGTACCATTTTGCATTCCCAGCAGCAACGAGCAATAGTTTCTGTTGCTCCATATTCTCATTGGCGCTGGATATCATCAGTGCTTCAGACCTTAGTCAGCCTAACAGGCGTGCAATGGTGTCTCTCTGCTGTTTCAATATGTGATTCTCTAATGACACATGATGTGAGCATCTTTTTATACACATATTTGCAATTGTGTATCTTCTTTGATAAAATGACTGTTCAGATCCTTTTGCCCAATTAAAAATTGGGTGGTTTGTTTTCTTATTATTGAGTTTTAAGACTTTTATGTGCCAGTCCTTTATTAGATGTTTTGCAAAGATTTTCTTTCAGTCTGTGGCTTGTCTATCTCTTCTCTTAATACAACTACTATCTGTAGAAGTATTACACACACACACACACACACACACACACACATATGACACAGCGATAAACAATCCACTTGACAACGCAGGAGACGTAGGTTCAATCCTTGGGTTAGGAAGATCCCCTTGCAGGAGAAAATGGCACCCACTCCAGTATTCTTGCCTGGAAAATTCCATGGAAAGGGGAGCCTGGCGGATTATAGCCCGTGGGGTTGCGGAGTCAGCCATGATCGAGTGACTGAGCATGCACACAAGAAACACTTACAAAAATGTCCAAATTATAAACTGTAAATGTAATAAATGCCTCTATGTGTATACTTAATTTATATGTTCTGAGTCTGATGTGTCCACTTTATAAATGAACTTAATTTTTACAAGGTGCACACCTTCAGATAACCACCCTTGATTCTGATATCAAGGCAGAATATTGCCAGCACCCCCTTGAAGCTGCCTTCATGCCCTTCCAGGGAATGTCAGAAGCTCTGGTTACGATCCCACTGACTTCTCATAGCATGGGTTCCTTCGGCCTGTTTGGGACTCAGCCTCAGTTGCATCAGATAGAACCTGTTGTCTTTGGTATCTGCCTTCACTTGCTCCAGAGTTCCTTTGTGAGACACATCCACATTGTTGAGAAAGCAATCGGGTCTTTCATTCTGCTTCTCTTTTAAGTTCCATAAGGCTCACAAGTGATGGATGGTGCGTGTGTGTGTGCGTGTGTGTGTGTGTGTGTGTGGATGTGGATGTCTGTGTTCTGTGTATTCTTTGCCTTGCTGTGGACCTCCATCTTTCTGACCCACTGGATTCACCCTAAATTTCACCTTCTTCCAAGTCTTGGATGCACACCGAGCCTGCTGATGAGCCCAAGGGCCAGCCCTACATGTGATCCCAGATCGCATACACCCTCAGACACCCAGAGTGATGCTTCACCCTGGGTCTGGGGGTGCGGGCACTCTTGCCTTCCCACTGTCCCCTGGGTCTGTGGCCTGTGACGGGGAAAGCTTGGTAAAGGAAGGCGAGGAGTTTATAAAGCCCAGTAGAGGAGCAGCTCTGAGGCTTTGAGGTTGTAGATTTTAGAGATGTTTTAGGTGTTTGGGACCCAGAGGCTTTGGGCCTGTGGGACCTGAGGATTTTTTCCCGTTCCATCCCACCATCATCCTGAACTGGGGCCGCCCAGTTCAGCATCTCCATTTAATGTTTAAAATGAGTAAGATGCCCATTATGTCTGTTTGGCTGGGAAGAAAGCAGGCGATCTGAAAATGCCTTGTGTTAAGAGCGTAGTTCCAGCATCACCTTGTCTGGTGCACTGTGCAGCTAAGAACTGCTTACCAAGGTGCCTAGTAACACAGGCGAAAGGGCTCCAGCTTGCCTTAGGGTACATGGTGTCCGGGTGAACGAGGGTCACAGAGAGACTCTGCTGGCAGCTGGCAGGGGCCATGAAGCAGCAGCACCCACCCCGAAGAGCTCTCAGTGTTTAGCGGGGCCCCTGCCAGAGGGCGTGGCGGGGATGATCTCTGGCATGTTGTCCTGGGTCTCTCCTCCAAGGATCCGCTCAGCTCCCCACAAGATCCCTCGCTTGTATCCTTCTCAGGGGAGTCTCCTGCTCCAGACTCCAGAAGCTTTTTCTAGAGCAAATCACCCCAAAGTGTCCCACGGTTCTCCCCAACCCAGCTCTGCCCATCCAGCCTGTATTCACAGCTGCACCCCTCTTTGTCAACATGCTCTGGGCTTGTCACCCCTCCTGTCCCTGGGGGCCCCACAAACCACCCCTCCTCCGCAGAGCACCCCCTCTCCTCCAGCCAGAGTGACCCTTTCTCTTCTCAGTCGCCCTGAAGGGCTATTGGCCTTGCCCGGCAGGAGTGGGAGGCTTCTGCCTTGGGGTGGATCCTCAGTACACAGGGGCTGGCTCTTTCCCCAGAGTCTTGAAAAGCTCCCAGAGACTCAACTAGGCACAGTCTGTGGGCCTGTCCTAGAAGAAGCATTTGGACTTGGGGACCAGACCTTGTACCCTAAGACTTGACAGGGCCTTGGGGAACTCTGAGTGTGTGTCTGTGTGTGGGTGTTTAAGTTCAAGAGGGTTTACTTTCCCCTACTGAGTGCTTTGTTTTTTAAATTCCAGTTGTGTTAACCTTACCATCTATTTTTAAAACTACTGATTTATTACTAGACAAGGCTCCTGATATCTAAGGAGTTAGGATCTGTATTTTTGGGGTGCCCATGAAGAACATATACTCAGGGAACAGAAAGAAGCACAGATTAAGTCAGGAAGATGCCCTGGAGAAGGAAATGGCAACTCACTCCAGTATTCCTGCCTGGAGAATCCCATGGACAGAGGAACCTGACGGGCCGCAGTCCATGGGATCACAAAGAGTTGGCATGATTTAGAGACTAAATGATAACAATTGTCAGCATCCCAGGGCTTGTGGCAAGGATGAGTTGGTGGGTACTCCACATCATTTGGAGAAGATAACCATCCTTCATTCATGTACACACTTCATTCAAGGCAATCCTTGAGTTCCTACTAGTGTCCAACACGGTGATGGAAGCTGGAACTAGAAAAACAAATATAATTTTGTCCTCCAAGTCCGTCAATATAACAGGACAGATGAGTTAAAACCAAAGTTCACATGATGAGCCATAGAGTTCCAAGAATAGAAACCCCTAAGCTCCAATCCTTTGGCCACCTGATGCAAAGAGCTGACTCACTGGAAAAGACCTTGATGCTGGGACAGATTGAAGGCAAAAGGAGAAGTGGGCAGCAGGATGAGATGGTTGGATAACATCACCGACTCAACGGACGTGAATTTGAGCAAACTCCAGGAGATAGTGAAGGACAGGGAAGCCTGGTATGCTTCCATCTATGAGATTGCAAAGAGTCGGACATGACTTAGCGACCAAACAACAACAGGAAAGCTAGGCTAGGGAATCAGGGAGGGCTTTCTGGAGGAGGTGACGTCTGAGTTGCATCTGGACAGAAATAAGTCACTTATATTTTCACTGCACCTTCCAGTTTACAGATCGCATTCACATGCCTTATCTTGCATTGTTTTCTCCACAGCCTTTGGAAATTGCCCTGAGATGAAATACTATCCCATTTTTACATGTTACACATGGAAGGGGGGGCCAGCAGTGCCCAGGGAGTTGAGTGCACTGTCCAGAGTCACACACACACACACACACACCCCACCCCCTCGGATGGCCGTCCTGCTGCTTCCTGGTTCTGGGCTCTTTCAGCTCACAGCCAGGTGGCCTGTACCCTCCACCCCCTCCGCTCCTGCTGAACACAGCTGAAGACGGCAACTTTCTGATAATCCCAGGGAGGCTTCCAGGAACCAGTGTGGGGGAGCTGGGGCGGCGGGGGGGAGGAACACTCAGAATAGCCTGGGGGCCTCACCCGAGACTCCACCCCCAGGAAATCCCCTGGTCTGTGGTCCCTCCGAAGGTGCTCTGACCATCTGCCCCGGCACCGAGATCCAGGGCCACTCACAGCAACTTCCTGCATCCTTCTCTCGCTCATCCCCACGTTGGATGTTGGGCGGAAGGTGGCTTCGGGGTGGAAAGTCCACTAATGGCTGTGGCCTTTTATTCTGGGGAATTCCACCCTCGCCCCCATGGCCCTTTACAGCCATCAAAATATGCTTGGTTTCTGTAAAATTAGGAAGTCATTGCCACCTGTCACTCAGAGTAATCAGAGCTCTGTTCCCCTTTGAGTTGTGTTAGTCGCTTGGTCGTGTCCTCCTTTTTGTGACCCCATGGACTTTAGCTCACCAGGCTCCTCTGTCCATGGGATTGTCCAGGCAAGAATACAGGAGTGGGTTGCCATTCCCTTCTCCAGGGGATCTTCCTGACCCAGGGATTGAACCCTGCTCTCCTGCATGGCAGGCAGATTCTTTAACATCTGAATCACCAGGGAAGCCCCTTCTGCTCCCCTTGTGTCTTCATTTTTTCCCCCTTCTCCTCCCCACCTAGGCCCCAGGAGCCATCATCAAGGTTTATCACTAAAGACTTTGTTAATTCCAATCTCTGGATGAAGAGGGAGTATTTGAATTCTTTTTATTATGTTTTAATTAGCTATTAAATACATAAGCAATGGGCTTCCCTGGTGGTCCAGCTGTAAAGAATCTACCTGTAAATGTAAGAGATATGGGTTCAGTCCCTGGTCTGGGAGGATCGCACAGGCGGCAGGGCAAATAAGCCTGCGTGCCACAACTCCTGAACTTGCGCCCTAGAACTCGGGAGCTGCCACTCCTGAAGCCCAAGTGCTCTAGAGCCCGTGCTCCACGACAAGAGAAGCCACCTCAATGACGAACTTGTGCACTGCAACTAGAGAGTAACCCCTGCTTGTTGCAACTAGAGAAGAGCCCAAGCAACAGTGAAGAGCCAGCATAGCCAAAAATACGTACATTAATTAATTTTATAAAAAGATCCTGCACACTGCACCTAAAACCTGAAGCTGCCAAAACAGAGAGAAAGAGGTTTCCCTTTAACTTACAGACATATGTAATACATGTACCCATAGGGGGTAAAGGGTGTTGTTTAGAAGGTTATCCCCCCATCCCATGAATAGATCACACCGCACATATTGTTCTACAAATTGCTTTTCTTTTTCTTTTTTTTTTTCACTTACTCTGCTATGGGGATTTTCCCCGCACAGCTCTACATTTAAAAATTTTTAACCGCAGCTTAGTGTCCTGTGGGTATGATTGTTCTACAGTTTCACATATAGTTAAAGATCAGTAGTATTAATTTACCACAACGTTCTGTGCTATAACATAGCCTGAGCATTCCTGAAAACCCTTGCATTCTGCAAAACTGTGCACTAAAAGTAGTAGGCTAAAACAGTAGGGTAGGGCTGACCTGCATAATGTGCATAACTTGGGAATAGAACCCTACCCAAAGTGGTGATGGATGTTTCAGGAGAAACCTGGACAGATAGGTCATGTGATCGCACATCTGAGGTTGCCTCCGGAGATGTTAAAACTCTCCAGCAATATTGTTGCCTGCAGGTGATGAGCCAGTGCAGGTGGAGGTGAACTCCCAGCCAGGTGGACACAGGGGAAGTGCAACCTGCTTCCTGGGATGGGTCTCTCTGGGGACCAAACCCCAGGTGCAGGCACACTTTTCAAATCTCTCAAAATAGACCTGAAAGGGCTCTTGTCTCAGCCAAAGTCAAGTTAAGGGTCTTTTCCTTTCTGGCTGAGGGTTACCATTCTACATCTGTTGTTCCAGCTCTCCTGGTCAGAAAGAACTCCATCGGAACCAACCAGCTACTCTTTCCAACCTCACGGGCTCCTCTTGATCGGGTGTTGGGGAGCTCTTTGGTACTATAAAAACATTCGTTATAGAGGAAAAGGTGGTAGGAAGATGGCTGGAACATAGTAGTTGCTCAAGAAACATTTATAAAGGATAGGAGGGAGGGAAGGAGAGAAGAAAGGAAGGGAAGAAGGAATGAGGGGAGGAGGGAGGGAGGTTAGGATGCAAGAATAATTCAAGGAAACTACTAGTAAACACCACTGGTTAAGAGGAGCATGCCTGCATCTCATCATCAAGTACATTAACTCCTAAATGAGGACCCATGATGGATCTCTGAAGGTCCATGAAGAAATGTTTGCTGGTCTGAGGGAGAACAAAGACTATGTGTGTGGGCCTCCCAGGTGGAACTAGTAGTAAAGAACCCATCTGCTAATGCAGGAGACATAAGAGGCAAAGGTTCGATCTCTGGGTCTGGAAGAGCCCCTGGAGGAGGGCATGGCAACTCACTCCAGTATTCTTGCCTGGAGAATCCCGTGGACAGAGGAGACTTGAGGGCTGTGGTCCAGAAGGTCGAAAAGAGTCAGACAGGACTAAAGAGACTTAGCATGCATGCATGTGAGCAGAAAACATTCTTTGAGTAAACAATAAGGACCTACCAAACAGCACAGTGAACTTAAGTTAATATCTCATGATAACCTGTAATGGAAAAGAATATATATATGTATGTACAACTGAATCACTTTGCTGTACACCCAAAACTACCGCAATATTGTGAATCAACTCCACTGTAATAGAAAAAGGAAAACATTCTTTGAGGGGGTATCTTTGTTCTTAGATTGCTTTACTTTTTGTTTTCAGAAGATCTTTTCATTGTGAAACAATAGTCACAGCAGGTAGTCTTTCTACATCTGTGCCTCCCTAAATTCATATTCTTATTTGGCAAAATGCTGAGTTATCAGCTTTTTATTTGGTTCTCAAATTTGGGGGTGAAGTTATGCTAGTTTATCAAGTGTAAAAAGTCTGGGAACTACTGAGTGTTATGCCATCCTTGATCTCTAGATAAAATGGTCCCTAAATCATACTTTGCCAACAAAGTTCTGTCTAGCCAAAGCTATGTTTTTTTCCAGTAATCATGTATGGATGTGAGAGTTGGACCATAAAGAAAGCTGAGCATTGAAGAATTGATGCTTTTGAACTGTGGTGTTGGAGAAGACTCTAGAGAGTCCCTTGGACTGCAAGGAGATCTAACCAGTCAGTCCTAAAGGAAATCAGTCCTGAATATTCATTGTAAAGACTGATGCTGAAGCTGAAGCTCCAATACTTTGGCCACCTGATGCAAAGAACTGACTCATTGGAAAAGACCCTGATGCTGGGAAAGTCTGAAGGCAGGAGGAGAAGGAGACAGTAGAATATGAGATGGTTGGAGGGCATCACTGACTTGATGCACACGAGTTCGAGCAATCTCTGGGAGTTGGTGAAGGACAGGGAAGCCTGGCACGCTGTAGTCCATGGGGTCACAAAGAGTCTTACACGACTGAGCAACTGAACTGAAACCACACTGGAAAAAGCAGTGACTGGTCTATTCTTCAGGTGTTCGGACATTCTGGCTTCATGATATAACTGGCATAATGCGATCCACTCACAGTTCTCTCTGTTCTAGAAAGAAGAGTTACATTAAAATTTGTTTGAACTTCATGCTGTGGAAGCTTCCTTCAAGCATAGCTTATTTCACAATGTAAATAGGGGAAACTTGGAGGATGGAGGCCCAGAGGGTTAAGGGGACTTCAGATCCCCCACACAACCCCCTGATCATCCAGTCATCTCCCTGGGACTCTCTTCTAATCCCCCGGGACTGGCGTTAAAGTCCCTTCACCCATGTGGAGGTGAGTACTGGGCAGATTAAAGAAGCTGAACTGAGGCTTGGGGAATGAGTGCTCCTGGACTCAAAGCTCTTCCCCAGTGGTTAGGACCAACTGCACGTACCCAGATTTCTCTCTGGTGAAAGGAAATCAAGTCAGGCAGGGGTTCCCCAAGATACTGCAGCCCTGGACACTGGTCTGATGGTCCTGACCAGCACCTCTGGGTCTGGACCATCCTTGGCAGTAGACAGAGCCTTACTCTGAAAGTCTCCTGGGCTCGTGCCAGCAGTGGTGGTCTAATGAGGTCATCTGCTCTGGGTTTCGGGGGGATCCACCTACTGATGGAGGAGGCCACCTGCAGAATCTTTAAGTTGCTTCCAGTTTTTTGCCTCAAGACCTCCCATGTCCACCCTAACAAAAGGCAGCCATTCAGAGACAGACTCTAAACAAATCCAACTGCAAAGTCCCAGGCATGGAGAGAGAGATGGAGAGAGGGAGAGAGAGAGAAAAATCACCCTTAAGGTATTTATTAAGTTTTATTTATAATTGCCAGGACATGGAAGCAACCTAAATGTTCATTGACAAAGGAACACAATGGAATATTAGTCAGCCACTAAAAAGGAATGAAATTGGATCCTTTGTAGAGATGTGGATGAACCTAGAGCCTGTTATACAGGGTGAAGTAAGTCAGAAAGAGAAAAACAAAGGTATAGTAACGCATATGACATCTAGAAAAACGGTACTGGTAAACCCACTTGCTGGGCAGGAATAGAGACACAGATGTAGAATAGGATTTGTGGACACAGCGGGAAAGGAGAGGGTGGGATGAATTGAGAGCAGCACTGACATATTTACACTATCTTGTGTTAAATAGCTAGCTAGAGGGAGGCTGCTGGATAGCACAGAAAGCCCAGCTGGGTGCTCTGTGATGACCTAGAGGGATAGGATGGGATGGGTGGGGAGGAGGCACCAAAGGGAAGGGGGGAATACGTACGCATACGGCTGGTTCACTTTGTTGTGCACAAGGGATTGGCCCAGCACTATAGAGCAACTATATCCCAATTTTTAAAAAGATACACAGTTTAAAAGCAAAGTGCTGAACAACAGGACATTACCATGGACAAAGCAATGGGGTTTCCCAGGTGGCTCCATGGTAAAGAAACTTCCTGCAATGCAGGAGACACAGGTTTGATTCCTGGGTCAGGAAGATACCCTGAAGGAGGGCATGGCAACCCACTTCAGTATTCTTGCTGCAGAATCCCAAGGACCGAGGAGCCTGGTGGGCTTCAGTCTCAAAGAATCAGGCTTGAGTGAAGCGACTGAGCATGCACACATGCATACAAAGCAATATTGAGGCACGTTAGAATGCATATGCAGGCAGTATCTAGAGGATGATATAAAAGAACTGGTTGATCCTGGTGGCCTTGAGGAAGGGACTGTGCTGGGGCACGGGAATGGAGAGGAGACTCTTCACTGGCATGAACTTTTGTAATACAAACTTTGAAGTAACTGGTTTTTCGAAATGAGCTTAGAGAAACATCCTGGCTCAGCCATTTAGTAACTACCGGTCTTTGGGCAAGTGACCTAACTTCCAGTTTTAGTTCCTCATCTAGAAAATGAAAATAATAACCCCATAATGTTATGGGTGGGGATTAAATGAGAAAATGATGTATAAAGAGCTAAGCGCCATGTCTGGTGAGTCAGAAGGCTGCACCAAAATGTGAAGGATTCAGCTCCATGTCTGGAAGCTCACACTCAGGTTGGGAAGTCAGTCTCAGCTGGGAGGGTGCCCCTGTGTGCAGGGGATGCAGTGACGGGGGGCATCCTCCACTTTATCACATTTCCTCCTCACCACAGCCTGGAGCCGGGCAGGGGCAGTGCGGGAGCAGAGCTGCCTTGAAGTTCACACCTCCAGACTGCAGGGCAAGAAGGGGATTCAGGTCTTAAAACCGCCTTGACTTGTTTGGGTCATGTTTCCCTTGAGCGAAGGCCAATCTCCATCATTCGGTGGGTTAAGGGGAGGACAGAGGCTCTGCCTCATCTGCCCTGTCCTTTCCAGGCTGGTAGGACTTTTTGGCAGGTGTCCTGGAGGCAGGCAGACCGTAGCCCAGGATGCGGTAGGGAGGCAGTTCTATGTGGTTTCATCATTTGAAAACAGCTCAGGCCCCCTCTCGCTCCCTCTCCCCCAACCCATGTGCATTTCGCTCCCGAGGCCCCTCCTAACTCCTGTGTCCATGTTGGGTGGAGCAACGTAGGTAGTTTTCTCAAGCTTAGAGGAAGGAGGTCGAATTAATCAAAGTATTTGGATCTGAGGACGCTGAGCTGCAGGGATGCAAAAGGCCATCTAACCCCTGGGTCCCCACTATTTCGGAGAAGGAAGTGGGAGTTTGGAGGGCAGAGTGGGGGCATCAGGGTAGCATACCACTTTGTGCAATGCTGAGACTCCATCCCAGACCTTCTGACTCTAGGACAAGTGGCAGTGGAGGTTCTTGAGCTTTTGTTTATTTGTTTATTTTGGCTGTGCTGGGTCTTCGCTGCTGTGTGGGCTTTTCTCGGGTTACGACAAGCAAGGGCTACTCTCTAGTTGCGATGTATGGGCTTCTCATTGCGGTGGCTTCTCTTGTTTCAGAGCACAGGCTCTAGGCAAGCAGGCTTCAGTAGTTGCAGCACATGGGCTCAGAAATTGCAGCTCCCAGGCTCTAGGTTCAGTTGTTGTGGCACACGGGCTTAATTGCTCCACAGCATGTGGGATCTTCCTGGACCAGGGATCGAACCCATGTCTCCTGCATTAGCAGGTGGATTCTTTACCACTGAGCCAAGGGGTAAGCCCAGTTCTTGAGCTTTTTAGCTGCAGAAAAAATACAGCACAGAGTGTTTAATGAGGATTGATTTGTGTCTCTGCATGGGTGCAGGGGTGGGGGGATCTGGGGTGGAAGAAACAAACACATACTGGGAGTGAGATGAGTACAGGAAGCTAAAACTCTTGAGATTCAGAGAGGTGAACATCCCTCTTCCCACTGTACAGATGACAAAACCGAGGTTCAGAGAGCTCGCATCAGCTTCCAGAGGTCTCACGGCTAGTCCGAGACAGAACCAGGATATGAATTCAATCCTTCTTGCTTTAAAGCCTAATGTACTTCCCATGACAATAAAACTTGAAGTCAGGAACAGGGCATAAGTTTTTCATTCTAGTCTCCTGGCAGGCTTTGCAATGACATCAGCATGTGGTCAGTGTTGGAGGACCAACAGGGTGAGTCAGTCTGAAAGTCCTGGGGACCACCATCGAAATCCCCTTAGCAGTGGCTGCCTGGGGTTCCTGGACGAGGGACATGAAGAACCCGTTCTCAGAATCAAATGTGAGTCAGTGTGATGAGGATGTGGTCAGGAACACTCGCCCTGGTCACAGTCAGCGCCCTCCAGGGCCAGAGCCGTGCCGTCCAGGTCGCAGACACCTGATCGGAGGATTAGTGGCCATGCCGAGCCCTGGCTCCTCTCGGGGGGCTTGGAAGAGCCTCTGTCCCATGGCAGTTTCTGCGTGGGATGGTGCACTGTGACCCAACTGGACTCTTTCTCTTGGGAACTCGGAAGGAGTGGCTGCTGTGTTCAGAGCCGCGAGGAGCGAATCGTCACGGTGAGTCCCCAGGACCCAGCTGCACATGACTGTGCTTCAGGGGAATCTCTCAGCGCTGCTGTCTAGTTCTCCCAGAACTTCTCCACTTCCTCATAAATCCTCACACACCCACGACTCCTTCAAGGAGCACCCTTTGCTCTGGGTTTCTTGTCACGCCAGCTGGAGCCTTGTATTCCCTGTGGCTGTAGAGAGTCCCAGCGTTTCTGAGAAGCACCCAGAATATCTACACACTCCTACACCTATGAGGTGGTCTCGGTACCCCAGCCTGATGCTTCTCAGCTCATATCTTGCTGGGATAAAGCAAAATGGGGCAAGGAATCGAGGATATACACGAAGGAGTCATCATCAGGACTGAGCAGAGGATTTGAGGCAGGTAAGAAAGTGAGAGGAAGTGAGGCCAGTGAGAATGAGGGTCTGGGAATCCAAGATGTTTGGAACTGAGGTTCTAGAGGGGCAAAGAATGAAGGTGTGGAATGCAAGATACTGAGATTATGGTGGAATTGAAATTATTGGTAGAACGAGGTCTAGTGTCCGAGTACGGGACTAAGGGGTTGGGGTAGGTAGTGGACAAGATTGTTGGAAAGGAGGTGCTTAGGGAACCATCTTCACTGTATGGTATACCTCCAGAATGGAGGAGTACATGTGATGACCGGAGAAAATGACCGTGATCCAGGAATTACCATCACAGGGAAGTGACAGAGCGTGAGCCAGCCCAACAGGTGGGTGTGAGCACACGTCCCTGGGACAGTCCTCTTTTCTGACTTCTGATTTTAAGACAGATTGTTGGAAGAGGCGTGAACTTATGAGTTACATCCGCTGCATGATATGAGGTGACAGTCTCTTTAATTGTTCACGCTGATATCCCACCAGCTTTGCCCTTATGGGCTTCTTTTGGGGGCAAGGTTTCTTTGTTTGGGCTGTGCTGGGTCTTCATTGTGGCACCCAGCTTCGTTGCTCTGTGGCATGTGGGAGTATGTTTCCCAATTAGGAACTGAACCTGCCTCTCCCACACTGGAAGATGGATTCTGCCACTGGGCCACCAGAAAAGTCCTGGATTGTTTGTTTATTTGACGATTGTAGGAGGAAAGAAGAGATGAGGTTATTCAATAAAAAGCTGTCACTATCCCTGTAACTGCTTGATAATATACTGGAATTAAATATATTCCATGACAGATAAAAAAAACACCCCAGTTTTTAAGATGGATCTTAAAATAAATATGTGAGAGCCTTGGGTGAGAAGGCTTCTATGCGTGCTTATGCCTGGAACATAGTGAGATGCAGGTAGACGAGAGTGAAGTGGGAGATGGGCATTTGTGAAGGAGAGGTAGGCAGATCCAGGTGGAGATGAGCACCTGGAAGTTGAGGGCCAGGAAATTGGTTCTGCTAGGTGGACCAGGCTCACAGATCTCTTAGGAAGATCTCTTAGGAAGATCACAGGTGGTAGGTTGCTTGCTCTCTGTCTCTGCCTCTCTTCCCCATACTACCACCTAGCTGGGTGAACTTGGGTACGTTTACACAGCCTCCTGGAGCCTCCGGGAACAGTGTGCATTCAGGGACAATCCCACTGCACAGACTAACTCCCCTATGTGTTGAGTGTGTTAGTCCCTCAGTCATATCCAACTCTTAATGACCGCATGGACTGTAGCCCGCCAGGCCCCTCTGTCCACGGGATTTCCCAGGCGAGAATACTGAGGGTTGCCATTTCCTCCTCCAGGGAATCTTCTTGACCCCAGGGATTGAATCTACACCTCCTAAATCTCCTGCACTGCAGGTGGATTTTTTACTGTGCCACCTCGGAAGCCACAACCTTTCTTTAATCATATGAAAAAGAAAGGAATTTTATATTTGCATTTTTAAAAGTCCTATTTCTGTTTTTGACTTAAGTGGTACCAGCTTGCTGTTGGGACAGCACAGTTTGAAGCTCAGTACATAATGGCCATGATACGTGTCTGATACGCATCTTTAAATGGAAGAACAGCTTCTCATTTGGTAAAGAGAGTCCAAGCATAGAAAAGAGTCAGGGTTGATAAGGAATCTGTGTGTCTGCTCTGTGAGGAGGGGTGTGTCCCCCATCACACCCCAGCCTCTGAGTCCTGCATGGGCAGAGGTGGGTGTTGGGGTGCGGTGCTCAGCGGAGTTGGGGTTTGGGCAGGGAAGGGAGAGGCAGTACGGGGCCTCCAAGCCTGGAGCAGCTTCGCTGAGATCAGCACTCGCTGGGGAAGTGGGTGGTTTGAGTTTTACTTTCAGTTTTCACTCCAAGTCATTTCAGGATGAAACTCATTTAACGGTCAAATCTCTCAGCCAGACTTCTCAGCAAACCTGGGCTCCACCCTAGACCAGGTTGTTCAGCTTGAGCTTGAGGGTGGAGCTGGGAGGGAAGCGGTGGGCATGAAGCCAACTGCACAGAAGTCCATCCTCTGCAGATCGGCGATCTCCCCGAGGGGCCATGGGTGCCCGCGCCTGTGGGCGATGGTGGGCAGGCATTGTCCTTGGTCCTCTACACGTGTGTGTGCTCACTCAGTCGTGTCCAGCTCTTTGTGATTCCATGGTCTGTAGCTTGCCAGGCTCTTCTGTCCATGGAATTTCCCAGGCAAGAATACTGCGGTGGGTTGCCATTCCCTTCTCCAGGGGATCTTCCCGACCCAGGGATTGAACTCGAGTCTCCCGTGTCTCCTGCATTGCAGGTGGGTTGTTCACCTGCTGAGCCACTGGGAAAACCCTGTCCTGTAAACATGGACATCCAAAAGGAGCTCTAGGCCATCATTAGCAGCCTGTGTGTGACAGGCTGGCACTGTGTCTGCAAAGCTGGTAAGACACAACCCTAGCCCAGGGGAACTCACAGGGTAGAGGGGAAGGAGGAAGGGAAAAAGGCAAGAATACAGCGGGATGACAGCAGCCCTCCTGGTGGCCGCTCTGTGCCAGGTGCCTTACTTAGGTCATTTTCACTGTCCTTACTCTGATTCAAAGGCAAGGCTTCTCAAAATTTGAACTACGGACCACCCATCCAAATACAGGTTCGTAGGCCACACTCTGAGCCAGTGGGTCAGAATTTACTGGAGTTGGGTTGGGCGTCTTCATTCTTTTTTAATTTTTAAAAATAAACCTATTAGATTTTTAATGAAAAAATTAAAATTTTTTATTTAAAGTTAAATTTTTTTTTTACATTTTTAATTGAAAAAAATGTTTAGGCTGCACCACGCAGTGTATGGGGTCTTACGCCACGTTCCCTGACCAGGGATTGAACCCATGCCCCATGCACTGGGAGTGTGGAGCTTTAACCGCTAGACTGTCAGGGAAATCCCTGGGCATCTTAATTTTTAACAAACATCTTGAATAACTCATGTATTTCAAAGACCGAGATCCTGCTCCTGCCTAGGGGGTAGATACTGTACATTAGTATGTTTTACCAGCGTTGTTGTTCACCAGCTAAGTCGTGTCTGACCTGCAATCACGTGGACTACCATGGTTTTACCAATAAGAAACCTAAGACTCAAAATAATTCAGTTGCTCAGAATCAGATAATATAAGTTGTAGGGACTTCATTCAAACCCTGAGCCAGGGTGATCGAGGACTCCACTTGACCTGGTGGAATTCTGATTTATGTCTGGCAGCCTGCATCAGTAAGGGCAGCCTTTTCAACCTCAGTGGCATTTTGGTTTAGGTACTAAATTATATGGGTACCCCATGGAGTAAAAATGTTAGTCGCTCACTCCTATCCAATTCTTTGTGACCTTGTGGACCATAGCCCTCCAGCCTCCTCTGGAGAATTCCATAGAATTTTCCAGGCAAGAATACGTGAGTGGGTTGCCATTCCCTCCTCCGGGGGATCTTCCCGACCCAGGGGTCGAACCCAGGTCTCTCGCACCAGGGAAGCCCATCCCATAAAAGCAAAACAAGCAAAGCAAAGTCGCTCAGTCGTGTCTGACTCCTTGCGACCCCATGGGCTGGGGTCTACCAGGCTCCTCTGTCCATGGGGTTTTCCAGGCAAGGGTACTGGAGTGGGTTGCCATTTCCTCCTCCAGGGGATCTTCCCAACCCAGGGATCGAATCCAGGTGTCCTGCATTGCAGGCAGACGCTTTACCCTCTGAGCCCCCAGGGAAGCCCGCCCCACGGGGACCCCCTAACAGTTATTCTGTATCACACCACTGCCCCTCCAAAAGGTCAGCCAGTGTGGTTATAGGGGACACACAGAAGATGGTGCGGGGGTGGGAACTTATCATGGCCTGGCTGGGGAGTCAGAGAGGAGGTGGAAGGCAAGACAGGTCAGGGAAGACATCCCAGCTGGGACACTCACCCTAACCCCCTTTCTGCCTTTGGGACAGGATGGTAGACAAACAGTCTTTTTTTTTTTTTTTTTCTTTTTAAAATTTTTGGCCACACTGTGTGGCATGTGAAGATCTTAGTTCCCCAACCAGGGATCGAACCCACAGCTCCTGCATTAAGAAGTGCAGAGTCTTAACCACTGGACCGCCAGGGAAGTCCAGACAACAGGTCTTCTTAAGAAAGAAACTGAAAGACAGACTTTCTTTTCCACTGAGAGCTGCAGCCGTAGCAGCTATGAGCAAGCATCACACCGATAACAGGGTGCTTGTGTTGCTGACTCCTGTTCTAACCACCCGCATGCATCGCTGAAATGAGCAGAGAGCCAGAAGGGCGACTGGAGGGATGTGGCCAGGCAGTGGGCACTCCCAGGCCTGGGAAACTTGGGAGAGGTGGGTCCCAGCCCTCTCCAGACCCAGGACCCACGCGTCCCAGTGTCCAGCTGAGTCATGAGGCAGTTTCTGACGTAGTCTTTCTAAAGTATGACCTTTCTGGATGATGGCGGCAAAGTCAACACTGAGATCCCCAAGCCTCATATTTGATGAAAGGAAGCTCATTTCCCCCTTCTCCAGGGACCTTTACAAACAGAACTGCCTGCACATCTTGACTAGTTTAGATACAGCCCTGTCCGGAAGCAGGAGGATGGAGGAGATGACCTCTGAGGTCCCTAGGCGCCTATGGGGTCTGTGATCATTACAACCACATGTCAGGACCTGGAGACTTCCCTGTTTCCTGCTCCTTCACCTGGCGGGGGGGGATGTGGGGCCCCTGGGCTGGTGTATTTAGCAGGTCACATGCCTTTTTCCCTGCACACCACCCCCCACCCTGGCCTCATCCTCTGCCTCGTTGCCCCAGCAGCAGGTCCCACAGTGCTTTTCTTGGACCTCCTTTGTGTCCTGCCTGCAGAAAGGAGCTGGGGTGCAGACACAGGATGGGGCCCTAGCATTTCCCTACATCTTCTCCGACACGCATCTGGATCTTCCAAGACCATCCTGGGCCATTCCCGGAACCAGCCTCTTTCAATGACAAGGAGCAGGATGTATGTATGCGTGCGTGCTCAGTCATGTCTGACTCTTTGTGACCCCAAGGACTGTACTCCCCACCACCCCGCTAAGCTCATCTGTCCGTGGGATTCTCCAGGCAAGAACACTGGAGTGGGTTGCCATGCCCTTCTCCAGGGGATCTTCCCCACCCAGGGACCAAACCTGCGTCTCTTGTATGTAGATTCCTTACCACTTGAGCTATCGGGAAGAAACAGGATGCCCTCTTCCTGACAGAGAGCCAAGACCCTCTCCAAAGCCACCCCTACAAACTTGCATCCACTCTGGACTAGCAGAGCTATTGGCCATGGTGGCTGTGGTCAGAGGTGCTCCCACTGGCCAGATGTAGCTATTCTCTGAGGGTGCTTTTTAGCCCAGAAGACCAGGGAAGACCCACTGGCCCAGCTTGTGGGCCAGTCCCGAGCATCCCCTGAAGACACTAGGCCTACACATGCATCTCTGATTTAGATCATCCTGAATCGGGCAGCTGGAGGCAAGGGATTGGCCCAGGGCCCAGCCAAACAGAGGTTCCTTGGAGCCAGCAGCTGGGCTGACAGCTCCACAGAGGGAAAGAAAGCCTGGCTGGGGTGGGGTGGTGGGAAGTGAGAGAGAGGACTGGGTAGGAGTGTGGAGAGGAGGGGCAGGAGGTGGGGCACAGGCTGCCTCTCCATCAACTGCGGACACAGTCTTAGGGCAGAGGCTTCAGGGAAAGGTCGGGGTGGAGAGAGGGAGTGGGGTGGGGGGATCTCAGTACCTCCCAGCTTGACCTTTGGGGAGACTTCAGACACAGTCTCTCAGTGAGGGAGGGTTGTGGAGCTGGGGGTTTTAGGAGAAGAGAAAAGAAAGCACTAGAACTACTCACAGGTGCAATGCATCCCATTCAGCTCACACTTGCTTACACACCTACGTTTTGCAAGCCAAGCTCCATGCTAAGCCCTGGGCAAACTGTTAGATGAGACTCCATCTCTGGCAACTCTCTGGGGAGAAGACCCACAACACACCCAGGAAGCAGGTGTGGGAGCAGAGGTAGGTGGGGAGTGCTGAGATTCCTTCCAGAAGGAAAGGAACATATGGGTTTGTCTTGATGTGTGAGCTCGGGGATCTGAGAGCTGGGAAGCCCCTTGGGAAGGCAGCTTGTGGGTCAGTCCCTAAAACTGCCCCAGACAAAGGCTTCCTTCTTCGGTGTTCCGCTTCTCCTAGGGACCAGGCAGCAGAGACGACGGTTCTGAAGGTCGGAGAGGGAAGCTCCGATAACACTGAATTAAAGGTTTCCTGATTTGAGGTTTTCTGTTCTTTGCTTTTGGTTTTGCCCTTAGGACTTCTTAGAGCCTCTAATACGTAAATTTCTGAGACTTGGACAGTATGGACTTTTGGATGCTGCAAAAGACTCTGTGATTTAGAATTCTTTCCCAGAGGTGGAAAGAACTAAAGAATAAAAGGCTGGATGTGGGCACTGATCTTCAGGCTTCTCCTGGGAGGTCGGGGCATCTTGTCGGCCACTCCACCTGTCGCCAAAGGCTCTTTGAAAGTCCTTCCGCAGGATTAAAGATTTGATGAACTTGCCTTTGTCTTCAGTGATCTGACCTTGGGTGGACATTTCCCTTTATAGCCTTTCCACCTTTTTTCCTCAGTGAATTGGGTCTCGATTCATTCCCGTCTTCAAGCACTATCTGTCCCCAAAGCAGTTTTGTGTTGGGCTATTCAATTGTCCTTTATTACTTCCTCCATATATTCTGACTCCCTGGCCAGGTTGAAAGCGCCCTGAGGGCAGAGGTACTTCTTAAGATAGTGGTTCAAAATTCCCCAACAGTGCGCAGAGATGGACTTGGAAGGGACTTCTGGGAGAACTGGATTTGCTTCCTCACTCAGCCACTCAAGTTCCCAAAGGTCATTTCCTTCTTCTATTTAAAAAAAAAAAGTGGGGGGGGGGGGCACTTCTCTGGTGCTTCAGTGTTTAAGAATCTGCCTTGCAAAGCAGGGGAAGCAGGTTTGATCCCTGGACAGGGAACTAAGATTCCACATGCCAAGGAGCAACTAAGGCCATAAGCCACAAGGGCTCCTGTATGATGCAATTAGGACCTGACCCAGCCGAATAAATAAATATTTCAAAAATAAAATAATAAAATTAAAAAATGGAGTTAACTGAGCTGAGGGAAATGGATTTAAAAACTAGGTTTCCATAGACCTCAAGTCATTTTTGTAAATCATTTATCCAGCTCCCACTCACTATGTTCTCGGCACCATGCAAGTCATGGAGAACCCTGAAATGGGCCTATGGTTCATCCATCCCATTTCATCTGGACTATGTGTGGATAAGGGTGACGATTATGGGAATAGCATGATTACAAAGCGTAAGAAAACCTCAGCATTCTGGAAAGGGAGATAGAGATAGCTTTAAATGCAGGATTATCAGGCTATGTTTCTCAAGCTGGGGTCCCCATGCCATCCCTCCCACTTCGGGATAGACATATCCGTAACACAGAGCAAGCCCAGGGACAGGGCACTTTTGATTCTAAAAGGAGAACTGAGAAGGTGTTTTACACTCAGACAGACTGGAAGTTGGGATGTTGGGGGGAGGGGGAGGGAAGGGCGGAGGGATGGAGGTGGGGGAAGCGGGGGGCAGAGCAGACAGACCCCCAGCATGGACACGCGCCGAACAAGGGCATGTTGTGAAGCTGTGAAGCCTGCTTGGCTCCATCCTGGCCTCTAAAGGACCACCCTGGGAAGCCCTCTAGAAAACCCATCCATCATGGACAACAGTCTGCTTTCTTTCCTCCCCGGTTCAATATCCATAGCACAAAAATGTGCTTCGCTAATGGAAACCTTGTGCTGGCCCCTCCGAGGATGCTGGCGGTGAGAGGCAGAGGAGGAAGCGGGTGTGTGACGGCCCGGAGCGCCCACGTCCGGAGCGCAGCGCACGGGGACAGGGACCGCGGCTGGGGAGCCCGGCTGGCCCGGGACCCTGTGCCAGAGACAGCAAGGAGGCAGGGCAGCGTGGGGGTGGGGGGGGCTCCCCCAACCGCCCAGGGATGGGTACCACCCTCCTCTGTGCTTCTCAATGACGCAGAGGCTGCTCGGTGAGTCTGGCTGGGGATTTCACTGGCTCTTTCAGACCAGGTTGGAGGGGGAGAAAAAAAGAAAGAAAGAAAAAGATCAAATTTCAGTTCCCCTCAACTGCCCTGCGTTTGTGCAGCCAACTGTCATTGTGAGACTTCCATTGTGAGACTGTCGCTGCCTCGGTCCTCAAGGGGGTCTGCACGTGGTCAGGGTCTGCACCAACATGACAGCAATTAGCAGCCCGCCCATCAGAAGCCGCTCCCCACCTCCCCGCCCCAACCCCCTGCTAACAACCTAACCACTGGCTTAGCCCACAGGGCTGTCTGAAAGGAGGGGCAGTCAATGAAGGCTTATGCTTATGGGGCATGTGAATTGAAGCCAAGGGTGGGCACTGAAGGAATCTGGACCCAGGTCCTGAGAGACCTGTGTTCTAGTCCTGGGTCTGTAGGAACTGGCTGTGTGACCCTAGTAAGGTCACTGAACCTCTCTGATTCTTCTAGTCATCTGCTGAAAACTGAACAGGGCAGACGATGACCCCCCCCAAGCCTCCCCACTTCTGTCCTGGGATGCCTTGTTGGCTCGCGGGTAATCCGTCAGCAAGGTATGAATGAAGAGCTGCGCAGGCATGGGTAATAGGAAACAGCAGTGACCTAACTTTAATTTTTTTTTTCTTTTTTACTTTCTGTTTGCCTCTGGAATGTAACTGGGGCACACATTCAGACACGAACTTCCTCTGCTTCCCTGCTCCCCTCTCTTTGGTCCTCTGTTTAGCCCTCTGGCCCCAGGGTGGGGGTGGGAGCCTGTGCTGCTGAGTTGGGGGCAAAGGGGTGGGGAGTGCGTTGGAGGAGAGAAAGGTTTCCGGGTGGGGGCTGGAGGTCGTGGGGGAGGAGTGCTCCAGGCACTGGAGAACTGATCAGCTATAAGGTCATTCTAATCCCTTCCCGAACCAAAAAGGTAGGAGATTGTGAATAGAACATTCCTCACATGAAATACCATATATACTTGCCTAGAAGAAGCCCTGGGAAAAACAGTCCTGTGTATTTAAATGAGGAGCCTCAAGGAGATTCATTGGAGAAGTCCTCGTTCTCCTTCTGGTCAGTGACATAGGTTAGCCCGGTTTCTAGCCAAGGCGGGGCCTCGGCAGGACTGAGATTGCCAGGACCCTTGTCACGGCTGTGGGCACAGAGGCTGGGAAGGGAGGGTCCTTCGTGGAGAAACCAGCCTGCGGTTGCTGCCACATTCACTCCACGTGGCCTGGCTCACGGGCCACATTCCTTCTGCAGCGGCATCTTCTATGTGAGCATATACGGTAACCGAGGCATTCCAGAGCCCAGCCGCTGGCCAATCAGGACTTGGGGCCTTTCTGCATTTTTTTCTTTCAGAAAAAGTTTTGGGTCCTCTAAGGAGCTGCAAATCAACTGCAGTCTACTGGGTTGTCATCCCCTCCCCCAAGCTATGACCTGCTGTCGTGGTGATGGGTGTGTGTGTGTGTGTGTGTGTGTGTGTGTGTGTGTGTGAGATAGGTCTACCTTGGTCCCCATCCTGGGGAGAACCCCATGGAAACAGGCCAGCTGTCCCAGGTGTGGGGAATGTGGGTGCTGGGGAGAGGAGAGAGAAGCAGGCTGGCCAGCTGGGGCCATTGTCAGGGCACTTGGAGGGGGAAGGAAGGGAGGGGAAGAGAGAGAGAGAGGATTCTGTAACTTGTGCATCTAGAGATGTGTTGTGTGTGTGTCTCACCCCCGGAGGGCCTCCCTTGCAGGACCAGTGAGTGGTAGGGTGGTGGGACGGACAAGCAGTTTGTTTCAGGAAGGGGAAGGAAAGGCCATCTCCTCAGGAGTTGGCGTCTAGAAGCAGCTGCAAGCTGGAGGGATGGGCCAGGAGAGGTGGACAGGGCGCTCTGATCTCGGGGCAGCTGTGCTGGTCAAGTTGAGAGCTGGCCTGCCTTGGATTTCCTTCCTGGTCTTGAATTCTGGGTCCTGACCCTCCTATCTACAGCCTCTGACTCTGCAGTCGCATCCCCCAGGCTCTGGGGCTGTGACCCCTACTCAGGTCCAGGCTGGTTCCCTTTTCTTCCTCCGCGGTTTCGGATGCTGAGGTCTTCCCACTTCCATATGCCGGCCTGTTCCTTGCTCACTTCTCCTTCACTCAGTTCTCCTTTTCTTCAAGGCTGGACAGACTCACAGGCAGTGTAACCCACAACCTAGAAAACCAGGTCAGCAACAGGGGCACATTTCTTCGTCTGAGCACCTGAGATGCTTTGCCCCCTGAAGTCTTGCCTTAACACTCCATTTACGTGGCAGACTCTTACCCAGATGAGGACATTTCAGATCAAGAGAGGTAAAATAAAGGAGCTTGCAACTTGGACGCTCATCCAGTGTCGCATGACCACCTGCCTAGTGCTGGGACTTGGGGCTGTGAAGATCAGGGTGTCTGTTGTGTTAGTCACTAAGTCGTGTCCGCCTCTTTTGTGACCCCATGGACTACAGCCCACCAGGTCCCTCTGTCCATGGGATTTGCCAGGCAACAATACTGGAGTGGGTTGCCATTTCCTTCTCTGGGTGAATCTTCCCAATTCAGGGATGGAACCCACGCCTCCTGCACTGCAGGCAGATTCTTTACCCTCTGAGCCACCACGAGGGAAGCTCAAAGATAAGGATGTTCCTGCCCTAAATGTGGTCCCCTAAGCAGCAGCAGGAGCAGCATCACTCAGGACATTCTTAGAAGTGCAAATTCTCATGTCCCTGTCCCGACTGATGGGCAACTCCGGGAGCAAGACCCAGAGATCTCTCCCCGCTCTATCGCCCCGGCCCCCACCCACGCCCCCCCAGGTCTGGAGAAGAGCAGTTCTGCACAGAGATCTCACAGTGTCTTCTCTGCTGGAGGAGGGGACCCAGGCCACATAAACACTTGAGGTCAATTTTCCAAGCTTCCTCTTTCAGTGATTTCACTGCGGAAGGAAGTTGAATATTTATCCACAGCAGGCCTGGGTGCAAGTCCCGTTTTCAGGAGCGGTGGCCGCAGCCCTGTTGACATTTTGAGAATGAGGATGGCTGACTTCAGTTCATTTTCCTCCCTGTTCCTTCCTTCCCTTAATGATTTTTAATTTTTCCTTTCACAGAAGTTTTTTTTTTTTTTGGAAAGTAGGAGCTTAAGAATTTCAAATCTAGGAAGATGTATCATGTGGGAGAGAATTTCTTGAAGAAGGAGTTACAGCAGGAGACGGATGTTCAGGTGGATCAGTTTGGTTCACTTCACGGTATCTATCTGGATGTTGGAGGTGGTCTCAATTTGAAAAACGACTCTCTAGAACCCACACAGACACTGTTATACTTGCAAGATAATGTTTTAACACTTTAATTTCTTAGTTAACTACCCGAAACTGATTGCTATGTAGTTGGAAAACAAGCTAATGCCTTGTGAAGGGGATACGTCTTTGAGAACTAGGCAGATGACGAAACAACAAGGTCCTGTTTAGTCTGAAAATTTGTATAAAGTGGAAGCACAATTCGGTGATGGTCCTCTTTGGGCAAAGATTCTAAGGATGGAGCTGGGGATTTAGGCGACTTGGATTTTTAATTGTGATTCTTTTCACTATGGTGTAAGCAAGTCCCTTAAATTTTCTGTGATTGGATTTCCCATTTCCTTTTCTTTTTATAATTTTTATTTTTTGGCCGTTCTGTGGCATGTGGGATCTTAGTTCCCAAACCAGGGATCGAATCTGTGCCTCCTGCAGTGGAAGCACAGGGTCTTAACAATTGGACTGCCAGGGAAGTCCCCTACCCTCTAATTTTGTTTTATTTAGTTTTTTTGGTTTTTTTTTTAGTTTCTCATTTTAAATTGTTCGGAGACAATTCCCCATGGTCTCTCTTGTTTCTGCACATGTCATGAAGAAAGGTATGGACTGACTTTTGTTTGGGATTATCTTTTTAAGATGGGCTTCCTGGAGAAGGAAATGGCAACCCACTCCAGTATTCTTGCCTGGAAAAATCCACGGACAGAGGAGTCTGGCGGGCTGGAGTCCATGGGATTACACGACTGAGCATGTGTGCACGAGGGTGGAGGGAGATGGGTTGGTAGCAATAAACTGGTAGAACTAAAAAAAAAAAAAAAAAATGGGCTTCCCCAGTGACTCTAGTGGTAAAGAATCCACCTGCAATGCAGGAGGTGCAAGAGAGGCAGATTTGATCCCTGAGTGGGGAAGGTCCCCCAGAGGAGGGCATGGCCACCCACTCCAGTATCCTTGCCTGGGAAATCCCATGAACAGAGGAGTCTGGCAGGCTACAGTCCACGGGTTGTAAAGAGTCAGACACTACTGAAGCAACGGAGCACATCTTTTTAAGAATGATTGTATAGCAAACAGCCTTAGGTAATGGAGAGGATGTCTACCTTCAGAGCACAGGATTGCTGTCTTCTGCAGTGTAAATATGTCCCAGTCCAGGCTTCTGGCCAGTGATTGGGCAGACTTGCATGTGAATCTGTAAGAGATTGGTATTTCCTGAGTCCTCCCATACAAATCCACTGCTCATGAGTCACCTGCGTCACCCCTGTGGGACAGGGAAGAAGTGGAGCCGCTGTGACTGTGATGCTTATGTGACTTGGTGCACCAAGAGAATAAAGCCCGCCGTCTCTGACCCAGTGTATCACGTCTTCTGCCAGCACCAATGAAACTGTAGAAGGTTAAGTTGTGTAGTTTGTGGAGTTCAAGAAAAAACAGAACTAAAATAGGGCAGAAAAGCATATAAGTTGGAGTGAGGTATGACTAAAGTTGAAACATGCTAAGGTCCTTGTATTGATCAGGAGATGAGTAAGAAGTTAACTGTTGGTTTTAAGCGTAATAACCACTTAGGGAATAGACATGGAAGAATAAAATGTTGAAACTAGTAGAAGAAAAATTAGATAAATTTTTAAAAGATGAAACAAGACAAAGATATGGGGAAGAAATGAAGAACAGTATGGTAGAAATAAGTCCAATGGTACTAGCAGTCACTGAAATGTAAATAGACTACATTAAAAGAAATTAGATAATTGTTAAAGTAAACTCTTCCACGAAAGGGTCAATATGGTTAGACTGGATTTAAAAACTAATTTATGCTGCTCTCAAGACACAACTCAAACATAAAGAAGCTAAAAGAGTGAAAGCACAAGCCTTGGAAAAGAGCTACTTGATAAAAAGAAATAAAAGAGGAAATACTATCAGACAAAATTTACTATAAGGCAAAAAGCTTTATTAGACATAAAGAGAGATATTCACAATGCTAAAAAGTCCAATTCCCAAGAAAGACATAACAATCTTAAACTTGCACATAACCAGTAATGTAGCTTAAAAATGGATAAAACACAACTGTAAGAACCACAGGGAAAAACTGACAAATTCACACCACAGTGGGAGCTTTAGTATTTCTCTCAGGATTTGATAGATCAAGCAACAGGAAAATAAAAGAATATGGAAAGTTTGGACAATGCCATTAACAAACTTGAGCTGATGGATATATTGATATACAGAATTCTATGCCTAAGAAATGGAAAATAGAGATTTTTTCCCACGCTTACTTGAAACACTTAAGAAAATTATCTACATGTTATGCCATAAGCCAAGTGTCAAAAAGTTTAGAAGAATCAGCATCTCGTAGATTACATATTACAACTGCAAAGAAATTAAGAAATCAAAAGCAAAATATAACTTTAAAAAATAATCCTGTAGTTGGAAATTTAAAGACATACTTTTAAATAATTCTAAGGTCAAAGAAGAAATCACAGTAGAAATTATAGATACTTAATACTCATTTATGAAGATAATATTGCATACTCAAATGTAGGGAATAAGGTTACAACAGTGGTTATAAATGGTTAGAAAAATATATACAGTTTACACACTTAAATTTTAAGAGAGAAGAAAGTCTGACTAGCAGGAAAGTAAACTTCGAAGTTAAGAAATTATAATAAAAGAATAAGCTTTTAAAAAGTGGAAAGTTGTACTAGATGAAGAGAATAACTAATGAAACAGGATAAAAGAGGTAAAGAAGGATTAGTGAAGCTAGAAGGTAGATGCGTGTTCAAAAGATTGATGAAGTTGAGAGCTACCAGCAAGGATAACTAAGAAATACAGGGAAAAAAGCACAGACAATATTAGAAATGAGAGAGAGGATTTAACTACTTGTTATGAGCTGGATTGGGTTCCCTTGCCCAAAAGATATGTTTAACCTCTAGTATCTGTTCATGTAAACTTAATAGGAAATAGGACCTTTGTAGCCATAATCAAGTTAATTAAGATAGGGTCAATAGAGCAGGCTGGGTGTCTTTATAAGAAGGGAATCCCTTATACGGACTTTGATATGACTGAAGTCATTATGAGAAAGAAAGAGACATGAACATAGTCAACAGTTAGAACATCATGGAAAGATGAAGGTCGAGATCGGAGCGATGTGTCTACAAGCCAAGGAACACCAAAGGCTGCCAACAATCCTCAGAAGAGGCATGGCACAGGTTTGCCCTTGGAGCCCTCAGAAGAAACTAACTGTTGACACCTTGATTTCAGATTTGTAGCCTCTAGAACAGAGATGATAAATTTTAGTTGTTGTAAGGCATCCAGCTTCTGGTGCTTTGTTATAGAAGTCTTTGAAAACTAGAATACTACTGGAGTAGCAGCGGCAAAAATCCAAAAGAATATTATAAGTAATTTATCATCAACAAATTTGAAAAATTAAATGAAAAAGACATCAGTTCAGTTCAGTTCAGTCACTCAGTTGTGTCCCCAGACTGCAGCACACCAGGGTTCCCCAGCCATCACCAACTCCTGGAGCTTACTCAAACTCGTATTCATCAAGTTGGTGATGCCATCCAACCATCTCATCCTCTGTTGTTCCCTTCTCTTCCTGCCTTCAATCTTTCCCAGCATCAGGGTCTTTTCCAACGAGTTAATTCTTCGCATCAGGTGGCCAAAGTATTGGAGTTTCTGCTTCAGCATCAGTCCTTCCAATGAATATTCAGGACTGATTTCCTTTAGGATGGACTGGTTGGATCTCCTTGCAGTCCAATGGACTCTCAAGAGTCTTCTCCAACACCACAGTTCAAAAACATACATTTTTTGGTACTCAGCTTTCTTTATTGTCCGACTCTCACATCCATACATGACTACTGGAAAAACCACAGCTTTGACTAGACAGACCTTTGTCGACAAAGTAATGTCTCTGCTTTTTTAACACACTGTCTAGGTTGGTCATAGCTTTTCTTCCAAGGAGCAAGTGTCTTTAATTTCATGGCTGCAGTCACCATCTGCAGTGATTTTGGAGCCCCCCAAATAAAGCCTGTTACTGTTTCCATTGTTTCCCCATCTATTTGCCATGAAGTGATGGGACGGGATGCCATGATCTTAGTTTTCTGAATGTTGAGTTTTAAGCCAACTTTTTCACTGTCCTTTTTCACTTTCATCAAGGAGCTCTTTAGTTCTTCTTCACTTTCTGCCATAAGGGTGGTGTCATCTGCATGAACTTCCAGATGTTCAAGCTGGATTTAGAAAAGGCGGAGGAACCAGAGATCAAATTGCCCAGTTATTGATATTTCTCCCGGCAATCTTGATTCTAGCTTATGCTTCATCCAGCCCAGTGTTTCTCATGATGTACTCTGCATTTAAGTTAAATAAGCAGGGTGACAATATACAGCCTTGACATACTCCTTTCCCAATTTTTTTTTTTTCCCCTTTCCCAATTTGGAACCTGTCTGTTGTTCCATGTCGAGTTCTAACTGTTGCTTTTTGACCTGCATACAGATTTCTCAGGATGCAGGTCAGGTGGTCTGCTATTCCCTTCTTGAAAACTGTTTCACAGTTTGTTGTGATCCCCACAGTCAACGGCTTTGGTGTAGTCAATAAAGCAGAAGTAGATGTCTTTTCTGGAACTCTCTTGCTTTTTCAAAGATCCAGCAGATGTTGGCAATTTGATCTCTGGTTCCTCTGCCTTTTTAAAATCCAGCTTGAACATCTGGAAGTTCATGGTTCACGTATTGCTGAAGCCTGCCTTGGAGAATTTTGAGCATTACTTTGCTAGCGTGTGAGATGAGTGCATCTGTGTGGTAGTTTGAGAATTGTTTGGCATTGCCTTTCTTTGAGATTGGAATGAAAACTGACTCTTTTCAGTTCTGAGGCCACTGCTGAGTTTTCCAAATTTGCTGGGATGTTGAGTGCAGCACTTTCACAGCATCATCTTTTAGGATTTGAAATAGCTCAACTGGAATTCCATCACCTCTACTAGCTTTGTTCATAGCGATGCTTTGTAAGGCCCACTTGACTTCACATTTCAAGATGTCTGGCTCAAGGTGAGTGATCACACCATCATGGTTATCTGAGTCATGAAGATCTTTTTTGTATAGTTCTTGTGTGTATTCTTGCCACCTCTTCTTAATATCTTCTGCTTCTGTTAGGTCCATACTATTTTTGTCCTTTATTGTGCCCATCTTTGCATGAAATGTTCCCTTGGTATCTCTAATTTTCTTGAGAAATCTCTAGTCTTTCCCATTCTATTGTTTTCCTCTATTTCTTTGTATTGATCACAGAGGAAGTTTTTCTTATCTCTCCTTGCTCTTCTTTGGAACTCTGCATTCAAATGGGTATATCTTTCCTTTTCTCCTTTACCTTTAGCATCTCTCCTTTTCTCTGCTGTCTATAAGACCTCCTCAGACAACCATTTTGCCTTTTTGCATTTCTTTTTCTTGGGGATGGTCTTGACCATTGCCTCTTGCACAATGTCACAAACTCCCATACATATTACCAGCAAAATACTAATTGCCAAAGTGGACTTGGAAAACCTTTAAATTGGGGTAATGAATACTTAACAATATCACTACTTGATAGATCAGTACACCAAATATTAGAGAAAAAGATAGTTTCAATATTATTATAACACTCCTATATGATAGAAGAAAAGGAGCATTTTTTAAGATGTACTATGGGGCCAACATAATCTTTTTTTTTTCCATTTATTTTTTATTAGTTGGAGGCTAATTACAGTGTTGTAGTGGTTTTTGTCATACATTGACATAAATCAGCCATGGATTTACATGTAATTCCCATCCTGATCCCCCCTCCCACCCCAACACAATCTTAATGCCAGTATCAGACACAGTTGCTAGAGAAAAAAAAAAATCACAGAACCATTTCACCAATGAAAATGAGCCAAATAAAAAAAGATAACAAATAAAAAAAGATAACAAAAAAGATAACAAGTGATGACCAAATTAGATTCATTTCATGAAGTCAAAACTGGTTCAGCATCAGAAAATTTCTATAAGTAGTTCACTACCTAACAGTTGATCAAAAGAAAAAAAACCATATGATCATCTCAGTAGAGACGGAAGGTGTTTGATAACATACAGTATTTGCTTTACCATAAAAAGCTCTTGTCCTTCTCAACTAGGAACCAAAGGTGACTTCCTTAACCTGATAAGGGTTTTGTGGCCCACACTCGTGGGCACGTGAGCTCGCATGTATGCACAAACTCAGTTTTTGTAGTCACATATTCAATAGTAAAATATTAAAAATTTCCGTCTTGACATTCTGGAAAAGGCAAAACTGCAGGTACTGGAAAACAAATCAGAGATTGCCAAAACCTAGGAGGTGGTGAGGCACATTTGTTCACAAGAAGCACAAGCAATTTGGGGGGAGGTGATGAAAATGTCCGACATCTGGATTGTGGTGGTGGATACACCATCCATCCGGTTGTCAAAATTCCTAGAACACTAAACCCCCAAAGGGTAATTGTACTGCATATAAATTGGACCTCATCTACCCTGATTTTTAAAGACAGGAAGGATAGATTACAGAGGATGCCTCCAAGAACAGCAAAGTGAAAGTGAAAGTCGCTCAGTCGTGTCTGACTCTTTGCGACCCCATGGACTGTATAAGTCCATGATACTAGAGTGGGTAGCCTTTCCCTTCTCCAGGGGATCTTCCCAACCCAGGGATTGAACCCAGGTCTCCTGCATTGCAAGTGGATTCTTTACCAGCTTAGCCACAAGGGAAGCTCAAGAATACTGCAGTGGGTAGCCTATCCCTTCTCCAGCATATCTTCTGGACTCAGGAATCTAACTAGGGTCTCCCGCATTGCAGGCAGATTCTTTACCAACTGAGCTATAAGGCTACCTCCATGAATGTCAAAGCTATGCTTAAAAGCAAGTAGCTTTTGAGAGTGAGGGTGTTCCATAGAATTTGAGAGACGCACACAAGTGACCTCAAGTTTGGACAGTGGGATATGTCTTCAGGTAGAAATGGAATGGAACAGGATTGTTGAAATAGGATTATATTATTTGGGAGAAAGGGGTGAAGGGAAAGACTAATCCTGTCTTCTCGGCTTGGAATAATCATCCATGTAGGAGGGACTTGGGGGAATTTGGGGTGATCAAAGGCATGGGATCCGGCACAGAAGAGAAGAGCTGACATTGTTCATCGACCCTGAAGCACTGTTCTTCGTGCTCCTTTGCTAAGCAGGTGCAGAGGCAGCTTGGTGCCTTCCCTAGCCTTAGCTTGGAATTGAAGATGGCAACTGGTCCCAGTGGGGGACCCCCAGGCTGCTGGCCATATTGACCCTTACCTTATCCACCGGTCACAATTTCTTACTTAAAGACAAGCTGGAGGGACTTACCTGGTGGTCCAGTGACTGGGACTTCGCCTTCCAGTGCAGAGGGAGCAGGGTTGATCCGTGGTTAGGGAGCTAAGATCCTACATGCCTGGCAGCCAAAAAACCAAAATGTGGTACAGAAGTAATACTGTAACAAATTCAGTAAAGACTTTTTAAAAAAATTTGTTGTTGTTCAGTTGCTAAGTCATGTCTGACTCTTTGTGACCCTGTGGATTACAGCACGCCAGGCTTCCCTGTCCATCACCATCTCCCAGAATTTGCTCAGACTCATGTCCATTGAGTTGATTATGCCATCCAACCATCTCATCCTCTGTTGCCCCCTTCTCCTCTTGCCCTCAATCTTTCCCAGCATCTGTCTTTTCCAATGAGTCTGCTCTGCTCTTCAAAAAAATCTTTAAAAAAAAAAAAAAAAGACAAGCTGGAGAGGACTGTCCTTGAAGGCAGGGAGGACATGGTAATAGAAAAAACATGCAATTTGGAGTCAGATCAAGTTTGGAATCCAGGCTGGTTGACTAAGCTGAGTGCCCTCTGGGTCAGGGAATGAGTCCTTTGAGTCTATTTCCTTGCTGATAAAAACGGCCATAGTAACCACCCAGCCTGTAGGACTTTGATTTATTCTGATGTGTTTGGACATAGAGAAGTACAGTCTGACGGCCTAAGTGGAAGGGGCAGAGAAGGTGGCGGGGGGGCTTCCTGGAAGACCAGTTCCTGGTGGTGGTGTCGTCTTGGTCTGCGTCTCAGAGTGGACGGGCCCATCTCACCCATCAGAGACAGCTCTGGACACCTGTATGGAGCTGCTTGGGGCTGACACCCATGCTACTCCGGGGATAAAGTCCTCGGGGAGTCAGGTCGCACTCACCTGGCTGGGGGGTGGATACCGAATGAAAACCCACAGGTCAGTTGTACAATGAGGATGCCTCCTGCTGTTGTGTTATGATAATTCGATGCATCTGTCTCCACAAGAAAGACACAACTGCCTTTAGCACCAAGATGCTCTCTCCAGGTCAGTACTCTGCATTCACCCTAGGCCTCCTTTTTCTGCACTGCTGTGACCTGTCTGCTCCTGAGGACTGACCACATTTTCTGTAGATGGAGGCTGGATGCCCAGAGAGTCACTCTCTCCTGAAGGTCACTGCAGGCTGCACTGCGGCAGTGTGTGTTCATGTCACGGTTTTAACCTCCGAGAGCGGTTTCTGTTCCACATTCTTGGGGGCAGAGCAGAAGGGGGGCATCTCCATGCCCCACTTGCCTCCCGCCACTGATGGATGTGTTCTTGATAACTGTTCTCTTTCCACGTAGATCAGGGGCTTTCTCATTCCTCCTGGAAGTTATTGACTGAGGTTCTTGGCATGTGTGTGCGTGTGTATGTGTCTGTGTGTATATGTGTGTGTGTGTGTGGTCAGCATCGTGCAGGCATGATTATACTGCCCAGAAACAGTGGCACCAGAACCTCCGGACGCTGTAACCACAAGACAGCCTCTAAGCCCACCCCTCCTTCCTCCAGTTCTCCAAACACAAGCTCATGATGCCCTGTGAACTGTAACCTCTCCGTGGCCTGCGGGATACAGGCTCATCCCTTGCCAGCCGCTCAGGGCCTCCTTCAGTCAGGCCCTGACATCCTTCTGTAAATTCTCAACACAGCTACAGACCTAAACCTCAGCTTCTGCCGCCTACTGTCTGCCCTCTTCAGCGTCTCTTATGTTCACTGCCCCTGTGCCAGCAGCACCAAGCCTTCACTCCGTTTCTCGTTGGGCTGAGGATGGTTCCCAGCCACCAGCCAAAGACCTTCCCGAGTTCAGCACGCAACAAGGCCAAGTGTCACCTAACAAGCCCCAGGTCCTGGACTTGCTCTGAACAGCCACCCCATCAGACCACCCACCCTTGGCACTTACCGTCTATTTATTTTTCAAAACCACAAAAAGAACCGTGAGGCAGGAAGTTGAGACATGCTCAGTCGCTCAGTTGTGTCTGACTCTTTGCTGCCCCGTGGACTGTAGCCCGTCAGGCTCCTCTATCCATGGGGATTCTCCAGGCAAGAATACTAGATGGGGTTGCCATGCCCTCCTCCAGAGGATCTTTCCAACCCAGGGATTGAACCCGGGTCTTCTGGATTGCAGGCAGATTCTTTAACACTGCACCACCTGGGAAGCCCCAAGGTAAGAACAGGTCTGAGCTAACCAGGGGTCTCCCCTCCTCCAGGGTCTGGGACCATTCACTGTGTGTGTTGCCCCCTTGGCCATGCTTCCTAAGGACCGTGCATCCAGTGGAAGTTAAGAATGATGCTGTTCCTCTGTATGTAGCACGTGCTGACTCCATGTAGACACGGAGTCTTTACTTAGGTTATGAATGAACGATTGAAATGAACAAACGAAGAATTCCTGGTGAGTAAGGCAGAAGATGGCTGAAAAACACCAGTTGTCAAAGGATGGTGGTGGGTGCCTGAATACAGGAGGGTTTCCTGGGAGGAAAAAGAAGATCGAGGGAGTATTTTGAGCGATTGCTTGGCGTTGATGCAGAAAACATAAGCTAAGGAGTCTGACAGGGCTTGAATCTGAGCTCTCCCCCTTTACAGCTGTGTGACCTTGGCTAAGTTACTGAAGCTCTCTGTGCTTTTATCCCATCACCTATAAGAAGGGGATGAGTACCAACCTTGCCAGGGTCATTATGATGATTCAATCAGATAATGTTTAAGTGCCTGGCCCAGAGGGAATGTTCCAGGAAAGACAAGTCCATTAAGATTAAAGAAGGCAAGGGGAGGAAGAGACCCGTTCAGGGAGGTTGGGTGTGTGTCTGAAGCTGTCTCACCTGGCCCTGTGACCATCAGTGTCTGTCATCTTGGCAGAGACACCCTGGAGCCCCCGCTTTGGTCATGGTTTCTGGAAGTGGCAGCAACAGCTGCCCTCTGGGTGGTGGTGATGGTGGGTGGGGGCGGGGGGTGAAGGGATGGATAGTATTCAGGTGGGGGCGGAGGAAGGGACAGCAGTCCGGGGAGAACTGCAGCTGAACCGTTGGTTTATTTCAAGGTTGCAAGACCTCCAACCATCTCTTCCTACAAGGGCCCCCCCTGCCTCGAGGGCAGAGGAGCCGAGCAGGGACCAGATGTTTCCTCTCTCTCACCATCGATGGAGGGCTCAGCGACACGGGGGCAGGGAGAGGGAAGGAAATCAGGCAGAGGGACAGATTCCTTCCCTGGGAACCCATCCTCCTCCACGCGGGTCTGCCTCTTGGAGCCTCTGCCCGCTGGAGCTCTAGGAGCCACCGATGTTAGTTGTGTGGCCACGCCGAGGGTCGGACAGCCGGTTTCCTGGAGGAGCCCCCTTGAGAGGGAACTTGGAGTGTGGGTAGAAGATTTGCCCATCTCAGTGAAGACTAACTCAGGAGAGGAGAGGCTAAGAATAGCTCTTTGTCAGAAATAGACTTACAGACATAGACAGACTTGCGGTAAAACAGGGCAGAGCAGGCGGTGGGGAGAGATTGATTAGGAGTTTGGGATTAACATATACACACGACTGTATAAAATAGGTGAACAACAAGGACCTACGGTAGAAAACAGGGAACTCTCCTCAATATCTTGTAATAACCTATAACAGAAAAGAATCTGAAAAGGAATGCATATGTATATGCATGTGTGCGCTAAGTCTCTTCAGTTGGGTCTGGCTCTACCCATGGACTACCCCATGGACTGTAGCCCACCAGGCTCCTCTATCCATGGGATTCTCCAGGCAAGAACACTGGAGTGGGTTGCCATGCCCTCCTCCAGGGGACCTTCCAGATCCAGGGATCGAACCCATGTCTCCTGTACCTCCTGCTTTAGCAAGCAGGTTCTTTACCACTGAGCCACCTGGGAAGCGATTAATACATATATAGATGCACACATATATATGCATAACTGAATCACTTTGTGAAACACCTGAAACTAACATAACATTGTAAATTAGCTCTACTTCAATTTTTAAAATGGTTTAAAAAAAAAAAAGAGAAGAGTTGCTCTTTGTGACATCTGTGTCGCTTGGAGAAAACCTGAGAGGCAGAGACAGATGGTTGGAGAGTCCAGCACCTTCAAAGTTCACCAGCAGAATCTCCCTGGCCTCAGTTTTTCCATCAGTAACATGGGGAGAGTACTCACACCTGCCCAGAGGATGTTACTCCCCCACCGAGGACTTCATGGGTGAAGAAGTGTAATAAATGTGCAGGATCAGCGGGACGGAGTTTTCACGGGTCAGCGGCACAGGGGGCGTCTTCGCAGGCGGGGAAGCACCGAGGGGCCCACCAGCTGCTGCAGCACGGGCGGCCTCAGCTGGAGGGCAGGTGCACCTCCTCCCGACGACTCTGAAATCAGTGTGGGCGCCCAGGAAGCTCTTCTCGGCTAGAGAACAACCAAAACCTGCTTTGGGCTTGAAACCTCCAGCACTGGGTCATCATCTCGGGGCCTCTGGTCTCCTCTCCTCTCCTGAGACCCATCTTTTATTTTCTCACCTGAGGGGCTATGAGGCTCCTGTGAATCAGAGAGTGGACCAAGCTGAGCTGGGCGCGCAGTTTTTCTTGGTGGTCCTGATGTTTGCTATCTCTAAAGGCCAAGGAGGCTCCTTCATACCTCCTGAGACTCTAAATGCCCAGCCCCATTTGCAGGTCTTGGTGGTGTGGCTGGGGAGCAGAGGGGGTCACATTCAGGTGCAGTGAGTCCCAGGTCCGCAACCACGGGCGCAGTTCGCATCATGGACACGGTGTGAAGGAGGCCCTTCTTGTGGGTTGTCTCTATCATCACCACAGCCTTCTGAAGAGGGACGATTATGTGTGTGCTAAGTCACTTCAGTCATGTCTGACTCTTTGTGACTCCATGAACTGTAGCCTGCCAGGCTCCTCTGTCCATGGGATTCTTCAGACAAGAATACTGGAGTGGGTTCCCATTCCCTTATCCAGGGGATCTTCCTGACCCAGGGTTTGAACAAGCATCTCTTTTGTCTCCTGTATTGGCAGGCAGGCTTTTTACCACTACCGACACCTGGGAAGGTGGGACAAGTATCATCATCCCCATTTTACAGATAAGGAGACTGAGGCTCCAGGATACCTCAGTTTCACAGCCTCTTGGGGCCTCAGTGAGGTCAGAGGTCAGGCCACGAGGGACAGGCATGTCCCACTGGAGACCACAAGACCCACGGAGGGGGGCCCAGCAGAGCAGAGGTGAATTCTTCCCCAAAGGGAAAGCCTTGCCTTAAACCTCAGAGAAGCTCTCCTGGGGTCAGCCTTGACCACCTGTGATGGGAGGACACTCCAGCAGGGCTCACCTTCCTCCACCTTAAGCCAGAGGGGCTGCGAGGGGGGTGTTGCATGACCTGGGGAAGATTTTTTTTTTTTTTTTCATAAACATGATGCTGAATGCTGTGTGTGTGTGTGTGTGTGTGTGTGCGCGTGCGTGTATGTGACAGAGAGAGAGAAAGAGAGGTTTACATGGAGGAAGAGAGTTTACCTTTGTATGAATCTCTTTTCCTTTCTCCCTCCTTTCCTTCTTCCTTCTTTCTTTTGCAAACCACAGACCAGCTACACATTCTTTGGCAGTTTCCTGAAGATGAAGTTCAGATTTTTGTGGAGAGAGTGGAAAAAAAAAAAAAACAAAACAAGAAAGACAAGAGCAAAGGGTGGGAAGAAGTGAGGTGGAAAGCGACGGAGCGCGTGCACACACACGCACACCACGCCTGGCAATAAGGAAGTGAGACCAGACCTTTTTCATGAATGGGCTCAGCACAGCCCGGCCGAACTTCCGCTCTCCCATTCACCAGCTTTCAGATTTCACCTCTGACCGTCCAAGGGAGCTGGCTGCCGGCCCAGGAACGAGGAGCAGTTGGAGATCGTCCCCTGACCACAGACAACTGTGTGCTCACAAGAATCTTCCTTTGTGAGCTGGTAAATGCAGATGACCAGAGTGTTGGTAGGATACCAGGTTTGGGGGGGCACTGACCCCTGGGTCCCCAACAACAATGCCTCCCTCCCTGGGAGGCTGCTATTACTGCCCAGGAAACTCAAAAGGAGAGCAGGCGCTCCCCACAGGGTCCTGCTCGGCCAGGGGCTGCACCCTGGCAGGGGTTCACATGCCTTAAATGATGCTGGATGAGCCTCACGGTCCAGAGGGGACTCGCTGAGTCCTTCCTGCCGGGGCTGAGGGGCAGCGGGCTGTAGCTTGTGGCCTGAGAGGCTGTTGTTCTTTCACTTCGGGTGGGAGATGCTTGAGGAGCCGGGTGCCCCTGAAGCTGCTATCAGTGGTTGAAAATTGGTTCCAGAGGGTTTACCCCGGTCCTAAGAAGTCTGGCTGCAGATCTTGATGAAGTTGTTGAAATTTGCTGTACTTGGGAAAGATGGGATGAGAACACCTCCCGCAGGGGTGCTGGCATGACTCAGAGAGCAGAGGCTGGCTGTCCAGTACCTGTCCTGGCCTCAGGTACTGTCACCAAAAACTGCAGCCACTGTCCACAGAGCCATGACAGCCTGAGCTTCCAGGACACAGGGCTGCCACAGGCTTTTGATGCATGGCCTGCATGGACAGGGAAGCAGGGGTGGTCTGGCCTGGACACCAAAACAGAAGAGGAAGGAGACAGACACACCCTCGGGGCTAAGCTACTCTTCCTGTGAGATCCTTCCCGCCACCTCATCTCCTGCAGCCCTTCTAATGGAAGATCAAGGAGACAACGGAGAAAGGAACATCATTTTCCTGTCCCCACCCTGGTTCCCCTGGTCCTCACCCTCGAATGGGTCAGAGGGATTCCCCTGACAACCCAGGTCTTAAGATCTTTGGGCCCAGAGGCAGGGGCCTGGATGAGATGAACTTCAGGGTGCCTCCCCACTTCCGGGGGCCACGAGCCTTTCCCGAAAACGAAACCCAGGACACAGTGCTGGGGGGAGCCGCATTCCACTCCCCGCAGCTGCCGAGCCGCTGGGTCCAGCTCCGGGCACTGGGAACAGACTCGGAAATACCAGTGGGCTTTGTTGGGGCTGATGACTCACGGCGGAGGAATGACAGCGATTCCATTGGACTTTCTAGGAACTCCCCTGCAGCTGGAGTGTCCCTGTCTCTAGGTCCTCCCTGGAGCACAGAAAGGATGCTGCTCACGGGAGAGGGTGGACTGATGCCAATGGACCCCAGGAGGGGCTGGTGGGGTTCTCCTGTGATCAAGTGGGGCTCCGGGGCACCTCTCCTGGGATAACTGGAGCATCCTTCTTGACTCATTCTCCTGGTCCCCCCCCCCCCCCTGCTTGCCGGCTCCCCACTGCCCCCACCCCACGCACTCACCCACCCAACACATGAAGTGCAGAGGATCTGAGGAGTGTGAGCTAGGACGGCAGTGATGCCAGCTGGTCTGAGGGCTCTGATCATGAAAGCCGCTCTATCTCCCGTAATCCTCACAGCCGCCTGAGCCCGGCCCTATCACTGTGCCTTTTTTACAGACACTGATGAAGAGCCTTAGAGAGATCAAGAAATCCTTCCCAGCTTGTATGCCGAGCAAATGGCAAAGCTGGGAATTGAGCCCATCTCTGCTCAGCTTCGAAGCCCATGGGTTTAGCTCTTCTCTTTCATATGCTCCTTATCAGCTCCAGTTTTATGAAAAGGAGACACGAAGCTCTTCCAGAGGGCAGGTCTTACTCTTTCTCCATCAGTTGCTCTTTGAAAAGGCAGCAGCTGAAATTTGCTGAGGCTGGAGGATGTGCAGGAATATGCTGCCGGTGGAGGGTCTAGGGTCACAGGGGCCCTAGAGCAAGGTTGGACCTTGCCCCTCCTATAGGAACATCTTTTCCATAGCCACTGACCCACTCTTCCAGCTGGTGTTCACGATTTTGTCTCTCTCCTTCCCCATCTTCTTCCAAGTCCACCTCTCGGGGCTTCTCCGGCTGCTGGTCCTATTCCTGCCTTCTCTCTGCAAATTCTTCTGACCTCCTAACCATCTATCTGGATGGAGCCCAGTTGCCTTGTGACCGCTTTTTCCAGTCTCCTTTCCTGAGCCATGAAGGTCCTGGTTGCTCATGGTTTCCCTTCTCTCTGTGTCTGAGTTCCTGAACCACCTCACTCTCGATGTCCTCTCAGTATCTCACACTCAAATGTCCTGCCAGAGGCTCCAATGGGTTAGTGACTACCCAGTGTAGAGTTTGTGTGTCCAGCCTGACTTTCAAGCAGCTGGCCTTCGATAGGAGACTGGAGGGGCCCATCTCCTTTCCAAGCTGTTGTGGTCAGGATGGCAGGGAAATATGGTCCAAAGCATATGGGTTCAGTTGTGTTATTGTGGTGGTTGTTGTTTAGTTGCTCAGCCATGTCTGACTCTTTGCCACCCCATGGACTGCAGCACACCAGGCCTCCCTGTCCTTCACCATCTCCCAGAGTTTGCTCAAACTCATGTCCATTGAGCTAGTGATGCCATCCAACCATCTCATCCTGTTGCCCTCTTCTCCTCCTGCCCTCGATTTTTCCCAACATCAGGGTCTTTTCTAATGAGTCGGTTCTTTGTGTCAGGTGGCCTAAATATTGGAACTTCAGCTTCAGCATCAGTCCTTCCAATGAATATTCAGGGTTGATTTCCTTTAGGATTAACTAGTTTGATCTCCTTTCTGTCCAAGGGACTCTCAAGAGTCTTCTCCAACACTACAGTTCAAAAGCATCAGTTCTTCAGTGCTCAGATTTCTTTTTTTTTCCCAACAATAATTATGATATTTATTTAAAGTAATACATTTAAAGCCCAAATAGTTCTACATTGTACATTTTAGGTTTAACCAACTTCATAAAAATACTTGAGAACAGCTGTATTCACAGATTTAGACTGCTAAATTATTTCCTTGCCCATTCTTGTCTCTCTATTCTTTCCCGAATAACTTCTTTCAGATATGGTTCAAGGTAGAATTTATCCTCCTCATATTTTGTCCGCTGCTCTTTAGGCAGGATCTGCTGCCTCATACTGAGGTCCAGTGCTCTGTTAATGCGAAACACTCTGTCGTTATAAAGGTTCTCAGGAAGCCTTCTTATGGCTTCTTTTACATCGTCATTCTCATATATTGTGTCATCTCGCATTAAGCCCAGTTTATTGAGCCCAGCAGCATTGTAATACCATTTTCAAATACCCTCCAGCCACCTGCTCGATGCTGAAAGAGCTGGCCGGCCCGCCATGTTGACCTGACACAGAAGCGTTGCCTCCTGGGTAAGTCCCAGAGGTCGAGCAGTCAGCTTTCTTTATGGTCCAACTCTCACATCCATACATGACTACTGGAAAAACCATAGCTCTAACTACACTGACCTTTGTCGACAAAGTGTTATCTCTGCTTTTCAATATGCTGTTTAGGTTTGTCATAGCTTTCCTTCCAAGCAGCGAGCGTCTTTTAATTTTGTGATTGCAGTCGCTGTTGACAGTGACTTTGGAGACCCCAGAAAATAAAATCTGCCACTGTTTACTTTCCCCCTTCTATTTGCCATGAAGAGATGGGACTGGATGCCATGATCTTAGTTTTTTAAACACTGAGTTTTAAGTCAGCTTTTTCACTCCTCCTCTTTCACCCTCATCAAGAGGCTCTTTAGTTCCTCTTTGTTTTCTGCCATTAGAGTGATATCATCTGAATATCTGAGGTTGTTGATGTTTCTCCTGGCAATCTTGATTCCAACTGATGATTCAGTTGCCTTATTCCCAGTTTAAATATGGGAACCTGACATTGAGAGGTGAAGCCACCTGCCTGAGGTCAAGCATTTAGAAGGCAGTGGAATCCAGAATAAGATATAGATCTTTCATTTCAAAAGCCTGAGAACTTTCTACTCTACCACCCAAGAAAAAATGAATTGTGTTTGGTTTTGTGTTTAAAGTAATTTTGCATTTTAAGCTATAGGAAAATCATCATTTCTACAAGGTCTTCCCCTCAGCCAACCTGAAACTTCCCGTCATTCTGAATAAATGAAGAGGTATTATCGTAAATGTCTTAATGTTAAATAAAAACCTTTGCATGACTTCCCCGGTAGTCCAGTGGTTAAGACTTTGCCTTCCCATGCAAGGGGGGCAGGTTCAATCCCTGGTCAGGGAGCTGAGATCCCATATGCCTCTTGGCCAAAAACCCAGAAGCAATATTGTAACAAATTCAATAAAGACTTTGAAAAGAATGGTCCACATCAAAAAAAAAAAAAAACCAAACAAAAACAACTTTAAAAAACAAAAAGCTTAGCACTAAAAATCTGACATAGAATTGTTCAAATGATGATACTATTATTAATAATAGCATTATTTGTTAATTACATACTAATTACTGCTACTTGCAAAAAATAAAAACAGCAGGACTGTTAGTAATAATACTACAAAGACCTACTCAGAACAAAACCCACACAAGAGCAGTGGTCATGGATTAAGAGGACTGACTCAGCTGCCATCAGCTGGCTCTGTGCCCTGGGCAAGATGGTGTTCCTCAGCATGCATGCATGCTAAGTCACTTCGGTGGCATCTGACTCTTTGTGACCTCATAGACTGCAGCCCACCAGGGTCCTCTGTCCATGGGATTCTCCAGGCAAGAATATCGGAATGGGTTGCCACGCTCTCCTTCAGGGGATCTTCCTAACCCTTCCCAACACAGGGATCGAACCTGTGTCTCTTACATCTCCTGTATTGGCAGGAGGATTCTTTACCACTAACACCACCTGGAAGCCTGGTGTCCCTCTGGGTCCCCTCAAATGAAGGGCTTGATCTAAATAACTTCTGTGACTCCTTCTAGCTCCAGCATCCTACAATGCTAAATATCTGGCTGAAGGAAGTATGTAAACTGAGGGTATAGTGAAGCCAAGCCATTAGACCTTCCCCACCCTGCAGTGGGGCAGCTCTGATGGGATCTGGAGGTAGGGACGGTTCAGAGAAGTCCTTGCTACAAACTTCTTCTCTGAGCCACACTAACTGGTTGCCCTTTAGGGATTAAAAATCTTCCTCCACATTCCGCTGGACACACACAGGTCATCCCAGTGGCCATGTCCCCTCCCTTGGTTCTCATCTGTTGGACGCTACAGGAGGCGGAATTTCCATGGGCTCAAGCAGCTGCGGATAGCTGCAGAGTCTGGGGTGGTCTCTGTTAACCCGCCGGCTGCTTCAACAGCAGGCGGGGGAGGGGGTGAGGGAGCTTCCTCTGGCTTCCTCTGGACTGCAGCTGTTCAGAACATCCCCGGAACAATGGTTGACTTCCAGGACAAGAATGTGTCAAGACCAATTTTTTTTTTTTAAACTCAGAAAATGATTTCAGATTGACTTACAAACTAGTCCAAATATGTCCTCTGGAATATACAACATGGTCATAAAGTGCCCCGAGATCATGCCTCACACATAGCAAGTACTCAAGCTAGCTAACAAATATATGCTAGCTCATTATTGTGAATATTAGTGCTCCTGGAATAACGAGATTGAAATGATGATAATATCCAAACTCTACTCATCTTCCCCAGACCAGCTCAAGTTTGCTTTCCTCCAGGAAGTCTTCCTGCATTCTTCAGGCTATAGTTATCAGTAGCATTCATTCATTCACTCATTCAGCAAATACTTTCCAAGTGCTTGGGGTTCTAGGTGTTAAGGCTATAACAGAGAATAAGAATCAAGGTCCCTACTCTGATGGAGTTTGTATTCTGGTAAACAAAGATAATAATTTACACAGTAAAGAAAAAACAAGATTCATTCTATCAAATACTTAAGGAGCACCTACTCTGTGCCAAACACGTGTTTAGGTATTGGAAACATGGTGTTGAGACAAACTTAAGTCTCCCGACTGAAAACACTTTCCTTTTAGTGGAAAAACAATGAAGACATGAATTAACTAGTTTAGACATGGTGAGTCTTTAAAGAAAAGGAAACAGGGACATGTGCCTGGAGTGAAGGAGGACGGAAAGTGCTACTTAAACCAAAGAAGTCAGGTTTCAATAATTTCTAGAAAATACGCATCGCACTGATAACTTCTACTGCACTCACTGTCCAGCTCAATCATGTCCCACACCGTATCATTGAAGTCCTCTCCTGCAACACCGGCTTAGATATAGTAGCTGCCTGCTGTATTTGAGGGGTTGCTTACCTGAGTTTAGCAGGGAATAGGCTCTTTTAACTGGATTGAAGCTACTTCTGCAGTGTCTCACAAACTCTGGGGACTTGCGGGAGCAAGAGCAGGTGAGAGACAAGTGATGGAAATGAACTTTTGGGGGATACTGGAGATTAAGGTTCTTAGCAATACCGCGCCTCAGATAAACCTCATTGGCTACGATACTGCCACTGCGCAAAGCTTGGAGATTAAGGTTCTGTGAAGAAGTACTGGAACACACAGGCTTGACTTCCAGTGGAAAGTCCTGAATGCCATCATGGGCAGCTCAAAGTCTGGCTCTGCACCAGCTCTGCTGTCTCATTACACATCCCGACACCCCCACTGCCTTCCTTCTGTATCGCGATTTGAACTTTCTGAGCACTTTTCTCTCCAGCTTGAGGTTTCCAGCATATTCTTGCAAGATAAACGTGACAAATACTATTATCTCCTTTTGAGAGTGAGGGAGCAGAGAAAGGTCAGAAGTCTTACCCAAGGCCACCCAGGAAGTCTAAGTCGGAGGAGAAACCAGGAATGGACCAGCTCTCCTAATTCAGAAGGCTTTGTTCTGCCTGCCACACGGCCCATCAGTACCATAATACACTTCTTCAGCATGAAATACGCATCCATTCTGAGCTCTTCTGGGCGTTTAGAATAAGGATCTGACTTGGGACTTTTTCTGGAAGCGTGAACTCTCCTTCTCGCTGACTCCCCAGCCTCTGCCTGGCTATCCTTGTGGGTGGTGGGGAAGGAACCCACAGTCATGGGCAGCGTGGGAGGCGGGCACTTGGGTCTGACCTCAGGACAGCTGTCCCCGATTAGAGAAGGGTGCGCTCGAGCCCTGAGGCACGCCCTGCTCCACACTCTTCTGGAATTGCTGAAGGCAGTTTGGAAGGTTTCAGGCAGAGTGTTGACCAGACAGGACAGCACTGGTGGGTCAGGCTGCGGGAGACCTGTGCCTGGTCCCGTGGCTGGAACCCCTTGGAAAGCGGGCACTTTCCTGTGCTTGCACTGACCTCCTCTTGACACCCTGCATCCCAGTGCCCGTATAGCCATCACTGTGGTCTTTGAAAAGGGAGCTCAGCATTTCTCTCTCCTGCTTGAAACCCTTCGAAACCTCACTTCTTGCTCCGAGGATAAAGCTTCACACGGCTCCTAACTGCTTGCAGGTTGTGGCCCCCGCCCCCCCCACTCGTGAGCAATATTTCTCATCAGCAGTCTCTCCTTCTATCCGACTCCAACCACAGTGGCTTTTCTGAGCCTTGGGGCTTTTGCGTAGACTGCTCCCTCTGCCTGGAACCCTCCCTTCCCTTCCCCCCACTTCTTTGCTTGAGTATGTCTTACTTGCTTTCAGATTTCAGCTTAAATGTCACCTCCTCAGACTAGAGGACTACCCCTGTTAGATTTTCTCATAACACTTTCCCACTTCTTTAAGAGAGTAGCTATCACCATTATGGTTCATTTTTTATTTTCTAAATTTGTGTTGGAGCATAGTGGCTCTACAGGGTAGCGTTAGCTTCTGTCGTCCAGCAAAGTGAATCAGTTATATGCACACATATATCCCCTCTTTTTCGAATTTCTTTCCCATAGAGGTTGCCACAAAGCACCGCGTAGAGTTCCCTGAGTTATACATCAGATTCTCATTAGCATCTATTTTGCGCACAGTACCCATAGTGTGTATAAGTCAATCTAAAGCCAACGGCTTACTAGTTCACCTCCACCTCCCCCACCCCTCCTCCTTTCGGTAAGGGAGTTCCTTAGTTCCTGGGACATTGCCTGGCACTCCAGGCATATTTGTTGAATGATTGAAGGAACCCATATGCCCTAAGGGTTGGGAGGACATTTAGGGACATCCAGTCCAATGAGTGTCCTTTACAGCATTCCTACCAGATGTCCCCTACCTATGTTTCAGAGCCTCCATGGAGGAGAACTTGGTGTCCGTCAGACTCAGGAGACAACCTCCCCAGGGGTCAAATTCTCAGGCCCCTGAGTATGTTATTTAGCTCCTCTGGTTCCTGTCCTGTCAATGTGACACGAATAAGACCCACTTCACCGGAAGGCTGTCATTATGAAATGATATCAGGCACATGAAACCTGGTGACTGACACCACCTGATGGTCCAATAAGTGTGAGTTATTCATATTATTATTTCCATAATCATCACCACAGAAGGTGAAAGTGTCCTTACATTTCATTATGACTGATTTCTCTACAAATCTGTTTCTACCTTTGGGTTTGCACAGAATGTTTCTGGCATGTTCCACACGACAGCGTTTGGAGTCTTGTTGACTGCGGGTTTTCTCCAATTTACCCTGAGATAGATACTGGACCAGTTCTAAGCTCCTCACCATCTTGGTCCCTCTCTGAATAACTCCTCCTTGTCTGTGTCCCCTGACATCTTGGACTGTCCTAGAAATGAAGAAAGTGCTGGTCCTAACAGATCCAGGGCTATGGGCATCAGAGAGAGTGACAGAAATGGCTTAGGCTTCGGACCCGGCTAAGGTATAAGGAGCTTTACAGGCTCTTCGGCAAACCTCGGGGGTTTCAGGTCTCATCTTGAGATGGGAACTGAAGGATACACTGTGAGGAGTTCAGGTCTGAGCTTAGGAAAACTCGACCTGTTCCAATCCACTACTTATTTTCTTCCTATCTCTTCTTTTAAAGGCACCCAGTGCATACACACCACTCCAGCTTACGCATGGAGTTTCCTACCTAATAAACCACGAAAGTTGCACAGATTCTGTTTTTAGAACTTACCACTCTTTGGTTACACCTTTTCGAGGTCCTTTCTCTCCTGAGTTAATATACCATATTAGTTCCTGCTAAAGTGTTAATGACTAACCTCGGCTCCCTTCCTGCCTGCCATCTGCCACCCCCTCCCCAAAGGGCTGGATAAATTTGAACCTTAGACATGGATGGCAGGGTCTGAGAAGGAGTTCGTTCTGAGCAGGCGGAGAGCTCACCTAGGGCTCGCCCATTCACCCTGGGCAGGTAGTTTCCCCTTCTAACGGTGCCTGAAGCCTACTGACCTTATGAATACAATCCGCTGGAAAGGAGGGCTGTCCCAGTGAGTAGGCAGTTAATATGAAGACCGCCATCTACTGGCAGATGGTATCTATCGGCCCCATTGGTGTGCTCGGTAAGTTATTGCTACTGCCCCGACTTTTCTGATTGGATTGCTTGAGTGAGGACGACCAGTCATCTCCCTTACTCCTTTTCTCTCATTTTCCTTTTTCCTTTTTCCTTTTTTTTTTTTAAAGTCCTTTTAAAAACTTTGATTCCATAATATACATGGTGTTTCACAGAGCCTTTGAGCTGAAAGGGATCTGTGATGTGCATAACCGTTGTAAGCCATTAACACTTTAGTATAAATTAACCCGTTGGACTGCCCATTTCTGAATCTCTGAAACAAATGCAACTGCTCCTGAAATCTCTCGTATCTTTGGGACTCCATATTTCCAGTTCCTTCACCCCCACTAATAGTCTCCAAACTCCCTTCCAATTAGAAGTGTAAATATATTTGCCATCTTCTTAACCACAATTCATGTGTGGTACTTTTGCTATTTTACTTCTAAAGATATTTGGCTTCTTTCTGTTTTGGGTTTTTTTTTTTTTTTTTTTTTGGATAGAGAATAAATCTACTCTGGGTGATTCGTTTTAATATGATGACTGCCTTCAATTATTAGGTTAAATTGTGGATGTTATTTGTAAATCGATATGTTAAATCTGCAGCTTCTAAGAGCTTGACAATAAAAATAAAGCCTTTGATGATACAAAATAATTTTACAAAAAAAAGTTTTGGCAAATATATACTAAAGTGACAATATTTCGATTTATCTAACTCTAGGCATATCAAATTAAAAGATACCTTTAAGGAAAAGAATAACACAGATAATTAATAATCATTTGATGAGTAAAGCATTTTAAGTGACTTTCAGAACTAGAGAAAGTCAGGGTCTTCCCAAGTGATAAAGAACTTGCCTGCAATGTAGGAGACAAAAGAAACACAGGTTTGATCATTGGATAGGGAAGATCCCCGGAGGAAGAAACTGCAACCCACTCTAGTATTCTCGCCTGGAGAATCCCATGGACAGAGGAACCTGGCGGGCTGTAATACGCGGGTCACAAAGAGTCAGATACAATAGAAGCAACTTAACACGCACAATGACTACTTAGACTGAAAAATAGGTACTTTTAAGTCAGATATTTTCTGATTCTTTGCTTTCAGTGATATCAGAAGAGGACCTAATGGAGTTGTCAGCTGATAGATGATTAAAAATAATTCTTGATGATAGAGCAGTATGCTATTTTTGGCGTAGAACTTGGAAAGAGTTCAGATAGTTAAATCATATTGCTATAATAAAACTCCTTCCAAATGATTTATGTGGACAAAGTTTCCCAGCATTTCTTCTGTAAAAATGAGAAACAGGAATGGAATGGATACTGCTCCTTGCCTAATTTTAATAACAGGTAATATCACAAATGGATATATAAGGTCATTAAAAATAAAAGCCATATTCATTTTATTGAAATAATTTGCTAATAAAAATTCTCAATTAAACTTTTTAATTTGAGAAGGGCTTCCCTGGTAGTTCAGACGGTAGAGAATCTGCCTGCAATGTGGGAGATCTGGGTTCAGTCTCTGGATTGAAAAGATCCCCTGGAGGAGAGTATGGTAACCCACTCCTATATTCTTGCCTGGAAGATTCCCATGGAGAGAGGAGACTGGCAGGCTGCAGTTCATGGGGTCGCAAAGAGTCGGACAAGACTGGACTGAGTGACTGAGCACACACAATTTGAGAAAATAGACTGGCAAGCAGTTGTAAGAAATGATACACAGATATCCTGTGTACCTTTACCCAATGGTAGCGTCTTTTGGCACCGTAGTACAGTGTCATAACATGTCATAACTAGAAGTCAGGAGATAGAATATTTCCATCACAATGAGGATTCTTCCTGTTGTCCTTTTATTACCACACCTGTTTCCCTTCCATTTTGCTCCTCCTTAACCACTAATCTGTTCTCCATTTCTACGATTTTGTCATTTCAACAATATTATTAATATACAGCAGAATCGGCCACTATGTAACCCTTTGGGATTGACTTTTACACTAAGCGACATTCTCTCGAGATTCATTCAGGTGTTCTATGTATCAATAGTTCATTCATTTTTATTGCTAAGTGATAGTTCATGATATCAATGGATCATAGTTATTTAACCATCCACACAATCCTTTCCCAGAAAATTATATAGTTAGAATTATTCAATGTGTAGCCTCTTCAGATGGATTTCTTAAAATTATCAACATGTTTTTGAGGCTCCTCCACTTCTTTTCTTAGCTTAATGACTCTTTTCTTTCTCATGCTAAACAATAGTTCATTGTATAGAAGTACTGCTGTTTGTTTACCCATGTACCTATTGAAGGACATTCATCATTTGGCAATTGTGAATAATGTTGATGGGCATAGAGTTTTTTGTGGACATGAATTTTCAACTCACTTGGGTGAATACTCAGGAGTGCAATCATGGATTGCATGATAAGATTACATTTGGCTTTGTAAGAAGCTGCCAGACTGTCTAACAAAGTGGTAACACCATTTTTCATTCATTTGCAATGAATGAGAGCTCCTGTGGCTCTTTGCTTACCAGCATTTGGTATTGTCAGCTTTGGGGGTTTCAACGATTCTAATAGGTATGTAGTACCTGTTTTTTTTATTAATTTACAGTACCCTAATGATCTATGACATGGAGCAACTTTTATGCTTATCTGTAATTTGTAAATCTTTTTTGGTGAGGTCACATCTTGTGCCCACTTTTTGATTGGTTTTTTTTTTTTCTCCTTGTTTTCTAATGGTTGAGTTTTAAGAATTCTTTGTATGTTTTAGGTAACAGAATTTTAAAAAAATCAGATGTGTGTTTGGCAAAGATTTTTTTCCAGCCTCTGACTTGTTTTTTCCATTCTCTTAACAGTGTCTTTCACTGAATAGAAGTTTTTAACTTTAACGAAGTTGAACTTACTAAGTATTTGTTTCATGGATAGGATTTTGGTGTTATATCTCAAAGTCAAGGACAAATTGGATGTTATGAAGGTCTTCTCTATGTTATCTTTTAGAAGTTTTATAGTTTCACATAAAGACTGTGTCTAGATTAATTTTTTTGCATGTCCAGTCATTCTTGGCACTATTTGTTGAAAATACCCTCCTTTCGCTATTAAATTTCCAGTAATCGTTTGTCAAAGATTAGTTGACTATATCAGTATGCGTCTAGTTTCAAATTCTCTATTCTGTTTCACTGATCTATTTGTCTATACTTTCACCAATACCACACTGTCTTGATTGCTATAGCTTTATAGTAAGACTTGAAGTTGAATAGGGTCTGTCTTCTGATTTAGTTCTTTTTTAATACTGTGTTGGCTATTCTGGGTCTTTTGACCCATAAAAACTTGAGAATTCGTTTGTTGACAATCACAAAATAACTTCTGAGATTTTGATAGGAGTTGTGTTACATCTACAGCTCATTTGTCTACTTTGACATCTGAACAATATCAAGTTCGTATCTAACTTGGGATATGTCTCCACTTATTTGACTGTTCTTTGATTTTTTCCATCAGAATTCTGTTCTTTCCCTCATATAGCTCTCTCATACACTATAAGAGTAATACCTAAATACTTCATTTTTGGGGGGAGGTGCTAACATAAATGGTGGTAGGTTTTTTACATTCCAAACAGTATTGGTATACAGGAAAGTAATGAACTTTTTGTGTATTAATCTTAGATTCTACAACCTCGCTATTATTATTTATTATTTACTGAAGTTTTTTTGTTTTTATTGCTGTTAATTCTTTGGGATTTTTCTATATAGGCAGTTGTGTTATCTACAAGTAATGAAAGTTTTAGTTCTTCTTTCTCAATATGTATATCTTTTACTTCCTTTCTTGTCTTTTCTACATTAGCTAGGACTTACATTATAATGTTGAATTAGAGTGGTGAGAAAAAATATTTTTGCCTTATTGATTCAATTATGTTTCATTTTAACCATTTTGATGGATGCATAATGATAACTTGTGATTTTATTTGCATTTCCATGATGGCTAATGATATTGGATCTCTTTCAATGTATTTATTTGCTATTTATATAGTCTTTTTGGTAAAATGTCTTTTGCCCTTTTCCTAATTGGATTATTTGCTTTTATTTTACTGTTAAGTAGAAAAGTTTTACTTTTTTAAAAGAGTTGTTTTTTTTTAAAAAATATATTCTAGATACTAGTATTTGTCAGCAAGACTTGTATGCTTTTAATGGGATCTTTTGCAGAGCAAAAGTTTAAGATTTTGAAAAAATCTAATTTACCAGGTTTTTTACCATATTTTTTGTGTGAAGCATAAGAACTCTTATGCTTAGCCTAGATTCTGATGATTTCCTCTTATTTTTTTCTTAAAAATTTGAGGTCATAATTTACATCTAAGGCTGGGATCCATTTTGAGTTAATTTTTGTATAAAATGTGAGACTTATGTTGAGGAGCTTTTATTTTCATTTGTTTATTTTTATGTCCATGGCTCCAGCTGCTCCAGCATGGTTTGTTGAAAAAGCTATCTTTCTTCCATTGTGTTGCTTTTGCTCATTTGTGAAAAGGAAGTTGGATACATATGTGTGTGTCTGTTTCTGTATTCTGTTCCATTCATCTCTCTATTCTTTCACTAATGGCACACAGTCGTAATTATTGATTTATTGTTGCTACAAATAAGTCTTAAAATCAGCTAGACTGACTTCTCTCAATTTATTATTCTTTTTCAAAATTATTCGGGCATTTCCAGTTCCTTTGCTTTTCCATTTAGGTTTTAGAATCATCTTATCCAACATCTTGCTGGGTTTTGAGAAGTGTGTTGAACACGTATACCTGTCTGGGAACTACTGACATATTTCCTATGTGGAGTCTTCCAATACATAAACACAACCTGTCTCTCCATTTAAATCTTACTGATTTCTTTCATAAGCATTGTATAATTTTAGATGTATAAGTCCTATACATGTTTCATTAGATTTAATATTTCAGCTTTCCCAGCAGTTGTAATATGGTTTCACATTTTGTATGTGTGTCCATTTGTTTGTTGCCAGTATATGGGACTACAACGAATTGATTTTTGAATGTTTATCTAATATCCTGTGACCTTGCCAAACTTCCTTATTAGTCCTATGAGTTTTTTGTAGATTCTTTGGGATTTTCTTCGTGGACAACAGTATCATCTGCATCGAGATGGTTTTATTTCTTTTTTCTGATCCACATGCTTTTATCTCTTTTTCTTTTTTTGCTTTATTGCCCAGGCAAGAACTTGCAGCACTTTACTGAATAAAGTGGTGAAAGCAGAAGCTGTTCATTGTTCCCAATTTTATGGAGAAAACATTTAGTTTTTAAACTTTGAGGATAAGGTTAGCTGTAGCCTGTTCTTCATCAAGCTAAGGAAGTTCTTCTCTACAATGTTCCTATATTTTTCTTCCTGAGAGATTTTATCAAGAATGGATGCTAAATTTTGTAAAATGTGTTTTCTGCTTTGGTTAATATGATCATATAATTTTTCTTCTTTAACTAGGTGATATGGTTGATTACATTGATGATGAATTTTTTTTAAGTTTAATAAAATGAATTTATTAATATGTTTATTATAAAAAAGCAGTGAAATTTGCAAGTGTGAGTCTTCCCAATTTTCCTGAATAAGGAAGTATACTAGGGAAATAATAAACAGCCATTTTTATTCTAAAATAATAAACAGCCATTGATCAAGCCTTCAAGCCTCAAATCTTGGCTATGTTTTGTTGTTTTTGATTGATAGGTTTTAAAATATTGAACTAGTTTTGCAATTCTGAAATAAACCCAGATTGGTTATAGTGTAAAACTCTTTTTATAATTGTTGAATTCTGTTTGCCAATATGTTATTAAGAAATATTATCCATATTTAAGAGATTTATTGATCTCTAATATTCTTCCGTGTTTTTTGTGGTTTTTTTTTTAGAAATGTATGTCTAAATTTATTTTTGAAAATATTTCATTGATGACATTTTAATGTCTTTCATGATTACCTGTGCTGTTTTTAAGTCATTCTTGAGTTCATTTAAAAAATTTATACATCCCCCCTTTTTTATCTAGACTTTCAAATTTCTTAGTATAGAATGTATATAGTTTTCTATGACACAATTATTTCTATGTTTTATGTTATTTTATAACTTCTAATTTGCTTTGTTTTCTCTTTTTTGTCTTGTCTTAGATTTTCCATATTTGCTTATTTTTTTTGTTTTTCTGACAAGCCAGCTCTTAGACTTATTGATTTGTCCATTTTATTTTATTTTATTTTATTTTATTTTTGCCTGAGTGTTTTTATTTTTATTATTTTTTTTTCCATTCATTTTTATTAGTTGGAGGCTAATTACTTTACATCATTGCAGTGGTTTTTGTCATACATTGAAATGAATTAGCCATGGATTTACATGTATTCCCCATCCCGGTCCCCCCTCCCACCTCCCTCTCCACCCGATCCCTCTGGGTCTTCCCAGTGCACCAGGCCCGAGCACTTGTCTCATGCACCCAACCTGGGCTGGTGATCAGTTTCACCCTAGATAATATACATGTTTCGATGCTGTTCTCTTGAAACATCCCACCCTCGCCTTCTCCCACAGAGTCCACAAGTCTGTTGGTTCTGCTATCATGATAGTACTAGCTTCATAAAATAAATGGGAATGTGTTTTCTGAAAGAGATTGTATAGAACTGGTGTTCATTCTTCTCTAAACATTTTGAAAATTCTCCAGTGGATCCATCTGGGCCTTGAGATTTTTTTATTTTTTATTTTTAAATTTTCAAATTCAATTTTCTTAATGGTTATAGAGTTATTTTAGATTATTTCTTCCCTATTGGGTGAGTTATAATTATTTTTTATAATTATTTATAAGCTTGTGTCTTTTGAGGAATTGGTCCATTTCATACAAGTTGTCAGGTTTACCAAGAGTAAAGCTGATAGTAGAATTCCATTAGGAGCACACTGATGTCTTAGGTTCTGTAGTGACAACTTTAGTTTCATTCCTGATATTGGTCATTTCTGTTTCTCTCTCTCTTTCTCTTGGTCAGTCTTGCTGGAGGCTTATCAATTTTGTTGATCTTTCCAAAGAACCATCTCTTTATTTCACAGATTTTCTCTTTTTAAATTTCTCTTTTCTGTTTTGAAATTTCATTTATTTTTACTACTATCTTTATTGATTTCCTTCCTTCTGCTCACCCTTGGATTTATTTGCTCTTCATTTTCTAGGCTTTTAAGATGGGAGATTTGGTTATTGATACGGGAATTTTCCTCTTTTCTAATATAAGCATTAATTACACATACTTTCCTCTCTGCCTGGCTGTGTTCCGTAACTTTTGCGATGATGTATTTTCATTTCCTTTCAGTTCAATGTATTTTTGGACTTCCTTTGAGACTTCCTCTCTTCCCATGGGCTATGCACAAGTGTTTTGGTATTTTCTTGTTATCTTTCTGTTATTGATTTCTAGCTTAATTCCACATTGATGGAAATCACATTCTATACCATTTCAATTATTCTAAATGTGCTGAGGTTTGTTTTATGATCCAGAGTATGTTCTATTCTACAGTTTAAAATTTCTTATCAAAATATGTAATATTTTATACTGTTTTTATTAATTGTATACTACTAATAATTCTTATTCAAACCTATTGTTAATACAAAACAAAATTTGGACGATTGTAGGACATAACAGTTATAGGAGCTTTGGAATTCTAGACATATTTTTGCTGAATTACAGCAAGTGAGGCAAAGTAGAAATACAATTTCAAAAGGAAAAGGATGCAATATAAGATTCACAAACTTAAAAAATTTGCTTATACATTTAAAAAAATTTATGATGTATATCAAATAATTGTGACAACTCTTTTCCATGGCAAGCATGCAAAAGTCTGATCAAAGAATTTTATTTTAAACTGCAAATGTTTATAATATTCTGGAGATTGCATCCATTTTAACTACATATTAATTCCTTTTACATTTTGGCTACTCTGCGTGACATGTGAGATCTTAGTTCCTTGCCTAGGGATGGAACACATGCCCCTTGCCTTGGAACTGCAGAGTCTTAACTACTGAACCGCCAGGGTTTAATCTACATACTAAATTTTGATGTAAACTTTTGGATGTTAACTTACAAATGAAAGAGAATATGCAAGTAAAAAAAAATTGTGTGTGTGTAGTTGATGGTGAAAAGAAAAGGAAGCTGAGAGCCAAAAAATGGATGCTTTTGAACTGTGGTGTTGGAGAAAGCTCTTGAGTCCCTTGAACTGCAGGAAGAATCAAACCAGTCCATCCTAAAGAAAATCAGTCTTGAATATTCTCTGGAAGGACTGATGCTGAAACTGAAGCTCCAATGCTTTGGCCACCTGATGCCAAGAACTGACTCATTGGAAAAGAACCTGATGCTGGGAAAGATTGAAGGCAGGAGGAGAAGAGTGGTGAGATGGTTGGATGGCATCACTGCCTCAATGGACATGAGTCTGAGCAAGCTCAAACTCATGGTGATGGACAGGGAAGCCTGGCGTGCTTCAGTCCATGGAGTCGCAAAGAGTCAGACATGACTGAATGACTGAACTGAACTGAACTGAGGTGGTGGTGAGTAAGCTAGAAAGGACTGAAGACCGATAGTCTGGATGAGTGAAGAGGATGGGTTAAGGCAACTGTGTCCCAGGTATAAACACCCGCATCAAAAGATCACTGTTAAAGAAAAACCAGACACCTCGAGTTAGAGTCTAGTGCTTTTCTGTATCTGGAAAGACGCAAGAGTCTGGGCTCACTGAAATCATGCCTTTGATGTGCATCTTGGCTACCGGGTACCAGGACCCTGCTTTTCTGCATCCTGAATCCCCTCAGGGTGCACGGTTGGGCAGCTGCAGTGGCTGCTGGCTGGATGGTCCCAACATCCTTTGCTTCCTGATATTGTGGGCTATCCCAGAGTCCCTTCAGTCTGAGGATTCCCCGACTCTAAGACTCTTTGAGCTGGATTTCACAAATAACCTCCCTCTCCTCATGATTTGCTGGTATTCCTCACTCTGCATGAAGTTCCTTGCACAGAGTCTTTTCAACTCCTTGTCCCAGGTTCTGTTGTCTTTTGTATCCTGCTCACTCTCCCCAAGAGCATCAATATTCCCCTCAAGCTCTCTCCTCTAGCATCTCCCTCAGCACACGGGGTCCACACCTGCCTTTCTTGACTTGGCTCATCCTTCCTGTCTCCCCTGCCAGCGTCAGCCAGGCACCTTCTAATTCCTGGATTGTTTAGCTCATGACTGTGAACCACACCCACAGAATAACACTCCAGGGAGAAGATGCCCAAATCTATTAAAGGGCAAATCCTCCACACCTAAGAGTGACTCCTCTCTCCTCTGTAAGACAGGCTTTCAGATCCCTACAGGTGCAGCCCTCTTGAAGCCAGAAAAGTTTAGCTTTCCCACGTTACTAGGCTTCACCTTCAAACCTGGCACACAAGAGAAGCCAGCAGGTAGCTCAGATAGTCTATGGCAATGAAGGATTTAAATATTCTCCCTCAGGACTTCCCTGGCGGTCCAGTGGTTAAGACTGCACTTTCAGAGCAAGGGGCACGGTTTTGATTCCTGGTCAGAGAACTAAGATCCCACATACCACTTGGTATGGCTGAAACATTGTAATAAATAAATATCTGTCTCTGAACTGATGCTTTAGAACTGTGATGTTGGAGAAGATTCTTGAGGGTCCTTTGGACAACAAGGAGATCAAACTAGTCAATCCTAAAGGAAATCAACCCTGAATATTTATTGGAAGGACTGATGCTGAAGTGGAAGCTCCAACACTTTGGTCACCTGATGCAAAGAGTCAACTCATTGGAAAAGACCCTGATGCTGGGAAAGATTGAGGACAGGAGAAGAGGGTGTCAGAGGATGAGATGGTTGGATGACATCACCGACTCAATGGACATGTGTTTGAGCGAACTCCGGGAGATAGTGAAGGGCAGGGAAGCCTGGTGTGCTGCAGTCCATGGGGTGGCAAAGAGTGGGACACAACTTAGGGACTGAGAAAGACAACTATATAGCACAGGGAAATATATTCAATATGCTGTGATATTAATAAATCATAACAGAAAAGAATGTGCAAAAGAATACATGTGTATATAACTGAGTCACTTTGCTGCATAGCGGAAATTAATACAGCATTGTACATCAACTGTGCTTCAACAAATTTTAAAAATAGCCTATCTCTTGTCTCTACAAGCCATTGAAATATCTGGGAACCATCTAAACATGTGAATGGTTCTCAGCGCTAAAACTGGGAGCACCATGGACCCTCTGTCCTGAAGCGATTTCATAAGTACACGGCACCATCCGCGTGGTGTTCCTGCCGAAACACGCACCTCCCCGAGTCTTTGAATTTAGACTCCACAGGAAGTACAGGAGATGAAAGAAGAAGTCAAACGCACCACAAGGAAGTAACCCCCACACACCCAGGGAGTGAAACATCCATGGCAGTGGGCACCATTTCTTTCATAACCGATGATGCCGAAAAGAAAAAAGAGGATGCAAGTCAGAATGGAGAGACAAAGGGAATATCAAACCAAACACAGTAGAGGAATCTTGTTTGGATCCTTCTTAAGACAAGTCAAATGTAAAACGGCATTTTCTGAGACACGAGGAGACATTAGAGTTCAACTGAGTGTTTGGCGATATTCAGAAACTGTGACCTGTGTTAGGTGTTTGGTTTCGTGATTCTGTCAGAAATCCCTCCTTCCCTCGCCTTCCCCCCTGTTTAGAGCTACATATGGAAGTATTTAGGGGCAAAATGATGAAATGTCAGGAATTTTCTTTAATGTACTGTAGGAAAAAAAAAAAAAGAGAGAAGAGGAGGAATGGGGAGATGTAAGTGTGGGGAAATGTTGATCATTGTTGAACCCGGGGGATGGGAGCTTACTGTACAACTAAAGACTTTTAGTATATATAAAAAAAGCAAACCAGAAAAGGTCTGGGAAATGCCAGTGTTTTGGTGTCAAAATGATATGTGACTCTCTGCGAAGCCCGTAATTACCCCTCCGAGTTCAGTGTTAAAGAGAGCGAGTGTGGAGTCGGGCAAGACCAGATGGTAACCCTCACTCTGCCGCTTGCTAACTGGGTGATCTTTAAAAAAAAAAAATCTATTTATTTATTTTTGGCTGCATTGGGCCTTCATTGCTGCTCCAGCTCTCCTCTAGTTGTGGCCGCCGGGGGTTACTGTAGTTGGGATGCACAGGCTTCCCATCTCGGGGGTTTCTCCCGTTGTGGACCACAAGCTTTAGGTGCACAGGCTTCAGTAGCTATGGCTCACGGACTTAGCTGGTCTGCAGGATCTTCCCGGACCAAGGATCGAACCCATGTCTTCTGCATTGGCAGGCAGGTTCTTAACCACTGAGCCACCAGGCAAGTCCCAACTGGGTGACCCTGGACAACTCCAGAAGTCTCTGAAGCTCACATGGTTTCTGTGAGAGTAAATGAAATAACGTATGTAATGCATGCGTGCTCAGTCGTGTTCAACTCCACAACCCCATGGACTGTAGCCTGCCAGGCTCCTCTGTCCATGGGATTCTCCAGGCAAGAATACTGGAGTGGGTTGCTATTTCCTTCTCCAGGGGATCTTCCCAACCCAGGGATCGAACCCACGTCTCCTGCACCTCCTGCATTGCAGGCGGAGTCTTTACTGCTGAGCCACCAGGGAAGCCCATGCACATAAAGCTCTCAGCAAAACAGATATTCGGGAAATAGCTGAAATTGAAGCCGTGATCATCACGAACCCCAAAGCATCTGGGAAAAGCCTCTGCCAGGCCATGTGTTCAGACTGGGTTCAGGAAATAGGAATTCAGAGAAGTGAGAATGGGGGCGGGGTTGGTGGGGGGGAGATACACAAAAAATATGGCCTGCCCCCTCAGAGGATGAGAGGCTGAAGTCCCCCAGGGAACAAGGACTGTGGACGGCACCAGCCCCCAGCACCCAGGCCAGGCGGAGGGGCAGGGCTCTTGGCCCAGAGTCTGCAGAGGGAGTGGAGGCCCTGGGGCCAGCAGGGAAGTGAACTGATTTACAGCCGGGGAGGGTTCCGGGGCCCAGGAAGAGGATTTGAGTTTGCCTCCCAGCTAGTTCTGCACCCACCGGGAGCAGGGGCTGCTAGGAAGAATCTAAATATATAGTGTGTTGTTGAAATGCTTCCTTCTGACAGTGCGCTGGGCATTTTCTCTCATGGAGCTCAGATTCCCCAAACTGGAAAGTGAAATCATTTACAGACTCCCCAGGGAAGCTGGATCCCCGGATTCATTTTTCCCCAGAGAAAGCATGTTTGCTGGAAACCAGAGAAGGTAATTGGAGAGGCCCAGGGAAGAAAGGGACCTGCAGGGGTCATAGAGTCCATCCTCCGGCCTCCAGGCAGGAGGGAAGATAACCCGTTCCAGATGGTGACTGTCCCCGGCCGCCGAGGACCGCCAGGAGAGACCCCCGGAGCCTGACTCAGCAGCTCATTCCAGGGGTGGGCCCAGCACACGGCCTTGGGTCACTAACTCACGACGAATCAGAGTCCGTTGTCTTGGGTCCCCATTTTCCCATCTATAAAATGAGGGAGGTTAGCCCTGCCTTACTGCTGTGAGACTAAGTCCTAACACAAATCAGAAAAGAGCTCTGTGCCCAGGCAGAGGCCAGGGTGTCCAAGGCCTGGGAACTTCTCACTGTCAGCTCTTTGAAGAGGTTTAAAAACTCTTTCAGAGCTTATGGAAATAATACCTTGTCTCCACTGCTCCTTCTGTCCTTACAAAGACAGTGGTGGTGGTGGTGGTAGTTTAGTCGCTAAGTCGTGTCCGATACTCTAGTGACCCATGGACTGTAGCCCACCAGGCTCCTCTGTCCATGGGATTCTCCAGGCAAGAGTACTGGAGTGGGTTGCTATTTCTTCCTCCAGTGAAGACAGTGGGAGGTGGCAATACTTCCTACTAGAATATTCCTGCTGATGCCACAAAAGTAATGCGCTGGTGTTGGTTGCACAGGACAAATGGAATCATTGGCAATGATGAAATATCCAGTAGCATGGACATCAGGGCAACACCAACAGGGTTACGGTCCACATTGCGTCAGGAGGGTTGAGGAATACCACTGACCGAAGGGCTGAAGCCTAGGAGTTGAGGTCCAGAGAGATGAAAAAGCACAGCCAATATGGGATGGAAGACACTGGGACCAGAGCTGCTGCTTAGTCATTGCTCTGTACCAGGTACTATGGTGATGGGTGCTGAGAAAGATAGTCCAGCTCTCATGAAGCTTAGCAGTGAAGGAGGAAGATAGACATCTAACCACTTTTTTTTTTTCCAGATATGTAAAACTTTATTTTAAAAAATTGCCTCCATGACAATGTTTAAAGTCTGGGAAGTTCCTTTTTCCCCACCCAAAGAGCCCATAAACATGCACAGGGGAGCAAGTTCATTTTTAAAAGAACCTTATTTAAAAGGCAAAAGATGCTATCCATAGGCACAGGTTCAGCTTCTCAGAGGCAGAGCCATCAAAGGTAGCCAAGGTTCCAAGATTAGTAAGACTATCTTATCCACCAGCATTTATAGCTTAACGACAGTGATAATGAATTCGCTTAGTCGTATCCGACTCTTTGTGACCCCGGGGACTGTAGCCCACCAGGATCCTCCATCCATGGAATTTTCCAGGCAAGAATACTAGAGTGGGTTGCCATTTCCTTCTCCAGGAGATCTTCCCAACCCAAGGTTAATTCCTTCAATTGAGACCAAGGGATTAAAGAAAAAAATTATGTAGTCCAACATAGTCAGTGTCACAACAGAGGAACCCAGGAGGCCGTAAGAACCTGGGAAGAAGCAACTTGGAACATCCGACTTAAGTCCTCAGTCACAGGGACGTCGGTTATCGTAGGAAAGTCACTGTGATGTACACAGGTGGGGCTTTGCCCCTGGCCCTTGGCCCTGCTGAGGCCCAGCTCCTATTATCTCTTCCACAGCATCCTTGACATCTTTTTTTTCAATTGAAGTGAAATTCACAGAAAATACACTTAACCATTTTTAGGTGAACAATGTGTGTGTTAGTCACTCAGTTGTGTCCAGTTCTTTGTGACCCCATGGACAGTAGCCTACCAGGCTCCTCTGTCCAAAGAATTCTCCAGGCAAGAATACTGGGGTGGGTTGCCATTCCTTTCTCCAGGGGATCTTCCTGCCCAGGGATGGAACCCGAGGCTCCTGCATCTCAGGCAGATTCTTTGCCATCTGAGCCACTGGAGAAGTAAACAATAGAGTGGCCATTTAGTTCATCTGCCTCATGGTGCCACACCGCTCGCTCTAGTTCCAGAATGGTTTCATCACCGCCAAGTAAATCCAGGTACCATCAGGCAGCCCTTGCCCATTCCTCCCCAGCCCCAGCCCCTGGCAACTGCCAATCTGCTCTGTGTTTCCATGGAATTGCCTGTTCAGGTATTCCACGCACACACTGCATCACCCAACACATGGCCTTTGGTGAGTGGCTTCCTTCACTCAGCATCGTATTGAGGTCCATGCGTGTTGTAGCAGGTATTGATCCTTCATTCTTTTTATGGCTGAGTAATGACTCTGGTATTTTTATAAAGGTTAACATTTGTTCTATAAAGATCGCTGGAGTCAAAGAGGAGGCACCTGCCTCTGCCAAATGCAAGTGAGTTACTCTGAATCTCGGTTTTCTTGTCTATAAATCAGATGATAATCATTCGAACCAAACTCACTTTGCAGAATGACTGGGAGACAAAAGGAGATACTTGTACATAATAATACATTTTCCAAATGTAATGACTTGCGACTACTAACAGTAACAATTAGTGTCTTGTGTATATGTCTTGTCTCTTTTTAAATTTAATTGTGGTAAAAGTCACATAACATACAAACATACTATTTTAACCTATTTCACTGCATGGTTCAGTGGCACTAGGTACGTTCACACTGCTGTGCAGCTCTGACCATCATCTGTCTCCCAAATTTAAGTTAAATGGATATAATGACTATGCCATGCTCACCTCTATCCTCGCATCACTGAGAATGATGCCTACTGCTTACTAGCTGTTTAATACATGTTTCTCTAATGGGTAATGACTTGAATACATGAATGAATGAAAGATGAAATGCCACTTGACTTAGGGAAACCACTTGCTTCCTTCCAGGTCACTCAACCAATATTCATTGCATGAATGAGGGAACAAGTGAAGGAATGAGTGGATGAATGGATGAAGTGGTGGAGAGGGGGCATTACCCTCTGGCCTGCAATTTCAAGACTCCATCTTCCCTCTCTCTTCCTGTGTGGCCCTAGTCCTCACCTGGCCTAATGGCCGAAAGGGGATGACTGTTGAAAATAGCAATGGTACCAAGGGAACATAGACTTTCAGCCTGGAAGTGATGTCCAGGGCAAAGAAAGCAGGAATGCCAAGGACTTCTGCTCCTGCAGAGAATATACCTCAATTATTCAGGCTCCAAAGCAGAGCCAGTGTGGACGTGGGCTATTGGTAGAAGCTCATATGACCCATGTCAAAAATAAGCCAACCAGCCAGACCTCCTTGGGGTTGGCCAGGAATGAGAAGGCACATGGGGGAAGAGCCCTTGTTATCTGAAAAACTGTTCTGTCTACTCCACCCGCCTTGAGTTAGACAAACAAGGAGGAGAATCATCCTGGCACAAAAACACAAGTGATCTCTCTTCAAATTAATCCATCTCCAAGCATCCCTTCTTTTTTAAATTTTATTTTATTCTATCTTTATTTTCAAAATTGAAGTATAGTTGATTTTCAATACTATGTTAGTTTCAAGTATACCGAACACCCCTATTTAATACAAGTATATTTTCGCAAAATAAAACAGCAAATCTCACAAAAGATGATTAATTCAACCAGGTTAACTAAAGGGATGTTGGAGAACTGCTCAGATCCCAGGTAGAGACACCATGGGGAGAGGACATGACTGGGTTAGCCTGTTAGCCTGTGCCAAGGGGCCACCCACAAAGAGGGGGCTGAGCTTCCAAAGAGAAAGCTTTGCATAACAAAGAATGAAGAAAGAGCCCTTGAGATAAGCAGTGAAGGGGCTTCTCTGTACAGCTTCGTTTTGAAAGGCAAAAGTTAACTGAAATGAATTTTTCATGGTGCCATTATAAAATCATGCAAGAAAAATGATGCCCAAGCAAATCAATTTTTCACTCAGTGTTTATTCTGTGATTTTACATGTAGTGACAAGTACAACACCCATTTCATTTTCTTCAGGGCATACTTCCATAATCTGTAGCATAATTTTTCATCTTTTTTTTTTTTTTTTTTTTTACTGTTTACTGCAAAATCCCAGGAGCTATTTTTAAGGGCCCCTTTCCTGTTCTAATTATGCTTTGTGACAAGCAGATCCTGTATCCTATTTAGACATGGGGACTGTTAAAATTCTGAGCTCACTGTAATTGAGGCACATGACTCCCTATCAGGGGTCAAGAGAACCTGAATGGGATTTCAGTTCCACGTTCCATTTCCTGTGTGACTTTGGCAAAGATGCTTACTGTCCTTCTGTTCCCAGTTTCCAAGTCTGCAGAAATTAGGATAAGGATCCCACCTCCCTTCTCCTCCACAGGGGTCTTATGGGACAATATTTTGATCCTTACAGAGGGTGGTCCTCAGGGAGAGGAGGTTTCTGTGACGCTGTGACCTGGTCAGGTCCCCACACCAGGTGCAGAAAATGAAACGAAAGCCCCTCAGTCATGTCCAACTCTTTGCCACCCCATGAGCTATACAGCCCATGGAATTCTCCCAGGCCAGGATACTGGAGTGGGTAGCCTTTCCCATCTCCAGGGAATCTTCCCGATCCAGGAATCTAACCTGAGGTCTCCTGCATTCCAGGCAGATTCTTTACCAACTGAACTATGAGGGAAGCCCTACCCCAGGTGCTAAAGGAATGAAAAACGCCTGAACACGATTTCTATTTACCATTGGCATCATTTTGTTAAATGAAGTTCAGGTTCCCCTGAGCCCTGAACATCGACGATGTGTGTCTTCAGAGCAGATCTGTCTTACTAATTATGGTTTCCTCAGGGTAATTTTTTAACCTCGGATTCCTAAGTGCCCTCCCGCTGGTGGGTGGGGAAGCAGCCGAGGGCTGTGATTCACATGCTGACTCTCAGGGCTCACAGGAAACTGGAACCTGGGGGCTCACGGAGGGCCATCACCCTACTGTTCACTTTGCCTCGAAACATACTGTGAGGTCCAGAGCTGGGCTTTCCCCCTCTTTGACAGATTCAGAAATAGAGGCAGGATTTGAAACCAGCAAAACCATTCACTCACCCGAGGTTAAATCTGCACCTCCCGATCCCCGTTTTTCTAATTAAAAAAAAAAAAAATTCTACTATTTCCTTTGTAAGATTGCAAAAATGAAACCAAAACCAGCCAGGGTCCGACCACTGCCCCACAGCGTTTTGGCACCAAACTGGGAAGTAGGGGGAGGAGCCCTTCATCTGGGGCAAAGGGGTGCAGGGGTGCAGAATGGGGAGGTCGCCCAGGGCCTTGGGCAGTGTCTGCAGAGCTGGGCTGTGCTCCACCCCGAGCCCGTGGTGGGTGCCAGGCCCTTTCCTCTTAATTGTACTTTACGAGCACTGGGAGAAGAATGTCAGCCAGCTGGGTTTCTCAGCACGGAAGGGATCCAGAGAGTGTTGTAAGCCCTCTTGGACAGCCATCCTGGGTCGCTGTTAGGACTCAGCTGGGGCCCTTTTCATGAATGGAGGGGAACTGCATTTTACTAGCTGTCCCGGCTCAGATGCTCAGACGTGGGAGGGCTGCCTGGAGGAGGAAGAGGTGGGGCCCTGGTGCAGAGCGAGGACTCAGGTCTTCACAAGTCACCTGCTGGCTGCGCAGTTTGCTCACGGCAAGGTTTATAGACCAAAGGAGTCACTCTGGTCCTTGCACCCCCTCTTCAGCAGGAAGAACAGCCCAGATCTGGGAAGCAGAAGGGAGTCACTGCAGGGGTGAGGACCCCACCCCCTTGGCAGAGCTGTAGAACCCACACTGCTGGCCCCAAACCTTCCATCACTGACTTGGGCTCAAACCTTGGTCTGTGTGTCATTGGGAAACCAAATGATCCTGAACCTTAACTTTGCTCATCTTTGAAGTGGGGATGATAAAAACTCCTTCTTGGGATGTTGTTGCTGTTGCTAAGCTGTGTCTGACTCTTCTGTGACCCTACGGACTACAGCCCGCCAGGCTCCTGTGTCCAAGAGATTTCCCGGGCATGTATACTGGAGTGGGTTGCCATTTCTTCCTCCAGGGGATCTTCCTGACCCAAGGATCGAACCTGAGTCTCCTGCATTGGCAGGCAGATTCTTTACCACTGAGCTACCAGGGAAGCCCTTATGATCTACTTCTTGAGATGTTGGGAACATTAAAATAAAAGCATATACACAAAATACCCAGCACATTGGCAGGCAAATGCTAGTTTGTTGAATGATGATACTATGTCATTAACAAGCAAATGTCCCCACGTGTCATGTATGAGTGACACAGGCGACAAGTATTCCACATGTAAAGAGAGAAGTTCACTGTGAGGTGAGCAGACCTAGGAGGGCTTCTTGGAAAAAAAGCAGAGATGGACTTTCTTGTCCTACTTGCCACAGAACACTCAAACTGGTTATTCTGAAGTCCCAGTGGAACTCCTCTAGAAGTTGGTTGTTTATCTTCTGACACTCGTCCACATCTTTGGGATGGGAAAGGGCAGGCGAGATGGAGTCTCTACCCCAACCCTGCTGGGATGCTGGGGGCCTGGGCGGCCTGCTGGGCGAGCTCCTTCCATGAGGGCCAGGAGGAGGCTGGCTGCCACTTCTGTTGCCCTTGACACTGGCTGCAACTGGGCCAGGAGTTAAGGACTGGCCCCACATTCTTAGGCATCGAGGTCACTATTCTCAGGAAGTCTCCAAAGAAGGCTTGTCTCAAGAGATGTCCCTCCCTGGGATCCTTGTGAGCAAGGCTAGGGCTTTGGTCCATTGGGAGGGGTAGTGGGGTCTGGTGAGGCTGAACCCAGAAGGTAACCAGCGGGAATGGTAGTTCCAGAGAGGGAGGCTTTCCAGAAAGCCAATCTGCCCCAAAGGGAGTTTTCCAGTGTGGTGTCTTCAGATGCATGAGTGTGGGGGGTGGGGAGGGAGTCGGGGGAGCAGAGAGGGAACGTGCAAGCAGTGACAGCAAGCGCAGCATGGGGAAGTTTGTTTTCAGTACAGCCCTTTATCTGCTGTCAAATATATTTCCTGGGAAAAGACAACACTTCTCGGGGCAATCCCACGGGAAACTTTCTGTTCCTTCCTGTGATTTACATCGGGGTTGCTGGGGGTGCCTGTGGTCCCACGGGGAGTGGGAGGAGCCTCCAGGCCCTGTGGGTGGGTGGGGGGACGTAGAGCAACAGGGAGCACCCACCCGTGCTCCCTGCCCGGCAGCCCGAGCCTGCCTGGGTTTCCTCTCCCCGGAGCACCCCACAGCTGGATCGCCGTGTGAATGTGTGACGGGCCTCATTACAGCCCGATGTAAAGGCCTCATCATGGTCTGCCCCCTGGCCTCCAGCTCCGCACCGCATCCCATGGCAGAGTTCACAGCTATAAAGTGTCTGTGACAGGACCACACGAGACGACAGAGGCAGATGTGTGCTCGTTACATTTAGGAAACTTACAAGGATGTCACTTGTTCTTAGGTAGCGGGTGTTGAGGAAGGAGTGTGGGGTTGGGGTCAGAAGGTCGAGGGTCCCGGCCCCCCACGGTGTGGCCACAGCAGGCGTGTTCCAGCCGTGTCTGCTCCACTTCACCTGCAAAGTGATGGAAAAGCCTTTCACCCCGACCTCTCTGGGGCCCACAGTGGGATCACGACTAGGAAAGAGCTTTGTGAGTTGAACTGCATTAGGTTCCTGGGTTCGCAGTGTTAGAGAAGGTATCTAGGGCTGAACCAGCTCAGGTGACAAATGGGAGCTTGTAGAGGAGCAACGAGAGAAGCAACGGCCAATATTTTCTGCCCTTTATTTCAGCCACTTGGATCCCTGGACTTTCCCGGTAACCTGGCCACTTGAGAATATTTTTGCTTGGAGTGAATTCATTTTTTAAAAATTGAAGTATAATTGATTTACAGTGTTGTGTTCATTTCTTCTGTACAGTGAAGTGAATCAGCTCTGCGTATATAAACCCTCTTCTTTATTTTTATTAAAAATTGTTTTATTGGAGTATAATCACTTTACAATGTTGTGTTTCTGCTGTACAATGAAGTGAACCAGCTATACACACACACACACGTCCCCTCCTTCCTGAGCCTCCCTCCCACTTTCCTCCTTAAAATATGATTTATCATGTATGCTTTATGTTCAGTTGCTCAGCCGTATCCAACTCTTTTCAACCCCTTGGACTCTAGCCCATCAGGCTCCTCTGCCCATGGGAATTCCCAGGCAAGAATACTGGTGTGGGTTGCCATTTCCTCCTCCAGGGGATCTTCCCAACTCAGGAATCAAACTCCTGTCTCTTACATCTCCTACATTGGCCGACAGGTTCTTTACCACTAGTGCTACCTGGGAAGCCCAAGTTAGTCCTAAATTAAATTTGGTCTTATATGGATCCCTTGTTCCTGGGTGTTAATTGCATTTCCTTGACTTAACTATAAACTTTTTTAATGTAAGAGATTCTAGGAGACACCAGTCTGGTTACTTAACAGTGAAAAGTCTTGGCTTCTGTGTTCACAAGAATGGAAGAGACATAGTCTTCTCTATTTCTCCCACTAAGTACAGTGGAAAGCCCTGGACATCACGTGTAAAGCAAACGTGAGAAGATTCTGAAAAATGCAGAGGAGGCAGGTCTGTTAGGGACCTTGGACCCAAGGAATGGCACGGTGGTGAGCTTCCTGGGTGCTGGCTGTTATTGGTGGTGTTATTATTATTATTTGCTTCAATATCCCAGACCTGGAACTGAAGAAGCTGGCAACCTGGAAACATCAACGGACCCAGGCAGAGCCCCTATAAAACTTAATCTGTTTACCCAAGGGACCAGGAAAGGGGCCATGTAACAATACAGAAAACTTTCAGATAAGTTTTAGAATAGAGCAATAACTGCTCTATTCTAGCCAAAGCCACAGAAAGACACCAGTCCCATCACCACCCAGGCCAGCAAAGGCTGGGTAGAGAACCTAGTGGGGAGCCTTGGAGAGACTCCTATTCTCTCAGAGCTGTAACAGGGCACAAGGAATGAAACAGGTCCAACACACTTCAAGAGGATAATAAAGGACTTCCCTAGAGGTCCGGTGGTTAAGACTCTGTGCTTCCCGTGGAGGGGCCTTGGGCTCCATCACTGGCTGGGGAAGTAAGATCTCACATGCCATGGTGAGTGGACAAAAAACAGAAAAGAAAAAAAAAATACAAACCATAACTCACCCAATATGAAATTCAAATTCTGAAGAGGCTTGCAGCTATTAAGATAATTGAATTCATAATTATTTTTTAACTTCCAAAAAAGAAATCTACAGAGCCAGAGGGTTTCACTGGAGAATTCTACCAAACATTTGTAGAAAAATTGACATGTATTCTACACAATCTTTTCTAGAAAATGAAAGAGGAAGAAACCTCCTAATCCATGTTATGAAGCTGGTATTATTGATCAAAAAACCAGACAAAACATTACCAAATAAAAAAGAACTACAGACCAATATTCCAACATATAATCCTTAAAAAATATTAACCAAAAAAATTCAACAATACATAAAAGGAAATATATCCCATAGCCAAATGGGGTTTATTCTAGGGATGCAAAACTGATTTAATATTTGAAAACTAGTCAACTCACCATATTAACATGCAAAAGAAGAAAAAAATGACATAACCCTGTCAAACAATGTAGAAAAGTATATGACAAAATTGAATACCCATTCATGTTTAAAAAAAAAAATTCCCGTGGGTGTGGTAAAAGAGAATGAAATTTCTCATCTGCATAAAAAACATCTATGAAAAACTGACAGCTAATGTTATTATTAATAATGAGAGATGGGAATGCCTTCTCCCTGAGAGCAGGAACAAGACAAAGATATTCACACAACATGGTGCTAATGTTGCAACCAGTGCAATGAGACAGGAAAAGGAAATAAAGGGTATGTGGATTACAAAGAAAGAAAAAAACTGCCCAAATTTGCAGATGACATAATTCTGCTTATAAAGAAAATCCAACACAATCTACAAAAAATTCTACACTAATAAATGAGTTTAACAAATGTACAGGACATAAGAGAAACACATGAAAATCAATTGCATTTCTATGTAATAGCAATGAAGAGGTACACACCAAATTAATAACATAATACTATTCACAATTACTAAAAAATTAAATACTTAGGTGTAAGTCTAGCAAGACATGTATAGGGTTCTATGCTAAAAACTACAAAATGCTGATGGAAGAAATCAACGAAGATCTAAATAAATGGAGAAATGTACTATATTTATGGGTTAGAAGCTTATACACAGTAAAGATGTCAATTCTTCCCAGATCAATATACAGATACATAAAATCCCCAGCAAGGCGTTTGCTGTATATGCACGGTATTTTGCTAAAACTTACAGAAAAGCAAAAAAAGCTAGAAAAGCTGAAATCATTCTGAAAGAGAAGAATAAGTGGGAGGATCAATCTTCTAAATTTTAAGACATTATACAGCTAGAGTAATCAAAACTATGTGTTACTGGCAGAAAGATAGACACAGAGATAAATGAAACAGAATGGAAAGTCAAGAAATAAACCCACAAAAGTCTGTCCAAATTTTTTTTTATAAAGATGAAGAAGAAATTCAATTGGTGGAAAGATAGTCTTCTCAACAAAAGGTACTGAAACTACTGGTTATCCACATACATAAAGGTGAACTTCAATGTAAGTCTTACATGCTCTACAAAAAATTAACTCAAAATGGATCACATACTTAAATGTCAGTCTTTTACAAAACTTGTAGGAAAAAAAAGGAGAAAATCTTTACAACCCAGGGCTAGGCTGAGAGTTCTTAGACCTGGCACTGAAAAAGTATGATGCACAAAAGGGAAAAACTTATAAATTAGACTGAATCAAAATTAAAACAAAATTTTCTTTTGCTTTGTGAAAAATCCTGTTCAGAGAATGAAAGGACAATGAAGACTGGGAGAAAATACTTGCAAACTTCATATCTGAAAATAGTCTCATATCTAGAATGTATAAAAACAACCTCCCTGGACTCAACAGTAAAAAACAAACCAAAAAAAGCCCAAACAAAAACAACCCAACTAGAAAATGGGCAAGAGACATTTTATCAAAGGGGATTATGGATGGTAACTAAACACATGAAAAGATCTTCAATAGCATTAGCCATTAGGGTAATGCAAATTGAAATCAAGAGACATTCAGAAACATTAAATTTTACTGTCTTTGGATTTATCACTTTCTTTAACACATAGACATTTTTGTCTCATCCAAGATATCTTTCTGCATCTGCAAATTAATAAAGATCTTCTTCTATCTTATCTTCTAAAAGCCTATAGTTTGTATTCACTAATTTTGTGTAGTTTTTTTCCATATAGTTATCTAATTGCCTTGCTATCATTTATTAAAGACTCTTGTATTTATTACTAAAAAATGAGGTATCATAGAATCATTTTCAGAATGGCCAAAATAAAAAATAGTGCAGAAAAATCACCTATAATTTACATAGATACTTCCCTCTCATAGTGTTGGAACTTGACTCCCAACCCTGTAAGTGTGAGCTGTGCTGAGAATTTGCTTTCAAAGGGTGAAGTACGGAGGAGGTAACCTTTCAGTGGCGACCCCAGGCAAACCCTTCCTCACCCGGATGGTTAAGGTTAACCTCATCCATCACAGTGATTGCATGCATCTTCCACGTGATACAATGAGAATGGCACTTCACCTTTGTGATTGTCCTCCCCCCCAATCCATTAAGCTGGTCTAACCAGGAGAAAAACAAAACAAACGTCAACTGAAGGATATGCTCTAAAATACTTGGCCAACATGCCTCAAAACTTCCCAGGTCATCAAAAACAAGGAAAGTCTGAGAAACTGTCAGAGCTCAGGAAAGGTGAAGAAGATGTAACAGAGAATGGTGATGTGGTTTCCTGGGTGGAATCCTCCAACTGAAAGAGGATGCTAGGGCACAGATGAGCGAAATACAAACGAACTGTGGAGTTTAAAGTCGTGTGTCAACATGGTTTCCTCAACTGTGGAAAGGGTACCCCACAAACCTAAGATGTGAACCACAAGGAGACTGGGTGAGGGTACATGGACCTCTTTGGGCTCTCCTTGCAACTTATCTGTTTATCTGAATCCATTCTAAAATTAAAAGTGTATTTCAAAAAATAATGTGTGAAAAAGTGCAGAGAAACTAGATCCTTCGTAGTTCAGTTGGTAAAGAATCTGCCCTCAATGCAGGAGACCCAGTTTCAATTCCTGGGTCGGGAAGATTCCGCTCCCCCCACCGCCTGCCCCCAAAAAAGGAAATGGTAAGCCACTCCAGTATCATGCCTGGGAAATCCCATGGACAGAGGAGCCTGGTGATATCCAGCCCACGGGGTCACAAAGAGTCGTACACGACTCAGCATGACACAGCATACAGCACACGTAAAGTGACACAGCTGCTGTGAAAGGCAGTTTGGCATTTTCTTGAAACATTAAACATGCAACTGCTAAGTGATCTAGAAGTTGCACTGCTGGGTCTTTACACCAAAGAAATGAAAGCTTACATTCACACAGAACCTTATGTGTGAATATTTATCAAGGCATTCTTTGTGATAGCCCCCAGCTGGAAACAACTGAGGTGTGTTCCATTGTGCAGACTGTGTTTAACCATGTTTGTTTAAAACCGTGGTCCATTCATGGAATCTGTGTGTGCTCAGTCACTTAGTTCTGTCCGATTGTTTGTGACTCCGTGGACTGTAGCCCGCCAGACTTCTCTGTCCATGGGATTTCCCACAGAAACACTACTGGAGTGGGTAGTCATTCCCTCCTCCAGGGGAACTTTCCGACCAGGGGATGGAACCTGCTTCTCCTGCATTGACAGGCAGACACTTTACCACTCAGCCACCTGGGAAGCTTGCATCAACTGTAACTCAGCAACATGAAGAAAACAAACTAGTGATACATAGAACAGGTGAATGAATACTGCTGAGTGGAAGCATCCAAACCCAAAGGGTTACATAGTCTGTGTATTCTTTAAGTGACAGAGTCATAGAAATGGAGAACAGATGAGAAGTTGCTAGGGACTGGGGATGGGAGGGGTAGGGAGGGAAGTGGGTATGGCTGAGAAAGGGCAACGGGAAGAATCCTCATGGGAGTGGAAATGTCATGACAGCCTCACTGTCACTACTTTGGTTGGGATATTGTACTATGACGTTGAAAGATGTCACCACTAGGAGAAATTGGGTAAAAAGCACACCAGATTTCCCTGGATTAGGTGAATCTGCAGTTATCTCAAAATGAAAACTACAAAATAAAAAGTGAATGTCGCAACCTGAGGCACTTTCAAGATCAGGCGATAGACAACATAGAATGTCTCAGTGTCAACAGGGATCACAGAGACCCTGGCATCTGTAACTGCTCAAACCCTCTCCCTGCGAAAAAGAAAAACTAAAACACGAGATTAGAAATACCAGGAAACACTGGCAGGAGTCAAAATTGACAGGTAATAGAACAGGAAAGAAGTGGATGAGCTGGTGTGAAAATAATAAGGCAGTGACCCTGGGAAGCACTTGCTCTTGATCCTTCTCAAGTGATCAGTCTGGGAGACTGTTCACTTCCTCTGGGAGCTGCCACTGCTAAGAAGAGATCTGAAATCTGGTCCAAACACACCTTGGAGTCCACAGTGTGTAACAAGCTATTCTTCACCAACCTTCTGCCATCTAAAGTGAATTTTATTTTTCTGAAACCAGTTTAAAAAAAAAAAACGGCTGGGATGCATCATATACTGGGATAAGCAGAGCCTTGGGTATGCTGAGTGCCAGGTTTGAATGCATCACTCTCTGCCACCCAGTGATAGTATGGCCTTAGGCATGTAACTTCATCTCTATCCATGTCGGTTTCATAATCTGTAGAACAGAGCTAATTATACCCATCTCCCAGGATTTGTGTAAGATTAAGTATGATAATAAATGAGAAGCCTCTAGTTCTGTGCCTGGCCCAGAGTCAAGTCTCATATTTAAGGAGCTTTTAATTCTAGTTGAAGGGCACAAGTTGATTTTCTTGTGAGACACTCAAATGGAATCTGAAGGTCATCCAAAGAAAGCTTAAAAAATGTGCTGAGTTGTGTCAATCACTGTCTTTGGAATAGGTTGGTCATCTCTTTGGTCGTATGCAGAATGAGTCATGTTTTGGGGAGTTCTGGCATGTTTGTTATAAACCCAACTTTATTTCCTTAGAATCATATCCCATGGTGATGTGGCATCATTTATCAAAGAGACGTTCAGTATCTTCTCCCTCTTCAGACCCAAAGGGAATAATGAGTATTTATAAGATGACACTCATGACTTATCAAAATCTGTGGGCTCAGTAGATTTTGCTTAAAACCACAGGGATGCATTTCATGTATTCCCATACAAAAAGGTTTAAATATGTGTTCTTTTAAAAAAAAAACAAACAACTTTGTCAAGAATAGGACCTTTTGAACATTGAAAAGAATAATGACTACAATGGACTGAAATACAGCAAGTATATAAAAATCTATTAATCCAGGGAATATATTTGCAATCAATATATCAAAGGACTGATATCCAGAATATATGACTGTATAACAAAATGACAAATAGCCAGTAAAAAAGGATCAAAAGATTTAAACAGACACTTCACAAAAGAAGACGTATGAAATGTCAATAAATCCATGAAAGGATACTCAAAATTTCATTTGTCATCAAGAAGTACAAATTAAAACTTCAGGGAGATATCATTTCAGACCCTCTAGAATGACAAACATTAAAATCATGGACATACTTCACTCTGTATAGTAGGCTCTAGGTTCATCCTCCTCATTAAAATGGACTTAAATGCATTCCTGGACATGGAACAACAGACTGGTACCAAATTGGGAAAGGAGTGTGTCAAGGCTGTATGTTATCACCTTGCTTATTTAACTTATAGGCAGAGTACATCATGCTAAATGCTGGGCTGGACAAAGCACAAGCTGGAATCAAGATTGCTGGGAGAAATATCAATAACCTCAGATATGCAGATGAAAGTGAAGAAGAACTAAAGAGGCTTTTGATGAAAGTAAAAGAGGAGAGTGAAAAAGTTGGCTTAAAGCTCAACATTCAGAAAACTAAGACCATGGCCTCCAGTCCCATCACTTCATGGCAAATAGATGCGGAAACAGTGGAAACAGTGGCTGACTTTACTTTTGGGGGCTCCAAAATCACTGCAGATGGTGATTGCAGCCATGAAATTAAAAGACACTTACTCCTTGGAAGGAAAGTTATGACCAACCTAGACAGCATATTAAAAAGCAGAGACATTACTTTGCCAACAAAGGTCTGATTAGTCAAGGCTATGGTTTTTCCAGTAGTCATATATGGATGTGAGAGTTGGACTATAAAGAAAGCTGAGCACTGAAGAATTGATGCTTTTGAACTGTGGTGTTGGAGGAGACTCTTGAGAGTCCCTTGGACTGCGAGGAGATCCAATCAGTCCATCCTAAAGGAAATCAGTCCTGAATATTCATTGGAAGGACTGATGCTGAAATGGAAACTCCAATACGTTGGCCACCTGCTGCAAAGAACTGACTCATTGGAAAAGACCCTGATGCTGGGAAAGATTGAAGGCCGGAGGAGAAGGGGATGACAGAGGATGAGATGGTTGGATGGCATCACCAACTCGAAGGACATGAGTTTGAGTAAACTCTGGGAGTTGGTGATGGACAGGTTAAGCCTGGAGTGCTGCAGTCCATGGGGTCACAAAGAGTTGGACACGGCTGAGTGACTGAACTAAACTGAACTGAGTATTCTATTGTATATATGTACCACAGCTTCTTTATCCATTCATCTGTCGATGGACATCTAGGTTGCTTCCATGTTCAAGCTGAAAGAGAAACATAAATATTGTATACTGACACATATATATAGAATCTAAAAAAAAATGGTACTGATGAATTTATTTTCAGGGCAGCAATGGAGAAACAGATCTAGAGAACAGACCTGTGGACTCAGGGGGAGGGGAAGAGGGAGACAGTGAGGTGTATGAAGAGAGTAACATGGAAATTTACAATACCGTATGTTAAATAGATAGCCAATGGGAATTTGCTGTATGACGCACAAAACTCAAATAGGGGCTCTGTGACAATCTAGAAGGGTGGGATGGGGAGGGAGTTGGGAGGGAGTTTCGGAAGGGAGGGGACAGGGGTGTACCCATGACAGATTCCTGTTGATGTATGACAGAAAATCACAAAATTCCGTAAAGCAATTATCCTTCAATAAAAAAAAATTTTTTAATAAAAAAAAATGGGCAAAGCCAAGAGTTGAAAAGTACGTGGAACAACTGAAACTCTCATATGCTGCTGGTGGGAATGCAGGAGTACACCCACTCTGAAAAAGTTTGGCAGTTTCTCATAAAGTTAAAAATTCACCTACGGTACAATTCAGCAATTCTACTCCAAGAGAAATGAAAACATTTTTCCATAAAGAGACTCATACACTCATATCAGATCTATTCACAATAACCAAAACTGGAAACACCCTAAATGTCCATCAACAGATGAATAGGTTAAAAAAATGTAGTATATTCATAAAATGGAATGTTGCCCAGTAATACAAAAGAAACAGACTATTGATACATGTAACAACACGAATGAATCTCAGAAACACTCTGCTATGAGAAAGCAGCCACACACAAAGAGTATATACCATATAATTTAATTTATATTGAAATCTAAAACAGGCAAGATTAATAAATAGTGAAAGTAAGATCTGTGACTGCCTGGAGAAGGAAATGGATGGATAATTACTGCAAAGGGGCATGAGAAAACTTTGGGTAGGTAATAGAATGTTCTGTATCTTGATTGTAGTAGTTATCTAGTAGGTTATACGTTTGTCAAAATGAGTGCAGTGTACTTTAGTAAATTATGCTTCAATAAGGTTGGTGTTAGAAGCCCAAGTCCATAGCGTGAAAGTGTTTGTCACTCAGTTGTATCCAACTCTTTGTGATTCCATGGACTATAGCCCACCAGGCTCCTCTGTCCATGGGATTCTCCAGGCAAGAATACTGGAGTGGGTTGTCCATTCCCTTCTCCAGGGGATCTTCCTGAACCAGAAATTCATCCCCAGCTTCCTGCATTATCTAAAAAGTACTCTGTATGACTCTATAGTGATGGGTAAATGTCATTATACATTAGTCCAAATCCCAGAGTAAACCCTAACGCAAACTATGGACTTGAGGTGACTGTGATGAGTCAGTGCATGTTCACCAGTCATAAAAATTGTACCACCGGAGGTTGCTAATGGGGAGGCTGTGCCTGTGTGGGAGCGAGACAACGTGGGAAATCACAGTATCTTCTGCTCAGCCTTTCCTGTGAGCCTAAAACTGCTCTAAACCATAAGGTCTATTAAAAAAAAAAAAATCAACCAAGAGGTTGAGGGATCCCAGAATGTCATGGAGACTTTGACAAATGAATTTAATCATATTGCAGATGTATGGACCCGACCTCATGAAAGAGGGTGGTGGTGGGGGGAAGCCAGGGGTAAGGGGGTTCGGCGGGATGGGTGGGGAGATGGGGAGCAGGGGATGGGGAAGGAGCTGACCTTAGTAACTGTAGGAAATGGTGCTTTAACTGGAAACTGTAAGGCTGTAGACAAAAGGCACAGTACAAAACACTGTTCTCATTGGAAAGTTTGTTTCTCACAGAGGTACAGGTTAGCAATTCTGAAACTACTTTCTGTGTAGATATGGGGCTGAACAAATAAGTAAATAAACTGTGGATAAAAGGAGCCAGATTTCTCACTATCAGAAAAAGAAGTTACAATTTCATTGGTAGGAAGGCTAGAGTCCTGGGTGCTGGCTTACAGCTGAAGACAGCAGAAAGAACATATTTATTTCAATACATGTAGAGATTTAGAGATACAGAAGTATACATAGATAGGCATGTGTACATCACTTGGCACATATACGTGTACTTTCTAACTCTGTCGAAAGGCCTAGAAGCAGCCACATTCTTATAGCAACAAACACAGCCTGTGCTTGGATCTTTCTAAGTAACATTCTCCCATAAAAGGAATCAGGGCTGTATAAAGAAATGGCTGCTTCCAGGGGTGGGACAGGGACGATATAAAATGAGCCTGGTGTATCTTTTAGTCTCAGGAAGTAAGGAAAACGCACAGAGACAGACAGAGACCAAAAAAGACAGAAGAGGAAGGAAAATAGAAAAGAATGCAAGATGGGGACTTGTGAAAAAGATGCCAACACTAAGCTGGAAGAGCTCCCCGAGGACAAAGTTGGAACAATTTGAGGAAATAAACCAACAGATTCTAATCCAGAGAATAAACCTTTGAGTCCATATTGATTGTATTGAGTTGAATTGTGTCCCCTCAAATTTATGTCCGATGTTGTTGTTTAACCTCTTAGTTGTGTCCAACTCTTTTGCGACCCCATGGACTGTAGCCTGCCAGGCTCCTGTCCATGGGATTTCCCAGGGAAGAACACTAGAGTTGCCATTTCCTCCTTCAGGGGATCTTCCCAATCTAGGGATCAAACCCAGGTCTCCTGCACTGCAAGTGAATTTTTTACCATCTGGGACGCCCCATAAGAAACAAGAAAAGACTGGGAAACTGATCCAGATCAAAGGCTACTTAAGGAGCTATGATGATTAAAAGTAACATGGGATCCTAGATTGGCTCTTAGAACAGAAAAAGGGCAGAAATGGGGGAACTGATGACACCAGGTTTAGGTAATAGTACTTTTGACACATGTAGCTTGATTAAATAAGATGCTAACTTGAGGGGAAACTGGCTGAAAGTTGTACAGGAACTCTATTGTCTTTGCAATATTTTGATAAGTCTAAAATTATCCCAAAAATAAAAGTTTTTTTTTTTTTTTTTTTAAAAAAAGAACAACTGTGAGTAAATGATTTGGAAGTCAGTCAGCACTTTCTCTACATTGACTTTCCATCTGTGGTTTTATTTCCTTTCTCTGAGATGGAAGAGAATCTTGACTCAACTTCAGTTGGCCTCCTCCCCCCTCCCAACCTCTTTCCCAAACGAACAAACACATTTTAAAAATAAGAACGTAAGTGAATGAATGAATGAACAAATAGATAACTTTCAGCAGAGGGAGAGCATGCAGCAGGTTGGTGGGAACAATCAGAAAGTGTAAATATTTAGCCCTCTAGGCTTGCCCATCACAACGGTGACTGCCCCAGTGGCGCAGGGTTTCAAAGTGAAAGTTCAATATTTATTCTGGCTTCCCCATGCCTTGTCCACCAGGACTCCCTGCACAGTTGGTTTTCGGATGGAGCCAAGGTCCCTCCTACCCACCTCCTGACTTCTCACTCCACATGTGTTGTAGGTAAACAAGCCACTGGCATCCACTCCATCTGATTGGCACTCAAGGAAGTAAAATCAGGTGGGAAGATGGGGAGCAGTTCTCACCCACTCTTGGATACGCTGAGCAGGCTGCTGTGCATGTCAGATGCTCTGGGTAAGGTCCTGAGTGTCCTCTGTGAACCGTAAAGCACCCCAGAATCCTGTAAGGTGGTGCTGTCACCGGTACCTGTGCCCTGGTTCTCTCTAGACTGGTGATGTCCTCCTTGCCCTCAGCCCAGCTTGCTTCCAGATGACCTGGGCAGGATCCTAATACATAGCAAGTCGACCTGACTTGATTTCTCAGCCCCTGCAGCCCTTGATTCTGTGGCTTGAGACATTGGATCCTTATAACCTTGGGCTCAGCTCTATATTCATCCCTTCATTACAAAAAATTAACTCAACCACATGGCAGCTCTGTGCTAGGTATAAGAACACAGAGATACTTAAGACACGACCCCAAACTTCAATGCAATTACTCTTGACTGTATCTTCGCTTTAGTTCTGAGCCCATTTGGTACCCTAGCTTAGATTTTCTCTGCTTCTCCAATTCCAGGCTTCTTTCTCTCTCTCTCTCTCTGGCTGGTCCATCCAGACTGCCTGGCTGGTGATGTGATTCTCTCTGGCTTTGGGATCCCTCCCATTGGGCTGTCCCCAGCATGACAGTGGCATTGGGGAGAAGACGGAGTTCCTCTATCCTTACTAATTCTTAACCTTGGAGGTTCAGGGGTCTGAGAGTGCTGGCTAGTCACTCTCCTGGGTGAACATCAAGTTTCTAGAATTGCTTGCTGCCTTTCTCCCTCACCGTTGGGATACTGTGTCCATCCTTAGAACATCCTACTATGTCAACTTAGGCACTTGTGCCCACTTCCTGCCTGGGCCCCAGTGAACTTTTGTACGAACCCCTGAACACTGGTGTGTCCTCCAGATGGAACCTCTGAGCAGCAGCGCTGGGCCCCTGCCTCCATCCCATCTTGCTCCCACCAAGGCATGGGAATCTGCTACATGATCACATTTCCTCCGTGGCTGCTGAGAGGGCAGCTGAAAGTGGCTGGACAACATGTCAGCTTAGCAAGAGAAGGACCCTGCCCCAACTAGGAGAAGCAAGGTTTGGGGCACCCTTCAGATTTCCATCTTTTCTCGGAACTGTGACAAGAGGTACATTCTTGGTCAAGTTTGAACCAGTTTTCTGTGTCCTACCAAATGATCAAAGCCTAGTTCTTGAAGCCAAAATGTCTCATTTTTGGCTTTAAAGTTTGTATCTCTTTTAAAGTTTGCCTCTTTTTTCCCTCAAAGGTGGGGGATACCTAACTTCTCAGCTGTAATGGTCCGGAGGTTGGTAGAGGTTAGGGCATCAGCTGGCAACAGAATTACTTGGGACATGGCTTGCTATTCAACAGTCTGGTTCCAGGGAGCAAACAGCCATCCCCTCAGGGTCAGTCAGCTCTGCAAGACTGCAGAGAGCAGGAAGCTCCACTTACTATGTGAATATCATCATCTTTCCTATGTGTTCCATGATGCTGAGAGAGGTTGAGACGCACTCTCGCAGGGTCGGACTTTGACTGCTACCTTTCTCATGGCCCTGGCTGAGACAGTGTCTTAGAATTCTGGGGTACAGCTGGTGCAAAGGAGAGAAGGATGGACTAGCCTGACTAGAGAGAGGTCCAGGAGTCACTCATAAGAGAGAGTATCTCTCAGTTAACAAACTCAAAGATGCTGAAGGCAAAAAAGTGAAGAGCCAATCATGGCACCATAAAATCAAGGAGTCTAGATCTGTCATTGACTCATGGGGACTGGGGGTTTCGGACCCAGATATGAAGGACCAGGGAATGAGTGCCCTGGGGAGTTGATGAGAGGACCAAAGGAAGGGAATCTGAAAGATACTGCATCCTTGTTGTGCTCTGTGACAGCCTGGAGGAGTGGGAAAGGGGAGGGAGGCTCAAGAGGGAGCGGGCATACGTGTGCCTGTCTGATTTATGTTGATCTATGGCAGAAACCAACTCAACATTTGGTTAGGGTAATATTCAGTAAGGATAATTTGTAAAGCAATTATCCTTCAATTAAAGTAAATGAATTTTTCAAAATAAAATAAACATAAGCTCACAAGAAAAAAAAAAGATATTGCATCCTTGTTGGACTTTCACCTGGAATCAGTGAGAATTGGATGCATCTCAAGGGCCAGAGGGAGTCAAAGAAATTCATCATTCTCAAGTCCTACACTACTAGTCCTGGACTCAGATGTATTCTTGTTCCTCCCTTCCTCTTCAGATCCTATTCATCCAATCCAGCAATCCCACTATTGGGCATATACCATATGAGAAAACCATAATTCAAAAATACACGTGCACTCCAATGTTCATTGCAGCAATATTTACAATAGCCAGGACTTGCAAGCAACCTAGATGTCCACTGACAGATAAGTGGATAATGAATATGTAGTACATATCTACAATGGAATATTACTCAGCCATAAAGAGAAGTGAAATTGGGTCATTTGCAGAGATGTGGATGAACCTAGAGTCTGTTACACAGAGTGAAATAAGTCAGAAAGAGAAGTACAAATATCATATATTAAAGCATGTATGAGGAATCTAGAAAAATGATACTGGTGAGCCTATTTGCAGGGCGGGAATAGAGATGCAGACATAGAGAACGGATTTACAAACACAGTGGGGAAAGAGGGGGTGAGACAAACGAAGACTGTAGCATTGACATATATACTCTATCATGTGTAAAATAGAGAACTGGCGGGAACCTGCTATAAAGCACAGGAAGCTCAGCTCAGCTCGGTGCTTTGGGTGATCTAGATGAGTGGGATGGGGGCGGGAGCGAGGGAGGCACTAAAGGGAGAGGATACACGTCTACATATAGTGATTCACGTTGTTGTACCGCAGAAACTAACACAATATTGTAAAGCAAAAATACTACAATTGAGAAAAAAAATACCCTACTCATCCTTCGAAGTCTAGCTCAAGATTGACCTCCTGGTGTAACTCATGGTGTCCTCTGAACTCCCATCATCATCTTGATCCCCACTTTGGCATGGGATTGCTGATGCATCACATTGTAAAGGCTTGCAGGTCCCGCCCTAGCTTGATTTCTCTCCCAGAAACAGGGCACTCTGCCTTAGATCCTTTCATAAGCTGCATCTAGTATTCTACCGGGCTTAGTAAATCCTCATGAAATGGAGACAGTCATCGAGTGATATTGACATTCTCAATGGCCCAGATGCTTCACCAAACTTGGGTGCTGCCTGTCTGGCTCCATGCAAATAAACAAAAGTCTGTGAATGGAAAGATTTTCCTAACATGTGTCAACCGGTAGAGGCTAAACTTAGTATCAGTAGGAGAGACACACCATGGAGCTTTCCAACAGGAGCAGCAAGTTAGGCAAAACCAATAGTTCTCAACTTTGAATTCCTTTTGGAACCACCTTCGAGCTCTCAAAAGCTCCATTCTGGTTTAACTGGTCCAGGATGAAGCCCAACCATGAGTGTGTTTTAAAAGCTCCCCGGATAATTCTTACAGACAGTCTGGACTGAGAACTTCGTTTCACATTCTGAATCTTTTCCAGTGCTTTTCCTACTCTCGTGTCCAATCCCATCTGATCACGTTCATTCATCCGAATGTCTAACTCATGTTTTCTACCCTTTTTGTAGAATTTATTTATCAAGTACTTAGTACATGATGTGCCAGGCAGAAACAAAGAGAAATATGGTGTCTGCTCACAAGGAACCTGCTGTCAAGTGAGAGACACTTATACAGAAATAAGCAAAGTTATAAGCAAACTTTGCTACCCAAACTTAAGAACTTATGAGATTCAGATGAATTTTTAGATCATACCTTGCTGTCTGAATTCTCACTGCTTGCTACCTGAAATTCAGAAACAAAATAGATTAAGATAATGTAGGACTCCTCTGTACACAGATTTACTGTCCAACCTCTTGTTAAGACTCAAGAATTAATAGACTGAGAAAGTACACTCTTGTGAGTGCTGTGGAGGAGAATGAGTTGAGAATGAGCAGGAAGAAATGAGCACCAAGAGGAATAAGGGTTCCCGGCCATGGGTTTTACAGTTCCCAGAGTCAAGCTATGTATAAAGGAAGTTTTCTGAGCGGAGAGTCTCAATGCTGTGCTGAATCTCTGCTGGAGTTTTCTTTTTTTTTTTTTTTTTTTTTCATTTTTGAGATTTTGTTGTCTCCAGCAGTGCCTGAATGTGGTTTCAAAGAAAAGGCCAAGAATCTCCCCTGTCTGGTTCAGTTGAGTCCTGCAGCTTGATGGTGACTGGTCAGAAAAATTGAGGGTATTTGGGAGGAGAAGTAGGGATAGGTGAGAGGGCAATCAAGGGATGATGCTTAGCACTGTCCAAAAGACTGAAGAGAGGGACTTCCCTGCTGGTCCAACGGTTGGGAGTCTGCCTACTAATTCAGGGGACATGGGTTTGATCCTTGGTCCGGGGGGCTCCTACATGCTGTGGAGCAACTAAGCCCCTGCACCCCAAGTACCGAAGCCTGAGCACCCTAGAGCCTGTGCTCCACAAGAAGAGAAGGCACCATAATGAGAAGTCCTTGCACCAGAACTAGAGAAAGCCCCCATGCAAAAACAAAGATCCAGCACAGCCAATAAAAAAAAAAAAGACCAAAGAGAAACTTGAATTAAGAAGCCAACAGAGGTCCCTCTTGAGTCCAGAAGCACATGGTCCTGATATCACGCTCCACAGTCTCAGTTGTCTGGCATGCCTCTTCCTGAGACACCTGGATGCCTTCTACAGCTGCTCATCTGCACCCCATCTACTCTCTTAACCTTGACTTTGATATACTTTCAGGTACATCTGGGGTTACTGAGAATGTGAACTTGTCCAGCACTTGCTCACCTCATGGCCTTGGGATAAATGAGATGCAAGAAACTGCTCAGAAGTTATCTCCTTTGTTCCTACCCAACGATGAGCAGTGGGAAGACTTGCCCTTGCTTTGTGAAATCTGTGGGGGTCTCACCCCGTCTCCTCCTCCGATACTACTGCTGACGTTGGGCCCCCAGTTCTGGACTCCTAATATGCCTGCATTTCCTGAGGCATGGCTGACTCTGCCCCTCTCCACCCTCATCTCCAATTTCCATGGGCCTCCCTCCTGCTGTAATTTTTTTTTTTTTTAGCCCCAACCTCCTGGTTGATGTTTTTAAAATAGACTTTATTGTTTGGAGCAGTGTGTGTGTGTGTGTGTGTGTGTGTTAGTCACTCAGTCGTGTCTGATTCTTTGTGGCCCATAGACCGTAGCCCACAGACCAGAGCCCACTAAGCTCCTCTGACCATAGGATTTTCCAGGCAAGAATACTGGAGTGGGTTGCCATTTCCTTCTCCAAGGGATCTTCCCAACCCAGGGATGGAACCTGTGTCTTCTGCATTGGCAGGCAGATTCTTTACAACTCCACCACCTGATCGTAAATTTTATTAATGTGTACGTTTAGTCGCTCAGTAATGTTCAACTCTTTTCGACCCCATGAGCTGCAGCCCTCCAGGCTCCTCTGTCTATGGGGATTCTCTAGGCAAGAATATTGGAATGGGTTGTCATGCCCTCCTCAGGGGATCTTCCCAACCCAGGGACTGAACCCAGGTCTCTCACAATGCAGGTGGATTCTTTACTGACTGAGCCACCAGGGAAGCCCCCAAATTTTAATACTTTGTTAAAATAATGATAAAGGCAACAATAATAATGAATGGCAGAGATTGTGCCTACCCAGCCAAGTGGCTGTCTTGGAGACTTTCAAATTTTTTTTATAGCCAACCTTTGGGAGGTTTAGTAACTATTAAACGTCTACCAAGAAACCCTCAAGAGAGACTTACAAATTAAAAAAAAAAAAGACGGATATTTGGGATATCTATCTGGTGGAGTTCACAGCATCCGAAAAGGGCCTCTGCCTGGTACCGATGTAAGAATGTGCTCCCTGAGTTATGTCCCTCAAAATGATTTCCCAGGCCCTTCATATGCTGGCCCACAAAGGGGGATCGATAAGAGAGTTCAAGGGAGCCGAGAGCCAGGAGCATTCCACAGCCTGGGCCGAGGAAAGGTTGAAGCAGGCCAGGCACGAACGCTTCAGCTCCTTGTCAGCAGCCTTTGATCTGCGTGGCAGCTGACACGAAAGTAGAATTTGGCCCTCCAACTCTACAGGACGAGACTTGACAAGGAAATCAGTTTCTCTGACAATTTCAAAAGCCCCGACACTTTCGTCACTTGGCACTTGGCCCTGGGGAATGGTGCTGTGGACACAGAGGCACCCACCAGCAGAGCCACTTCCCCGGAAGGACTGACATTTCAAGTGCAGGCAGGTCCGTCAGGAATGAAGGACACGCTCTTCCCTGCCCTTCGTGGAGGACAGGTGTTGCAAGAAGCCGGAGGATTTGGGTTGGAGAACAGAAGGAACTTCCTACCTGTCCATCTGGGTGGAAACACATGGGAGTCAGAGGAAGCTACTAAAAATCTAAAGAATAAACATAGCTGCTCCTGAGATTGTAGGCTTAAGCAGATGATGCTGCAGCTGGTCCATGGAGGATCGGTCCACATTTGCGAGGGTATGTGGGATTTAGATGTGCATTTTTATCCTAAGGGAAATCAACCCTGAATGTTCATTGTAAGGACTGATGCTGAGGCAGAAGCTCCAATACTTTGGCCACCTGATACGAAAAGCCGACTCATTGGAAAAGATGCTGATACTCAGAAAGCTTGAAGGCAAAAGAAGAAGAGGGCAACAGAAGATGAGATAGCTTGATAGCCTCACTGACTCAATGGACATGAATCTGAGCAAACTCCAGGAGAAAATGGAGGACAGAGGAGCCTGGTGGGCTACAGTCCATGAGTTCACAGAGAGTTGGATATGACCTCAACAACAACAACAAAGAGCTTATTCCTAGATGAGTAAACCAAAATAAACTGTGTTTGGCCTTCTATTCTAATTCCATCTTACTATTTGGCTGCCTGAGTATTCTTGTCAGTGGGCTTAACCTCTCTAAGCTGCTCTGCTTGGGATTAATGACAGATGCTAAAATGCCAGGATTGGTTCAGGACTTGTGCTGGGCAGTGAGTCAAGATGACATCTGGACTATTCTTGATTCTTTTAATTAATTTTCTTAAATTAATTTTTATTGGAGTATAGTTGGTTTATAATGTCGTATAGCAAAGTGAATCAACCATACACATACATTGATTTTTCTTGATTTAAAAGCCGACTAAAATACAGCTACTTTTCAAGGATGCCCAGGACAACTCCTGTGACAATGAGAAGGGGATGAAGCATCCTCAGAAACTGACAGCCACATCTTGCTTTGGTGATAGCTCAGAGCATCACTGAGTCCCAGAGGGTTCTGGAAGCAGGCTTGACAGGCAGCACCAATTATTCCCCCAAAGAATGAGTCTGCAACTGAGTTCATTGGGGAGATACACTGAGCACAGGAGACACATTCCTCTTCCTTGGTGGAGGAGGGGACCGTGGTCCCAGCTGGCCATGCAGTAAGAGGGCTTGGAGATCCAGTAGCACACGTTTATCTGTTAAGGGGCAAACTCAACTCACAGTTGGCGTGTGGAGCTGCAGATGTGATGTCAGGCCACCCATTCAGGGAACCAAGTGCAATAGTAGACACGGATCCTGGAAGCCACCAGGCAGTGGGAAGGTGAGTGCAGACTGCCTGGCAGTGGACGGGTCATGAATGCAGACCGCCTGGCAGTGGCTGCGTAGCAAATGTAGACCAACTGGTGGTGGATGGGTAGCAAGGGTGTTAGACACCAACACAATGTCACCTGGTTGCCAAGCAGGGCACCCCCTGTGGAAGGTCAGACTTCCCAGGAAGCAGATTCTGAAATGAAGAGTAGTGGGAAGGACATTCATTGGGAGGTGCTCTTCAGATCAACACCTATGAGGTAAGAGAAGAAAACAGGTAGGAGCAGACAGTGGGCTGGGCTGCAATGCAGTCCCAAAGCCTCAGCTGGTCCATCAGTTCCAGCAGACGCGCCTTTCAGGGTTGATTTAGGCTGTGTCATGAGGCCACGTCTGATACTCTTGTTGACTCGGAAGGGAGACTGTCTATGGCAGAGGCATCTCTCCTCAGCAAGGACAAGTCCGGAGATGGCTATATCCCCTACTGGGGATGAGAATTAATCCTTTAGTCTATAATGGATAGCAGGGCAGTGCAATACAGCATCTCCTGCACTGGCCCGTCAGGCACTTTGAAGCTCATCTAGAGTCTGCTCTTGGGCTGGCCTTGGGAAACCTGGCAGGATTTTCCCATGGTGCTCCTCACATTCCTCCCCAGCATCCTATATATCCCCTTCTCCTTCTAGCATCGTGAAGCTTTGGTATCTCAGCATGAACCCATACTAAGGGCTCAGAACTCACTAGGTTGCCATCTCCTAAATGTCAAGGAGAATTTTCAAGGTGTTTCTGAGGGAAGCTGTGTTTAATACAAAGGAGAGGGCTGTTAGTGGTGCAATTTCCCTATCAGTGTTGGAGGTCTCTTTGCCCAGGCCCAGGGAAGACTAGATAGTTAGAGAGACATCCAAGCCAGAATACTTTCCCTCAGAGGTATGCTGTTTGGGGGGATTTTCTTTCCCTGGAAGACTTGTTCCCTGAACTCCGAGTGGGATCCAAAGCTAGGGGAAGTTTCCTCCCCCTGGGTAAATTCTCAAAAGGGTAATGACAGACTTGAGATGCTTGGCAGACATGGAGACGGGGCTGCCAGAGGGTGGGCACTGGGCTTCTGAATTCCTCCCTTCAACACCATGTAAATAACCAGCCTCCCAGCAGCACTGGCAGCACCCTCCCTAGTACCACCAGAACCACAGCAGGAGCCAAGGGAGGGCTTCCTTAATTAAAGCAACTATCTGGCCTAACCATCAGTGCAATTAGAGTCTAATGAACCCGGTTACTTCTTTCACAGGTTTAAATTATAGCTGATCTTAATATTCACGTGCTGGCGGTGGGGGGGGAAGAAAGCCACCATCCATTCTGAAGGCCTAAGAAGTGGCAGGGTGATTAGAATGAAAAAGATGGAGCTGTTCCGTGCTGCAGAGAAGAACCAGGGGAGATGGCTTGAGAGACACTGGAGGAAAGGTGATCACTTCCTTTTCGGCAGGGCTGACTTCCTGGCATGGGGGCAGAGCAGGCATGTTAATCAATTAGTCCATTAATAAGCATTTATGCAACACCACTTTGAGCAGGCCCTGTATTAAGTCCCTGGGAGACTTAACAGGAAAGAAAACACAGTGATGAAAACACGGGACCTGATTTCAAGGAACTCACAGACGGCTTTGAATGCTGCTTCAGGCATGCGTACTGAAACGTCCGCTTAATAGGCAAGAAAGTCAAGGACGATGTGAAGTTCCCAGGAGTTCCGAGAAACCGTGCTGTTTTGGAAGATGCAGAACCCTAAGAAGTGAGGAGGAAGTGGAACGCCTTCCAAGAGAGGAAATTTAAGTCATTAAATGCTCACAACAACCTTACGTTGAGGTTGGCCTTATTCTTACCCCCATTTTCCAGATGGGGAAATTGAAGCCCACGGGGATTCATGAACTTGCCCGAGGTCACACAGACAGGATGTGGCAGAGTGGAGTCTCAAACGCAGGTGCTTTCATTCCAGGCCGGAGAAATACAATGTGAGCTACAGATGTCAGCCATGCACATAATTTTAAATCTTGAAGTTGAAGCAGGAAACCTAAAAAGGGATAAAAGGGGAACAGTTTAATAATATTTTATTTAATCCATGTTTCTAAAGTATAATCATTTCAACATGTCATCAACATACAAATTATGAACCTGCTATTAGATATTTTTTAATAGTGAGTCTTTGAAATCTGGTGAGTGCTTTATACTTAGAGCACATTCTCAATTTGAATAAACCACAGTGGTCAGCGGCAGCCAGGATGGAGAAGATGAGCTGGAGCAGGTTGGGGAAGGTTCCTTGGGAAGGTGAACGAATATATGGCTTCTACAGACTCCTCTGGACCGGAGGTAACAAATGCAGTGCCTTATATGTGAAGCGAGCCTGCACTCCTCTTGCGTGATCCACTCGTTGGCATAAAGAAACACTGTGACTTATGGTTTGCAAGAGGTCACGTGGTCCGCCCAAGGAAAGTCTTGATGTTGGAGCCTGGGGCGTGTCCCTGCCTGCACCATACACAGGTTCTGTGATCTCGGGCAAGTTATTTAATCTCTTTAAGCCTCAGAGTGTACATCTATAGCTGTAAACTGGGAAGAAGCATGTTGACATCATCCTGCTATAGTGAGGATTAAGCCAGGTAATAGAGTTCAAGTTCTTAGGGCAGTGCTTGGCACATCCTAAATGTTCAAGAAAATGTGTTATCAGGAAGCACCAAGTTATACAACTACCAAGCTCCAAGTCATTCAGCAAGCTAGTCCCTGGACTGTCACCCAAGTTCCTGCACACTACCTTTCAATGTGCTACCAGGTAGCGGCTCATCAGACTGGAAATGAACTAAGAGAATCCACGCGGTGACCTAGGAGGGGTGTGGTGGGAAGGCCCAGAGGGCTCACTAAAAGCCTGTCAGCTTGAGAAAAGCATCCAAGAGACAGACTGGAGAGATGAGTAACACGAATACCTCCTGGTCATGGATTCTCACTCAGCCAAGAAAAGCCATTTAAGACGCTTGAACAGGAGAGAGCTGGGAGGAGACCGAGAGATGCTTTGTTTCACAAAGGAAGGAACTGGAATCTGATGAGGTGTGGTTGCCCGTGCCACGCAGCTTCTTAGGGGCAGAGACCAGGAATTTCAGTTCCTTGTCTGGGAGTTCACAGCTAATGAATCTTCCTGGGACTGTGTTGTTCCAAACCAGTCCTGGCTTGGTGTCAGAATTACCTGGGAAGCTTTTTTTTTTTAATTGCTTTATTTTTAATTGAAGAATAATTGCTTTACAATATGTGTTGGTCTTTGCCATAGACAACACGAGTCAGCCATAGACATCCTAGACGGGTGGGATGGGGTGGGAGGTGGGAGGGAGGGGACATATGTAAACCTGGGAAGCTTTCCAAACCTACAAATGTTGGGCTTCCCTGATGGCTCAGTGGTAAAGGATCTGCCTGCCAATGCAGGAGATATGGGTTCTATCCCTTGTTCAGGAAGATCCCACATGTCGTGGAATAACTAAGCCTGGCACCGCAACTATTGAGCCTATGCTCCACAATAAGAGGAAGCCGCCACAATGAGAAGCCTGCACACTGCAAGCAGAGAGTAGCCCCCAGTTGCTGCAACTAGAGAAAAGCCCACACAGCAACAAAGACCCAGCACAGTCAAAAATAAATAAGGAAATAAAGACCCAAGCTGTTGGCTTTCTCTAAGGAGAGTCACATGGATGTGCCACATGACACTGACCACTTCCCTGACCCCTCCCTCGTGGGCTCCCCATCCCCACCTTCAAAACCCAGTTTGTGGCAGGTCTCTTCTGTGAGGCTCTTCCAGTTATCTATGATGATAACAGCAGCAATATTAATAATCGTAACAGCAAACATTACCAGGGCTCAGATATACCAGCCGGTGTGCCTGCCAGCATCTTATATGGATCAGCTTACTTAATCCTCCCGAGAACGATTCCATTTCTAAAAGCCTCACCGTATTAGAAGGGGAAAGTGAGACTCCGTCAACGGTGAAGGAGTTGGCCCAGCTGTCGTCAGTGTTGGAGCCAGAATGTGAGCCCATCATCAGGCTTGAACTTCAGAGCCCTTGATTTTCACCCCAATTCTCTATAATCAGCTTCATTCAAACTGATGGATCTGCTTTGAACCCCTGCCTCTTTCTTGCATCTCTAGCCGTCCCGTCCTGTAAGTCATCACATGCAGGAAGATTTCTTCTTCCGGGGAGTCTCTCTGCTCTTTGTGTAAGCCAGGGTCAGTGAGTCGGAGAGCTAAGGGGAGCAGACAGGCCTTCCTGGTGGTCCAGTGTTTAAAAATCCACCTGCCAATGTAGGGGACACAGGTTCCATACCTGATCCAGGAAGAGTCCCATGTGCCACGAAGCAGCTAAGCCCTTGTACCCCGCTACTGAACCTGCCCTCTGGAGCTGGGGAGCTGCAACTTCTGAACCCACCTGCTGCAACTACTAAAGCCTGAGCACCTAGAGCCCATGCTCCACAACAAGAAACCCACTGCGCTGAGAAGCCTGAGCACTGCACTAGAGAAAGCCCACGCAGAGCGACTGAGATCCAGCACAGTCAAAAATAAACAAACTCAATAGAGGTGGGGCACAGAGGGTCACCAGGGAGAGGGGGCTGCTCTCGGTTATCCTGCAAGCAGCTCTGGAAACTCAATTAGCTATTTGCTAGGCATTTTTGAAACAGAAAAGTCATAAAAACAGAAAGCTTATGTAATCACAGAGTTGGAATGAATGAAGAGATCTAACTCTATTTCAGTTCAGTTCAGTCGCTCAGTCGTGTCCGACTCTTTGTGACCCCATGAACCGCAGCACACCAGGCCTCCCTGTCCATCACCAACTCCTGGAGTCCACCCAAACCCTTGTCCATTGAGTCGGTGATGCCATCCAACCATCTCATCCTCTGTCATCCCCGTCTGCTCCCGCCCTCAATCTTTCCCAGCATCAGGGTCTTTTCAAATGAGTCAGCTCTCCGCATCAGGTGGTCAAAGTATTGGAGTTTCAGCTTCAATATCAATCCCTCCAATGAACACCCAGGACTGATCTAACTCTGTTTACAGACAGGTAAACTGAGGCCGTTGAAAACTACACGACATCTTAAAGGTCACCTACATAGCTGGTGGCAGGGAGAACACTGGAGTCTTAGGAAATAAACAGAAGCACTATCATCACCATGTAGTATCGGAGGGCTTCCCTGGTGGCTCAGAAAGTAAAGCATCTGCCTGCCATGCAGGAGACCTGGGTTCCATCCTGGGTGGGGAAGATCCCCTGGAGAAGGGAATGGCAACCCACTCCAGTATTCTTGCCTGGGAAATCCCATGAACAGAGCAGCCTGTGGGCCATGACATGGGGTGGCAAAGAGTCAGATATGACTGCGCAGACTAACCCTCCACTTTTCACTGCCGTGTAGTAGTTACCTTGGGCTTTCCTGGTGGCTCAGAGGTTAAAGCGTCCACCTGCAATGCAGGAGACCCGGGTTTGATCCCTGGGTTGGGAAGGTCCCCTAGAGAAGGAAATGGCAACCCACTCCGGTATTCTTGCCTGGAGAATCCCATGGACAGAGGAGCCTGGCAGGCTACAGTCCACCGGGTTGCAAAGAGTCGGACATGACTGAGCGACTTCACTTCACTAGTAGTTACCTGATATGGCTCATCCTCTTCATATTGGCCACATAATGAGGTAGATATTTTACCCACATTTCATGGATGAAGAGACCAAGGCATTGAAAGGTTAATTTATCCTGGCCCGCAGAGCTGGAAAGTGATAGAGTCAACTTTGGACTTGTGCATATTTCAACACCAGATCTCCCATCTCCTGGTCTGTCCATTATGTAATATTCATAGAATTCATTGAGAGCTTATTGCAAGGTAGGTACTGAACATGTATTTTAACAATCATCTCAGCCGTTCTTTGTAGCAAAGAATGCCTCCTCATTTTTTAAACTTTTTATTTTGTATTGGGGTATAGCCAATTAGCAATGTTGTGATAGTCTCAGCTGACCAGCGAAGGGACTCAGCTATACATATACATGGATCCATTCTCTCCCCAAACCCCCTCCCATCCAGGCTGCCATGTAACATTGAGCAGAGTTCTCCGTGCTATACAGTAGGTCCTTGTTAATTATTCATTTTAAATATAGCAATCTGTACATGTCCATCCCAAACTCCCTAACTATCCCATCCTCCCATTCTTATCCCTGCCCCTGGCAACCATCATAAGTTCGTTCTCTAAGTCTGTAAGTATCTGTTTTGTAAGTAAAAACAAATCTCCTCATTTTTAAATTGAAGTCACTTAGAGAAGGCAGCAATGTGGTCAAGTTTGCTCCGTCAGTAAGTGGTGGAGCTGAAATTCATACATAGGTCTGTTTGACTCAAGGTCTAAAACTCTTCAGTACAGGTGGCTCAGTGGTAAAGAATCTGCCTGCCAATTCAGGAGACATAAGACATTTGGGTTCGATCCCTGGGTTGGGAAGATCCCTTGGAGGAGGAAATGGCAACCCATTCCAGTATTCTTGCCTGGAGAATCCCATGGACAGAGGAGCCTGGCGGACTACAGTCCATGGGGTAGCAAAGAGTCGGACACAACTGAGCGACTGAGCGCGCGCGCGCACACACACACACACACACACACACACACACACACACACACAAGAAGTCACTTCTCTTTTGGGGCTGAAGACCAGACAATTTCATTTCCCTCTATTAGAAAAAATATATTAAAGGAAGCATTCATTTAAAAAGAAAAAGAACAGGGAAAGGAAATTTCCATCTCTACTTTTTCATTTCTCAAAACACATACATTTTCATTTCTCAAAACACATACATTTTCTGCCTTATTTCTCTGAAAAAAAGTTTGCATTTTTCTATATATTTTTTCATTTTTTTCTCATAGGTAGCCGAGGTCACCTTTCCCCCCTTTTATGCTTTAATTCAGGTTCCTGCATCTTGGGCATCATTTTGTCTACTCCCCCCAAATAACTCATCGCATCTCTTCTCTCCGTGTGTTTTTAATTGGAGGAGTCTCTTCAAGCTGTAAGACAACTCACCCCCTTGTCCGTTCTCCACTCTTTCCCTTTCAGCTGCTTTCCTGAATGGCTGTTGCACCAATTCTGTTTTCCTGACCACAATTGGTGCAGCTGGGACAGAGAAGGACCAACTGAAAAGGAAATGCTAATCAGACCTTTTTAGAGAGTACAGTAAACACACACACACACACATGCATGCACACACCCACTCACACACATGCACACAAATTAAAAGGGGGCTCTGATTTAAGGAGAAACATCTCTTTTCTCAGCATCCTACATTACTAGTAGGTCTTGGGGTTACCTCCAACAACTTGAGGAGCCCCGGGGGACAGCCATGCATGGCTTGTCTTCTCTGCAGCTCCCTCTTTCACTGAGTAGTTTCAGAAAGAGCTGAAACCTTCCGAGAGGGAGAAGTGCATGTACCCTGGAAGACACGTTGGCCAGTTCCAAGTCTGGGCAGGGGCTGCCACAGGAACTGGAAAGGGCATGGGGGGAGGTGTCCAGGTAGCCCTGGGGCCGTGAGCTTGCTCCAGGTGGGGAGCCAACAGAGAAAGTTCAGGCGGACCTTTGCCCTGAGACCTGTGATTTGAACCATATTTCACAGAAGGTTTGGGGGGTGGTTGTTGGGTTTTTGCTTTTTAATGTGGGACAGAGGAAGAGCAAGCGGCAAGGCCACAGCTGATGCGTCATGTCCCATGTGGCCTGATGTCCAAGGTGCTATACTGAATGTCTTGGAAGATATTGTCCAGCTCCTAGCTGAGAACACAGCCAAGGAGGAAGGAAAATCGAAAGAGAAGATGAGCAAACTGGAGGAAGCTTGTAGGAAAGGAAAGACCCCAGGTTTACAAACAACTTACCTGTGGTTCTCACCAGGGGCGGGACATGTCGTGTACTCCCTCTGGGTGCTGGTATCTTCCTCTGCAGAAAGAGGCTTAAATGGATGACTCTCAAAGTGACTTTCCAGCTCAGATATTTACATTACTGAATAGCAGAAATAAAGCGTCTCACCATCAAAGACCTACTGTATAGCACAGGGAGCTCTGTTTTTTTAAATAACTTATAAAGGAAAAGAAGGACTTGCCTGGTGGCTCAGATGATAAAGAATTTGCCTGCAGTGTAAGAGACCAGGCTCAATCCCTGGGTTGGGAAGATCCCCTGGAGAAAGAAATGGCAACTCACTCCACTATTCTTGCTGGAGAATCCCATGGACAGAGGAGCCTGGCGAGCTACAGTCCATGGGGTCGCAAAGAGTCGGACACGACTGAGGAACACATATACACACAAGAGGGAAAAGAACCTGAAAAGACTATACATACACATATAGCTATAACCAAATACTGTGCTTACACCTGAAGCTACCACGATGTTGTAAATCAACTAAACTTCAATACAAACAAATGAAACCCAAACCAAAGAGTTCTCCTTAAATTAAAATCCTCTTTTGCTGTGGTCAAGCACACTGGGCGATTACTTACTGAAGCTTATTTCTCCACAGAGAAATGAAGACAAATGAGGTGTGATGTACGCTACGGTGACTAGAGTCATAACACTGTATTGTCCATTTGAAAGTTGCTAAGGGCATAACTATTCAAAGCTCTCATCACAAGGGGAAACGAGGAAATAAAAGCATCTCCCCTGGTCTATTTTGTTGTAAAATGTTTATGAAGCGGGACTTCATTTATTTTGGTCAGTGCCTCCAACCGAGCCAAAAACAGCCATCTTGGAATGCGAGCCTCCCTCTCTCCCCTCCCCGCTGACGTGGATGTGGCCGGTGACGGGGTGGGGAACGGGACGGGGAGGCAGCGGAGAGGAGAAGAGGAGATGAGAGGTTTCTAATGATCTTCTTTAGTTAACAGGCGCAAGTTGTTAGCTGGAGCTGAGAAGCCTTCTTTTCTGGTGTGCCAATCTCCCCCTCCTTTCTGTAATGGGTTTAGTTCCCACAGCTAATGTACTGCGTAATGATGCCGGAGGGGAGCCAGTGCTCTGGGGGGTGGTGGCGGGGGGGATGGGGTAAGGACACGGAGCCTCCGGGGCCTGACAAAGGACAGAGAGCCCCGTTGGACGGTCTTAATGACGGGTCCAGCCTCTCATTCCCGGCGAGTGGAGCCTCCCGCCAGGGCTAGTGCAAGCCGAGTGGCCTGGTGCAGGTCTGGGTGTGAAACCCCTGGGAACAGGGCAGACCTCTGCCAGGCCAAGCTCATTCCTTCCTCCAAGCCCTGACCTGACCTCCCTGCCCCTCCCCAGCCACTGGTCCATAGGCTGTCTCTCTCAGGATGGGGTACCTTTTCCCCATAAGACCCTCTCCTTGGGTGGTAAGGAAGGCCCCTGCCCTGTTTCATCAGGCTTTATCGGGCTGTGGGTGAGGACGGAGGAGCCGCACGCAAAGGCAGGGGGAAAAGCGGCCACCTTGAGGAGGTACCCGAATTCCCTTGGCCACTTTTGGTGGCTCACAACTCTGGGTCCCCCAGCGCTTCGCTCCAGCGGAGCACCACCTGCTTGATGGTGCAAGGTCTCCTGGTGATGGGTGATGTGTGCATCGTCACTCCCGTTCTACCTGCGCTTGGGGATGGCCCCTCATTCACCTTTCAACTCCTGTGGCCTCCAGTTATAATGCACAATCCAGACCCGGAGCTCATGCCACGTGTTTGGAGTTGAAATAATTCAGATGACCAGGGAAATGGGTTCTGAATATTCACGTCCTTGGGGCGAACCTAGGGACCCAATTATTCCCTGATGCTCTCAACCTGGTGGGCTCCGGGGATTCCGAAAAGGAAGGGAGGGGAGGAGGAAAGGCAATACCAGAATTGAGGGGGACAATATTTCCTCTTCAGACAAATCCACTGTTCACTTTTCCATTGAAAGGAGTAAAAATTCTCACGTGGAAAGTTCAGGAAGAGACAATTCAAGTGATCAGGAGGAGGTTGGTGGGAGAGGATGCTGGAGTGAATGCAACCTCCTAAAGTGTATGCTTTAGGGCTTATAGAATGGGTGTAATACTGACTGGATCGTCCTAAGGTCTCATCAGCACTCTGTCAAATGCAGGAGTGAAACTTGGGCTCCCAGAGGTCGGGCTATATGGGTGCATGGCTAGCAAACATTAGAGACATTGGCCCTGGCCCTGTGTTCCTGTCACTATGCCGTGGATCTGGAAGAATTCATCACTGGCAGAGAGAAGGCTGTGGATAGAGGCAAGTTTACAGAATCACAAAGGACCATGACTAGTGAAAACATTCTGCCTTCACAAACCTCTAGATTGCTTTCCAGGGTAACCATGGGAGATTTTTTATTTCTTATTTTGTTTATTTATTTGGCTATGCCAGATCTCAGTGGTAGCTTGCGGGATCTAGTTCCCTGACTGGGGATCGAACCAAGACCTCCTGCATTGGGAGCGTGGAGTCTTAGCCACTGGACCACCAGGGAGGCCCTGGAAGCTTGAACGAGATAAAATGGGGAGCAAAGAAAAAGACAGGTCTCATGAGGTGAGCAGGAAGTAAGCTTGTGGAGCCTTATTAGAGAAGAAATAGGAGGGTTGCCCAGCCCCACTGTGCTAATGCTATGTTTCCCCGAGAAAAAAAATTTTTTTTTAATAGTTACAGTTATTTATTTGGCTGCACCGGGTCTTAGTTGGGGCACACAGGATCTTTAGCTGCAGCATGTGGGATCTAGTTTCCTGACCAAGGATCAAATCTGGGTCCCCTGCAGTGGGAACTCAGCGTTTTAGCCACTGGACCATCAGGGAAGTTTCCCCAGGGGAATTCTATGATTGGACAGGGCCCCTGCCCTCCTGGATCTACTTTAAGAGACGAATTGGGGGAAATCTTTGCTATTGGGGAAAATCTTTAAAGGCAACTGGGAAGTCAAACCTGATGATCCCAAGAAGTTTAGTGGAAAAGCGGGGAGTTGGGGAAAGCTCCCAGTTCTTGGAGGCTGATACCAGGTTCAATTTTTTTCCTCCTCCAACCCTACCTCGGAGGCCGGACGGTGACAGACTCCAGACTGAGACAGAGCCATGTGGCTCTGTGTTCTGACCCAGGGGCTGTTTCTCAGTCTCCCTGCCATATCAGGGGCAGTCCTCATGGCCTCTCCTCATCACTTAGAAAGTCCCAAGATGCATGCGGGCCTCCCCCAGCCCCAGGCCTGTCTCTTAAGTTCACCGGGAAGTCTCTTAACAGTGAGTTGCTCGTTTTCCTGCATCCAGGCTAGAGCAGATTTCCCTTTAGCCACAGATGGAGGCACATTCCAGACACACGGTCTCCTTGTGGCCTAGAGCATCTCCCTTGGCCTGGAGTCCACGCCCCGCCCCCACCCCATGGTGTTCACGTGACCATGTCCCTCCTCACTGGACTCTACCCAGTTGTCACCTCCTTAGAGAATCAGTCCCTCACCAGGCAGCCTTCCCTCCCACCATCCTGTCCCCTCGCCCTGATCCATTTTTGTTCATACTTCTTTTTCTACAAATTATTTATTTTGGGCTGTGTTGGGTCTTAGTAGTGGCAATGCTCGCTCAGGCTTAATTGCTCCGAGGTATGCAGGATCTTAGCTCCCTGATCAGGGATCGAACCTGCATCCCCAGCACTGGAAGGCGGATTGTTAACCACAGGACTACCAGGCAAGTCCCAGGTGTTCACACTTCTCACCACAACCTCACAACAGATCTGTTTCCTTCTCGGTTTACTGCCTATACAGGAATGCTGCATTCAGGATTTTCCACTTTGGGAAAGGATCTTGTTTTTGTCGACCACCAAGTCGCCAATTCCTAGGATAGTGATTGGCACGTAGTAGGTCCTCAGTAAATGTTTGCCTGATGAATGGGTGATGCGGACAGTTCCTAATGCTCAGATCCCTTGCAGCTAAAATCTGGAGCCAACTCAAGCACCAGGTCCCCAAGGCACTCCTTTCTGGCCTCATTTCACCTGCAGTTCCTAGAGCAGTCGGTTTCACCACTGCCACCACCACCGCGGTTATTATTTATTTATTAGCATGATGGCTAATCATTTCACAATAGCTCATTAGACTAATATGATCTTAGTGACTAATGAAATGCCTGTAATAGAACAAGAATGTGCCCGACAGACAGCAGCAACTCGGGTACAGTTTGCTCATTCACTCTCAAGATAGTAAACACTCTTAGCCAAGGGCATCCCAGTCAGTGGTTAAGTGGTCCAGTGGTTAAGACTCCACCCTTCCAACGCAGAGGGCACAGGTTCAATCCCCGGTCTAAGAAATTTCACAGGGCTTGAGGAGCATGGTATGAGAGATATAGTAGGCCTGTATTATAGTTTTTACAAAACTGTGTACTTGTATAATAGTATAATGGGAGATATTGTGGAATTTCTGTTTATACACTTAAATTCATATATGTAATGTTTGTTTTACTGATTACAATCTGAATTTCTAAGAAGCATGTTGACTTTTGCAATAAAGGTGCAATACGGAAAGGTACACAAGTGAAAAAAAGACAAAAGTTATAAACTTAAAAGAATTTGGAAAATTTATGAGCCATTCCAAAAATTATAGCAATCACCAAAAAAAATTATTTAGAAAAGAGCATCATAGTCCCAACAAAGGAGTTGTGACCATCCATTAGATGGAATCTGTTAGGCATAAGCCAAGTTTGGGGACTTTCACATACATTTCCTTATTTACTTCTTCAAGAGCCCCAAGATGCAGATATTTTCATCCTCCAAGATCACAGTTAGTAACTGAGGTACTGGTATTCCCACTCCAATCAGTCTGACGCAAGATTCCATGCTTTCCCCCACAAATCACACTGCTATACTAAACACACCTATTCTAGAAAAGGTTCACTCAGTTACTCCTGGAATAAACCCTGGTTTTTTCACCTGTCAAGTGAAAGCACTGGCCCAAGAGACCTTTCTAAAAAAATGCAAGCAATATTTTGTATTGAAATATAACTAATTGACAATATTATGTTAGTTTCAGGTGTGAAACATAGTGACTCAATATTTCTATTCACTGTATTTTAAAAACTAATTTAATTGGAGTATGAAAGTGAAAGTCAGTCATGTCCGACTCTTTGTGACCCCATGGACTTCTCCAGGAATTCTTCAGGCTAGAATACTGGAATGGGTAGCCGTTCCCTTCTCCAGGGGATCTTCCCAACCCAGGGATGGAACCCAGATCTCCTGCATTACAGGCAGATTGTTTACCAACTGAGCCACCAGGAAACCCAAGAATATGGAGTGGGTAGCCTGTCACTCCTCCACTGGATCTTCCTGACCCAGGAATCGAACCAGGGTTGCCTGCATTGCAGACGGATTCTTTACCAACTGAGCTACCAGGGAAGCCCTTAATTGGAGTATAATTGCTCAATATTTTTATAGATTATACCTTAAAGTTATTACAAAATAATGGCTTTATTTCCCTGTGGTGTACAATATATACTTATTGTTTATTTTATACACAGTAGTTTGAAGTAGATACAAACTGCTGTTTGTCGTTTAGTTGCTCAGTTCTGTCTGACTCTGCGACCCCATGGAATGTAGCCCGCCAGGCTCTTCTGTCCATGGGATTCTCCAGGCAAGAATACTGGAGTGGGTTGCCATTTCCTTCTCCAGGGGATCTTCCCGACCCAGAGTTTGAACCTGCGTCTCCTACATTGGCAGGCAGGTTCTTCACCACTGAGTCTCCTGAGAAGCCCGGTAGATACAAATTGCTGTGTAGAAAATAAAGTACCCAGAGACTTTTAAGAGACGTTGCAGCTTTAAGTTCTAGAATTCTCTCCCTTCTGACTGGTGTGAGCAGACTCCTCGCATGCTGACGTAATGAGCTTTACCATCTGCCTCTCGGCAAGATCTGATGACTCTGAAAGACCCTCCCACAATCTGTCTCCTCACTTGACACCCCTTTCTACCTCTCAGAGCATCTTCCTCCTCTGGACAGTGGGTCATGGGATCCCCTTTGGACCTCATTCCCCCTCCAGGAAAAGGCCTCCCTCAGGCGCTGCTCCCCTGACACGCACCCCCTCATCAGAAACCAGTGACGCCCTCTCAGTCAGCCTCTTCATGTCCTCCTGGTTTCGCCCAGAGCTGCTGCCAAGACTCCCCACCTTGCCTGTCTGGCGAACATAACTCCTGTGTGCTCGGGCTCGGGTGTTGTAAAGAAAACGAGACACATTTCCACCGACAAACCATCAGTCCATCAAGCCCGGGAGGTCGGGCCAGCTTCTTCATCATCAGTTACCGAAGTGAGAGAATTAGGACCCAAGCCCGCCTCCTCGAACCAAAATCTATTTATCCCAAATGCCAGCAGGCACTAGCAGAGTGATGTGCTATGTTTGGGGGGGGGGGAAGCTCCTGGTTTTCTAAGCTGTGGGCATGAAAACATTGTGAGGACTAACTGGTTGGAAGAACAGAGGGGGTTTATGATTCACTTAAAATATTTGTGTCAGGAAAGCCCAGATTCGCCACCTGTTTCCCCTTCCCCTGATATTTATGACAGCTGAGGAATCCTACCCTTCACAAAAGGCTCGGCTCCATGCCCAAACTTTCTAGCCTATTCTTTCCATTTACATGAACATTTTCGTAGAAAAAGCCTAAATCTCGCCCCATCATGAGAAAAAAATAGAGTTATCCCAGCGCCTGGAGGGGTGAGGAGAATTATTCTACAGGTCTTCACAGCTCAGCCCCAACTTCCGGTTTAGGGTGTGAGAGGAACATGCTGCCGTCTCGTTCCTTCTTCTCCAGATCCTGGGTGGTGTTTGGGTCTGAGCAGCTCCCGATGGAGGGAGATAAAAAATGGGGTGCACAGTAGGCAAGCAAACAGGAGCTGGCAATCCCTCCAGCCTCTTGTGGGGCCTCTTCCCCCTAGAGCCGTAGTCAGCTTTCTCCTGGAAGGTGACGGGGTGGGTGGGTGGGCTCTATCTCCCACTGGTCCACCCCCACCTTCAAGGCGTGGGGGGCTCCAGGAGCCCTGCAGGTGAGGGTCTCCCCTGCCCAAGGAACTTACAGTCTTTCTGGAGGGGGGGCACGCCTGAGAAAGCAGAGGATGTCAGAGCTGGAGGTGCCCTTCGAGATGCTCTAGTCTAAACCTCCTCCTTGAATCTCTTGGAGACTGAGGCCTGGAGAAGCAAAGCGAGACAATTCAAGGCCACATCAAAGTCACTGGGGCCAGGCCAACTCCACCAGAGCTTCTGACTTCCAATCCAGGGCTCTTTTCATTGTGTCTTTAGGATAATGATAAAATAATAATAATTGATTTAGCATCTGTCTTTGGAAGGAACTGTTGCACAAAGCACAGTTGAGAGACCTGGTCTAGGCCTTTGGCCCCAAGTCTCATGGGAGGACAGAGAGCTGAGCTCATCCCCGCCGGCGGCTCTGTCGGGAAGGATGCTGTGGTCAGAGCGTGTACACTGGATCGAGGGGAATGTGGTCAACCACGAGCTGCCACCAATGTGGCATTCTTGGTGGCATGATGACATTCGAGGGAGTCCTGTAAGTCAGGGGTTCCCAACCTCTGGATCTGATGCCTTGTGATCTGAGGTGGAGCTGACGTAATAATAATAGACATAAAGTGCACAATCCGTGTAGTGTCACTGGAATCATCCCGAAGCCATCTCCCTGCTGCTGCAGTCTGTGGAAAAACAGTCCCCTGGAGCCCACAAGGCTGCTGTAAGTCAGGTCAGACCGGAGAGGTGGAAGAGTAGCTGCCACCTACTCTTATTGGGGGGTGACAGAGGGAGGGGGGCAGCCTCTTGAGGGACTAGGGGGTCCAGATGCCAGATTCTGCACGCGCTCTAGCATCACCCTTCCCTTCCCGACCCCTAGACGTCATGCACTTTAAATATCCGTAATGTGTCAAGAAATAGGAGGCCCAGGGGGTTCTCGAATGACTTCGGAATACATCTCCAGAGGCCAGCCCATCCATCGTGGAAGGAAGGGTTCCACCCACATGCTCCCACGTGACAGACTCTAGGTCCGTCCACATCTCTACAAATGACCCCATTTTGTTCCTTTCAGCGGCTGAGTAATATTCCATTGTATGTATGTACCACATCTGCTTTATCCATTCATCTGTCGACATATACACGACCATGTAAAACAGACAGCTAGTGGAAGCTGCAGCTTCCACAGGCAGCTCAGCCTGGTGCTCTGTGATGACCTAGATGGGTGGGATTGGGAGGTGGTCTGAGAGGGAGGGGATATATGTGTTCACAGAGCTGTTTCACTCCATCCTACAGCAGAGACTAACACAACATCGTAAAGCAATTATATTCCCCCAAGATGACCAACGTAGGCACCTGTAGGCTTTTAGAATAAGACTTAGCTACACTTCCAATTGAGAATTCTGCAGCCTCCAGTCCTGGGGGACACTCTCCAGTACTGCCCCAGTCCTCACCCCCAGGAGCCTCAGTTCATTGAGCTTCATCCAGGGGCCGCTCCCACTCACCACGGAGCAAATAGAAGCAGAGACTTTGCTGCATTTTGTGGCCACTGCACCATCCCTCTTTGAGTTGGAATGTATTAACTATGCCCTTTGTACCCCTCTCCATCCCCTCCAGCCGTTTCTTCTGCAGATTACAGAAAGCTGCAACACTACTCTGCGCTCTGTGGTGACCTAAATGGGAAGGAAATCCAATAAAGAGAGGGTATATGTATGCATATAGCTGCGCTGGAGACGCAGGTTCCATCCCTGGGTCAGGAAGATCCCCTGGAGGAGGAAATGGCAACCCACTGCAGTATTCTTGCCTGGGAAAATCCCATGGACAGAGGAGCCTGGTGGGCTACAGTCCACGTGGTTGAAAAGAATCAGACACAACTGAACGACTGAGCATCCACACACCCAGGGCTGATTCACTTTGCCATACAGCAGAAACTAACACGGCATAGCAAAGCAACTATACTCCAATAAAATTTTTTTTTAAAAAAGAAAGCTCCAGCTTCCCAAATGTCATGATCCTCCCAGAGTCCTCCTCTTGCTTCACTTTCTTACAAGCCCAGAAAAAGCGCTTCTAAGTTCCACCCTGACCAACCTCCTGCAATAGATTCTGGATTCCCTGGGGGCTTTCTGTCTCCAGAGTGAGGGTCATGGACTGGCCGCTCACTGCCCTATGATTAAGCCACTAATTGTCAAGCACTGTAAAGTAATAAAGACACCAGCTCATTTTAAGGTTTAAAGCTCCTTTCCCCAAGAGTCCAAAGTACTTTCTAAGTTTTATACCATTCCATCCTCTTATTACAGGAAGAGTCAGGGCGATAGTGATGAAAATCTTAGCTGAAGTCTCTGCCTCATCCTATCATAGCATCCTTTCCCTTTATGTGGTTCATTGTAGTCCACTGAAGCCACCTGCCTCTGGACGGATGGTCAGTTCCCAATTATTTACATGTGGAATGGCTATTTTTGTGGGTCTCGCTTTGCTGCTGGCTGTTGCGTTGAGACAGGCTGGGACCTTCGCTGCAGTGCTTGCACCTGGACAAACATCTCTTTGAGCAAGAAAATACAAAAAGAGGTCATAAAGGACTAAAAACAACTGCGTGCACGCACAGTTGGGTCAAATTATGGACAACAAGATACAGAGAGACCAAACATACAACTTCCACTTCTGAAGAGTTAGGGGGAAGGCAGGGTGTTGGGGACAAAGGCGGGGGGCTGTGCATGCTGCCTGCACTGAACACGACCAAAGGGTGGGCAAACCACCTAAGCCACCCCTCCAGCCCGACCTCTGGACACACCCCATCCTCACTCCACATGAGGAGAAAGAATGAGAACCTATGCTAGCTCCAGAGCAAGCAAGGGAACCTGTTACTTGTTCTCATTCGCTCCTGCTGCAGCAGGGACCCTGTAAAGCCTTGCTTGAATTTCCTGTCTGGCCTGTGTGTGTGTGTGTGTCTGTATGCAGGCATGCGTGTGCTCAGCCACTTCCAACTCTTTGTGACTCCATGAACTGTCTGGCCTCTAGGCAATTTCTATTGATTAAGGAGGCCAAGAAGCTGCTTGGTATCACTGGCATGGACTTCTAGAAGTCAGGCCATTCTGCACAAACTATAAGATGAAAGCAGACTTCTGTGCAGTAGAGAGCTGAACACAGAAACCTGGAATGGCTGAGCTCTGGACAGTTGGTCAACCCCAGGGACCAGGCGCTATGTGGTCAGCTCCTTGGACCTAAGGGAGAGGAAGGTCATCTGCTCGTCTAAGAAGGCTGAGTCCTGGGTGCTGATCAGCATCCCCCTGAAAACTCTCGCTGATGAGCAGGCATCATTAGTTAATCCATCTGTGGGCTCTGAACACCCACCAGGGATTTGAATTCCACACGACTGAAGCAGCAGCAGAGGCAGCAGCTGTCGAGCGGCACCTGCCGCAGGGGAACTGGCCAGATTTCAGGAAGGGTCCTCTGAGGCCAGAGGCAGCAGGAAGGAGAGATTCCAGGGGTGTTGGGGGCGACAGCTGGGGCTGGCAGGGAAGGTGCGGAGAGGAACTTGAGAGGGAAAGGAGGAGGGAGGATGTGCAAATAAAAAGCAAATGACCTTCTGTGAAAATAGGAAGAAAAGTGCTAAATAGTAAAGGAATGACCTCAAAAGTGAAGCCTGAGATCACTTACAGGAGTCCTCAGGAAATCTCGGTCCGTCTCTCCCGAGGACACCCTCCCGCTCTTTTGGCCACCAGAGGGCTCCTGTATTCCAAAAATATTAAGGAAAAGTGACAAACGTCTCCAATATTTTCCACTCCGAGCATGCACACGTGGAACTGGCCATTTCTGGGTCGCACACAGAAAATCGTCTTGGAGGGTTGGGGGATTTCAGTTCCGATTTCGACAGGGCCCCTGAGCCAACGTGGTCAGAAACCATCAACCTAACTCCTCCGTTCTTCTCTTGTTACAACCCACAGCCAGAATCGGGTGGGGGAGAAGGGGAGGGAGAAAAGGGGTCCAGCAAGTTAGACCTGACATTTCAGAGAGACACCACCACCTTGGCTCAGGGTTTATACGTAGTTAAGGATGAGCAGGCCTGTGCCCTGGATGTCTGGTACCACCTTTGTCCTGGTGAAACTCATATATCAAGGAAAAAAATAACGCACATGTGTTTGGCCAAAGGTTCAGGTTCACGGACCAGTTCTGTCCGTTTCTAACTATATGATCTTGGCCAAAACCCCTAACCAACCTCATGAACTACAATTCCATCCTCTATAAGAAATAAAATGTTCTTATCACCAAGGTTGGATGCAGAATTAAATGAGATCCTGTCTTTGAAGGGATTGGGCACATGGTCAGGGCTGAGGATTCACCCCTTTATTCTGAACCTGAATCGGCCCACGCGTGAAATTGACATTATGGAGACCAGCAATACAATTGCAAAACTGGGCGCGAAGAAGAGAAGACTAAGAATACTATAATTCCTGCCTTCAAATATTTTGAAGGATTGTTATACGGAAGACAGATCAGGACTCCTGTCACCCCGAGGAATAGAAAGTAGACCCATGAGCGGCAGAAATGGGGCATCAGATCAAGCTTGCTAGAGAATTACTTCAACTGCCGAACATGAAAGCTTCCCCCAAATGGAGTAAAACAGCAATTAGCTCATGCCAGGAGTGTTCCAGGAGAGGTGGGATGAGCAATGGAAGGGAAGTGACACTGCAGATTCCTACATCAGCTGGGAAGTGTTGGGTGACCCACAAGAACCTTTCCAACTCAGGAAATTCTGTGATTCTCTGTTCCAAGGAAAGGGACAAGCGGGAAAGCATTGTTATGTCAGGTGGGTGGAAAGGATAGTCTGCTTTCCAACCTGGCGGTTGTGACATCTACACTTTCCCACATCATCAGATCGCTGTGCATCCGGCCACCTCTCATCTTATTCCTGGGTGTCTCCATCAGCTGATGGTTAAGCCTCAGACAATTACTTCTATGCCAAAAGTAGGGTTATGCGCATCAAAGATGGTTGCTATAGGTCCACTCCGATGTTTTTGTAACAACTGATCAGTGTTTCTGACACCAGTGATGTCTCCCTCAAAGTTCAAGTTTATTTAGATCAGGAACTGTGTGATGCAGAACACTTTCCTTTCCTCGTTGCTTTTATGTGACACTGAGAACAATCCTTTTTCTCACAGCTAGGGAACTTCATAAAGAGGCAGGAGTCTGAACAAATGACTTTTGGAGATTCTGTGTGAGTCCCAGTGCAAAACCAAACTCCATGTAGACCTTCTCTCTGAAGCAGGTAGGTGAGTTTTCCCGGTTCTTCTAGGGTAGGAAGGGGTGAGAGGCGGAGGTGAGGGGTATTCTCAGCTCTCGCAGAAAGATGGTTTTGAAAAGCATCAGGAGACACTGTGTGTCTCAGGGGTCACAGCATGGGTTACCATCTCGAGAAACTTGGTTTTGACATTCAACTTGATCATTCAGTAGATGCTAAATGTTTATCAACATCTAAGTCGTGGTATCTCTCTCTGTAAAAGAGGATGATGTCTTCTGGAATTTTGCTGAATATAAAAAATGGCCAAGTTTCTATTTTAGAAAACTCAGGGAAATCTTTTAGGTTATGCATTTTTTTTAGTTGACATATATTATCCCCACAGGACCTCCCTACACTCAGGTCTGTTAAGACACTGGTATTAAAGACCAGACATTGTGAAATCATCTCCTTCAACACTTTAAACATAAGGTTCTTACTCATGCGGTGGGGAGGTAACTCCCATCTTTATTGAACTGGTACCTGGACACCGATCACACACTATCTGGGAACTGGGCACATCTGTTGGCCCCTAGTGCTGGCTACAGTGAGTGCGTCATGCTTCATCAGAAGAGTGGGAAGATACCGTGGTTTTTAAGTCATCCCATCAGGATTCGTACCAGAGTCATGTGGGTCAACCCTGAATATTCATTGGATGGACTGATGCTGAAGCTGAAGCTCCAACATCTTGGTAACCTGATGTGAAGAGCCGACTCATTGGAAAAGACCCTAATCCTGGGAAAGATTGAAGGCAGGAGGAGAAGAGAGTGGCAGAGAATGAGATGGTTGGATAGTATCACTGACTCAATGGCCATGCTTCTGCTGCTGCTAAGTTGCTTCAGTCGTGTCCGACTCGATGCAACCCCATAGACGGCAGCCCACGAGGCTCACCCATCCCTGGGATTCTCCAGGCAAGAACACTGGAGTGGGTTGCCATTTCCTTCTCCAATGCATGAAAGTGGAAAAGTGAAAGTGAAATCGCTCAGTCGTGTCCAACTCTTAGCGACCCCGTGGACTGCAGCCCACCAGGCTCCTCCGTCCATGGGATTTTCCAGGCAAGAGTACTGCAGTGGGGTGCCATTGCCTTCTCTGCAATGGACATGAGTTTGAGCAAATTCCAGGAGACAGTGAAGGACAGGGAACCCTGGTGTGTTGCAGTCCATGGGGTCTCAAGGAGTTGGACACGACCCACCGAGTGACTGAACAACTCACAGGATGTTCAGTCATAGGGGGCCTGGGGCAGAGGTTGGAAGGAATAGAATTCCAGCTCCTGGCCCAGTTACATGCCCTGTCAATGCTGCAGGCCATCAGTTATTCCAATTGTCCTCTCTGTCCCCTGCAGGGGAGGCTTTGGAAGATATCAGCTGTCTTCAAAAGTTAAGCAATTTCCTTCTCAAGAACAAGTGGGAGAGAATGCAGGTTGCAGGTCCTTTGCAAGAACTTCCTGTGTCGCCTCTTCCAGCCCACTCTCCTCTCTCCTTGTCAGAGCCTAGGGGGAAGTGGGGCTGCAAATTCAATGGAGTTCTGACTTTTTAAGATCATGACTGACAGTAACAAGGACCACATGTATCATGACCCAGAATGGGCACACCATCATACACACAAAGACACTTAATATTTCATGAACCAGAGCTTACTACGTGCACGGACTTTGATGTTTTCTATTTCATTCTATACTCATTCATTCCACTTTTAAGCTGTTCATGACCTGAATTTCACCATGTGACCTGACCTTTGAACTATGTTCTTCACCATTGATCTCACCGACTGATGGGACAGCATGCAATTGCTCTCCATTTCCTCCCAACTAAAGTGCAAAGTCTTTAACAGGACAGATAAGACCATTTATATGACCTCTATCTTCCATTTCAGTTCTGCCATCTTCACCCGAGCATCTTATGCTCCTAACACACCTGATACCTGCCTCTCCAAGGTGACCCAAGCTCACTGAGCACTCTCCCATCTCTCTGTCTTGCTTGTCCCCCACCCTCAGCCTTGACACGCTTCTTGCTGCAGGACAAATTCCTCTCCATCCTTAAGAAATATCCCAGCTGTCAGCTCCTCGGAAGACTGCCCCGACCTGCCCAAGCAGAACCAAACTCTCCACTAGGCTCCCAAGGTCTTGAGGAAATCTTTTTTCCTTAGTATATGGTGATCATCTGGCCCTCCTTATCACAGCTGAACTGGCCTTTTCTATTTTTGAATGGGTAGAAATAATTTTTAGGCTTCCCAGGTGGCTCAGTGGTAAAGACCCCGCCTGCAATGCAGGAGACTCGGGTTTGATCCTTGGGTCAGGAAGATCCCCTGGAGAAGGGAATGGCAACCTACTCCAGTATTCTTGCCTGGGCAATCCCATGGACAGAGGAGGCTGGTGGGCTACAGTCCATGGGGTTGCAAAAGAGTCAGACATGACTATATAACAACAAGAGAAATAATTTAAAAGAACACTTTTTGTCTTTTTCTTTCCTTTGTGATTAGCCCTTGCCTTCTTTTTTCTTTATCTTCCACCTACTTCTGGCCCCACCATCTCCACAAAGCTCAGCACCACCAGGAGAATGGGAATCATAGACAAGGAGAAAAAGGCATAGTCAAATTAGTGGTGGCAAACCAGTCCGGTTTCTCTTCCATCAGACTGATGGGGGATCCAAACTTGGCAAAAACACAACACAATCCATCTGAATGACAGGAAATTGGAAAAGGCAAGATGAGAAGAAGAAACCAAGGCAGGGTGAGAACACTGGCAGACAGTTGCACAGTCAGGCTAGGAGCTGACACGGGGCACAAAATAAACGCTGATTTACAGGCCACAGCAAACCCTGATGACAAGCAAAGGCACTGTGGCCGTCTGAGATACAGGCAGTGGAGCACCCCAGGTGGCTCGAGTGGTAAAGAATCCGCCTGCCAATGCAGAAGGCGTAAGAGACACAGGTTTGATCCCTGGGTTGGGAAGATCCCCTAGAGCAGGGCACAGCAACCCTATCCAGTATTCTTGCCCAGAGAAACCCATGGACGGAGGAGCCTGGCGGGCTATCGTCCATGGGGTCGCACAGAGTCGGACATGACTGAAGTGACTTAGCACTCATGCACACAGGCACCCATAGAGTTTAAACAAGAGACTCCCAGTGCTCAATAGCTTTCAGAGCAATTATCCCCACATTATTCCATTTCATTATGGGGTGTCAGAGCTGGAGGGGATTTTAAGAGGCCAATTAGCCTTATCCATCCTCCGGCAGCAAATAAAAAGGATACTGCAGCAGGCCAGCAATGTGCCCAAGGTCCTACCTCTGAGTTAGCAGCAGAATGGGATGCTCTTTAATCAAACCTGCTACACACACACACACACACACACACACACACAGATACCCAGTAGACTCTTGGGGCTCTTGGGGTTCTAGGAGGCCTGGCATTTCAAAGCCCCTCCATAAAGCAGCCTGGCCCCCTTCAGATCTTTTCAAGACTCCCAGGCAGAGATTCCACAGCCCCCCACTCTGGCCAATTCTCTTAAAATCTGTTGCCACAGGAGCTAGGCTGGTCTTCACAGCATCTTATCCCTATGACCAAGAGTGCCTAAGCTATTAACTCACCAGCAACACATGCCAAGTTGCCTCTTCTTTTGCACAAGACGTTCATTTAAAATCAAATTGCACATAAATCCCTCCAGTTTCTGCTCATTTCCCTCAGCCCTCGGCCTTTTTTGGTCTTTTTTCCCCACTCTGTGCTCCCAGCCCTGTCTACTGCGAGTCTCTGAGATGACACACGGGTAGGGAGAAGCTGGGCTGACTGCGGGAGCATCCACAGGGTAGTGCTGGAGCTGGCTGGCCAGCGGGAGAGGGTTACAGGAATGGCCTGGCGCGACGACCCTCATAGAACCGGGACGCCCCTCAAACACTCTTCTAGAACAACGCTCTCATCTCAAAGCTGTGGAAAGGGGAGGCCTGGAGTGCGGAACTGTCTTGCCCTCGCAATTAAGGAATGAGAGTTAGGAGAACCACCCCCCACTCCCGCCCCCGCCAAAGTGGCCCTCCTCCCGGACCAGTTCCCTGCCTTGACCGCTGTCTTTGGCTCTGAGGATGGGGAACCTGAAGCTTAGAGAGATGGAAGGATTATCCGTGATCCCAGAGCTACTAAGCGCGGGTCCAGTCCTGGACCCACAGTGAGATGGGAGGACACGGAAGGAGCGGCCAGGTCTTTCCCACGCGGCGGGAGGCTCCAGCACAACTCCAGGGGGCGCTGTTCGCCTCGCCCCACCAGTGTGTGCCCCGTGGAGACTGGGCTGGGGTCGCAAGGATGGGGGAAGGTGCCCCGATCCTCCGCACAGCCAGGTCCTGGGTTGTTCCCCGGCATATTAGGGGCGCCCGCCCGTGTTGGGGTCCCTGGTCCCCATCACTGTCCGGGAAGCCGGGGACCGGCCGAACGCCTTTTTCCTTTCAGCGGGATTATCCCTTTTGAATTGTTAAAAAAAAAAAAAAAAAAAAAGGCTGCAGTGAGAGAACCCTGCCTGACAACACCAAAGGAATTTTTCCCAGGGATCGGCCGAAAGCTGACTCACATTTAAAGACTTGCCCAAAGTGGTCATGCCCCTCTGAGCAAATACCACAGGCATGTCCCACCCCGCTCCCCGCGGCCCCGCCGCCAGGCCCGGCGGCGGCCCGGCCCGCCCCGCGATTGGACGAGCGCCGCGCTGCTAAGTGAGGCCAGCCAATCACGACGCCTCTTAGCCGGGCCAGCCAATCGCGGCGCCGCTTAACCCTGGTGCAGCCAACCGCAGCGCCTCTTAGCCAGGCCAGCCAATCGCAGCGCCTCTCAGCCGGTTGCTATCCGGGCCGCGGGTCCTAGGGAAGCGCGGCGGGTGGCGGTCCCCGCTCGCTTCCTGTCCTGCGGGCGGGGGCGGAATGGGAGGCTCCAGCTGTGTGTTTAGGCAGGTAGGGCCCGGGAGGGAACTGAAGAGAGGGGGCTAAGCCGCCTACGAGGGAGGACCTTGAACCTCAAGTTCCCGCTGCAGCACGTGAGCTGTGGCGAGCTGCCAGGGCCGGCGCTGGCGCATCCCTGGGAACCATCCTTGGGAGCCCAGACTGTCCGATTCCAGGCAGCCCCTGAGCACCCGTCAATCATCGCTCCCCCATCTCAGAAGGCAGAAAGAGGCACAGACCCATCAGATATCTGGAAAGAGATGTCAGACATCCGAGGTCTCTCCCAGTTCACTGCTGAATACACGTGTGAGCCTGACGGAGCCTCCACAAATGTGATTCTCGTTTTTCCCCCGTTTTTAAAAACGAGAGGTTTGGACTCCCCCAGTCGCCTCTTAAGATTCTGGTTCTTATCTCAACACCGAAAGGAGCATTGAGGTTTGATTCTCGTTTTCAGCCCAAACTGCTTTCCACCAGCCAGTGCAAGGGTTTTCTTAACAGTGAATGGAATAGTCATGCCCCCACCCCCCGCCCCAACACACACACAAGCACACACTTAAAACCTTTTGCATACCCCGCCTTATTGCCCCCGCCCCCGCCGCCCACCTCTTTCCTATACCTCCAGGGCCTTTGCACTGCTATTTCCTTAGCAACCACCCCAACCTCTCCCTTAGGCGAGGTTTTGTCGCTCAGTCCTGTAGGAGGACTCTTTTGCTACCCTTGGACTATAGCTTGCCAGGTTTCTCTGTCCATGGGATTTCCCAGGCAAGAACACTGGAGTGGATTGCTATTTCCTTCTCCAGGGGATCTTCCCAACTCAGGGATCCAACCAGTGTTTCTGGCATTGGCAGGCGGATTCTTTATCAGTGAGCCGTCAGGGAAACCCCACCTCTCCCTTGGCTATGTCCTAACTCATCCATGACGCCCTGATCTGAATTGGTACCACTGCTATTCTCTTATGCCCCCCGCCCCCCACAATGGTTTTCCATCATAACACGCACTGCAAACTGTAATTTTATTTTTATTTGTATTTATCTGCTGAATATCTCCTCCACTAAAAGGAACAGGGATCAGTTCTTTTTTTGTACCACATCCCTACTGTCTACCAGAGTGCCTGCCACTAAATGTTAGTCTGAATTCAGAATCAAGGAGTCTGCCTGCAATGCAGCAGACTTAGGTTCAATCCCTGGGTTAGAAAGTTCCCCGGAGAAGGGAATGGCAACCCACTCCAGTATTCTTCCTGGAGAATCTCACGGACAGAGGAACCTGGCAGGCTATATAGCCCCTGGGGTCACAAAGAGTCGGATACGACTGAGCGACTAACTCCTTCACTTTCAATTTGAAATTATCTTAGGAGAGTAAAGAATTCTTGTACCCATTTGACAGATGAGGCCCTGGAAGCCCAGATAGCTTTGGTAATTTATATTCAAATAGTCAAAAGGTGACCAAACCTATCTCTGGTCTTCTGCTTCTGTTAGGCAATGGTATTATGAAAGCATAGGCCTTCCAAGAGATAGCAAATAAATCCTAGAACTGACAATTATAGCACTTCGGGTGCTATGGTCTTCCTTCTTCTATCCAGGACTCTCTCTAGTCTAATGAAATTTCCATTCACTTATTCATTCTACAGATAGGAGTGGAGCACCTGTTATGATGAGCCCAGCAGCACAAGGGTAACCAGGAGAGTTCCCGTCCAGAAGTTACTGGTAAGTGTGAACTTCGAGACCACAAGCTATCTACTAAAGAGCAGAATCCACTGTGTTCATTTATAAAAAAATTCAGATATCTCTCTTGATATTTTGTTGATTTCAGTGTCTGTTCTAGTATGCAGTAGGCTTAGCCTGTATTTTTAATTGGCCTGAAAATTGCATCTCCATGCCTGGAATATATATTTTAAAATTTATCCTACTGTTTCTTTGGATTGGCAGTGAGGTCTGGGGACCAACCATGGTTATTTCTAAAGGAGAAAGATGCTACAGTAGAGATGTGTACACCTGTCAGGAGACTTTTCTGGATACCATTCCCTTAACTGTGCTCTAGAAGCAGTCTCTGCTCTGTGTCTCCACCTAAGACACACACGAGTATCACCACCACCATCACCACCATGGCCAACACTGCCATTGCTGCCACCAAATGGCTGAGTCAAAATGACATAAAGGGGAGAGGAGATAACACTCAGACCAAGTCCCAGCTCCTCACAATAGCCAAGTCATGTGACCTCTATCTAGTGTCCACCCTTCCAAGCTCCAGGCTCCTCCTCTGGTCCCAACACTTTCCAGCTCTGAGGCATCTGTGAAATGAACTGGCTCCGTTACTTTATTTTTTTACTTATTCAGTAAACATTTATTAATCATGCACCAGGCACTTTGTCCAGTACTGGGACTACAACAGGGAGTAAAACTAACCACAGTCTCTGTCCTCAGAGAGTTTACGGTCCAATAGGGGTACAACCATCAATTAAACAGTCACTGATCAAACAACCACCACACACATAGAATTACAAACTGAACCGAATGCCCCAGGGTGATCACATTAGTCTGTGCACCAACCTGATGGCAGGAAGGCTCCTGCAGAGTGGAGAAGAGATGATGAGGAGGATGGAAAAGAGATCGTGGGGAAGAGTTGAGAAGGATGGAGAAGAGATGATGGTGGAGAAGAGATGATGATGGTGGTGGAGAAGAGATAATGAGAATGGAGAAGAGATGGTGGTGGCGAAGAAGTGATGATGGTGGGGGAAAGGTGATGAGGAGAATGGGGGAGAGATGATGATGATGGTGGAGAAGAAATGATGGTAGAGAAGAGATGGTGATGATGGAGAAGAGGTGATGATGGTGGGGAAGAGGTGATGAGGAGGATGGAGAAGAGATGATGGTGGGAAAGAGATGATGGTGATGGAGAAGAGATGATGATGATGGGAAAGAGGTGATGATGGTGAGGAAGAACAAGAAGCTGTTGAATCAGAGAGAGTCCATCAACATTGGTCACTCTTCAAAGCCCGGTTCTTTCTTTTTTTTTTTTTTCCATTTTCTCCCAGTAAAAACTGCATGCGAGATTGTAAAACCCAGCCCTTCCCATGCCTAACACTGCACCAGACTCGGTCTTTTTGTGCTTGCACTGGTTCCCATTCACTCTGGCATCTGGACACCCAGCGTGGATCCAGGGCTGAACGAAAGTCTGCAAACATGTCTGTATCTTCTCTCACTGTCCCCCTGGCTGTGAGCTGGTGTGGGGTGGTGACCACGCATCCTGGCCTCTGTGGCTCCTTGGGAGGGGAATCTCTCTCTTTCCCTTGGACTGGCTTCCAGCACAAGTATCGCTCCTGATCTTTGACTCCTCTTGCAGGCAACACGGGGGAGGTTGAGAGCCTGCCCTGTGGATTCCTTGTGGGCAGAGCTGGTGGGGAAGGGCCTGGCGAGCAGGTCAGTTTCCACATTCACACTTGGCCCTGGGCAGACCCGCTTCCCTGCAGTCAGTCAGTCCCTGCTCCAACCCATCTTTCCCCTCTGTTCATCCTTCCTGTGAGCCCCAGAAAGGCCCCTGGCCTGATGCACTTTAAGTTTCCCATCCTTTCTCTCCCTCTCTCTCTCTCTCTCTCTCTCTCTCACACACATACACAGCCTCGGGCTGTGGTGTTTCCACTGAAGGGGAAGCACATCAGCACTCCCTGATGTTCATCCTGTACAAAGTGAGTCTTGTCTATATGAGACAAGTGGTCGTGTACAGACTCCAGGAGTCATGTACAGATATGAGAGTTGGACCATAAAGAAGGCTGAGCGCTGAAGAATTGATGCTTTCAAACTGTGGTGCTGGAGAAGACTCTTGAGAGTCCTTTGGACTACAAGGAGATCAAACCACTCATTCTAGAGGAAATCAACCCTGAATATTCATTGGAAGGACTGATGCAAAAGCTGAATGAAGCTCCAATGCTTTGGCCACCTGATGAGAAGAGCCAACTCATTGGAAAAGACCCTGATGCTGGAAAAGGTTGAGGGCAGGAGGACAAGAGGGTGACACAGCATGAGATGGTTGGATAGCATCATCGACTCAATGGACATGAGTTTGAGCACACCCCGGGAGATAGTGAAGGACAGGGAAGTCTGGTATGCTGCAGTCCATGGGGTCACAAAGAGTTGGATGTGACTGAGTGACTGACCAACACCACCATAAGAAAATATGTGTGTTCTTGGCTCCTGAGTATTTCACAAAGCTGCCCCCTTTAGTCAGCGTTTTCATGGACCCTTCCTCTGGCACCACCTGAAAAGGTAGCCAAACCCTCACTTCCTCCTGTGGGTGCCCAGTGATGCCCCAGTGTACTGCCTTGGGGACCAAGAGCTCCACACCAGAGAACATCATCCCAGCTCTCCTAGCCTCCTGCCGCCTGGGACCTTGGCAGTCCCTGATCCCAGGAGAGTCTAGGTGAGAGGATGTGAACAGCTCTAGACCCTCTTGCCTGCGGTGTGTGTAGGAGGGTGAGCATCCCCTTTTTTATAAAGGCGGCACTGATTCAGAGCTCTGAGACCCCGATAGCAGCCACTTAACCAACAGGCAACATGTGGGCATGGCTCAGGTCTGTGCTACAGAGAGAGTGGGATGACTCTGATCAGAAGCGTGAGAATGGGCTTGACTCTGATCAGAAAGCAGCGAGCAGGATGGCCTAGCCCTTCCCAGGTTCCATTCATTCTTTCCTTCATCCGCTCAGAAGGCTGGAAGGAGTTCTCCAAGAGCAGGGTCATATCGCTGTATGTATCTATGAATTCCCACCTCGGAGCACAGTGCCTGTTCAGTGAGTGAGCCCATTTGGCAACTATCCACCCCATGCCACGCGTGGCCCTGGAGGAACCAAGGTGGGCACGGGACACGATCCTTGCCTTCTCAAACTCATTGCCTGGGGATCAGCTGTGGCACAGAAATGGCCTGAGCTGTGACTGTGCAGGGCTGGCGGTGACTGTGCTGAGGAATGCCCCGAGAACAGGCCCCCCAGACCACCCAGGGACTCCACTGTCCAGATGAGCCCCTCTCAGACCTCACTGATTCTGGCTCCGGGCTTCATGTCTTGGCCACTCTTCGGCCTTGCTGAGATCCCACAGCCCATGTCTGTGGCCTGCTTTCTGCGCAGGGGCAGGCACAGGTCTGACATTAGAGTTGAGATGCAGTTTCCATGGCCGCCCCTGCTGTCTGATTTGCACGTGTTCCAAGCCTTCTTGAGCGTCAGTTTCTTTCTTTTTTTAAAAAGGCTGTTTTTTTTTTTTTTAATATGGACCATTTTTAAAGTCTTTATTGAATCTGTTAAAATATTGCTTCTGCTTTTTGTTTTGGCCTCAAAAAGGCATATGAATCTTAGTTCCCCACCCAGGGATCAAACCTTCACCCCCTGCAATGGAAGGTAAAGTCTTAACCACTGGACCAGCAGGGGATGTCCTAAGCCTCAGTTTCTTAACCTACGAAGCTGACAGCCAACATCACAAGCCATTTCCCTGTGGAATGCTCAGTTTTGACTTATTGGGTCCTCTGGTCTCGGGTTTCCAGATAAGAAAGTGAGGCTCAGGGAGGAAGCAGACCGTCCACAGGGACAAGAGCTGACTTCTAACCCTGGGAAGCCGCTCCCACCCCAGGCCTGCCTCTGGCCTGCGCCCCGTTCTCAGGCCTCTTCCCAGGCCCCCTTGCTCTCCGCCTCGCAGGCCAGCTGCACCCAAGCAGAGCACGTCTCCTGGCATCATGGGCCTTTCAGAAACACGGGTCCCTCTGTCTGTTTCCCCAGGCCTTGACCTCAAGTCCAAGCCCAGACTCCAGGCGCATCCTGCCACTCCGTCCCGCCCCCTCCCCTTTCCTGGGCGCACAGCCTCAGGTCAGTGGTCAGCGGTCAGGTCCTCTGACCCGTCCCCTGCAGCACTCCCCTTTTCCCGGGGCCGGCCCGGCAGTCTTTCAACCTCAATTGACTCCTGCTGTTTTCTCCTCTCGGGCTCTCTCACTCGGCTTCCTTTGCCTCTTTCATCCCTGCCCCCCTCTCGGCTCCCACATCCTGCCCTGGGGCCCTCTCCCCGGCCCCAAGAAGTCTGTCTCGGTATTGTTCTCCAATTTCAACATTAGCATTCTCAAAACCCGCATTTGCATTTTGATGGCTCCTGTCCCAGCTAGACAGGGGTGCACTTTGATGCCTATATATTTTGGAGAGGAGTGCTTTCTCCTGCACAGCAGCTCATTTTCCACTTTGATTCAAGCGCATTCTTTGGTTCCGGCCCTGATATATACTCTGGGCCAAGACAGACTGTATGTAGCCAGCACCTTTAGGCTATGCTGGGGCCTTTGCGATAACTGGAGCCTCTGCCGGCAGGAGCGCCAGGGAACAGAAGTCTCCCTTCCCACGCCTCCCAACCCGGCTCGGAACATCAAAGCTTCTTGCAAGCTCGCATCTGCAAGCAGTGTTCTCTCCTCCCAGGCTCCAAGGCCTGGCCTCCAGCATTCCGTAGCACGACTGGGAAGCCAGCGACTGGGGTTTGCGGTGTCACCCCTAGCCAGGACACCCACCTGAGATACGAACCATCCGGGCCTTGATTCTAGGGAAAACCACAGGCTGGGATAAAGAAGCCTTGTCGGCCCACCTTTCCCTGTCCATAGCCTGAAGACCCGGGCTTCCCTGGTGCCTCAGACAGTCAAGCGTCTGCCAATGCAGGAGACACTGGTTCGATCTCTGGGTCGGGAAGATCCCCTGGAGGAGAAAATGGCAACCCACTCCAGTATTCTTGCCTGGAAAATCCCATGGACAGAGGAACCTGGGGGCTACAGTCCATGGGATCTCAGAGAATCGGACACGACTAAGTCTCTCTCTCTCTCTCACACACACACACACACACACACCCACACACACACAACCTGAAGACCCTCTGGGTTTGAACCAAGGGAAAACAGTAACAGGGCCCAGGCTGGCTTTGCATCTAGGGCAGGGGTGTCAGGGCTTTCAGTTTTTCTCTGCCTCTGGGCTGCTGGGGTTTGGCCAGAATGACAACGGCCAAGTGCCAAGCAACAGAGAGAAAGGAATCTCCTGCCAGGTCTCCGGGGGGTTGGAGGCCACTTCTTACCGAGGTTTGGGGAATTGTGGTTTGCATGGCACGGCTTCCTGGGGTTGCCTCCCAGCTTCAGAGTGATTCATGACTCCTGTTCCTTTGAGAAGCTCTAGACCTTCCTTTCCACCTACAACTGAGTTATTTCATGCAGGAACCCTATATAACATCTTATGTGTATGGCGTGGGGCCAGGGGGTGTGGATATGGAGGTACTTGGACTGGGGAAACAGAGGCAGACAGTGGGGGCGGTGGGGCGGAGTGGGGGGGCAGTGTGATCCTGAAAAATTGTGACTCCAGGGTGCTGGGGGGCCCAGCCAGGAGACTGAGCAGGAGCAGCAGAGGAGACAAGAGGAAATCTTGATTCCTCCAGTTTTGTCAGGATTCAAATCGCATTGCTGGGAAGGGCTCTGTGATCCTGTCTCTGTGTTGGTGACTGAGGTTGATGCAAAAAAAAAAAAAAAAAAAAGAGCTTGGTCAGCCTAAAACTCCAGGTATTTATGTGGGAAATAAACAAGTGCATCATAATATTAATAATTACTGCCCATGGAACACTTGGGCTTCCCAGGTGGCACTAGTGGTAAAGAATCTGTCTGCCAATGCAGGAAACATAAGAGATGCAGGTTTGATCCCTGGGTTGGGAAGATCCCCTTGAGGAGGGCATGGCAACCCAGTCCAGTGTTCTTGCCTGGAGAATCCTATGGACAGAGGAGCCTGGTGGGCTACAGTCCATGGGGTCGCAAAGAGTCGGACATGACTGAAGCAACTTAGCACGCATGGATCACTTGCTTGTGTGGGATGTTTTTATGTATATTATTTCTGACTTTCACAGCAAGGTTGTATTCTGGTGCCAATTCCACAGATGGGGGAAAAGGTTCCTATTAAAGGGTCCAAGATCATACAACTTGGAAATTGCTGAGCCAGAATTTACACTCATTCCAAGTTCACAGCCCAGACTCCTTCCCTGGCACCGAAGTGTAAGACAAGGCTGGACCCAGGTACCCCAGGATGTGAAATATGGGAAGCAGGGCCCCCATCCCACTGAGGGATAGGAACTACATACCAGAGGGATGGGTGTCTCTGGGGAGAGACACCCAGGAGAACATGAGGTGTAGAAGTTCTGAGATGACCAAGAAATAGTGAGTCATCCTGTTAACTGTTAGCAGAAGCACGTTGATTGAAACTGCCCACCCTGGCCAGACACCATAGTTACCATTTGCATGAGTTATTTTACAACACGAGGTTCTGGTAAGGAACACAGAACTCATAAGCTACCACCAACTGCAAGAGTTCGGAAAAAGTCAAAAGGAGATGAAATGTGTCCGATCACCTCCCAGAATCCTTCTTGCTAGTGTCCATCTTGGCTAAGCAATGCGTGTGCCACCAGGAGGGACCCTGAGTCAGAATGATTGGCCAAAGACAACCCAGAAACGAATCCCATCACCATGAAACCCGAGACTCCGAGCCACATGGCAGAGCAGTCCTCCTGGGTTCCCTTACCGTCCTGCTCTCTGCCCGGGCATCCCTTCCCAATAAGGTCTTCCTCTTTCACATATGTCTCCTCGGATGATTTATTTCCAAGGGTTAGACAAGGGCCCACCCTTGGGCCCTGGAAGGGCTCCCCCTTCCTGCAGCAATGCTGAACCAAACCTGGGCTCTCTCCCCTGTGCACAATAAAGCCAGTCTACCAGCCCCAGGCTGTGGGGAAGGAAAGTGCAGCGTCTACTGCAGGTGCCAAGGAAGATGTCCATGTAGTTAGTATTCGAAACACTCAGACTTCCTGATGGGGTTCAGCGTTTTCAAAGGCCAGGTGAGGCACGGGCGTCCCAGGATCTGTGATCAGCTTGTGCACTGTTCTCTGATTGGTTGATGGTGAGGGGACAGGATAGTGTCACGGGCGTTCACATGATCAAGCCTTAGGTTCCAGGAGGCCTGGGGGCTACATGCTCATGGTCATCAAGCAGTTGTCTTCCGTTTGATGGTGGTTTTTGCATCTGTGAGAAAAACTCAGAAAATGTGCATCAGATATTTTATCTAGGGCCTTCAGAGAGGAGCTCCAGCAGAGGATATGGCAGAGGGATTTGGCCCTTTGGAAGGGCCCACGATGTCCTGTGTATGTGTGCATGCATGTTTAGTTGTGTCTGACTCTGACTCTTCGTGACCCCATGGACTGTAGCCCACCAGGCTCCTCTGTCCATGGGATTTTGAGGACATGGGATTTTTCAAGGCCACAGGGTCCTGCTCAGGTATAAGCCTGGGGTCTAGGATCTGCGAAGAAGAAAACAGAGACTAGGTTGGCACCAGAACACGCAAGGCTCTGGAGGCACCAGGACATATTCTGTAGGTGTTAGGGGACCAGGGAATGTGTTTGAGTAAAACAGTGAGTTCTCAACAAGACATCGGTAAGGGGTCTTGGGATGGGGAGAGACTAAATGCAACTGGAGACTCAGGTTTTTGAAATTCCAGCAAGGAGCAAAGAGAGCTAGGACAGGGTAGCCCGAGAATGGCAGGATGGTGTTAAGTGTCTGAAATGATTTTGGTTAGAATGGGGGTCTGGAGCGCGAGGCGAGGTGTGAACTAGAGCTTCAGGTGTGGAGATGGCAAGTAAAGGTAATGCTTGAGCGGACTTCCCTGGTGATCCAGTGGCTAAAACTGTGCTCCCAATGCAGCTAGCCTGGGTTCAATTCCCTGGTTAGGGAATTAGATCTCACATGCTGCAACTAAGAGTTCACATGTTTCAACATGCATCCTGCGTGATGCAATTAAGACTCAGTGCAGCCAAATAAATAAAAATATTTTCAAAAAGTGATGCTTGAAATCCTAGAAATGGATTTAAGCAACAAGGGTAACAGAAGACAAGAGAGGTCTTGTCACAAAGGTCAGAGAAGCAACAGAGATGGAAAAGAAGCTGTGTGGGTGTCTGGGAAGGGTAGAAATTCAGTTCCCAGGGGACTGCCTCAGTCAACCCTGTCTGGTCCCAACCTAAGACACAGCTACCAGATTGGGGCGTGACTTGGAGCCCTGACACACGGCTGGCACGCAGAGCATCACGTCCTCCTTTGTGAAAGGTACGTGATGGCTGGAGAAGCAGAGCACTTTCTCGGGGCTCAGCCAAGGGCAGCTTGCGTGGTGCTGAGTGCTGTCTAGTTACCTGTTCTTTCCCAAGGTCAGGACCTCCTCAAGATCAGGGGTCAGATCTTTGTATCGACCCCAGTTGACACCTGGCACATCAGAGTCACTCGTTGTTATTATTATCTATCCGGCTGCTTCAGGTCTTAGTTGCAGCGCTCAGGATCTCTTGTTGCGGTGCATGGGCCTCTGCAGTTGTGACACAGGCCCCAGAGTGCATGTTTCTTGAGGCTCCAGTGGTCGTGGCGAGCGAGCTTAGTTCCTCTGAGGCATATGGGATCTTAGTTTTCCGACCAAGGATCGAACCCCCATCCCCTGCATTGGAAGGCAGATTTTTTTTTTATTAATTAATTAATCTTTGGCTGTGCTGGGTCTTCGTTCCCGTGCAGGCTTTTCCCTAGTTGTGGCGAGTGGGGGCTACTCTCTAGTTGTGGTGCTCAAGTTTCTCATCGTGGTGGCTTCTCATGTTGTGGAGCACGGGCTCTAGGGTACGTGGGCTTCAGTTAGTTGCGGTTTGTGGGCTGTGTAGTTGCTGTTCCTGGGTTCTAGGGCACAGGCTCAAACGTGTTGGCTTAGCTGCTCCTCGGCATGTGGGATCTTCCTGGACCAGGGATCGAACCCGGGATCGAACCCCTTCCTGCTTTCTGCTTGGGTTTCTCTGCCTAGAATATCAGCCTCCAGTTTCCATTGATGGGGCCATGATGGCAGCCCAGCCATGTGGTTGATGCCAGTTTCGAGTCGGGGGTGGAGGGGTAGTAGGGGGCTTATGGGGCCAGCTGCATCTCTCAGACAAGATTGTGGGAGTGACCTGCTGCTTTCTGGACTTCCACGGTCTCAGCTAGTGAGGGATGGGTGGGTGGGCATGGCACCCTGGGCACTTCCCCCTACTGCTTAGTGAGGGGAGGCATGGTGAGCAGAGAGCTTGGACAGGACCAGGGCTTCAGGATGGGCACAGCTGCTCCCTGAAGCTGAATCAGGTGCCTTTTAACTCAGCCTGGGGGTGAGAGGACAGACCTCCATCCACGTGTCTGGTGAAAGGACATGGGAAGGATTTCTTCCCATCAGTCCTTGCAGAGCTGGCTCCAGGAGTCTGTTACAATGCCTCCTCCACTCACGGTGGCTGTTTTGCCCGTTTGTTTGGGTGAGGCAGGGGTTGAAGGGCAGGCGATGAGTGTTCGGGAGCCCAGCCTTCCCCGCCCCCAGGGGTTTGGCTGCCCCAGGCTCTGATAATGCCGGTGGCCAAGGCAGCTACTGAGCTATCAGGCCCACTGCTCCCTGAACTGGCGGCTCGGCTTTCATCTCTGTTTGTGGCCAAGGACAGGGACCCTGGGGACCAGCGCTTAGGCTGGCTAATGAGTAATGGGAGCCTCGCCTGTGTGCAGCCCTGGGCAGACCTCTGGGATGACCTTGAGGTTGCTGGACCTGGAGAGGCCAAGGCCTGGGGCTATTTCCTCTTTATCCCCCCCTGCTACTATCCCTCCCCGTGAGCCCCCCACCCCCATCACCTAAATACTTTAGTTTGAGTCATTTATGAAAGTTATTCCAAAGGCTTTCCTCCTCCAAACTGTTTTGGTTGCACAGAAGAAAGAGATGGGGCCGCTCCTGTCCATCTGAGCCCAGGAGCCAGACGGCCTCCGGTTACCTTCTTCCGCCCTTGACCCTGAGTGTTTGTGCAAATCTCCCTCCGAGGATGGCGAGCAGAGCCACGGAGGGGTCAGGCGCACACCTTCGTGAGGGCCGCGTCATCCTGGTCTTCCTTCCTTCCTGCGGTCGGATGGCTTCCTGCCTTTCTCTCCGAGGGCCTTGAACGGCCGCCCACTCGGGAAGGCAGCCGTCTTCACTTCCTCCTCCTCTTCCTCGGCGGGTGGCTCCCGGGCCTGCCCACGTGCGAGTCTCTTCCCTGGTGCCCGTCACGGGCAGCTCTGGGCCCTGGCCAGGTGCCCAGATCCTCTGAGTTGCACAAACAGGCCCCCAGCAGCCCCTCCTGGGGCCGGGGGCAGCGGCCACAGGGCAGGGCCGGTGTCCGGCGCGAACAAGAACAGTAAGACAGTCATTCTCTGTTTTGCAGCCTGTGTCGGTCCTCGTCTCCACCAGGCTGAATGCATGAAACACGTGAAAAATGTTTTCCAAAGGAATAACTGAATAAATGGGGAAGCACATGGCTAGTGGCAGCAAATACACGTGGGTGTCTGTCCTCAGGGGATGAACCAGTTCCATGATTCGAAAGCATCCCCAGGTCATGAGGCATTGAACATGAGACAGTACCCTAAAACAGTGGGCTTGGGCTTTAAAAAGTACCAGAATGTTCTGTTTTATTTTGAAGTTAGTTTTGGGGAGATTCATATTTGAGAAAGGGCTCTGGCCCCTGACAAAATGTGACTTGGTTGTAGTGTTTGTATTTTGTTAGGTGTTGGATGGGTTTCTGTGGGATGGAGAAATGGAAAATAACAGGTTAGTCATCAGGGATGGAAACAGTGCTTATTCGAGCTGTTGGGGTGTGGGGACTTCTCAGGGGTCTGGGCACCAGCTTGCCATGTGGTCTTAGCTATGCCCCTTACCTTCTCTGCCTCCACCCTCCTGACCCCAGTCCGAGTCATGAAGTTCCACAATTCCCTATCTCCATGTCTTCTTACAAAAATCTGGAACTTGGAACTTGGCCTCATTGCATTTGCCTTCAGCAGCCCCCCTGAGCAATCTCGTGTGAACATGACTGCGTGTCTTTCTGGGGCCTTTAGAACAAGCAGAGTTGAGGGAGGGGGAAAGAAGAGGATACAGATGCTGGGAAAGATTGGGGGCAGGAGGAGAAGAGGGACACAGAAGATGAGATGGTTGGATGCCATCACCGATTCAATGGCCATGAGTTTGAGCAAACTTTGGGAGATAATGAAGGACACGAAAGACTGGCTTGCTATAGTCCACAAGGTGGCAAAGAGTCAGACATGACTTAGCCACTGAACAACAGCAAAAGAGGATGACGAAGGAAGAATGAACTGGACAAGTCACCCCAAGGCAGTGAGGCCCAAGCAGTCCCCTCGATCTCCCTCCCTGCTGTCCAGTCTCCAGATGGCATACACTGTGCTTTCCTGCTGAGTTAGCCGATCTCCTAGGGGCTGGGCCTGGGGGTTGCAGAGGAGAGGCAGGCAAAGCGCCTGTGGATTAATTTGCAAAGCTCTTCCTCATGCCCTGCTTTAGGGCAGCTGTTGATTCAGGAAGTTCTGATACGCCCCTGGGACTTGTGGCCAGGGCCTGTGGCTGGCAGGTGCTCCTCGGGGCTGCCTCAGCCCCGGGGGGCTGCTGTTTCTCAGCTGGGAGCCAGAACTTTGTGACGCATCCTGCGAGGAATTCCAGGAGGGTTGGTGACTGGCTCTGGAGCTTAGAACAGCTGCTTGGTGATGGCACATGTTCCAATCTCACTTCCTCCAGGAAGCCTTCTGGAGTTACCCAGCCGGGTGCTCCCTTTCCAAGTCCTAGGGAGCTTTTTTTTTTTTAAATTCCTTTTGGAACACTTAACACTCTCCTTTTGTGGTCTCCTACTTGCACGGCTTGCTGTTTGTGCCTTATGCTTAGTTGCTGAGTCGTATCTGACTCTTCGCGACCCCTCAGACTGTAGCCTGTCAGGCTCCTCTGTCTGTGGAATTCTCCAGGCAAGAATACTGGAGTGGGTTGTCCTGTCATTTTCTAGAGGATCTTCTCAACCCAGGGATCGAACCCAAGTCTCCCGCATCGCAGGAGGCTTCTTTACGGTCTAAGCCACCAGGGACGCCCTTAAGCTCTTTAAGTACCTATTTTGGCCACTGGTGTTGGTGTTGACTTTGCAGGCAGGCTTAGGGTGCAGTGCCCCAGGGGACAAAGTCCAGGAAGTAAAGCAATGGGGGGGGGGGATAGTTTAGGTGAATGGACTTCGTGGGGCTGCTAAGCCTGGGGTCCCCTTTTCTGGTTTCTTGGCCCATGCTATTTGTAAGGTCACAGCACCTTGCTCTGTGAAATACCAGTTGGAACAAACCTGCTTTTTTATAGCCTCGTTTTGGACTTCAAAGAGTGAGCCCCTTGTTAAGTTTAAGAGGCAGGCTATCAAGCTGGGTGGGCTCTCAGGTTTTAGAACTCACTTCTTAGATTCACCTGAGTCATCACTAAATGGCTGTGGGATCATGAGCAAGTTACTTAACCTCCCTGTGCATGTGCAAAAGAGGAAAAGGTTAGAAGCTGCCTCCTAGAATAGGGAGGTTTGAAGGACGGAGCTCATATAAGTCTCTTGGGATAACGCCCAGCTGTGCTCACCCACCCCGATGAAAACATCTGTGTTCAGAACAGCATCTCCCGATTCTAAGTTACTGAGGTTCTGCTTCTTGACAAGCCAAGCTGACACACCTGTTAATGGAGACACTTTTTCTGGGTCTTCCCAGAATGCAAGATAAACTGAACATCCCCATCCACCTCCTCCCTACCATCAGCATCCTCTGAACCTTTATCTCCAGTGACCCCCTGACCCTGACCCGGTCAGAATGTGGAGGCTCAACCCCAGGGAGAGACAGGCTGTCTTCAGCCCAGGTATGCCTGACCCTGGGTCAGCCTAGGCAAACATCTGCCTTCCGGGGAGGCCTGGCGATAACATTCCTGGGGCCCGAGCGCAATCCGGTCTGCTCCTGCTGAGAACCCTGTGTCAGGTGACCGGGGCATCCTTGCCAGCTCCCCAAGGCCCCTGGCTTGGCTAGAGGAGTTACAGGCACTTTGGGGCATATACATACTCTCAAGCCTGGAGTTACATGGCATGCCTGTCTATGTGCAATGCCAGGTTTGCTTATAATACCCGCTTCCAGAGAAGAGGCGAAGCTCATGGCCTAGAGTGGGTGAGTCAGTGGTCAGGGCCATCTCCAAACTCTTCTTGAAAATATGCAGTTTCAGGGACTTCCCTGGTGGTCCAGTAGTTAAGACTTTGTCTTCCAAGGCAAGGGGTGCAGGTTGGAGTCCTGGTCGGGGAGCTCAGTCCCACATGCCTTGTGGCCAAAAACATAAAACAGAAGCACTATTGTAAGAAATTCAATGAAGACTTTTGAAAATGGTTCATATTAAAAAAAAAATCTTTAAAAAATTGCAGTTTTAGGGCTGATGTGTAGAATGATTTCAGAAGGAAGTCCAGTGGAGCTGTTGATGAAGACCTGGGTGAGAAAGCCAAGTCCTAGTAACATTCCAGCCTTTATTTCATCCCAGGCAGGTGTTTCACGTGCTGTGTGCGTGTGTGCACAGTCGTGTTCAACTCTTTGCAATCCTCTAACCTGTAGGCTCCTCTGACCATAGGGTTCTTCAGGCAAGAACGCTAGAGCGGGTTGCCATGCCCTTCTCCAGGGGATCTTCCCGACCCAGGTATCGAACCCATGAATCCCCCCTGCATTGCAGACAGATTCTTTAGTGCTGAGCCATCGGGGAATCCCTAGGCAGGTGTTAGGTGTCATGCATAATTTCACTGCAGCCCCCCGAGGTGTCCTGGAGGACATAGGCTCAGACAGGGGCCATCGTACAACTCGTAAGTGGAGGAGATTTGAACCCAAGTCTCCCGGCTTCTGGCCCAGTTCTTGGTCCACTTTTCACATCTGTTCATCCTGGAAGGGACCCCAGAGCTCATCCTTCCAGACTAGAGCCAAAGTTTTGTAGAACATTAACGTCACAGGAGGACCACCCCCCCACCCAGGGGTTCAGTACAAGCCATCAACCCGTGGAGATGCGTGAGGCATGGTCAAGGTGTCCTGCAGTAGAGACCCACGTGTCCTGGTGTTTCTGAAAGGTTCTTAACCACAGAGGGCCTGTGCTCGTGGAACAATCATTAACCTCCTGAGGAAGTGTCCTTCAGAACATCTCCTGGGAAATATTAATCAAGTCCAAGGTGTTCGCTTATTAACAGGGGAACTGAAGCACTCAGTGAGAAAGGAACTGCCTGGGGGCAGCTGGCCAGTTAGCGGCAGAGCCGGGCAGACAACCCAGTCTTCCGGACCCTCAGCTATTTTCTTCTTCCACGCCTGACTAACGGTGTTCATTAACGTGGTATAGACCCGGAGGGGACCCAGGGTACGGGAAGACAGAGAGATTCTTACCTCCGGCCTGACCCAGGTCATGAAAAGGTCTGGGGAGCATTTGCATTCAACAGATCAGCAAATGCGTGTCTTCAAGGGCTGTAGGATGTCTAGTGGCTGAGATCAAAGGCAGGGCTGTGAGTTGGGTTGTAGGATTCTAGGAAGGATTTCTGAAAGACAGAAGTGTGGAGACAGAATTTGAGAGCCCGAATCACTTTTCTTTTTCTCCATTTTGGTCTTTTATTGAAGTATAGTTGATTTATAGTGTTGTGCTAACTTCTGCTGTATAGCAAAATAATTTATATATTAGATATAAAATCTTTTAAAATATTCTTTTCCGTATGGCTCATCTCAAGATCCTGAATATAGTTTTCTGTGCTATATGGTAGGACATGGTTGTTTATCCATTCTATATATAAAAGCTTATATCTGGTAATCCCAACCTTTCAATCCATTCCTCCCCTAACCCCCTCCCCGTGGCAGCCACCAGTCTGTTCTGTCTGTGCTGAGTCACTTTTTTTTTGATACTAGCAAACATTTAAAATATATATGTATTTAATTTTGACTGCACTGGGTTGCGGTGAGTGAGAGCTACTCTCTAGTTGTGATGCCCGGACTTCTTATTGTGATGGCTTCTCTTGTTGTAGAGCACAGGCCCTAGGGTGCACAGGCTTCAGGAGTTGTGACACACACGTGCAGCCAGCCAGGTAGCGGCACAGCTGGGCAGACAACCCAGTCTTCCGGACCCTCAGGCTTCCCTGTCCTTCACTATCTCCTGGAGTTTGCTCAGACTCATGTCCATTGAGTCGGTGATGCCATCCAGTCGGTGATGCCATCCAACCATCTCATCTTCTGTTGCCCCCTTCTCCTCCTGCCCTCGATCTTTCCCAGAATCAGGGTCTTTTCCAATGAGTTAACTTTTCACATCAGGTGGCCAAAGTATTGGAGCTTCAGCTTCAGCATCAGTCCTTCCAATGAATATTCAGGGTTGATTTCCTTTAAGATTGATTGGTTTAATTTCCTTGCTGTCCAAAGGGCTCTCAAGAGTCTTCTCTGTTTATAGAAAGTCAATATCCTTGTCATAAAATGGAGATACTAATATTCCTCCTCCGAGTTGTATGTTGTATCAACATATCAATGACTTCGTAAACTGTAAAACTGCCTACAAATATCACTATTTGTAGGAAACAATTTTGATGCATAAAAACTTACTTTATAGGGAAAATAGAGAAAACTTGCACCCAAGTCTGTGGGAATCTCCCGCATGATATTTGCACAAGACCTTAGGTTGGTCCCAAGCACAACTATGAAATTGTTGAACTTTTCACTTGGTCATGTATTTAACCTCTCACTTTTCTGGGTTACCCACAGAGAAAGCTGTGAAAGCAAGTTACACAAAGTCAGCGTTTCCCAAAGTGTGTTTCGTGGAACACTAACAGGAGTTTGGGGAGAAATAGCCGAAGTTTCTGGATCGACTCCATTTGGGAAATGGTGCTGACCCAGTTTTACTAAGAATTCTGGGAACTTCCCTGGTGGCCCAGTGGTTAAGCATCCACCTTGCGATGCAGGGGACTCAGGTTCCATCCCTGGTTGGGGAACCAAGGTCCCGCAGACCTGGAGCAACTAAACGCATGCACCTCAACTACCGAGCCTGAGTTCAGTAACTAGAGAGTCCGTGTGCCCTAACGAGTGGTTCCCACATGCCCCAACTAAGACCCAGCGCAGACAAGTAAATACATAAACATTTTTTTTAAAAGTATTCTGAGAGCTTTTCCCACACTAATATGAACAGCAAATCTGCAAGAAAGTGAAAAGTGTGGTTAGCACTGCCACACATATTTGATCAGGAAGCCCCTTTATCGAGGGCCATCTCTCAGAACCAGGACAGTTTTGCATTAAGGTTCCAGTCACCTGGGGCTCATTCTTCTGAGGTATCCTTCCTTTTCAGATTAGGACAGCGAGGAAAGCAAGACTCAAATCAAACTGAGCTAAAACCTGGCTGTGGACCACATGGGGAGTGTCGAACGAAGATGCCTCCCAGGGCTCCACCAGGCGCCAGCCCTGGAGCATCCTTGGACCTGTGGTTGGACTCTTCCAAGGAATGAATCACTTCAGGCATCTAAGTGGGAGGAACGCTCTTGGGTGAAGAGGGCAGAGAAGGGGAAAGCATGGTTGGTCCTGCAGCCTTCCTCGCGTTGCTTCAGACTGTCAGGGTTTCAGGGCTTTGCTGATGGCTCAGTGACTAAAGAATCCACCTGCAATGCAGGAGACACAGGAGATGTGGGTTTGATCCCTGGGTCAGGAAGATCCCCTGGAGAAGGGAATGACAATCCACTCCAGTGTTCTTACCTGGGAAATCCCATGGACAGAGGAGCCTGGAAGGCTATAGTCCACGGGGTTGCAAAGAGTCGGACACAGCTGAGGGACTCACACACACAGCACACCTTGGGCATTGACTCTCTCTTGGGAGGCTGTATGTGCCCCAGAGGATGGGAGGAGGCTTCTCAGATGTCCTCAGGTGAACCTGAAACCACAGTCCTTCCTCTATCACCGAGGAACCAATTCACAACCTATCTGAGTTTCACTTTTCTCCGTGCGAGTTGGTGGTACTCCTAGATGCCTTGGGCCCTTTATGGAGACATGATGGAAACCCAAGAGACTGGATAGACAACAGAGATTTACTGTACAGCACATGGAACTCTAGTCAATATCTTGTAATAACCTAGAATGGGTAAGAATCTGAAGCTGTACACAGGAAACTGACACAATATTCACAGTATTGTAAGTCAACTATAGTTTAATTAAAAAAAAAAGAGGCCACAGACAGTGCTATATTTCTGGCTTTCCAAAGGTGACTGCAAGTGAGGCTATCATGATTTTTTTAAAACACTTTTCAAACACTGTTATTTATTTGGCTGCACCAGGTGTTAGTTGCAGAATGTGGATTCTTGGGATCTAGTTCCCTGACCAGGGATAGAACCCGGGTCCCCTGTATTGGGAGCACCAGGGAAATCCCAAGGCTATTATTAATATGATCATTGATCTGGATTTAACATCCATTTTAAAACTAGAACTTCACATGTTAAGCGACTCAATCTCTTTCTTTCCTCCAAAGAATCTCTGTGTACCTTCATACAGTTTGAAATGAATAGTTTAAAATAATACATTTTAAATATATTAAGCAAAGGATCTGTGAAAAAACAGGTCTGCCTTGGGCAAGATGGGGCAGAGATCAACACAACTGTTCTGATCACTCAGCCTGGGCACCCCTTATTTGGGGCGGGGATTATCTGGAAAATTACCTCAGCTGTCCACTTCATTTTCAGTGCTTGCTCAATGAACCACTGTTATAAACATTTTTTAGAACCTTCCAGGCTGCTGCTAAGACTGGAGGTTATGATGACAGTCCTCAGACCTGGATGTGTGGAAAGAATTTCATTTTTTGTTTTTTTTTTAAATGCATGAAGTCCACTGGGTTAAACTAATTGGGGGAAGACCATACCTCTCTCAAAGAAAATGAGATTGGTTATAAAATCACTGTTTACCAAATACCCATCATGTGCCAGGTATCAAACTAGCTCCTTAGAAGTGTCATCTCATTTAGTCCTCAGATCTATTTAATTACTTTAAAAGTAGATAGGGAAGAACTGGAGATGCTAAACAAACAGAAAAACAAAAAACATGACCTGCCCAAGGACTGCAATTGCTGAATTTGAAGACCAGTGTTTACATTGTTTGTTGATATTTTCATTCCTAGCTCCTTCCTTGTAAAATTTGAGTCTTTAAAAAAATTTACCACAATATTGCTCTGTTTTATGTTTTTCAGTTTTTTTGGCCACAAGGCAGGTGGGATCTTAGTTCCCTGACCAAGGATGAAACCCACATTCCCTGCCTTATGAAGGCGAAGTCTTAACCACTGGACCATCAGGGAAGTCCCTGAATCTTTTAAACTTAGAAATCTCAAGGAGGCACAAGATATATTCTCCAGTCGTCTTTCATGTGGAGGCAACACAAGGCATGAAAAATTCTTGATTCCATTCTAACCGTGCAAGAGACATCAGAACTCAGGCATCCTAATGGCCACCATTCATGATTCATGGTCTGTCTGTTGTACCTTGTTTTCCTAAAACCAAGAGAGAGACTCAGTCATGATGTGTTTCAGAGCAGACAGCTCCTCTGTGGAATTGTGGTGAGGTCTTGGGAGGGGCAGGAGACAGGACATCCCCGGGCAGACCTGCCCATCTCTCTACGTCTGACTTTGTCCATCTGGGGACAAAACTTACACAGCCATCCAGGCGGGTGGCTTTGTCAGGAAAAGAGGGCTCTGTGTGCACCCGCGGGCCAGGAAGAGACACCCTGAACTGACCACAGGGCTTCCTCCGGGAAGGGGAGCGAAGAGCAGGTGCCTGGGCAGGGACGTCGGAAAAGACTTTGGGCTTAGAGGCAAGGGTTTCATTGTTTAAAAGGTGACACTTTCCAGAAGAAGAAGAGGGAGGAGGGGAAGAGGAAGACGATGAGGAGGAGGAGGGAGAAGGGAACCCTGTTTGATAATAAGGAAGCTTAGCTTAACTGTCCTGACGAGTTAACTCTCCTACGTTGGACTTTTCAAAAGAAAAGAAAAAAAGGGGAATTCACCACTGCAGACCCAGCACATTGAGGCCTGGCCTCAATGGTGGCCCAGCAACCCTTTAGAAAGGGTCTCTGACCTGATGGAATGGAAATGATACCCCCTCCTAATGGCTGAGCCCCAGTGTCCTCCCATGTGCAAGGGGCTGAGGATAACTTCCTGGTCTAAAGTCAAGAGGTGAGCATCCCGCCCAGGGAGGGAGACTGATTTTCCTAAGGATGGATGCTCAGAGAGCTTCCCTCCCCGCATTTGGACGGGCTCCACCCTACCTACCTCCTCAAGGTCAACCTTGAGCTTGACAGTGCCTTTCTTCCCTTGTGGGTCCACATAATCCTGAACAGAACCCAGGGCCCCCCACCTTCCAGCCCAAACTAGTCCTGGCCCTGGCACCTCCCCACCACCCTGGGATAGGGCAAGCCTGCATGTGCAAGATCTTTCAAAACCATCACCTCTACAGTCTGTGGGGTGTTCAGAGGACCCGGCACCCGGGGAGAGGAGGCAGGCAAACCGCCAGCCTAAATACCTTTCCTGAGGCCCTGGGGAGGGAGGAGGAACCATCCGTGGGAGGGCAGGTCCTGCTCAGGGAGCAGCATCAGCGCTGGAGGGGCTGGGCCAGATGCAGGGCGATAACAGGAAAGTCTGCACGTAGCCACCAGCCCAGGCAGGGATGCCTTGCCTGGGAACTCAGGGACCCCACGGATGGATGTGGCTGTGAAGTGTGCCTCTCGGGATCCAAAGCTCCCTGCCAGGTGGCAGGAGACTGCCAGGGCTGGGGCAGGTACTGCAGGTCTTGCCCTGGAGGAGAGTGGGGGGTACCAAGGGGCATGATGGCACCAGGGAGCGGCAGTCCGTGTGCAGCTGGCACGCAGCACCACCGGATGTAGATTTCTTATCTGCAGCTTCCTGGGGTTGCTCTCGGCCAGGACTCCCACGCCTCCTCCGGTCCCTGGCATCCATCAGCTCCCAGGGCTTTGTGCAGTGACAGCCTCTCTTCCTGGCTCCTGACTCAGACCCAGCTGAGCCTCCTAAAGCCGTGGCTCTGTAGGACTAGGGGTGGGGGCCACCATGTGTCCCTCCTGCCTTGGCTAAAGTTGGCTGCACATTTTGAGAAAATCACCTGACCTACTGTACTTTGTGTTCCCCCAGACCTACTTATGCAGGAGACCCAGGTTCGATCCCTGGGTTGGGAATATCCCCTCGAAAAGGAAATGGCTTCCCACTCCAGTATTCTTGCCTGGAGAATTCCATGGATAGAGGAACTGGGTGGGCTACAGTCCATGGGGTTGCAAAGAGTTGGATTCAGACTGAACAGCTAACATTTTCACTTTCATAGTCCTAGGTAAACACCTGCTTTATGAAAAGCAGAAGTGAACTTAGAGATTCCACCAGTCCTGACCATTGAGGAATGAGAAAAATGGTCTGTCAAAGATGGAAAAGTAATTATTCAGGACAGGAAGTGGACCTGGGTCTGCTAGTTGTCCCCGCAATCATTACCTGCCTCTTCCATAGAAATGCAACCCAGAAAACCGGGATCTATAATGTCAGCAGAATAAGGATGATATTTATCGACTTCCCTTGTGGCCTCTAAAATTGAGGGAAAGTGCTGTGGGAAAGTTCCAGGAAGTGTCTTTAAAGGGAAGGAGTATGCCCCTCTTCACTGCTTCCTTGTTTCTGCTGGTGGGATGCTGACCTGAGAGCTGGAGCTCAGCAGTTGTTCTGAGCAATGAGGCAGGAGCCAAGCTCTGAGAATAGCAGACCACATAGAAGGATCCTGATTCCCTGATGACTTTAGGAAGCCCCCCGGCACCCCTCTATTAACTCCTCTGAACTTCTTCTATGCCAGATCTTTTAGTTATGGCATGTGAACTCCTATTTGCAGCATGTGGGATCTAGCTCTCTTAGGAGGGATTGGACCCAGCCACCCCCCGTTTTGGGAGTGCAGAGTCTCAGCCACAGGACCTCCAGGGAAGTCCCCTCTTGTCTCCTCTCTAGAGAATGAATCACCATAGACCCAGGAAGGTTCATCACCACCATGCCCAGGATGCATGTTTCCATCCCCAGGGTCCACACTTAGATGTGACTGTGCCACGGGCAGCTTTGTCTCTAGTTTTTGAGTAAGATGGAGGCAGAGGAGTGGGGAGTTGGTGATCATGAAGGGAAGCAGAAATGCTTTTGCCCCCCTCCCCGCATCCCTTTGCCTCCTTTCGCAAGAATAATGAGAGAAAAAACTAGACCTCACATGGTGAAGTGCTTGTGGCACTGGAGAAGAGCGTGTCTGGGGGTGGGGAGTTAGGGCACATTTTACTGTTCTTCCCCGAGACCTCTTCCTGGAAACAGGAAGTTTGTTTGGCCCATCGTACCTGCCAGGGTCACTCGCTATCTACCTGGAGGCACAATCTGCCGTTTGTAATATCACAGCCCGTCGCCGTGGAGACCGTGACGTAAGCACATCGGCCTCCTGGCTGGAGGATGGGAACGGTTTGCCGAGACGGGGCCCCATGTACAAATAAATACATTCCAAAGCAACAGGTGAGCCTCAGAGAAGCCAGGTTTCTGGTTTCCCCTGAAATGTTTCTACCATTAAACAAACATCGCAGGAAACACAAGCATCTGTTGGAAGCAAAGCCTGGAGCTCATGGATTCCCCGGGCGGCGCCAGGGCCCCTGCATCCGATTTCCTGTGTGGGCCGGGACCACTGACCCAACCTCTCTGTGAATCTTGGTGGACTGGCGCTCTCTCCCTCCTGGCTTCCACCCTGTGCCCCGGCCTCGAGGTGGGATTAGGAGGGGAGATGTAGTTGGAGTGTAGAAGGAAGTGTTTCATTCCACCGTGGCATTGGCAGAAGTGGGCAGGAGACATGTTCACCCTGCCAGGGCTCATAAAAATCCTTCCAACCAGCAAACTCCCACCACAGCTTAACCCCTTCCCCTCCACAGTCATCTTTCTCTCCTAATGCAGGAAGAAGTCCAGAGGACTTCTTCAGGACGACCTGTGTCTTAAGGGCAATCGCGGCTCTCATTTGGGAATTTGGAACACGAGATAGCTCATCGAGCTCGTGCGTTGGGTTTCACTGTGTCTTCATGTGCCCCTGGACACCTGGTTTAGTTCATGTGCAAGACACACTCTCTGAGCTTACTAACGTGTGCTCAGTCACTCAGTTGTGTCCAATTCTTTGTGACCCCGTGGACTGTAGCCCAGTCAGGCTCCTCTGTCCATGGGATTCTCCAAGCAAGAATGTTGCAGTGGGTAGCCATTCCCTTCTCCAGGGGATCTTCCTGACCCAGGAATTGAACCCATGTCTCCAGGGTTGGCAGGTGGATTCTTTACCGTCTGAACCACCTGGGAAGCTTAGTTAACAGCTACCATGAATGTGAAGACCCAGCATTTCTTGCCTGCCCAAGTCACTAATAACTGTGCTAAATTTCCAGCCGTCTTCTTGGCACACATAGACTGATATACGAACATAAATAATTTGGTTTACTTTGAAATTCAAATATGTGTCTAGCTTATGCTCATCTTTAAGTCATAACTGGGCACTAAAATTGCTTTGCATTTAACAGGCAACTATATTAAATGAATGAATGAGTGTTGACATTCATAATCTGGGTGCAATGGTGTGTGTGTGTGTGTGTGTGTGTGTGTGTGTGTGTGTGTACATGTGAACACAGATGATTTTTTAGTCCTAAGGTTTTAGAGACAGAAGGGACTTTAGATCCATTTGTTCCAGCATCTTATTTTATGCAGGGTGGGCCTGAGGCTCAGATTGATGGAATGATTTTCCCCAGGTTGCAGTTAAAAGCACAGTTGGACTAAACTCCAAGACCATGGATTCTTTGACCTGAAACCATAAAATCCCTAGAAGAGAATATAGGCAGTACACTCTTTGACATCAGTCTTAGCAGTACTTTTTCTTTTGCAGTATTTATTTACTTGGCTGCACTGGGTCTTAGTTGTGGCACGTGAACTCTTAGTTGTAGCATGTGGGATCTAGTTCCCTGACCAGTGATCGAACCCAGACCCCTTGCTTTGGGAGTGCAGAGTCTTAGCCACTGGACGACCAGGGAAGTCCCAGCAATGTGTTTTTTCAATTTTTCAAAGCACTACTTTGAAAAGATATATACACCCCTGTGTTCACTGCAGCATCATTTACAACAGCCAAGACATGGAAACTACCAAAGTGTCCAGAGGTAGTATATGTGTATAAAATGGAATATTACTCAGCTGTGAAAAAGAATTAAATCTTGCTGTTGCAACATGGATGAACCTAGGTCCATCCTAGGTGGCTTTCCAGGTAGTGCTAGTGGTAAAGAATCCACCTGCCAATGCAGGAGATGCATGTTCCATCTTTGGATCAGGGAGATCCTCTGGAGGGCATGGCAACCCACTCCAGTATTCTTGCCTGGAGAATCCCATGGACAGAGGAGCCTGGTGGGCTATAGTCCATAGGGTCACAAAGACTCAGACACAACTGAAGCGACTTAGCACACACGCATGGGTGAACCTAGAGGGTATTATGCTAAGTGAAGTGAGTCAGAGAAGGACAAATACCAAATGATTTCACTTATATGTAGAACAGAAAAAAAGAAAACAAATGGAAAAATACGTTGACTCCCCACCCCCTTCCCCGACTCCCCAGAAGCAGACTCATAGATGCAGAGAGCAAATGGATGATTACCAGGGAAAAGGGAAGGGGGGATGGGCAAAATGATGAAGGGGATTACAAGGTGCAAAGTCCCAGTGATAAAATTTAAATGGATCACAGAGATGTAACGTACAGGCGGAGGGAATATAGCCAATAACATTGTAATAACTTTGTACAGGAACAGATGGTTACTAGACTTATCATGGTGATTGTCTTGTAATATTTAAAAATATTGAATTACTATGTTGTTCCCCTGAAACTAATATAATACTGTAAGTCAATTATACTTCAGTTGAAAAAAAAGACTATGGATTCTCACTCAGTCCATCAGTTTTTCTTTCATTTCTCTCTGCACTCCTCTGCTACATCCCCATCCTTCCTTCCCTCTTCCTTCTGCTTCCTTCAAGCCACGTAAACTTCCTGAAGTTATGGGGAACCTGTGTCCGGTGTCCCAGCCTGTGCACTGCACAAGTAACTCTGTACTGGACCACCTTTACCTGGAGTTCTGGTGGCTCAGACAGTAAAGAATCTGCTTGCAAGGCAAGAGACCTGAGTTCGATCCCTGGGGCGGGAAGAGCCCCTGGAGGAGGAAATGGCAACCTACTCCAGTATTCTTGCCTGGAAAATCCCATGGACAGAGGAGCCTGGTGGACTACAGTCCATGGGGCTGCACAGAGTCGAACATGACTGAAGTGACTTAGCACAGCACCCAGCAAGGCCCTCAGAGAAGGCTGGGAGGCCAGGCTGCTGTTCAGGCTCTTTCTCTTCCCGTCTTTTCTTTTTATTTATTTGTTTATTTTGCACTTGGGCTTAGTTGTTCTGTGGCATGTGGGATCTTCCCAGATCAGGGATCGAACCTGAGTCTCCTGCATTGGCAGGCAGATTCTTTACCACTGAGCTACCAAGGAAGCCCTTCCCAGCTTTTCTTACCTGGAAAGAAAACTGGGTCGAGATGGAGTCAGGATTCTGTGTTTGAACTTCAGCTCAGAACTGTACAGCTGCATGACTTTGATCAAATCATTTCAATACTCTGGGCCTCAGTTCCTCCTCTGTGAAAGAACAGAAATAATTCCTGCCTTGTATGTGTTCCAGATTTAGAGGATCAAGTGAGTTTAATATGTGTATAGAGACCAGGAAATGGGGCTTCCCAGGTGGTGCTAGTGGTAAAGAACCTGCCTGTCAATGCAGGAGACATAAGAGGCATGGATTTGATTCCTGGGTTGGGAAGATCCCCTGGTGGAAGGCATGGCAACCCACATTCCTGCCTGGAGAATCCCCATGGACAGAGGAGCCTGGTGGGCTATAGTCCATGGGGTCGCAAAGAGTCAGACATGACTGAAATGACTTAAGCATGCACACATATCAAGTTACCTTAACAGGACAATAATTGTTACTATCATTTTTAGTGATTTCTTACCTGAGACGGGTGATGAATCCAGTTAACAGTGTCCTACCGTGTTTCTAAAACATCTGTGGGACAGAGATTGGCACTTGCCCCCCACCACTTGGCGTGCCGACTCCACCCACGTTTACAAGGGCTTCTCCCCCCCGCCATGCCTCCCTCTCCAGCTCCCCCAGGTCACAGGTAACGCAGTGCTTCCAGCCAGGACCCTACAGACTCCTGTTAATATTAAGGAGTGCTGTATTCCTTGCTGTGGGGAGGAAGGCGCTGGACCACACTTATTAGTGCCCTTCATCCCTTGACGTAGCTCCTTTCAGGCTCAGTACACAGAGGGTTTTAGTTTCTTTTTTTTTTCAATGTTGAAGTCTGATGAACGCTAAGCATGAAATAGCCTTCAGTCTCCACCTCTGAAAACCAAGACTGATGGCGTCTTCCCTTTCCGCTCTGCCTTTCAGCTCTGTAGCCCACAAGCTTACAGCTTTCGAGCCCCCTCCTACCCACAAGGATTGGGGTTGTTTGGGGGCGTCTGTGGGGAAGATCTTGCCCAAATCCCCCAACCTGAACTTTTTGCCATCTTTGTGTGGAACCCAGGGAGCCTTGTTTGTTTCCACCAGTGTCTTCTACCCATTTATTCCAGGGGCACTGACTATGAAATTAGAAAATGGGAGAAACAGGAAGAGGATGCTCACCCTAAATGTGCTTCCCAAGTGACTCAGTGGTAAAGAATCTGCCTGCCAATGCAGGAGACTCAGGAGACATGGGTTTGATCCCTGGGTAGGGAAGATCCCCTGGAGAAAGAAATGGCAACCCATTCTAGTATTCTTGCCAGGAACATCCCATGGGCAGAGGAGCCTGGTGGACTATAGTCTATGGCATCGCAAAGAGTAGGACGTGATTGAGCTCCTGAGCATACAGGCACACATCTTTATTTTTTTTTATTTTTATTTTTTTTTACAGTCCAGGTCTTTATTTTTACAACCTTCAGGCCATGAATTCATAGGGAATGGGTTCCAACAGTTCAGGTTCCTTTCCATTGGTCCTCACAAAGTGAGGCACACATCTTTAAAATGGGGCCTCCCTGCTCTAGTCGACCTCACCGTCCATCCTGAGATTTCCAGTGAGCTGCCAGACTTGGAAGCACTTCATGAGCATCACACAAATGGAAAGGGTGATTCCTACTTGGATGTCATCGTTCTCCCTTGCTGTCTGACACCTCCCTTGGTCCTTCTTATAGATTCTAGCCCATAGCACGCTCGGCCCCAGGAAGCCCGACCCGACTTTACATGTAGCTGACTTTCTGGACTTAGTTTTGTCCCAGTGGGTCCCTGTGTGCATTCTGCTGGGTACCACTGGGCTCATTGCTTTGTAGTGAAGTGAAAGTGAAAGTTGCTCATCTGTGTCTGACTCTTTGTGACCCCATGGACTATACAGTCCATGGAATTCTCATGGCCAGAATACTGGAGTGGGTAGCTGTTCCCTTCTCCAGGGGATCTTCCCAACCCAGGGATTGAACCCAGGTCTCCCACATTGCAGTGATTCTTTAGCAGCTAAGCCACCACGGAAGCCAAGGCGCTCAATTCCATCACTGAACTGTCAGGTTGGAAGTGGAGTGGGTGAATTCAGTTCTCCTATTTATCAGCTGAAGTAACTGAGGTCCAGAAAAAGTCAGGGGGTGAAGGACGTCCCCGTTTATTACCCTGGAGAGGAAAGTCTTCTTTCCCAGAGTTTTGGAGGAAAGGAATGCAAGCCATCAGCCTCCTCTGGTGCTGATCTGCATGCAGTCGGTTGGGCTGAGGGGGCCCCAGGGGAGAAGTCCTCGCGGGGAACCAGGGCAGGCTAATTATACCCGGCTCCCTCTCCCTCCCGAATGCACAAGTGCTTGACAGCTGCTTCTTTGTACCCTTAAATATTTGAGCAGCCTGCGATCCTGGCCGGGCGCTCCTCCCTGCCCGCTCCCTCCACCCGGAAAGCGCCCAGGTCTTGCAGAGCTGCCCCTCATTCCCGAGATTAGATATGGTGCCTGTCAGCAGATAAAGAGGGGTCAGGGGCCCCAGGGGAAGAGGGGAGGGGGCGGCATCTTCTTTCCCAGAAAACAATCCCCACGGTTTCTGAATGTTATTAAGAAGGTATTAATGTAGAATTCAAGTTCATTCCAGCACAGAGTGGGTTTGCCAAGTCCAGCCAAGGGGGTTTCGTGGGTCAAGGACTATGACCTCAACTGTCCATCACTGAAGCGCGTGTATTGACCGAAGGCGGGTCATTCTGCCTTGACAGATACGGCAGGAAGGAGCTGATGGTGGAGAGGAGGAACAGAGAAGAGTGCGGGCTGCAGGACGCAGATACACACACACACACACACACAGACACACAGACACACACACACACAGGAAGGAGCTGATGGTGGAGAAGAGGAACAGAGAAGAGTGCGGGCTGCAGGACGCAGACACACACACACACACACACACACACACAGACACACACACACACACACACAGGAAGGAGCTGATGGTGGAGAGGAGGAACAGAGAAGAGTGCAGGCTGCAGGACGCAGACACACACACACACAGACACACAGACACACAGACACACACACACACACAGGAAGGAGCTGATGGTGGAGAGGAGGAACAGACACATACACACACACACACAGACACACACACACACACACACACACACAGGAAGGAGCTGATGGTGGAGAGGAGGAACAGAGAAGAGTGCAGGCTGCAGGACGCAGACACACACACACACACACACACACACACACACACACACACACACACTTGTATTAATTGACAAGTCACCGCTGCCCTCTACCGGCAAAGCCGTCACCGCCTCCCAGTGTGAGACACAACCTGGAACCTTTGCTGCTTCCGAAAATAATTTGATGGCTTGTTGCAAATGATTTTTCGCACAACTCACAAATAAACTATATTTCGTGGGTTTTAGACAATGCATTCATTCATTCGTTTATTCCACAAGTAGTAGAATAAGGAGTGGAAAAGGAGTGTATGTCCCTGCTCTCCAGGAAGTTGTAATATTCTGTTTCTAAAAGGAGTTAAGGGGACTTCCCTGGTGGCCCAGTGGTTAAGAATCTGCCTGCCAACGCAGGGGACGCAGGTTCAATCCCTGGTTCGGGAAGATACCACGTGCCTCGGAGTAACTAAGTCTGAGCCACAACTGCTGAAGCCCGGGAGCCTTGAACCTCTGCTGTGCAACAAGAGAAGCCCAAGAACCAGGACTAGAGAGTAGCCCCCACTTTCCATAACTAGAGAAAAGCCTGTGCAGCAACGAAGACCCAGCGCAACCAAAAATAAATAACTTCTTAAAGAGATTTGCTTTAAAAAATAAAAGAAGGAAAGGGATGCTTATTTAACAAGTACAACTCTTTTCACTTTGTACAGATTTGGTACCCAAGGCACAAGTCCCCTGACCCCTGGAGGTCAGCTTCAGACTTGCCAGTTTTCACCTGCAATTGGGATCTGGCTAGAGAAAGGAACTCTTCCTCGCTGTCAGGGAGTGTGTGGACTGGAATAATTATCTTGGACTCATGGGTCTGGAAGTTCAGTCAAGACTCACCCAAATCAAAGCATGAGATTCCTAAGTCTTGACGGAAACCCATCCTAGCAGTTCCTAGAGTTTAACGCCTCCTTCAGGTATGAGAGCCTGTGTCTCCCACCTGGCCCCGCAAGTACCAACGTGGCTTCAGATTCTTGGAAACCATGATAAAGCACTGCCTTCACCTCACCTCCTTCCTAAGATTTTTTCAAGCTCTTTGTAAATCCTGGGGTTTTCCCCGGGCAACTGAGACAGGCATGGTTCCATCCAGAGCTTCTGATCCTGGTTTTTCTTCTTGTGCTTTTTCTTTAATCAAGTTAGGCAAAGTACGTATCCTTTCTCCCCGACCCCCAGCGTTTTTTTGGATTAGGTAATGCAATTCACATGGTCCAAGATCAAAACAATGAAAAAGCTTATGGTAAATATCAATTCACCGTGTCACCAGCCGACCCTGGCATCTCTCTTTCCTCTCTGCTCTGCCAGCAGAAACTGTTGTTGTTAATTTCATGTGTGTTCTCTCCGTGTTTTTTTATGCAAATACAAACACATGTAAGTATACATTATTGTTGTCCTTCTCCATTAGACAAAAAGGAAGCGCCCTTTGTACACATTTTGAAACTCTTTTTTGTAGAACAGTGTACATTGGCTAACTTTTCATATCAATGTATTTTTAAAACTTGCTCATTGTTTTCATAGCTGTTAATATTCCATTGTGTGAGGATATTGTGGTTTATAGAACCAGTCTCCTATGGATAGGAAGTAGGGTTTTTTTTTTCCAGAATAAGGGCTCTTTTTAAAATTTTTATTTATTTTGGCTGTGTTGGGTCTTAGTCGCGCTTGTGGGATCTTCAGTTGATTGTGGAATCTAGTTCCCCGACCAGGAATTGAACCCAGGCCCCCTGCATTGGGAGTGAGGAATGTTACCTACTGGACCACCACCAAGTCCCAAGAATAAGTATTAATACTCTTGAGTTCATCTTAGTACACTATTTTTGCTCCCTTCCTCTCCCTAGCCTTTTAACTATCTGATACCGTTTAAATTAGTGTTACTGAACCATTGGAGGTTTACCTGCCTGGGGACTCACTTTGGAGCACCAACTACACGCTAAGAGCTCTGCAAACATCCCCAGGAGAGCAGATTGTGGGACCTAGCTCTCCATGGCCATGGGCAGAACACTGCACCTTGGGGCTGTCTTTAGATCTGGCAGCTGGCATGATGGAGTGAACTTCAACTCCAGTGTTTAGTGGAGAGAAATGATAGGAGTTTCTAGGGAGACAGATGAAAATGATGACCCTGGGATGAGCTAGAAATCACCTGCAGGGAATTGAAACTATATGGTTCTTGGATGGCTTGGGAATGCAAGCAGGGAATGAGCCAAAGAAATGAGGATGGAATGGAATAATGTCAGGCTTAAATGTAGGGGACCCACTTCTTCTTTCCAGAGCTGCACCAGCACATTCTAACACACTCCTGATCTTGTCTACAGAATCAGGCAGTTCTCCCAACCTTGAGCATCACGATGCCTGGGTGATCCTTTCTTCCAAGGACTGAGAGAGTCCTAGGCTGGTTTGCAGCCCACGCAACAGTAGATGATAGACTGACCCTGAAAGATGAGCTAAGAAGTGATGGCTTCACTGGTGTTGGACCACAAACACAATCACAGAGTGTTTCAGTGGGTCTACTGCTGTGTAACAAACAATCCCAGAACTTAGCACCTTAAAACGACAATTCTGTGGGTCAGGAAATTGGGCGGGACTCATCCAGGCAGTTCTCCGGACCACGAGCAGTTATCTGGGGTCACTCACTGGCTGCATTCTGCTGACCGCTCGGCTGGTGAAAAACCAAGATCTCAGACCTGTGTCTGGGCCTTGGCCCTCCTGCAGTGGCTCCTCCTCTGCTGCCTTTTATGACAAGAGTCAGCATAGAGCCAGGAGGTGGTGGGCACTGCCCTCTGCCCGGGATCCAGGCGTCTGCACTCTGGCCACCAGCCTGCATCACCCACGCCAGCCAGAGGCTGACTGTCCGGGCTGACTCTCCCACTCTGCTGGGTGGGGTCCGGGAATGCCCGTTAAACCCGGTTCCAACCCTTCAACCAAGAGGTCTAGGCCCTCTTTTCTCTTTCTGGACTTACACCTAATGTTAGCACCTTTGCCAGAAAGGCTTAAACCTTGTCAACTTCCCAACGATGAGAAATCCCACTGCCCCAGTCCCGGTGGCCCGATCCGACTTCAGGGAGAAGTTACAAAATCCTTGGAGACGTCCATCCAAACTTCCACAAGTGGAGAACACAAGTGGAATCAGGGTGTTGGACAGCTGCAGATGGAGCAGAGTCCTCGGGGTGAACCGCACAGGGCAGGAGAGAGACGGAACCCGAGGAAGATGGAAGCGAGACAAAGGAAAATGAAGGAAGAGGGCGGGGCCTCTCCCTCTGCTACTGAGAGCGCGGCTGAGCCAGGGTGGATGTGAATAGGGGGTCCCTGGGCCCCGAATCCCCCGAGAAGGCAGGGGAGGCTCTGTGGTTCAGGGAGACACGGGGCCGGGTGCAGGGGAGCCCGCGAGGCCATGCCGTCTAGTCCGTCTCCAAGGCCTGCTGGGGCAGGACAGGAGCCCCCGCGCCGTCTGGGGCCCCGAAGCAGCCCCGGGCCCCAGCCCCAGCCGTGCAGCCCTGCTCCGAATTTCACACCATGTCTAATCCAATCACCCGGCAGATTGCAAGCTCTCTGCCTACCTCCCAGATAGAGACTTCTTGGCTGCCTCGAGCGGTCGGCTCCTTCCCAGCCTGGCCGGCCGGCCGTCCTCCTCCTGCTCACCCATGTAAACCATTCGGCGGCCCCCTCCGGCCCACACCTCCCCTTCTGGGCCACAGAGTTAATCCTGTTTGCCTGGTCTGTCAGTTTAAACAGCTTTAAATATGCCTCCCCAGGTCCGGGTGGCAGAACCCTGATGCTTCAAAAACAGAAGCCTCTCCTCCAAGGGGTGGGGGGGTGGGTGGGGCGGGGGGACACGGGCCACAAGGGTGTCGTTCAGAGACACAAAACCCACCCCTTGTTCAAAACAAAAAGAAGCAAGCCGAGTGAATCACACACACATAAAGAGAAGAAAAACAAAGCCCCTCGCCACCCCACTGAACCAAGTGGCCTGTGCTGTGTGCAGAAATAGTCCCAAAGCCGGGTGATGTGGGGGTGGGCAACCTTCTCCATTAGGAACAGAGATGGAGGGACCCACTGCCCGGGGACCACTCCCACCTGCCTGCAAGGTCCGAGGCTAGCGGTGGACGGCTGGGATGGTTTTGGAGTGGAGCCCAGCGTGCTGGGAGGCTTGGGGAAGGGTGGGATGAGGGGCAGACACTGACACCTCCACACACAGTCTTGCTCTGGGTTGAGACCCCTGCCCCGAAGCTCATAGTGAACAAGGACATGAAGCCCTAGTCCGGCACTTCTCAGACTTAAATGAGCAGATGAGTCCCTGGGAGACCTTGATAAAAATGCTGAAGTGGAATTAGCAGGTCTGAGGCGGGACCCGGGATCCCACATTTTTCCTTGGCTCCCAGAGGAGGCAGATGCTTCCTGCCAGTGGACCACACTTTGAGGAGCCAGGGTTTAGACAGAGCCAAGCATCCTCAGCCTTGGACTGGACTGCCTTGGTTTTGACTTCAATCCCTCCCCCTGGTCCTCCTCCAGTCCATGACTCTCTGTTCCCGTCTCCGCAAGAGATAAGACAAGAGAGACGGGTCTCGTGTGAGAGCAGGTGACGTCTAACCCAGATCTCGGAAAGGCATCGTTCCCCGACCATCCCATGCTGGACTCCCAACAGGGAGCTGCCCATGGCTGGACTGTTAATGAGCAGGGCTGCTGTAAGGGGCGGCCGGCAACCAGGGTCTGTCTGCAGAGGAGGACAGCAAACCTTAGCTGGACGCAGGGCGGATGCCAGAGATGACCCTTGGAAGGGGGCCTTCCCAGCCCAAGATGCCCTTATCATCACTCCTGCCCTTGGCTTTGATAAGGGAAAGGCACCCGTCCTCCCTCCATCACGCAGGGAATGACCCAGGGTGCCGACTGTACACTGATATCTGGGGAGACTTGCGTGCCCTGTGGAGCAGCTAGGGGCCTTGGGACACGCAGGAAGGCTGTCTGCTCTCGGTTTTGCAAGTTCTGTTTTGACTGCTAGAGAGAGGCTCAGGCCTGCTGTCCCACCACTGCTGCAAACAGAGCCTTCTAGCGGGGGTGGGGGCACCCGGCTGGCCTCTTAGCCTTCTCCCCCACTGCCCACCTGTAAGGGGCGGCCAGCAACCAGGGTCTATCTGCAGAGGAGGACAGAAAACCTTAGCTGGATGCAGGAGGACTAACTCCACCTGTCGCCCCACACCCGCATCTCCAGGGACAAGGCCAGTCCAGTCCAATCTGCTCAGGGTCCCTTTCTGCTTGGAGTCCATGCTGCCGGGCCTGACATAGGCCCTGAGCATAGCACGTGAAGCTGGGGAGAAAGAGTGGGATGGGTCCGAGGAAGCGCCAGGTGGCCGGTGCTCGAGTCCTCCAGGAGCATCTCCACTCAGCGCGTGGGGGGAGGTGATCCCAGGCACGGTGGACAGGGCTCCGGGCAGCGGCCACCCTGGGGCGCCCGCAGGGCAGGGGGGCAGCAAGTGGAGGCAGGGGAGATGGGGGAGGCTTTGGTGGAGGAGGCAGGGAGTCTGATATGAGTGTATATTTTCATCAAAGGTAGACCAATTAATCCTAAAGGAAATCAACCCTGAATGTTTATTGGAAGGACTAATGCTGAAATTAAAGATCCAGTACTTTGGCCACCTGATGCAAAGAGCCAACTCATTGAAAAAGACCCTGATGCTGGGAAAGATTGAGGGCAGGAGGAGAAGGGGGCAACAGAGGATGAGATTGTTGGATGGCATCACCAACTCAATGGACGTGAGTTTGAGCAAACTCCAGGAGACAGTGAAGGACAGGGAAGCCTGGCATGCTGCAGTCCATAGGGTTGCAGAGAGTTGGACTCAACTTAGCAACTGAACAAGAGTCCAGACCAAAAGCACACGAGAGGAAGCTGCTGAGTGGAGCTCCAAGCTCTCAGCTTAGATCTTTACCTGTATCTTCACCTCAGTTCCACACCACTGTCCCCTGGAGGCAGACAAAGTGCCACGCCTTTGAGACTGAGGCAGCCTCGTCCTGGGTGCTGGTCAGAGTGCCTCAGTTGCCCTCACCCTAGGCCCAGCCCTGCGCTCCAGTCTTGAGCTGGCTTTCAAAGAGGAGGGAGAGAGACACATGTTGATGAGAGGGATTTTTTTTTTTTCCATCTGTTTTAGAACAGATGGTAAATATGGTCCCTGCTGCTCTATTTTGGCCAAAAGTGGAAGTCCCGTATGATGTCTCTAGTCCTTTAGTGTCTTCATTTGTAAAATAAGATTGTTGGATTAGAAGGGGCCTGTGCATTTCTACTCTAAAACCGTTAGCCTGGCAATCATTAGCTCTTTGAATAGATCATGGATCAGCGGAACTCTCAGGACATGCTCTTTCGTATCCTTGGTGAAGACCCATACACTTTTGCTAATGAGGGGGAGGAAAGAAAGAAAAGTGAAGTTGCTCAGTCGTGTCCAACTCTTTGCGACCCCAGGGACTGTAGCCTACCAGGCTCCTCCATCCATGGGATTCTCCAGGCAAGAATACTGGAGTGGGTTGCCATTTCCTTCTCCAGGGGATCTTCCCGACCCAGGGATCAAACCCCGGCCTCCCACTTTGCAGGCAGACGCTTTACCCTCTGAGCCACCAGGAAAGCCCTAGTGAGGGGGAGGAGTCCTCAGTAATTCTGCCTCCCTTCCCTCGAGTCTGTTTCTAGATCTCTGCACATGGGTGCTGGCCAGAAAGGTCAAGCTTGAGTAGGATGTGGTATCCTCTCATGATGCTGATGATTCAAGGTTGGGTTTCCTCACCCCTTCCTGCTTCCCTCCCTCCCTCCCTTCCTCCTTTCTTTACTTCCTTCCTCCGTTTTCTTCCTACACATTGAGAGTCTGCACTGTGCAACACTTAGTGAAAAAGTCTCCCTTCTTCCTGGGGAAACAACTGCCTGAAATATCACTTAGAAACATCCAAGAACTGACCTGAAGCGACCCTTTGTGAACTTTGGCCCACCTGACACCATGAGCAGTGCCTAGAAACCCCGTCTCCTGGGTTTGGCTTTTGCTATTCTCAATCTCCCCGTGATAAAGGGGAAAGGGGCAGCAAAACAAACAAACAAACAAAAAACTGCAGGGAAATTCCGATTTTAGTTTGCTGACTCTCCTGAAAAACACGTTTCACTGTTTTGATCTCTAGAAAATTCTGATGGGAAGATTCCCAGTGAGAAGACATGGCCTCTATTTTTCTTCTTTAAGAAAGAAACCTGTTTTGAGGATTAGAGCTTCATCTTTCTCCTTTTGAAGTACTGTTTCCTTTGGGAACCTGGGGGTGTGATGTGATTCTTGCCAAGGTATCCTGCAGCCTCTTTGCGCAAGAGTGATGTCTGAGTCCATTGTATGTACCTCTTCAGGTATAGATGGGAAATGAACACATCTTCCTGGCTAATTATTGGCCACTCTTTTGGGCGTTTATGGGTTTATGTGTACACGTGTGAACGTGTGTGTATGTCAGCATATATATCTCTTCTCATACCACCTCACCACCATTGTGTGCAATTTGGGGGGCCCATCCCTTGTCCACCCCTAACTAAGTGGTGGTGTGTGAACTAAACTAAGCCCATCAGATTCTCTTTCCCGATTCTCGAGATCTTGAGCCAAGAGTTGAAGGGATGAGCCACCACCATGGCCACAAAGACTGTTGGTTCCCAGGCCAGTAGCCAGATGAGGACTCCAGAGCTGTGATGATGCTGGTGCTCCTCCCCCTCTGTGTCCACACCTGTCCACTTGGCCCCCTCAGTAGGTGAAGGGGGACTTCCTTGGTGGCTCAGACAGTAAAGAATCCGCCTGCAATGCAGGAGCCATGGGTTCAATCCCTGGGTTGGGAAGATCCCCTGGAAAATGGTATGGCAACCTACTCCAGTATTCTTGTCTGGAGAACAAGACAAGACAGAGGAGCCTGGTGGGCTACAGTCCAGGGGATGGCAAAGAATTGGACACGACTGAAGTGACTGAGTGTGCACGCACACATGTACCTAAGGGGATGCATTCATGGGTTGCCCAGGTTCTTCCCAGTCACCATAGAATGAACTCATACAGAAAACCGCCTGGACACAGCGATGAGCAATTCTGCCATCAGGGACCTTGTAGTGTTTACATCAGCTCATATCAGACTTTCAAGAGAAGGTAGAAAGTTCAAAGTGAAACCAACCGTCTTGCTTTCTTTTGAGTCTGTTTCACAGATAGAGAGACCAAGTGTTAGAATATCTATCAATCATCATTTTACCCGCTGCCCCCACCCCTTACCTGTCTCCGTTCTAGACCCTGAAGTGTTCAACAAATAGAGTAGCAGAGATGACTAAAGTCATGCTGCTGGGTTGCCACTGAAAGGTCATGGTCTCTCAAAATTCAGAGAAAGCCTGAAGTTCAAGCCATCGGCTCCCCTCTTTTGTCAGATGAGAAAATTGAGGTCAGGGAGGTAACTGGGTTGTTGAAGGTCACGGAGCTGATGTTCGTTTCGCCTTCACCAGAACACACCACCCTCCTTGTCAACGCTGGGATATTGACAGTCATTGAAAAGGTTGGAGGTCACCAAGCTAGGCTGGGAGAAGCCGGGGACTTCTTCCTAGCAGCCTCTGTCACTTGGGGGCGATCCCACCTCAATGGACTGCGGTACCTGCGAGGTGGCTAGAGGCCTCATGTTTTCCCTGCAGGTGAAGATAACTTTAAAAAGTGGGATCAACTCCTTTGTGCATTTTCTACAAAAACGTCATTCTTTATGAAAGTCTTACCACCGGTTGGAATCACTCTGTAATATCTGTGCTTACTCACTCAGTCATGTCCGGCTCTTTGTGACCCCATGGGCTGTAGCCCACCAGGCTCTTCTGTCCTTGCGGATTCTCCAGGCAAGAATACTGGAGTGGGTTGCCATGCCCTCCTTCAGTGGATCTTCCCAACCCAGGGATCGAACCTAGGTCTCCCACATTGCAGGCAGATTCTTTCCTATCTGAGCCACAAGGGAAGCCCAAGAATACTGGTGTGGGTACCCTATCCCTTCTCCAGGGGATTTTTCCCAACCCAGGAAGTGAACCAGGGTCTCCTGCATTGCAGGAGGATTCTTTACCAGCTGAACTACCAGGGAAGTCCCCTCTAATACCTACTCACCCTAATATCTACTTATGCCAATTAGATCAAAGTTAAAAAATGATATAACACACAGGAAAACTCACAGGAAAACATTAAGTATCTTCATATCTAACCACATTTAAAAAAGTTTTTGTTGGAGTCTAGTTGATTTACAGTGTGATGTTAATTTCAGATGTACAGCAAAGTGAATCAGTTATATATATATGTATATCTACTCTTTTTTAGATTCTTTTCCCATATAGGTCATTCCAGAGAATTGAGTAGAGTCCACTGTGCTATTAAGTAGGTCCTCACTAGTTATCTGTTTATATACAGTAGTGTGTATATGTCTAACTTCACATATATCAAACAGTTCTGAACACAGTTTTCACCGATTTCTGCGATCAGATTTATTTTTAACAGCCACGAGCTAGCTTTTCTATTCTGTTGTGGTTGGTTATGAGGGTGAATGAGTCTTTACCTCTTTTAACCCTCTGCTCTGCAATTTGCTGCCACCAGAAACTTCTCTTAATGCTCAACAGAAAAGCAAATCCTGCTTATCTCTCTGGGCTGAGAGCTCGGCTGAACCCGATCCGTGTCTACACTGCAGGCGATTAAATTCTGCCGTGTCTTTGTGTTGGTTTTCCTCTAGAGAGATTTCAGCTTCATTTTACAACCAGTTAACTTCCCTCAATTTATTGAGGAAGATTGTTTAGTTTTTTTATTCAAATGCATGTTTTATTTAAATAACTATAATCACAGTGTATCCATGTTCTTTCTTAACATTGAAATACAGTGGACAACATGATGCTAGTTTCAGGTGTGCTATGGTGATTGGACATTTGCATGCATTGTGACATGATCACCATGATAAGTCTAGTAACCATCTGTCCCCATGCAAAGTATTACAATATTATTGACTATAATCTTTTTTTGGTGTATCACATCCCTATGGTTCATTTATTTTCTGTCTAGAGGTCTGTGTGTCTCAATCCTCTTCATCTTCTTTGCCCCCCACCCCTTCCCTTCCCTCTGGCAACTACCTGATGATTCTCTATATCTAGGAGTCTGTTTTCATTTTGCTGTTTTTGTTTGTTCTGCTTTTCAGATTTCACATGTAAGTGAGGTCATAAAATATTTGTCTTTCTCAATTCACCTCGCATAATACCCTCTAGATCCATTCTCGTTGTCACAAATGGTAAGAGTTCTTTTTTGATGACTAAATAGTATTTTACTATATACATGTGTATATAATGAAATACTATTTGTGTGTATGTGTGTGTATATATATATATATATCTTCACATCTTTATGCATTTATCTGTCAACAGACAATTTGCTTTCATATCTTGGCTATCATAAATAGTGCTTCAGATTTGTGTGTACGTATCTTTTCAAATTAGTGTTTTCTTTTTCTTTTGATAAACACCCAGAAATGAAACTGCTGGATCATATGGCAGTTTTATTTTTAATTTCTGGAGGAACCTCCACACTGCTTTCCACAGCAGTGTTGTGTGTTAGTTGCTCAGTTGTGTCCGAATCTTTGCGACCCCATGGACTATAGCCCTCCAGGCTCCTCTGTCCATGGACTTCTCCAGGCATGAATCCTGGAGTGGGTTGCCATTCCCTTCTCCAGAGGATCTTCCCTACCCAGGGATCAAACCCAAGTCTCCTGCATTGCAGGCAGATTCTTTACCATCTGATCCACCAGGGTAGCCCACAGCGGCAGTACCAGCTTACAATCCTACCATCCATGCATGAGGATTCCTTTTTTTTTCCAGCCAAAGATTGTGTCTAAACAGATAAGCAAACCAACTTCCTTAGAAGAGCATAGTCAACATAAACCAGCATCACTCATCACCAAATGACAGCCTCCAAGCACCTGAGCTTTGAAGAAAGGCAAGAGTCGTGACATTTCTCGGTAATAGTCATGGGCACTCTTTTAAATGTTTTACATCTTTTTTTTTTTTTTTTTTATTAGTTGGAGGCTAATTACTTTACATCATTACAGTAGTTTTTGTTATACATTGACATGAATTAGCCATGGATTTACATGTACTCCCCATCCCAGTCCCCCCTCCCACCTCCCTCTCCACCCGATCCCTCTGGGTCTTCCCAGTGCACCAGGCCCGAGCACTTGTCTCATGCACCCAACCTAGGCTGGTGATCTGTTTCACCCTAGATAATATACATGTGTCAATGCTGTTCTCCTGAAACATCCCACCCTCGCCTTCTCCCAGAGTCCACAAGTCTGTTCCATACATCTGAGTCTCTTTTTCTGTTTTGCATATAGGGTTATCGTTACCATCTTTCTAAAGTCCATATATATGTGTTAGTATACTGTAATGGTCTTTATCTTTCTGGCTTACTTCGCTCTGTATAATGGGCTCCAGTTTCATCCATCTCATTAGAATTGATTCAAATGAATTCTTTTTAATGGCTGAATGTTTTACATCTTTTAATTAACTAGTCTTTAGGGAAATCCCTGGCAGGTAACTATTTTTCTTACGCTCAGTTTAGAGGTCATGGGACTGAAACAGTCAAGCTGAGCATCTTGTCCGAGGTCCCTTCGTCTGTGGTGGGGCTTCAACTTGAGCCCGGGAGGTCTGACCCTGCGTGTCAGCAGCATGCTCTTCCCTCTCCAGGACTCACTCTGATCTCACTTCAGAATCTTCTTTGGGGCAGGCTGAGTCCTTTCCCCCAGACTATTAAAAACCCCACATCACAGCAGAACTGCAGTTCACCAAGTCATCAAGGCATTGGTTATAAATAATAGGTTACCCAAGAACGCTTCGACAGCATGGGGCATTTTCTCACCTTTGGAAATGACCTTGTATTATTTCTGCTGGAGGTAGAACTCTAACCCAAGACTCAGCAAACTTATTCAGTGAAGGGTCAGAGAGCAAACCATCCGGGCTCTGTGGGCTGCGTGGCCTTTGTCGCCACTACTCACTATAGGCACCACGGAGCAAAAGCATCCGTGGGGCACAGACACACCAAGAGCAGTGCAGTGTTCACGCAGAACTGTATGTGTGGACACTGAGATCTGAATCGTATGATTTCCACATGGAGCACCCTGGAGAAGGGAAAGGCTACCCACTCCAGTATTCTGGCCTGGAGAATTCCACGGACTGTACAGTCCATGGGATCGCAAAGTGTCGGACGTGACCGAGCGAATTTCACTTTCACTTTCCACAGGGAACAACGTACAACTCCTCTTTTAAATTTTACAAAAACCAGGTAAAAACCAGTCCATGGGCCATGTTAGCCTGCGGAGGGGATCCCAGTTTGCCAACCCCACTTGAGCTGACCCTTCCACCCCCTCTGGGAGCTCCCTGAGGGCAGAGAATGTGTCAGAGTCAGTTTGGAATGTAACAGACATTATGCTTACTAGAATAAATGTGGGGAAAAAAATGGAAGTTTACTAGCTGGAAATGAGTTGAACTTGGGAAGGAGAAAGGGGGCGTTTTTCAAAAGCTTGTCCATCCTCAAGCTCAGACAGAGCTCAACAGTGGGGTCAGCCCTTGCTTCTCCGAATAGTTTTGTTCACTTTTGATTGCTCTGTGCTGTGCTAAGTCGCTTCAGTTGTGTCTGACTCTGTGTGACCCCATGGACTGTAGCCCACCAGGCTCCTCTGTCCATGGGATTCTCCAGGCAAGAATACTGGAGTGGGCTGCCATGTCCTCCTCCAGGGGATCTTCCCAATCTGGGTATTGAACCTGGGTCTCCTACATGGCAGGCAGACTCTTTACTATCTGAGCCACAAGGGAAGCCCTTCGATTGCTCTGGCTCCTGGCTTATCCAGGTCGGTCTTCCCTGAAGCTGTCTGTCTCACTCTCTGCAGGGCAGGTTGCAGGCTGCAATCTGTAGATAGAGATTAAGAAGGGCAGGAGAAGGCGATCTTTCCCTGGGCTCTCTGCCAGGTGGCACTCCTGGCACTGCCAGCCAAGGGGACCATCCAGGGGAGTCAGTGCTTCTTCCTTTGACTGCACAGTAAAGTCAAAGGCTTCTTTCTGATTTCTGCTCCTGAGAGCATGGCACCCAGATCGAAGGCAGAGGGCTCCAACTCCGATGGCACAGCAACTATTTGGAAAGAGTGGGAACCTAGAAGGCATGCAGCTCAGAGAAGCATACATGGCACCCCACTGGAGTTCTCTGAGGATGTAGGAATGAGAGATGCTGTTTTTTTTTTTGTTTTTTTTTTTAAGATCAGAGGAATTCCCCCACTGTCCTGTGATAGAGACAGACTGTGACTCCCACTCTGGGGAGACCCGGTTACTAGAAACAAAACCTCACCCTCATCTACAGGAAGTGACGGGAGAGAGTCTGAAGGCTTCACGGACAATACAAAGGTTAGCAGGATGCAAAGGTGCTCTCTGGCTGCTCGGAGGAAGGAGGGGCTGGGACTTCTCAGGGGGCCCCCTCTCCTATATGTCTGCTATGCCTGCAGTTTGTTCTTGGCAGGGCACAGTGAGAAGAATGGCGTTTCGAGTTCAAGTGGGATGTTTTCCAGCCTGGTCGTGAGCATCTTCCCCACGGGCATCTTCCCTAACAGCGCTTGCTCAGAACAGTGGGCCTCAAAGGCACCTCACACAGGTGGCCTCACCCTCTGCCCTTCAGGTCTGATTCTCCAGGTGCTCAGCTGGTGACAGAGGGGACATCCCCGGAGGTATCACCACATGCTTCTCTTGGGGTGGGGTGCACTGCCAGTGTCTTTGCTTTTTTACTGAAATAATCAGCATTCTTTTTGCTCTACCCCCCCACTCTTAACTGCATGTTTTTCATTTCTAAGCTCGTCTCTGTCTGTGACCTTAGTCTGGAGACTTGAAGGAATCCCCAAGGTTTTCCCTCAGAACTGCCTGAAATTCTGCTGTTAGTGACTCACTTATTTGGGTAAAGCAGCAACCCTTTACTGTAAACCTTAAAAATCAAAACAAACAGAAGCCCAAGGCGGAGGGCTCTGATTAGGACCAACCTGACGGATTCTTTGTGTGTGCGTGTGTGTGTGTGTGTGTGTCTGTCTGTGTGTGTGTACGTTAGTAACTCAGTTTTGTCTGACTCTCTGCTACCCCATGGACTGTAGCCCACCAGACTCCTCTGTCCATGGGATTTCCCAGGCAAGAACACTGGAGTGGGTAGCCATTCCCTTCTCCAGGGGATCTGCCCAACCCAGGGATCAAACCCAGGGTTCCTGCCTTGCAGGTGGATTCTTTACCATCTGAACCATGAAGGAAGCCTTGGCTGATTCTTTGTGCTTAGTTGCTCAGTCGTGTCTGACTTTGTGACCCCATGGACTATAGCCCACCAGGCTCCTCTGTCCATGGGGATTCTCCAGGCAAGAATACTGGAGTGGGTTGCCATTTCCTTCTCCAGGGGATCTTCCTGACCCAGGAATTGAACCAGGGCTCTTCTGCACTGCAGGTGGATTCTTTACCAGCTGAGCTAATTCTCTAGTAATCCTCTTGAGTATAATTTCAGCTCCAGGAAGGCAGAGACGGTGTTTGTTTTTCTCACCACTGTATCCCTAAGTGCCTGGAGCAGCATCTCCCTCATGTGAAGCCCGGGTTTTCCAATGAGTAATGGATTGAACGGCTGAGTGATTGTGGATTCTGTGAAAGGACAGCCCAGGTGGCTATCAGAGAGCCAGACAACAGCATCTCAGGGTTCTCATGAGTCCACTCTGCCATCTTGGTTCTAATGCTGAGGCTTTGTGGGGGCAGAGGACAGGGTGTGCAGGATGGAGAGGATGGGAGATGGGATGAGGGGGATCCATGAAACACAGGAGAGGGCAACACAGACCTGCCCATGCATCCTGGCCAGCAGCGAGGTGGACACATCTGAGATTCAGTGCCTGCTGTGAACAGCATACTCTCTAATCTATTTCCCTATCTTACAGGAGGTCAGCATCTAGCACGAAGCCAACAGACAGTAGGCACCCAGGAAAAGAGTCATTGTCGCTAATCTGGTGTCTCAGGGAATGAAGGCTCATTTCCATGTAGACTTAGTTCGCAGAGGCACGAGTGAGGATGCCAGGCAGGGTCTGGCAGTTGTCCCCCGAGCAGGGATGATGCCTGGGTTGGACACATCCATGAAGGAGTCAAGAGAGACTGGAAAGGGAAGCGTGGGCAATGAGGGTCTTTTCACAATGCTGATGAAGCTGATCGGCAGGACTCTTCACTGCCTGGACCCTTCACAAGACCCGGGGTGGGGTGGGGGTCGCTCCAGCTCTTTGGCTGGTATCTTTTTCCTTAAAGAGGGCCTCACAAATTGCTTAAGCCTGAGGGACCCACGGAGGCACAGCTCTGGATATGTTATATGGTAAGCCTCAAGGGCCGAGCTGGGGAGCTGGTGGATGTCTCATGTAAGCCCCTGGGGCACTCTCCAGTGGGAACGAGGCCGCGTTGGCACTCCTGGAAACTGTCGAACTCCTTGGCATTCTGGGAATTTGCTCAACCCCTCTGGGGTGACCAAAGGGCCTCAGAGAGCACGCCTGGAGCAGCAGACTGAGAGGGAACCCTGAGCCCTGCTCCCCTCCCTCGGGCAAGCCAGTGCAGGCCCCTCGGATTGTGGGATCACTCACCGCTCCCAACAATTTGGAGAATCTGAGGCATGACTGCTGCTTTCCTGCCGGCTCCCAGCCGGCTGACACCACCGTCCGGCTAAGGAGATTAAGCAGGCTTCATTCACAGGAGCCTCCTGGTGACAGCGGCACCCACCACACCCAGGTAGAGCCTGGGAAGAATGAAGGCACATTCCTTCCTCTTTGCCGCGGAATGCGGGGCAAAGGCTCCATCCGCCGTGACCGTCTGCACAGGTATGGGAGGTCCCCGCCGCGTCTGTCTGAAGACCAGCATCACGGGACCGGGCAGGGGCCGGGGCACAGAGGGCAAGAGGAGAGACAGGGCCTGGTGTCCAGAGAGGCTTCGCTGTGCTTGGCACCGGGTAGGGGCTCAATGAGCATTTTCTGAATGAGCATTAATGAAATGAATGAATGAATGGCAATGACCACCCCCAGGCCTCTGTGTCTTACCCCTTCCCCAGTCCTCATTTCTGCAAAAAAGGCTTCATCTTCTGGTGTCGTATCTTTTTACCTTTTCACACTGCTCATAGGGTTCTAGCAGCAAGAACGCTCGAGTGGATTGCCATTCCCTCCTCCCGTGGACCACGTCTTGTCAGAACTCTTCTCTAGGACCCGTCCGTCTTGGGTGGCCCTGCAAGGCTTGGCTCATCGCCTCATTGAGTTACACAAGCCCCTCAGCCACTACAAGGTTGTGATCCATGGTTTTCAAAATGTTAAGGATTTTATAAATGCATATATTAATAAAACTTAGTTGCTCAGTTGTGTCTGACTCTTTGCCATCCTATGGACTGTAGCCTGCCAGGCTCCTCTGTCCGTGGAATTCTTCAGGCAAGAATACTCTGGAATGGGTAGCCGTTTCTTTCTCCAGGGGATCTTCCCGACTCAGGGACAAACCCATGTCTCCTGTATTGGCAGGTGGGTTCTTTACCATCTGAGCCACCAGGATGTCTTAAATAAAACCTGCTAATAAAAATTGTGACCCACCCTCTAAGTGTCGAGCTTGTGCTTGCAGAGTCTGAAAGGACAGAAATCAATGACTCCCCTGTCCTTCCACCACATGCCTTTCTCTCATGTACATGCCTATACACACACACACACACACAGGCACACACATACACACACGTGCACGCGCACACATACTTGAGAGACTGTGCTGTGTAGTGATGACTGTAGATCTCCAGAGTCAGATGCTTTGGGCTGGGGACCCAGTTCTTTCATTTATGAATGGAATGACCTTGGGCAAGTTACTTAGCCTTTCTGAGCCTCAGTTTTCTTATCTGTAAGATGGGATGATGATGCCAACCACTTTCCAGGGCTTGATATGAGGATCAACAAAGATAATAAAAAGTGCCATTAACACTGCAAAAGTTTATTGCTGCCTGTACGGGATGAGTGAACAGGAGTCTCTTGCTTTTGCCTTCCCTGGCTTCCAGTGGGGACCAAAAAAGAACATGCACCCATCCCCACTCTGCATAGACAGAGCTAGGTAGGCAATGTTTTTTGTCTCTGGAAATACCTCTGTGGACTAAGTTGCTAAACTTTCAGGGAGAAACGAGTGGGAGGCTGGGAAGACTTCCCAAAGGAAGTGATTTTGAAAAACATCTGAGATGCCTGATTGCTTAGCACTTTAAAAAACCCCAAACTCCCACGTTATCTCTAACCCCTCTAAAGATCGTGACTTGTGCCTCTGATTTCTCTCCCAAGATCCATGCATTTTCCTGAATTTCTACTCATGCAGGTCCTTTGTTGATTTCTCGACTGTGGGGTGTGTAGCCAGTAGTTCTGTTTGTGAGGTTTCCTCCCAGAAAGACGTTCTGGTGGTTGTATTTCTGTGCTTGGGCTGCTCTAACCAAATGCCATCAGTGGTGTGTCTGAAAGAAGGCGTTTATTTCTCACAGTTGCAGAGTTTTGGCGGGTCTACACATGGCAGAGAGAGAGAGAGAGAAAGAGAGAAAGAGAGAGAGAGAGAAAGAGAGAGAGAGAGAGAGAGAGAGAGAGAGAGAGAGAGAGAAAGAGAGAGAGAGAGAGAGAGAAAGAGAGAGAGAGAGAGAGAAAGAGAGCCGTGGTCTCCTTCTTGTATAAGGATACTAATTCCATCATGAGGGGCTCCATTCCCACGACCTCATCTCAGCCTGATTACCTTCCAAAGGCCCCATCTCCAAACGCTATCATGTTGGAGGTTAGAATTTTACCATATGAACTGCAAGAGGGTACACAATTCAGTCCCCAGATTCTGCCCCTGCCTCCCCAGATCAAGGCCTTCTTGCATGTAAGATACAGACATTCCACTCTGACAGCCCACGAATTCTTAGCTGATTCCAGCATCAGCTCTTATATATAAAGTTCAGTATCATCTATGTGTGTGTGTGTGTGTGTGTGTGTGTGTGTGTGTGTATTTATATGTTAGTCACTCGGTTGTGTCCAACTCTTTGCAACCCCATGGATTGTAGCCGACCAGGCTCCTCTGTCCATGGGGTTCTCTAGGCAAGAATACTGGAGTGGAAGAATACTTCTCCAGGGGATCTTCCCAACCCAGGGATCGAAACCGGGTCTCCCGAATTTCAGGCAGATTCTTTACCATCTGAGCCACCAAGAAGTCCTAATTACCTTCCAAAGGCCCCATTTCTAAATGCTATCATATTGGAGGTTAGGATTTCACTTTATGAATTGGGAGCAGGGACGGTATCATCTAAATATCCTCTAAATAAGATATGAACAAGATTTGAAGTCTATGTTATCCTAAGGCAAAATTTTCCTCTAGCCGTGAACTTGTGAAACCACACAAGATATGTGTTTTCAAAACACAGTGATGGGACAATCATTGGACAGACACCCTCCCTCCAAAAGAGCAAAACATGGGACTTCTCGGGTGGTCCAATGGTTAAGACTCTGGGCTTCAAAAGCAGGGGGTGCGGGTTCAATTCCTGGTTGGGGAACTAAGATCCCACAGGTGCTGGCGTGGCCATAAATAAAAAAATTTTTAAAAAATTAGAAAGCAAAGCCAAACACACACACACACACAGACACACACACACACACACACACACACACCCAAAAGAGCAAAATAGGAAAGATGGAAGAGATGACAGGTCCCAAGCAAGTCTCAAATCTAGCAGGGAAAATCCCATGGGATCCTAGGGCCCAAGAATAATCCTCTTTGGCTCAGTGCTCTGCTATCCCGGCCTCCTAGAGTGGCAACGTCACCCCATGGCTGTGCAGGGGCTCCAGGTGGGGCCCCATCTATAAGGTGACTCCCTGGGGGATCGGCTCAGGCTGTGACTCTGCGGCAGGCGCAGCGGTCCAGTCCTCTGACCCAGAGGCAGAGACAGCCTAGCCCTCCCTTTCCCCTCCAACCCCTGCCCTGTGCTCCCTGGGGTCATCTCTGAATTGCCTTTGGGGTCCTTCTTCCCCTTTCTGGAAAGACAGCACACATCCATAGGCAAAGACCTCTCTGATCCTAACCTGTAGCATTCAGGAAGTCTCGTGGCCTGCATTCCACTCCGTCCCTCTTACTTTGTCCCCTCTGGGTCAGCCTGGAGTGTCTGCTAGCACGATCCCATCTCCACTCCTGCCTCTCCCGGGTGGGCTGGGTGAAATCACGAGTCATACACACCATCTCCTCGTCACACCCTTAGTGTTATCTTCAGGACAAACTCTATGTTTTGCAATATAGACAGACTGGGAGTTTTCCAAGTTCTTTTTTTGCCTGTTTGTTTGTCGGATTTTGGGGCTTACAATCCCATCTTCGTGTTACCTCTCTCCTTTTTCTTTCATGTAGTCAGGAGGAACCAAACCGTTCCTTCTACATTTAGCTTAGATATCTCCTCAGCTAGATATCCAGCTTCATTGCTTGCAGTGGTAAATGGTATGAGAGAGGGACCGTGTGTTATAGAGCTCTCTATGTATGTGTAGTGTGTGTTAATCGTCCAGTCATATCCAACTCTTTGTGACCCCATGGACTATAGCCCGCCAGGATCCTCTATCCATGGGATTCTCCAGGCAAGGATATTGGAGTGGGTTGCCATTTCCTTCTCCAGGGGAATCTGCTTGACCCAGGGGTCGAAGCTGGGTCTCCGGCATTGCAGGCATATTCTTTACCATCTGAGCAACTAGGGAAGCCCGATAGAGTATGGAGAAAATTCATCCAACTATGGGGTTTGATGCAGGCATTGGTGAAAAAGTAAGAATCTTGTAGATGGTTTGTGATGGGAAAGGAGAGAGCAGACAGGTGGGCTTAGACAATCAAATGCTGTTGGGGATGAGAGAACAGAATTCAGAGAAGGCAGCCTTGGGAGGCCATTAAAGAGTTTGGACTGTACTGGTTAGAAAATGGGGGCTCTAAGAGTCTTGAATTTTGGGGCCTGCCTGCTTTAGAGGAGAAAAGGATCTCTCCATCCTTGACCCAGAGCCGTGCCTTGTCAATGCTACCCAGTCACAGACCAGATCAGGGAACAAGAGTGGTTGACCTGGACTCCTGGCAAACAGACCAAACCTAGGTCCAACAAGAGGACAGGGTGGTGGTACCATGGCTAGCCTTGCTATGGACATTGCCTGTCCCTGGGAACCCAGCCTCTAAGGATAGCAAACAGTCCACTGACCTCTAGTGGTCAAAATGGCACCCAGAGCATCCCACATATATGTGTGCGCTCAGCCGTGTCTGACTCTTTGTGACCCCATGGACCATAGCCGGCCAGGCTCCTCTGTCCATGGGATTCTCCAGGCAAGAATACTGGAGTAGGTTGCCATTTCCTCCTCCAGGGGATCTTCTTGACCCAGGGATTGAACCTAAGTCTCTTAGATCTCCTGCACTAGAAGGTGGATTCTTTACCACTAGTGCCACCTGGGAAGCCTCATTCATCATACCTCCTCTCATACCCTGCTCCACAAATCTATCCCCAGGGATAACGGTGGAGGAAGAAATTGTCTAGAATAGTCTCTCTTCTTCCAGTTGCTTCTATTTTTTTTTGCCTGCCAGGGGTCCTTCATTCAACTAAATCTGTCCACTGAGCAAAAGTGCCTGACCCACAGTGGGGACCTGCACGGCCGCAGGAGACGCGACACCTTTCTGTGTTGGTCGCAGCCCACCGAAGCTCTTTTCACTTCGTGAAGCATCCTGGTAGCCCTGAAGGATGAGCACACATTAATATTACCTTGCTGTTGGTGCTGCTGCTAAGTCACTTCAGTTGTGTCTGAGTCTGTGTGACCCCATAGACGGCAACCCACCAGGCTCCCCTGTCCCTGGGATTCTCCAGGCAAGAACACTGGAGTGGGTTGCCGTTTCCTTCTCCAATGCATGAAAGTGAAAAGTGAAAGTGAGGTCGCTTAGTCATGTCCGACTCTTCACGACCCCATGGACTGCAGCCTACCAGGAGCCTCTGTCCATTTTTCCAGGCAAGAGTACTGGAGTGGGGTGCCATTGCCTTCTCCACAACATTATCCTACTCACTGTTAAATTTTACTAGAATGTGAAGTGGAGTCCCGTGTTTTAGAAATAATCACCAAGGCTTAACATTATGTCAGAGGCCGTTCTGAGCATTTTACATATAACATTTCACTTAATCGTTACAAAAAACCCTTAGAAGCAGGCATTTTACAGACTTTTTTCCTTTTCCACTATGGCTTATTGCAGGATATTGAATATCATTACAACTATATTCAATATCCTATAATATAGGTATTCTGTAATATAGATAATGTATACAGCTATACAGTAGGACCTTGCTGTTCATCCATTCTATATATACGAGTTTGCGTCTCCTATCCATTCCCAGTCCATCTCTTCCTCACTTCCACTTCCGCTTGGCAATCACAAGTCTGTTCTCTAAGTCTGTGAGTCTGTTTCATGGACAAGGATGTTTATGTCATAGTTTCGATTCCACATTTAAGTGATAGCATATGATATTTGTCTTTCTCTGTCTGACTTCACCTAGTATGATCGTCTCTAGTTCTGTCCATGTTGCCATAAATGACATTATTTCACTTTTTTTTGACTGCACTGGGTCTTTGTTGTGTGGGCTTTCTCTAATTGTGGCAAGCAGGAGCGACTCTTCGTTGCAGTGCTCAGGCTTCTCATCGCGATAGCTCCTCTTGCAGTGGAGTAAGATGCTAGGTGTGTGGGCTCAGTACTTGCAGCACATGGGCTCAGTAATTGTGGCCCATGGGCGCAGTTGCTCCACCGCACGTGGGATCATCCCTGACCTGGGGTTGAACCCACATCCCCTACATTAGTAGGTGATTCCTATCCACTGTGCCACCAGGGAAGTCCGAGTATTTCAATCTTTTTTTATGGTTGAGTGGTATTCCATTGTACTTATGGACCACATAGAAGCAGGCATTTTTAAGGATGAGGGAATTGAGGCACAATGAGACAAGAAATAAGCTTGAGATTACAAAGCAGGCAGTGATGGAACGGACACCTGACCCGGGCAGCATCCTTGCAGAACCTGTGATCTTGCACACCAGAGGATGCTGCCTCCAGCTTCATTTTGGACCAGGACCAGCAAGTGACATCCCTAAAGTCCCTGGGCCTCTGCTTCTTCATTTACCGCATGAGGGGGTGAAAATATGTGCTTCAGACTTAGACGTGCAACAAACAGCGGACCACAGAGCATTTGCTTTAGCTAACGAGAGGCTGATAACCCAGCTCACTTTTTCTCCCCTCCCCATCCCCTTTCCCATCCAAGGGGCTCTCAAACTTCTGGGAAAGATCTCAGGACTCCAGGGAACTGGATGGCACTACAGAATTATTTTATGGCTTCCCTGGTGGCTCAGATGGTAAAGTGTCCGCCTTCAATGCAGGAGACCAGGGTTTGATCTCTGGGTTGGGGAGATCTCCTGGAGAAGGAAATGACAACCCACTTCAGTACCCTTGCCTGGAAAATCCCATGGACGGAGGAACCTGGTAGGCTACAGTCCATGGGGTTGCAAAGAGTTGGACACGACTGAGCAACTTCACTTCACTTTCACAGTATTATTTAGCAAGCATTTATTTAGCACTTGCTGTATTTCTGGCATCTTATTAGATGTTTAGAAGTATCGTACCTGTCATCCTCACATTATTATTATTATTCCCATTTTGCTGATGAGTAATCCAAAGCCCAAAGAGAATCAAATAGCTCGCCCCAAGTCACACAGGCAGTCACCGGCAAAACTGGGATGCAAATCTAGGCCTGCCTGACGCCAAAGCCAGGGCCCTTCACAGCAAAGTCCAAGGTTCCTTGGCAGTGAGACTGTGTCCTGAGATCTGAGTCACGGTGCCAGGTGAGGGAAGGTGACAGTGATCCTTTCTCAGGGCCAAGGGGGTGGCAGCAGCTGGAGGGAACTCACGGGAAGAGTACCTCCTTTCTTGCTCAGCAGCCGGCCAGCTGCTGGCTCCACAGCCTGTCAACAGGGAGGTGATCTCGGCCCTTACAGAAGGTTCCAAAGAAGCTGTCCTGACTCAAGCTTGCTCTGTCAGGGTCTCTTTCTAGGTTCCGGCTCCCATGCTAGGAGGCTGGAGAAGCAGACAGCTCTGCCACCAGCCTAGCTACCAGGAGCCTCTTAGGGGAAGCAGCTTGCCCTGGCTCAGCAGGGCTCTGGGACCAGTGCACCCAGTGGTGGGTTAGCGCCGCATGACAGGTGGAGAGAAATGGTTGGTTAGAGGCCCCCAGGAGGCCCCCTTTTGAAGTCATGTGTTGTTTGTCAAGCATGTGGTTCTCACTCTACATCCAGGGACCAGATAGAAAAGTGATCCCCATGGGTCCTTGATGCCCCCTCCCAGTTTAGAAGAGACATGATTTCTCAGAGAGCTCTTTGTAAGAGAGAACCAGAAGCAACATATCTTAGGAGCCTCTTAGGAGAGAATCCTACTCATCGTTAACTTTACCTGAACGGAATCATAGGCAGTTTTGAAGCTGGCCATTTTATTCTTGTATTCTTTCACTCTGCAATTTATTTTTATTCTTTTATTTTTTGAAAAAAGAGGTTTAAATGATGTTTATTCACAGATAAAATAATTGTGTAGATGGAAAGGTTTTTTTTTTTTAAGAGATTTAAAAACTATTTAGCCAGGCTATGAGATGTATGTACAAAAATCAATTGCATTTCTATTAATTGCTGTTTTTAAATTTTTTAGGTAACTTTTTATTGGAGGATAGTTGCTTTACAATGTTGTGTTGGTTTCTGCACTACAGCAAAGTGAATCAGCCACACATACACAAATGTGCCCTCTTTTTCGGATTTCCTTCTCATTTAGGTCTCCTCAGAGCACTGAGCTGAGTTCCCTGTGCTGCACATAGGTTCTGGTCAGTTACCTGTTTTATACAGAGTATTAATCGTGTATTTACATCAATCCCAATCTCCCAACTCATCCCACTCTGTTTTATTTCTGAATTTAAGTATGTGCCATATTTTGTGTGCATGCTCAGTCGTGACCAACTCTTTACAACCCCATGGGCTGTAGCCCACCAGACTCCTCTGTCCATGAAATTTTCCAGGCGAGAATACTGGGGTGGGTTGCCATTTCCTTCTCCAGGGGATCTTCCTGACCCAGGGATCAAACTCATGTCTTCTGTGTCTCCTGCACCGGCAGGCGAATTCTTTACCCACTGAGCCATCTGGGAGCCCCTAATTTAGTGTAGCTGTTATGCAATTTTATGTGTTACAGGTGCACAATATAATGACTCAATTTTTAAAGGCTATGCTCCATTTATAGTTATTATAAAATGTTGGCTCTATTACCTGAGTTGTACACTATATCCTTATAGCTTATTTTATACTTAATAGTTTGAATGTCTTAATTCTCCACCCCCCTACTGCCCCTCCACCCTCCCCTCTCCCCACTGGTAACCACTAACTTGCCCTCTGTATCTGAGTCTGCTTCTTTGTTTTTTTACATTTACTAGTTTGTTGTTGTTGTTGATGCCACAGTAAGCGTTATCATACAGTATTTGTTTCACCGTTTCATTAATCTATTGTAAACTAAAACACCACACCCTAATCTATCTTTCTAGCAAATGCTGACTGTAATCTAATCATTTCACACCAGATTATGTTTAGTGTCCAAACCACTGGATATGACCACTGCTGAAATAACCTCACTGCAGTTGAGATAAATCCAAAGAGACCTGGAATGAAAGTTGGATCCACCCTGGTCTGGCTACATTGTGGTCATCCTCACCTCTTCCTTCCTCAGTCACCAAAGAGAGGCCCAGGATGAATGAGGAAGGACACCCGTCTTGGAGGAGCCCACAGTCTGGTGGAGGAAATAGAGTACAGGTGGAACATCACAGTGCGATGTGATACCTGCACTTACAGAAGCATACTCGACGTGCGATGGTTAAGGTTATAATTCTTAGAAGAGACAAGGCACTCCACGTCCCTGGACCACAAGTCCCTACGAAGAAGAATGTATTTTAGGCCTAGCTGAATGATCTCAGTCAAAGCACAGAGCATAAGTGTCCATTAGAGCAAAGACTGATGCTTCTGGGGCTCTGACCACTACCCCCTCAGCCTCCAACAGCTCCAGCCTGCCCCCTCGGTGGACACCATCGAGTCTGCAGTCCAAGAGGGCCAGACTCCTCTGTGGCCCTAAGAAATGAGGGAACTAGCCCTTGCTGATCCCCTAGAAAGTCACCCAGTGATGGTTCTCAGCACTGTTTGCCCAGAGTTCCTGGGTGGATGACCCATCCCTTGAATACTAACCCCAGCCTCAGATGTCACAATGCTTCATCACCTCGATGGTCACCCCAGTTCACCCCGAGGCTAGGTGAGGGAGGAAGACCCCATCTCTCAGCAGGAGAGCATCAGTGTCACAGAATGTGGTTGCCGTTGGGACACACCATCGACCACAATGTAGCTGGACCCAGGCAGGGAGGGACGCATTCACTCTACTTGGCCTGCTGGGGTTTTGGATGAAGTTATTTGTTAGCAGGCTGACGCCAGATTTGGTTTGATGCTCCCCACCCCTCACCCCCACCTTCCAATGCCCCAAATTTCTCGTTAGTGGAGAGTGATCTGGAATCCAGCTGGTAGACATTCCTGCAGCCCCCAGATGTCTTGAGCTACTTGCGTGCCAGACGGGCAGCACACAGGGCCCTCGGGCCCGTCGGGGCAGCAGACCCCTGAAGAAGGTGGGCAGGTGAACGAGTGGCTGTGACAGCCAGCGCTGAGCAAGCTGGCCACCCTTCTAAGCACTCCGCATACTCACGTAACCCCACCACCTAACTCGGAAGGGCTGACGGTGTCTTGAGGGCCAGGGAAGGAGCGGGGCTGGAAAGTCAGGAGACTGCAGCTCAGAAGGAGCCGGGTGGTAAGGGGACCCAGGCCGTGGTCTCTGGGTCTATAGTCAGGGCCTCGCCGGTGGAGGCCCAGCCCTCATCTGGCCTAAGTGCCCCCTGGACATCCCTGGTCAGGCTGGACCACAGCTGCGGTGTCAGGCGGCATCCATCTGTGGAGGTCGGCCCACGGTGACCTTGGCCTCTTCTAAACCTGTCGGGTCAGGCTGGGCTGGAGCCCTGGTGGGGGCCGGGGGGAGGCAGGAGGCCAGATGGCAGGGGCCAGAGCTGGGGGGACGGATGGGCCCGGGGCCCCTGGCTGGCCCTCTGCCCCTGTCCTCATCCAGGCCTCCGGCTCGTGGCCGGTAGGAAGAAGCTGTGGCTGTAAGGAATTAGTAATGAGATACGAAGTCACTCACCTCCAGGTCACTAGTTCAAAACCAGGTCAGCAGAGAGTCAAAGTTCCTGACCAAGGAGGCCACGGAGGTTTGTTTGCATGGCTGGAAGGCAAGATATTCGTGCTCTCAGAAGTCAGTGCCGGCCGGTCAGCCAGGGCCACGGGGCGAGGGCGCGGTCCCTGGTGACACGCAGGGCGGCGGAGAGACCTCCGTGGGGGCGCCGGTCCTTCTGGCTTCATTCTCTCCAAGAACCCACTTCTCTGCCCTCAGGCCCGGTCGCACCCCCTCCTGTGGGCTCATGTCGGGCTCGCCCCGCCAGAGAATACAGGTAGGCAGCACCCAGAGCATCTGGGGGGCACTGGGCTTCCCTGGAAACCTGCTCTGAGGGCAGAGATTGCAAGGTTACATGTCACACGTATACAAGATAATCACTCTCTAGGATGCTCTGATTTCACTATTATTTTGCCCTATCACTGTCTCAACTAGTTTATTTATTTATTTTATATTTGCTTCAGATCTCAAAAATAATTTATTTTTTAACTGAAGGATAATCGCTTTATAGAATTTTGTTGTTTTTTGTGAAACATCAACTCAACTAGTTTTTATTTGTTTAGTTGTCTCTTGCCTGAATCTTAATATTATTAATGTTAAGCTCTTTGAAAGCAGAGACCCTATCTACGCCTAAGGGCTTCCCTCGTGGCTCAGATGGTAAAGAATCTGCTTGTAATACAGGAGACCCGGGTTCAATCCCTGGGTTGGGAAGATCCCCTGGAGAATGGAATGGCAACCCACTCCAGTATTTTTGCCTGAAGAATCCCATGGACAGAGGAGCCTGGTGGGCCACCAGGCAACCCCACCACCATGGGGTTGCAAAGAGCAGGACACAGCTGAGCCACTAACACTTTCACTTATCTATGCCTAGTGCTTATTAGGTGCTTAGACATTGTTGATTGAGTCAATAAATTCACAAAATAATGACTGAGTCCCCAGTCCATCACAGTGTCTAGCAGACAGGATGTGCTTAAAGATTTTTCCTGGATGAGAGGATGAAGGAGGAATGAATGAACGTTTTGAGAAATAGCAAGGGACATCCATGGCAGTTACAACTCCACGCTTCTACTGCAGGGGAGCAGGGGTTTGCATTGACATTACTTGAGTGGTCCAGGAACCCTCGACTTCACAAAATAATAAGAGAGAATCTTTGGCGGATGATGCTGCTGGGACCCCATGGAGAACTGTATACAAATGACCCTTGCGGGGCACACACTTTAGTGCAGCCCTTCAGAATTCTCACGCTCAGTGTCACAATATCACAACTCTGAAGTGATAATCTCAAAACCCTCCGTGGGCAAACATCAGCAGATGCAACAAATAATAGGTGTAGACCACCAAGAACCTTCATTCAGAAAACAGAGCTATTGGAGAAAGACTAGAAATTAGCGGGTTTTTTAAAAAAATTGTTAAAGATATGTAAAGGGAAAAACGGGAAAAAAATCTTAAGACACTACCAAGAAAACCCGGACAGATTTGAAGAATCAAATTGAAGCTAGAACGAGAAAGTACGGAAATTGACATGAGTTATACATAGCTGAGGACTTTCCTGGTGGCTCAGTGGTAAAGAATCAGCCTGCCAATGTAGGAAACGTGGGTTCAACTCCTGGGTGGGGAAGATCCCCTGGAGGAGCAAACAGCAGCCTACCCCAGTCTTCTTGGCTGGAGAATCCCACGGACAGGGGAGCCTGGCGGGCTACAGTCCATGGGGTCACGAAGAGTTGGACACGACTGAGCGACTAAACAACAACAGCAGTATATAGATGAAGTGAGAGTTTAAGAACTGGCAGATTTCAGAAATCTGCCCCAAATGCAGATAGATACATAAATGGAAAACATAAACACAAGATTAAGAGACATGGAGAATAGAAAGAGGGGAAACACATGACTAATAAAATTTCAGGAAAAGAATATTAAGAGAATGAGGGAAGAAAGCAACCTGAGAGAAAAAGGCTAAGAAATTTCCAGAATCTGTGAAAGAAACAAATCTTCGGAGACAGGACATGAGTCCTAAGAAAGAGCAGATGGGACATATACCCATAACATCATAGCAAAACTTAAAAACCAAAAAGACATAGAAGATCTTAAAAGAAACGAGAGACAGAAATATGGATTGCTCATAAAGAAATCATAATTGGACTTATAACTAATTTCTCAAAAGCAACAGTAGAAATAATAATATTGAGATAATATTTTTAAGTTGCCTAGAGAAAAAAACACCCTGTCAGCCTTCATTTTTACAATCTTAAATTATCACTTAAAAATGAGAAGAAATAAAGATATTTTTAAGCAATGACCCAAAGAACAAATTGTTCAAGGACACTTGTGGAAAATGTTTCTAGAGTATTTTAGGAAAGAAAAAACTGAACTCAGAGGGAAAGATGTTAAGGAAAGAAGGGATGGTAATTAAAGATGCTGATAAGCATCTAGGCAAAGCCAAAAAAATGCACTAATTGTTCAAAACCAACAATGATGAAAGTAATGAAACTTGAGTGTAAAACTAAAGTGGAACTGTCTGAAATGCTGGATAGCAATAATACATAAAACAGGTTAAAATGTTCTCAGTTCAGTTCAGTCGCTCAGTCATGTCCAGCTCTTTGCAACCCCATGGACTGCAGCACGCCAGGCTTCCCTGTCCATCACCAACTCCTGAAGCTTGCTCAAACTCATGTCTTTTGAGTCAGTGATGCCATCCAACCATCTCATCCTCTGTCGTCCCCTTTTCCTCCTGCCTTCAATCTTCCCTAGCATTAGGATCTTTTTCAATCAGGGTCAGTTCTTCGCATCAGGTGGCCAAAGTATTGAAATTTCAGCTTCAGCATCAGTCCTTCTGATGAATATTCAGGACTGATTTCCTTTAGGATTGATTGGTTTGATCTCCTGTAGTCCAAGGGACTCTCACGAGTCTTCTCCAACACCACAGTGCAAAAGCATCAAAAGCATATTATTTAGGAAGAGGGTACTAATATTAACCTTAGAATCTGGCTTGACAGAAGTTTCAGGCCAACCCCTGAAAGAGTAGAAACAGAGCATGTAATTTCTAAATTAATTGAGGGAAAAAGAGAAATATGAAGGTCTTGATCAAAAGACAGGACAAGAGGAAGAAAAGGCATGAAAAAGAAGAGTAAACAGAAAATACAGAAAGAAATGGTGGAGATAAATATAAACATATTAAGAAACACAGTAACTTTTAAAAAAATATCTTTTATTCAAGTATAGTTCATTTACAATGTTGTGCTAATTTTTGCTATGTAGCAAAGCGAACCAGTTATGCATAAATATAAATATATACATTCTTTCTCATATTCTTTGAATATTGACTATAGTTCCCTGTGCTATACAGTAGGACCTTTTGGTTTATCCATCCAATATACAATAGTTTGCATCTGCTAATCCCAAACTCCCAGTCCATCTTTCCACCACTCCCCTCCCCCTTGGCGACCACAGGTCTGTTCTTTATGTCTGAAGAAACACGATAAATCTAAGTGGATTACACTCACTAGTTAAAAGACAATTGTCAGGTTCAATGTGAAAGCAATAGAAAGAAAACTTACTTATGCTGCCTTCAAAATATAAACCTAAAACAGAAGGATTCCAAAAAATTGAAAGTAAACGATAAAAAGAGGTATGTATACTAAGCAAATACTAGTCAAAACAAAACTAGCTGTGAGGCTGTAGCACAGTAAATGTCTTTAAGGCAAAAAGAGTTATTATATCATGACAAAAGGAACAATTCATCAGGAAGGTATAACCAACCCAAATTTGCATTGATTTATTCTAGACACTCAAAATGCAAAAAAGCAAAATGGCTGAATTTCAGAGAGGAACTGTCAAATGGTTACAGATTTTAAAATACACTTTTCTGGTGAGTAATAGATCAAGTGACATAAAAATTGGCAACAATGTCTAAGATTCAAATGATACAATGAACAAGATTGATCTAACAGACCTGTTTAGAATCTTGTACCCAACAGTAAAAGAAGACACATTTTTCAGACATGTAAGAAATAGTTACAGAAACTGACAAGGCACTCAGCCACAAAGCAAGTCCACCCACATGCCAAAAACATAAGATCATAGAGCCCTCCTTCCTCAACCACAGTCTAAGTAGGTTATAAATGAACAAGGAAAAGGTAACTAAAAAATGTTTCAATACTTTGGCCACCTGATGTGAAGAGCTGACTCACTGGAAAAGACCCTGATGCTGGTAAAGATTGAAGGCAGAAGGAGAAAGGGGCAGCAGAAGATGTGGTGGTTAGATAGTATAACCGACTCCATGGACATGATTTTCAGCAAGCTTTGGGAGACAGTGCAGGACAGAGGAGCCTGGTGTCCCGCAGTCCATGGGGTCGCAAAGAGCTGGACACGACTTTGACTGAACAACAAAAAAAGGCAACCAACATTCAGAATTTAATACCTTTTGAATTGATTCATAGGTTAAAGAAAAATTATAATATTAATCAACAAATATTTAAACAAAATTATTTTTTAGATTTATATATATTAATTTTTATTGAAGTATAGTTGATTTACAATGTTGTGTTAGTTTCAGGGGTACAGCAGTAAATCAGTCCATATGTATATATATATGGAGGAAATGGCAATCCACTCCATCATTCTAGCCTGGAGAATCCCATGGACAGAGGAGCCTAGTGGCCTACAGTCCATGGGGGTCACAGACTTGGACACGACTGAGCAACTGAGCATGCACACACACATCTGTTTACTTATTACCATTGGAATACTTATTACTATTAGAAAGGTAGTAGAAAATATGAGATTACCCAAGTACCATTCTGTCTAAGCTGTCTCTGGCAACACTCATTCAGGTGCCACATCTGAGAGGGACGTAGGTGAACTGTTCTGTTTATGGGAGGCCCTTCAAGTTTATATATGTATGTATGTATATATATATATACAATATATATATATATATATATATGGGAGAAGGAAATGGCACCCCACTCCAGTATTCTTGCCTGGAGAATTGCATGGACAGAGGAGCCTTGCAGGCTGCACTCCATGGGGTTACAAAGAGTCAGATATGACTAAGTGATTAACACAACTATATATATGTGCATATATATATAATATACATACATTCTTTTCCAGATTATTTTTCCATGTAGCTAGTTACAGAATATTGAATAGAGCTCCCTGTGCTATACAGTAGGTCCTTGTTAGTTATCTATTTTATCGTGATCGTGCCCCTCCTACCGTCTCATTGCAGCTTCTCCTTTGTCTTTGGACGTGGGGTATCTTTTATCAGTGGGTTCCAGGGGCCTCTCATCAATGATTTTTCGACAGCTAGTTGCAACTTCTGTGCCCTCGCAGTGATGAGCGCACGTCCTTCTACTCTGCCATCTGATTTGACCTCTAGTTATCTATTTCTTACACAGTAGTGCGTGTGTATTCATGCCGATCTCTTAATTTGTTATTTCCCACCATGTTTCCCCTTTGATAACTGTAAGTTTAATTTCAAGATCTGTGAGTCTTAGAACCAACTTTACAATCCTACTTAATAAAGCTTGAGGGATGTTGAGAGAAGCCCTGTGAGCAGAGGTCCTCAGTAGGGGACAGTTTCCCTCCCCAGGGGGATGTTTGGTGATGCCTGGGGACTTCTTTGTCACAACCACAGGCAGACCTACAAGCAACCCAAGGCTGGAGGCCAGGGATGCTGCTGTCTTCCAATACCAAGGATGGCCACCCACGATTCCAGCACACGGGACCCCAGGTCCTCGCCCTGTTCAGGTGGGCGTTATAGAAGCCACTGAAGAACAGTTGACAACTCCGCCACGGCAGAGCCACGACCACACGTACCGTAGCTCAGAGCTTCAAAGACCACAATTAAGGTGCACTTCAAACAGCCCCTCTGCAGCTTGAGCTGGTCCCGGCCCCAAGACCATGTCTACAGAGTTATATTTACTAGTATGAAGTCTAAAACAGAAACCCCGCAGCAAGCTCTCCTTTCATTAAAGGTATCTCTTTGATACAAAAGTGGGGACCCGTGAAGGGGCCCATGTCAGTTGTTGACGCCAGTCCCTGGTGGGCATGCTCTCTCGTTCACGTTTTAGGGGGAACCTTCAAAGGGCCGCAGATTCACAGTCTGGCGACATCTTTGGTGAAACACTCAGATCTTTCCCTCTCTGGCTGTGTAGCTGGTCTCTGGAGCTTGACGTTTGCAATGTAAGAGTCTAAGACGGGTGGCTCATTGTTTAATGTTTCAAATAGCCACAAAATGAATTTCTTCAAGCCCCATTTAGAGTACTAAGGTGCTTCTGATCTAATGAGGTTTTATGGTTTTATTTTTTTTCCATCTAGATGAAAGACAGTCTGTTAGTCAAGGTAGCTGGTTATTTTTATTTATTGGTTTCCCATCAAACCCTCTCTTTCTCTGTCTCTGGAGTACACACAGGTCTGTATTTGGTGTGTCTGTGTGTGGGAGACAGACACACAGACACAGGATAACAGCCACAAAGAAAGGCAAAACCAGCCTGTCTATGTCTGTCGGCTGAACTGTCTTGTCTCTGTGAAACGCAGAGGACATAGGACTTCCTGTAAGTCCATGATGGTGGTGACACTGGTGAGAAGGGAGCCCAGAAACACCAAGAGATGGGCGGCAAACAGGACAAGCGGAAGACAGAAATAAAATATCAGGAAGGTGAGGATGGTGTGGCTCCTTTCTCCGCCCTTAGCAGCACTGTCTTGGTTCCAGGTCTCTCTGTTCACACGTCCTGTCTGCGTCACTGAGGATGAACCCACTGGGGCCTTGGGTTTATGAAAAGCCTCCAGCGTCTCCAGCCTCCATCCTCCCGAGACCCAGGGCATCTTTAACGTCTGCCCAACTGCTGCTGGGCGGCCTCCATCCTCTTGTAAAGACCAGGAAGGGAGATGGTGGAACTTGTAGGGACTGGTTGAAATCGTTGTGGGCTGAAGTGATGGTTGGATTCCAACACCTAAACTTTAGCCGATTTGAAAGTTACTTTGCCTGCAAAAGAGAATTTACTGAGCACCCTTCCAGGAAATACAAAGATATCACAATGAAAAATTTTCTCTTTCATCTTGGGAAAGAATTCTAATGGTAATGCCTCCCCGTGTATCCTAGTACTTTGCATTCATTCAGGTTATTTTCACAGCTGCCATCTCACTTGGTTCTGTCGGGGAGGAAGATGTAGACTGCTATCTCTCTTTATCCCTGGGACACTGGTGTGCTTCCTCCTTTCTGATGATAAGAACAACGTGGGGCTTCCCTGGTGGTCCAGTGGCTGAGACTCTGCACTCCCAATGCAAGGGATTTGAGCCCGGTTCAGGGAACTAGATCCCACATGCCACAATTAAATATCCTGCATACCACAGCGAAGATTGAAGATGCCATGCACAGCAACTAAGACCCAGCGCAGCCAAATAAATACATGAATATTAAAAAAAGAGAGAACGATGTGACTGGTGGTATCTCTCATGTTTTCCTCTGGTGACAAGGAAGCTCAGCACCAAATGTATAGCTCAGACTTCACTGATTGAGTCTTTTCCTGGTTTTGATTTTTGTTTATATTCTTATTTTCCTTGGGTCAGGTTTTTATTTTGATGATATTTTGCCATTTTATTCTTTCTTGAGTTTTGGTTAGAAGCTCATTGCATTTATTCAACAGATATTTATTATCTGTCAGATTCCCTGTTCTTCTTTCCTGCTTATTTAACACCATCTAACATGCCACATGCATGTGTGCTAAGTCACTTCAGTCATATTCCACTTTGCAACCTTATGGGCTGTAGCCCACCAGGCTCCTTTGTCCATGAGATTCTCCAGGCAAGAATACTGGAGTGGGTTGCCATGTCCTCATTCAGGGGATCTTCCCGATCCAGGGATCGTACCCATGTCTCTTATGTCTCCTGCATTGACAGGTACATTTTTTTTTACCACTATCACCACCTGAGAAACCCCTAAAATGCCATATATTTTACTTATTGTTTATCATGTATCTTTCCTGACTCCCCAACACTGTATAGTAGAAATTAAGGTCCATGAGGGCAAGAGTTTTTTTGTGTTGGTCTGTACTGTATTTCCAGAGTCTAGGGTGGTGCTTAGCACATGGAAGACCCTCAATAAATACCCACTGAGTGAAGGAATCATTTAGCACCTGCCAAATCCTGTGTCAGGAGATGGGGACCAGAGCCAGTGTCATGGGGATGTGACCCAAGCAGGTCACAGGGTCCCACACTGAGGTGGGCCCCACACTTGATTGAATGCTATGGTGTCATCATCTTGAAATTCCTAATACACTTTGAACAAAGAACCTGCGTTTCTGTTTACTCTGGGCTTCTTGAACTCTATGATGAGTCCTGATGAGGGTATTTCTGTGTTTCTACCTGCCTGAAGTTTTGATCTGGAGGAAGGAATCATAAGAAAAGAAACAAACCACAAATATGAGTTTCAACATGAAATGTATATGGGTGTGTACACACACACACACACACACACACACACACACACACATCTTTTTGATGCAGAGTCAACGCCTTTTCTCTGCCATCTTTCTAGTATAAAACACACCCTTAATACACCATCCGTGATTTCCTGTTTTCATTTCTTGAAAGGGGAAGATGAAGTTAAAGACAGACTTGAAAAGAAACCTGCACAACCCTTCTGTAGTTTGATAATCTCCTTTCCAAACACTGACAATTGTTTCACTCACTCCTAAGCAAGTTTGGGGGCCTTATCTTTGTCAACTCTTCCCAGATGACTCAGTTTGGTTCTCGTACATTCGAATACTTTTTGCACTCATGTTTCATTGGCTTACATAATATTTAATTCAGTTATATGAATTGCAACAACTCACACAACTAGCATGAATCAGTGTAGGAATAAGCACAAAAATGACTCTTGAAAAGCAAGCACTAAACAAAAGAGAAACAAATATTCAGTCATATTAAAGAGTGGCCTACCTGCTTCCAGCATTCAGAGTACTGTGGGTACCAATCACAGAGAGATGGATATCTCTCTGGTGAATCTGAAAGTCAGTTGGTGAATCTGGAAGTCAGGTAAGGGGAGGCTGGTTAAAGGAATTTCTGCTGGTGAATCTGAAAGTCAGTTGGTGAATCTGGAAGTCTGGTAAGGGGAGGTTGGTTAAAGGAATTTCTGCTGTCATTAATTCTATGAGAATATATAACAGAGAGATTCAGCCGGGCCAAAGAGGTCACAGAAGCCTTCCCTGAGGAAGTTATGATTGAAATGAATTCTTGAAAAAACATAAAAATAAAGGTATGGTTTGCCTAGATGAAGAGAGAGTAGTGATTCAGTTTGTAGGAAGAGCAAGTGCAAAGGCCCTGTGGAAGGCTGGGTTTACAGCAGATTCAGAGAGCTGAAAGAAGGGGAGTGTAGCAGGAGCCCACCGAATGTGAACTATGGTTGTAAAGCATGGAGAAGTCAGGAGGAGAAGACTCGGAAAGCTTTATGGGTCATGTCAAGGATTTTGTGTTTTTCAATGGGAGTGAGGGATGCTACCAAAGATTTTAAGCTGGAAGAATGATGTTATCAGATTCAAATTCATAAAGATCACTCTGGCTGCAGTGGAAGGGAACAAGAGTGATTTGAAAGGTCAGCATAGTCCATGGAAGAGGTGCTATTAGTCAAGTAGGCCTGTGAGGATGAACATGAAGAGGATACTTAGAACTTGGTGACAGAGTAGATATGGAAGGAGGGTGATGATTGATCAAGAATGACATAATTTCTGACTTGTAAAACTGGGTGCATGATGTTTCTATTCATTGAATTCTACATCAGAACTATATTACAAGCCTATAGTAACCAAAAAAAGTATGGTATTGGCAGAAAAACACACACATAAATCAATGGAAAAGATTAGAGAGCCCAGAAATAGATCTATGTGTTTACAGTTAATTTATTTTTGACAATGAGCCAAGAATATACAATGGGGAAAGAAGAGCCTCTTCAACAAATGGTGTTGGGGAAAACTGGACATACACATGCCAGATAATCAAACTGGACTAGTATCTTACACCATACAAAAGGAAGATGCACAGATGCCAATAGGTACAGGAAAGTATGTTACACATTACTCATCTTTAGGGAGATGCAAACCAAAACCACAGCGGAGTATCACCTCACACCTGCTGGAATGACTATTATTAAAAAAAAACAAAACAAGAAATAACAAGTGTTGGCAAGGATGTGGGGGAAAAGGGACCCTTTATGTACTGTTGGTGGGAATGTGAACTGGTGCAGCCACTGTGGTTGACACTGTGGAGGGTCCTCAAAAAATTAGAAATAGAACTATGGTGCATGTGTGCTCAATCAGGTTGATGCTTTGCAAAACCCATGGACTGTAGCCTACCAGGCTCCTCTGTCCATGGGATTTCCCAAGCAAGAAAACTGGAGTGGGCTGCTCTTTCCTATTCCAGCTGATCTTCCTTAAATATACATTGAAACTGGCAACATGGAGGTCCCTGATGACTTTAAAGAAAGCTGCTTCCGGTAGTGATGAGATAGAAGGCAAATTGAAGTGAGTTGACTACAAAGTAGGAGATAAGGAGATGGAGGCTCTTCAAATCCTTTCTAGGAAGGAAATAGAAGATCAATAATATATAGACAGGTAGATAGATGATAGATATATAATAGATGATGATAGATAATAGATAGATAGATGATAGGTACATAATAGATGATAGATAATAAATGGATGATAGATATATAATAGATGATAGATAGATGATAGATATATAATATAATAGATAGATGATAGATATATAAGAGATAGATGATAGCTAAGTAGATAGATTAAGAGATAGACAGGAATGGATACACACAAACGTATGTGAAATGTATCTGGATATACATATGGATGTATGCATGCATGCTAAGTTGCTTCAGTCGTGTCTGACTCTTTGTGATCCCACGGACTGTAGCCATCCAGGCTCCTCTGTCCATGGAATTCTCCAGGCAAGAATACTGGAGTGGGTTGTCATGTCCTCCTCCAGGGGATCTTCCTGATCCCGGGATTGAACCCACATCTCTTATGCCTGGCTGCTCTGGCAGGCAGGCTCTTTTCCACTAGAGTCACCTGGAAAGCCCTTCCATACGTATAGTCATATCTATCTTTCTACATATACATTTGTATCCATACAAACAAGTCTCTACTGTATGGTTGAGAAAATAGATTCAGAGAAATTCTATGACTTACTGAAAGTTGTATAGAAAACCCGTAGCCAGGCTATGGCCATAAGCCCATCCTCTGACTCATCCGACATAGCTCAGCACGTGGGAGGAGGGTTGGCTCTCAAAGCTCTGGCAAATCATACATGTTCTCCAACTCTCAGTTCCCTTAGCTTTACCCGTTTGTTGTGAGGATTAAATGCAAGAACCACTCAGCCTGTTTATCAGTTTTCACCCCCTTCTGACCCCCAATTTCCTTTTCTCCTTCATCTAAGAAGAGGGGAATAACATGAAAGGAGTGAGGGGCTTTGGATATTTCTTTTGAGAAGGGTGATGAGCTGGAAACTAGGTTAAAATCAGCTGGAGAGATGGAGGGTCGATGGAGCCAAGGTACTGGCGGCCAGAAAACTAAGTGAGTGCAGTGTGCCATGGAGGGGAACCGAGAACTGTCTCTCCCTGGAAGTCTTTCAACTGAGGCAGTAACTCCTTTTTGGGTGCTTCGAGTCATTTGTTCAGTGCTGCTGTCCCTGATCTTCCAAGGGAGTGATCCATTAACAAGTCTGAGAACTTTGTTGTTGTTTAGTCTCTTAGTTGTGTCCGACTCCTTACAAATCCGTAGACTGCAGCACACCAGGCTTCCCTATCCATCACTGTCTCCTGGAGTTTACTCAAATTCATATCCATTGAGTCAGTGATGCCTTCCAACCATCTCATCCTCTGGGGCCACCTTCTCCTCTTGCCCTCAATCTTTCCCAGCACCAAAGTCTTTTCCAATGAGTTGGCTCTTCATATCAGGCGGCCAAAGTATTGGAGCTTCAGCTTCAGCACCAGTCCTTCCAATGAGTATTCGGGGTTGATTTCCTTTAAGATTGACAGATTTGATCTCCTTGCTGTCCAAGGGACTCTCAAGAGTCTTCTCTAGCACCGCAATTGGAAGTCATCAATTCCTTGGGGCTCATTTTGTTAGTGATCCTGAAATTGAGTCTTCATTAGCGTTTCAGAGGACCATCTAAATGCCTCCACTGAAGTGCAGGCTCCTTGGTCTCCTGAGAGCATGTGTGCAAATTCCTGTGCTGCCTGGTCATGGAGCCCAGTTTCTAGAGGTGACCAAGAGGGAATGAGGCTGCCTCCTCCTATGCCCCCCACCTCTTCATTCTGTCTGGAGCGTCCACGAAATGCAGGTTACCTAGGTGTCTACAACTGGTTGTCCTCTGCCCTGTCCCTAAGAGGTTAAAACAATTTAGATGCCTGGGTTTGGGCAGAGGTAATCATTTTTTCCAAGTGGTTTTCAAGCATGTCATTATTCCCCTAGTGGAGCCCAGTTTAAGATGGGAAACAGTTCCCTGTCAGCTTGCACCAATATAGTGTAGATTTACCTAAAGGTGGGGTGGGATGATGGTGGACAGTGAATGAACTTTCAAGTTCTGCCCAATGCCAAGAGGCACACCATTAGCAGCCCTATAGAGCAGCAGTCCCCAACCTTTTTGGCAACAGGGACTGGTTTTGTGGAAGGCAATTTTTCCATGGACAGGGTGGGGGGAGATGGTTTGGGGATGATTCAAGCACATTACATTTATTGAGCGTTTTAGTTCTATTACTATTATATCAGCTCCACTCAAAACATCAGGCATTAGATCCCAGAGGTTGGGGACCCCTTTGGTTGGTTACCTTTGTGCTTTCCTACCCAGTAAATTTTCATTTGGATTTTTCACACGAACCAGCTCCAGAAGTTGCAAATGCCATTCCACATGCTTGAAGAAGCTATTTCCAAATAATTCATTCAGCATCACGGTGATAGCCAGAGGCTCCGTTTCCTGGTGGTTGGGGGCAGGTGTGGAGGAAGAACCGGGGGGGAAATGAAGTCAACTGGATACAAATCAGAATAAACACGAGAGTGGAAGGGTTGCACGGCCGATCAGACTCAGCTCCTGGAAGAGGTTGAATAAATCACCTTCAGCTATGACCTGAGCGAAACAGGAAGCTCAAACCTCCCATCATATCAGAGAGGTTTCCACAGTTCACAGACTCATTGGTCCTTCCCAGAGCTGTTCTTTCCCAGCCCCACACACACTTAGGTTCAAAGCATTCAATCCGTTTCTTTTCAAGGCTTGGGTACTCAACCATGACATCTCTTTCCTTGGTGAATTTTAGGCCGTGGTTCAACATTTGATTTACAATTTAAACATCCCCCCTTAAAAATAACTGAGTGCACACAAGTGTGTAACGTTCAGCCTTCTTTTCTCATAGAATATTAAAGAAGGTCTTACAGAATCTAGAACAACTAGAACATCAAAATGAATAGTACTACTAAAGGCATAATGAAGAACCCATGAATCTTGCTGTACAACAAAAACTAACACAGCATTGTAGAGTGACTGTACTCCAATCAAAATTAATTTTAAAAAGGTAAACAAAGAACCCATGCTTATGGAATGGAAGAAAGAAAGAAGGAAGGAAGGAAGGAAAGAGAGAAGTAAAGAGAGAAAAGCTCTTTCTTAGCATGGAAAGTGAAAGTGAAAGTCGCTTAGTCGTGTCCGACTCTTTGCGACCCCATGGACTGTGTCCATAGAATTCTCCAGGCCAGAATACTGGAGTGGGTAGCCTTCCCCTTCTCCAGGGGATCTTCCCAACCCAGGGATCAAACCCAGGTCTCCCACATTGCAGGCAGATTTTTCATCAGCTGAGCCACAAGGGAAGCCCAAGAATACTGAAGTAGATAGCCTATCCCTTCTCCAGGGGATCTTCCCAACCCAGGAAACAAAGCGGGGTCTCCTGCATTGCAGGTGGATTCTTTACCAGCTGAGTTACCAGGGAAGCCCTTAGCATGGAAAGTCAACTGATAAATGTAGAAGAAATGATGGAATTAGAAAATCACCACTTGGCACCAACATAATAATTGATTTAGGCAAGAAACATCAATGGATGCTTAAACCAATGGGGGAAGGTTTGAGGAGTATTCAAATTTTATATACTCTCAATGTCTACCCATAAGACACTTACCAATTACAAGGGGCAAAATAGTAATTTTGCAGTGGAGAAGCCTGGCAGACACCATCTTAAAAGAGTGATCAAAATTAATATCAGCAGTAATGGGACAACTTGATTTTATATGCCTCTAAAATGATATATTTAAGAGAACACAGCTTCACTTCTGTGGAGTTCCTGCCAAGTATGTGTAATCTAATCACCAGACAAACCCAACTTGAAGGACAGTCTACAAACAAATTGAGCTCTACTCTTCAAAATTGTCCACAGCATGAAAACACAAAGAGAGACTTAGGAACTGGTCCTGATTAAGGGAGACTAAATTAGAGATGTGATAAAGGAATGCAATAGGAGTCTGTGTTTTCTTTCGCAATAAAGGACATTATTGGGGCAATTGGTGAAGTCTTTGTCAAGTCTGAGGTTTAGATAGCAGTATTGTCGTCCCCTGGAGGAGGGCATGGCAACCCACTTCAGTATTCTTCCCCGGAGAGTCCCATGGACTGAGGAGTCTGGCGGGTTATAGTCCACAGGATAGCAAAGAAGCAACTTAGCATGCACACACACATACACCTTGTTAACAATCGATTTTCCAGGTGGCCCAGTGATAGAGAATCTGCCCGCCAAGGCAGGAGAAGCAGGAGACCTGGGTGCGATCCCCGGGTAGGGAAGATCCCTTGGAGGAGGAAACGGCAACCCACTCCAGTATTCTTGCCTGGAAAACCCCAAGAACAGAGGAGCCTGGTGGGCTCCAGGCCATGGGGTCACAAAGAGTCAGTCACCTCTGAGCTACTGAGCATGAATGTCTCATTCATGTTCATTCACATTGTAGCATGTGACAGAAGTCTCTCTGCTGAGGCGATTACACTGTGTCTATAGACCACAATGTCTTTGTTTATCTGTCTATTGATGGATCCTGAAGCTGTTTCTTCCTCTTGCTCTTAAAAATGCTGCAGTGAACACCAGAGTGCAGATGCTTCTTCAAGACTCTGTTTTCAATTTATTTGGCTGTATATCCAGAAGTGGGGTCACCGGATCGTATGCTAGTTCTATTTTTAATTTTTTGAGGAATCTCCATACTGTTTTCAATAGCAGGTGTACCATTTTACATCCCCACCAACAGTGCCCTAGAGTTGGCCTGGAGGGGAGACCTTTTTGGTTTTCATAACCGGGGAAGCTGCAATAGGCATCTAATTGGTAGAGCACACTAACCATCGTACGTGGTGCAGGACAGCCCCCCACCCCCACCAACAAAGAACCACCAAGTCCCAAATGTCAGTAGCTGAGGTTGAGGAACCCTGTCCTTGATTGACTTCAAGGTTTCTTCCCCAGTCCCACCCCCACCCTCCATCTTCAGTACAACCAGGGTTGAACCAACTTGACGCCTTGAAATTCAACTTTTCTCTTGATGAGTTTTTGGTCTTTTCACCATCCTTAGGAGCCAGGCAAGATGCAGCCAACAGTTGACGGCTTATGACTCACCAGGCAGCATGTTCATTACCTTCTCTTGTTATCTTGCTTTATTCATTCTTAATAGATAGTCATTGTGCCCTCACTATGTGCCAGGTATAGTACTTCCATCTGAGGAAACGATTCTACCCCTGTTTTTGCAGATGAGGCGACTGTCGCTCAGAGAGGTTAAGCAGTGTATCCTGAATCACTCAGCTTGCAACTGGGTTGTCTGCTGGATACACATGCTGATAGTAGCTGCTGCAGTCGTCTCTCTGGGACCTGTGGATGACCCAGAGGCTGGGGTCAGCATCTTCCATGATCGGCACACCAAGGCAGGGGTGGGGAGGTGACACCATCATGGGAGGAAGAGATGCCCGAGTTCCAAGTCCCCACCCAGGTGCTCCACAGGCCTCCCAGAGAGTACGAATGGGTTTTGATGGGGATAACAATCTCTCCAAATACACTCATGGCTGGCCTTTCTTACTGAGCCATTCAGCTTTCAAATGCTCGGTACATTAGCCCAAAGGATGGGTGTTTTGTCTTCTTTTTCCCCTGCCCTTTTTTTTTTTTTTAAGGGAAAGCAATTTGCTCCTTTCTGATGGAGAATGAGATCTGGCAAGCAAGTGCTCTCTCTGCCTCCTTCCTCTGTCCGCACACCCCTCACCCCCACCCCTGCTTCCCTCCCCACCCTTCAGGGGAAAAAATAGTTGTGGGGGGAGCCTGAGGGGGGAGAGGAACACAGGATCCATGCTAAGCAAAACTATTTGCATAAGCCGTCCATTTGGTTCTTAGAGCTGGGGCTGATCTAACCTACGACAAATTCCTCCGTCTCGGCTACCTGCCAGCCGCGTTTTCATCGGGGCTGGCAAGACAACTGAAGTCTACATTCTGTACCAATTAACCACCTTCAGGGAGAAGACCACCAATTGCAATGCCAGCACACTCCGCTTGTTAAAGGGGACAGGGGGCCTTGTTGGACAAGGCCCAGGCTTTTTTCTTTAGGGTGGTGGGCGGGGAAGCAGGCCAGGAGGAGTGAGGGGTGGACTGGGGGTGGGGTGGAGGGTAAGGAGACCAGAAAGACCAATTCTGAAGTTGCAGGAACTGTCCAGAAGCCATCAGCATGGGCTGGAACATCGTAGTGAAGACGGGCATCCACAAGTAGAAAAGGGGCCTGAAGTGAGGGAGAAGGACTCCTGTGGGCCCCGAGAGCCACAGGGGACCCAGGGCCACCTTTTCTGGAAATGTGGGGCTGCCTACACTGCTGGCACCCAGATGGGAGCAAAGGAGGTGCCTGACCACGCCCTCCCGTGCAGACAGCCGTCGGCTTTGGTAGCATCACCTCCTGGCGCGGAGATTACGGATGTGTGGCTACAAGCCATGCAGGGAGGAAAAACCTCTCCTCCTCGGAACTCCACCCATTTCATCCTTCTTTGCTGTTGGACCATGCTGGGGTAGCAGGGTGACAAAGCGTGCTTAAGAAACGTTTAGGGTGAGGGGAAGACCCATGCGTAATCTTCCCATCTCACCCAGCTGGCCGCTGGTGTGCACTGTACCGCCCTTGGCCACCTACTGCAAATTCCCTAGCCATCCCTCTTTTTCTTCTTCACCTGGATGGAGAAGACCTCCAACGCGAACACATGGGGGCCTGAGGGGACCCCAAGAGATCACTCTGTGACCCTCCTGGCTCCAAAACTTACTCTTTAGGAACTGAAGTGGGTGATGGGTACACCAAGTTTTTCAAGCATGAAAAGCGGGGAGCCCAGGTTCTTGCCTTACCTGCTCACATGTTGAATGGGGCAGGGAATCTCGCTGTGGGGGGGATGAAGGTCAAGTGCTCCTGGCAGACTGCCCTTCTCCCAGGACCTCCCTCCCGCCTGCCCAGCTGTGCCTCGGTTTCCTCAAGGGAAATCCACCCCCTCCATCTTCCAGCTCACTCCCGCCACAGGCATTCCATCCCCAAAGCCTCTGACATGGGGTTAGTCACATCCATGTGGCAGTGAGAGATAAAAGAGGGGCCAGCCGAGGGTCCTTCCCCTCCACGGGAGCCTGGAGTGGAAAGATGGGGTGCCCCTAGCTCACCCCTAGCCCCCGCAGGCCCCCAACCACCCCCATGTCCCCAGTCCCATGCTTCATTAAGGGAGCACAATGTGTCCCCATGGTCGCCTGCCAGCCGGGATGTCCCGTGTGCAGCAGATGCAAAGAGAATGAGCGGGCGGCTGAAAGAGCCGGGGACAAAAAGAGCACATTGTCCCGAGCGCTGAAAGGGCTGCCTGAGAGGGGACATATGCATCTGAAAAAAAATACCCCAGTGGGTCTCCCCCCTGCTGGCCCCAGCCCGCCCTCACCCAGCCTTCAACTGATGCTGTACAAAGGGGTCCCCAAGCCAGGCAGGGCCAGGCCAGCTCCAGGCCGACAGTAGAACGAAAGCGGAGGGAAGGGTCTCAGAGGCACGGGCTCCCTCCAGGGAAACTCTCTCCACCCCAGTCCTCTGTCCAGTCATGGAACACTGGAAGCCAGGGAGCTGGGCATGTCCATGGAGACCCCTGGCCCCACCCCCTTACTTTACCGGTGGAAACACCCAGGCCCGGGTTAGGTGATGCCCGACAGCTTGACCTGAGAGGCCAGGCTGCCTAAACACCCTGATCTATGTTCTGGTCCCCCACACTCTGGGGCCACGGCCACATAGCCAGAGGATGACTTTCCAAAGGGGTTGGAGAGTATGTCTGGACCCTCTCCTCTGCTTCTCTGCCAGGGTATGGACCCCAAACTCAATGTGGGGAGAGATTGTGTCCTACCCACAAGAATCCCAGAGCTTGGTTGGATTTGGGAAACGAGGGGCCCCGAGAAGTGGGAGAGGAAGAAAAAATCAGCTTACAAACAAGCTGCTAATCTGTAAGACACCATGTCATGGTTTTGCGAAAGGAAAAGCACACGGGTTTACGAGTCAAATGCAAGAGCCCAAGTCCTCTGTTCTGGTGTGTGAACTTGGGCAATCCCAGGAAGCCTCCATAAGCCTCACCTTCCACTTGAGAAATTCAGGGTGGATGCTCTGCCCGAGTCAGTGTCGGCATCAGCACCTATCCGGGTACCAAGGTAGATGTCAGCGGTACCTGCCCACCTCTCCCAGACGGCCACCTGGGGATCAGGGACCACGAGTGAAGGGGTGAAGTCTCCGTGTGGGCGATAGGCCATGTACACATGAAAACACTCCTTTTAGCGCTAGAAAGCCTTCATGGCCCAGGACTGTGTTCCTCTGTTGGGTATTTTCTAACCAGCCATTGCTCTTGACTTTGACTTTGGGGAGAGAGCAGGACTTGGTGGGAGTGAAGATTCTTTTAAAATCCATTGTACGTTTGATAATACCGCCTTTCAACCTTCATGGACAAAGAGGGACTTCTGGACAGCCGGCCCTCTGGGCCGGCAGCCCTCTGCGCGCCCTCACACGCCTCCCGTGAGCCTTCTGACGTGAGAAAGGTCTCGCCCCACCTGGGGCCACTTCCTCTTTCCTCAGCAGCCCCTCCCGAGGTGGACTGGAGAGGACCCCACAGGCTCAGACGGCAGCCCCCCGGGGAAATGAGCTCACCGACCGGCCGCTGGCAGATGCAGGGAGTCTGTGTGGTCTCTCACACAGCTGTGCAGAATTCTTTTCCCCTGAAAGTTTCCATTCTGTATGCGGGGCAGTGGGCAGGGGGAGGGCGCGCCGGCAGGCAGGAAAGGAATGTCGGCTCCCCACCCTGTTCGCGGGGCCGCTTTGTTTCTTTGAGACCTCAGTGGGGCAGAGACCTTGTGCTTTTGCGCTGCGAGATGTCAGAAATGAGTTCGTTTTATTCCAGATGTAACGCCAGGGTCTCTGAATCGGATTATACATGTTATGTTGCCGTGCCACACACACACACACACACACACACACACACTCCCATGCACACACATACCCATGCACGCACACACCCATGCACACCCACATCCACATGCACACCCCCACACACATACACCCATGTGCGTGCACACACACACACCAGAATCCCAAACTCTGCTCAGCATTGAGCAGCGAACCAGGACCCCAAGAGAAATAATATTTTCTCTCAAAGGAATTTCCCCTGTGACATTCCCGAACCAATGAGAAACCTGGTCAATGTCGTGCTGCCCAGAGCCCAGAGAAAGAAGAGCTCCCTTTGGACAGGGTAGGTCAGAAGCAGCTTTGCAGGGAGGGGGGACTTGACCTGGCTGCAAAGAAGGCTATAACTTGGGCAGAAAGGCAGTTCTGGACACCCAGCACTGCATGCCAGGGCGACTGAGAGGCAGAGGTGGGTGAATCTGTCACCCATGGGCGCCCGCAGGCACCCACGTAAGCCCAGAGGTCGGCTTAAAGACTCCTGAAGCTGAAGGCCGGTGGAGAACCAGCCGGTCCATCCCCACTGCCAAAGGTGATCATGACCATATCATCTCCCTCATTTGTGGAGGCCAAGAAAAAGATTCTGGAATTTCTGGCAAATTTTTCTGGAGTTCTAGGTCTATACTTGTCAACACATCTTCACTCATATTTGCTTTGAATCTCTCTGGCAGCCTGGGGTTCATACCTGAAACCAACTCTTCAGCTTAGAAAATCCAAAGAGGTACTGTGGGCAGAGAGGTTTCACTGCAGACATGGTCAGCTCCTCCTGTGAGGCAGACCCACATCAGGCTCTGGCTGTCAGAGTAAATGAGGATTTTTGTGCCTGCAGGATGCTCAGGATGTAATAAGCAATTAAAGCATATCATTAGAAAGTCTCTTATAAATTAAAGGCTAAAAGAATTCATAAGAAAGTTCCCAAGTCTGCTGGGAGGTCAGGGGATGATCAAGAAGTCTTCACGAAAGAGGTCATTGTTGTGCTGGGCTTGAAAGGAGGGGGACGGATTGCCAGGTAGACAGGGGCGGGAGGGGCATTCTACACTCGGAACCCCAGGGCTCCACATTGGATGCTGGTCCACAGGAATTGCATCAGGGTTGAGCAAGCTTCCCTCTTGTTTCTGCCAAGATCTTGTTGTCGTAGTCAACTTAGCGTCTGATGAAAGAATAATAAATAAGCAAACGTGCACAGAAGTAGTCCAGCACTTCTCAGCATCGGCCAGGGGATTTGTAAACCTCACAGGTCCCAGTGCCCTTGTGGTCTTTTATTAAGTGTTGGCACCCAAGACAGAGTGTCTGAGTCTGACGGGTGCCTGGAGGTTCCCTGCAGAGAGTCGAGCAGGCTGGGGGCCTGTGGTCATTCACTCACGCACAGACCGCCTGAGAAAAGGGATAATGTGGGATGTGAGGACGGTGTGAGCTGAGGCCATGAAAATTAGAACAATAACGAGGGGGGGATGGGGAGGGAGTCATGCTGGTTTACTGGGTGACCCCCTGGTCCATTCTCAAGCGCTTCTGTGGCCCCTTCCTCCTTGGGCTGGGAAAGCAGCTTGATATGGCAACAGTAACTGCCAAATAACAGTAACCCTGGGAGCTTGCCCTGAAGCGGGCTCTGCTTTAAGTATCACACATTTATTTATATACATATATTTATTTATTTATTTTTATTGGGGTGTTATTGCTTTACAATGTTGTGTTGGTTTCCGCTGCACAACAAAATGAATCAACTATATATATATATATATCCCCAAGAGGAGATATATGTCTCCTCTGGGACCTCCCTGCCCGCTCCCATCCCACCCCTCTAGGTCATCACGGAGCCCTGAGCTGAGCTCCCTGCGCTCCACAGTTTCCCACTAGCTGTTCATTTCACACATAGTAGTGTCTCTATGTCAGCGCTGCTCTTTCCATTTGTCCCACCCTCTCCTTCCCCTCCTGGGTCCACAAGTCCATTTTCTACGTCTGTGTTAACTCATCCGATCCTCACGACTCCGGCAGCCCCTTTTGTAAACAGGGACACCGGAGAGCCAGGTAAAGCAGTTTGCCTGGTTGTCACATGGCGGAGGAGTATCAGGACCCAGAATCATGCCCAGGCAAGGGCGTCCCAGAGCCTGGGGTCCTGATCACGGCCCCACGACCCTTCCTCCAATGGCAGAGGGCAAACCACCTCTACCCCTTGATGCCCATCTATGGCAAGTGGTCAGAAGCTTTGCTGTTATTATTGTAACTGCCTTTCCTTCCGTCTCTACTTTCTCTTAATCTCAGGATATAGGAGTGGGCAGACTGGCAGACAAAACAATGGGCATCAGTGTGAAGTTGGGGCATGAATCCTACATTGTTTGATGAGCTGAAATGGGTTCTGGGTCTGTCCATCTTCCAAAGAGTCCATTTCTTTTCCTGGAGAGGGGTGGGGAAATTAGAAGACCCCCTTCGACCCTCTACTTCATCTTTCTAAAACCCTAAAAGAAAGATCTCTCATTCCATAGGTGGGAAACTGAGGCACCAGGACAAAAGTTCACATACCAGTCACAGTACCCCAGAACATCAGTGCAAGACAAAAAAGGGACACTTATCATGTAGTCTGAGGGCTCCCTGCCACTATTTCTGGACCAGACTGTAGAAGTGGCAATCACAGGGCTCACCAGCCTCCATTTCCCAGCCCTGCTCCAGGACCAGACTTCACAAATCCAGGGGGGCTTCTTTCCCACTGACCTCCGACACTGCCACAGAGGACTTCCCAGGTACACCCTTTGGGAGTCACTCTGTCTGAATCTGATTTGGTCCATGAGCTGAAACCCCTTAGACATCCCTGGGCCAGCCATCAGCTATTTGAGGGCTTTACTGGGACCTTGAGTTTCTTTCTAGATCTATAACTAATATACTGTCTCCAAGGGGAACTGGCATCTTCTCATTGAAAGGAAGTTGGGCCAACTCATGTTTCTTCCCTCTTTTATGGGACCAGGGCAGGAGGAGTAAAAGTCTGAGCAGTGGCCCTGTATGAAGTTGAATAAACCAACTTGGTTGTGTGCCAGTCCCTATTAACAATAAGATCCAATGATCCCCAAAGTTGCTGCTTAGAATTGTGCAGGATGTAATTAGAATACAATGTGAATGGCCTCCCAGAGGGTTGAGCAGTGCACAGCCTGTGCAACTGTCTCCTGAGGGCCACCCTTGGCAGCTCATAGTTTAGATGAGAAAGGAGTATCTAAATGTGCTCAGTCACTCAATCGTGTCCGACTCTTTGCGACCCCAGGGACCATAGCCCTATGGGCTCCTCTGTCCATGGAATTTTCCAGGCAAGAATCCTAGAGTGGATTGTTATTTCCTACTCCAGGGGATCTTCCTGACCTGGGGATGGAACTCAAGTCTCTAGTGTTTCCAGCACTGGCAGGCTGATTCTTTACCACTGTGCCACCTGAGAAGCCTTGATATCCAAACAGGCAACCCTAAATCTGTCCCCTCAGCACTGTCAGTGAGGCGCCTCTAAAGAGCTCAGTGAAGGGATAAGCCAGTATCTCTCTAAATGGGAGCCAAGGACGTCTTCCTAATATGAGTGCCCTTAGAGCTAAGCATTGAACAATGAACAAGAGCTCCCCAAGCAGAGCAGGAAAGAAGGGGCATTGTGGGCAGAGGGACCAGAGTGTGGAAAGATGTCTGTGCGTGGTGGATGGTTCCTCCTGTGTGTGGAGCTGCTGAAAGTCAGCTCACCCTGTCTGCAGACCACACAATGACACCTGGGTACCTGAAGAGGTCGGTCCCTCCCAAGAGTCTCCTGGTCTACGCCGCGCAGGGCTGCCTGGGGAGCAAAGATCCTCAGAGACACACATGACCGCTGCAGAGAGGAGAGGCAGGGATTTATTTTTTTCAAGGCAGAAACCCCAAGCCTCAGCCCCACAGTACATTAGTGTGTGGCGGTCAGAGTCACAATTCACAGCCTGTCTGCAGGGGCCGGGAAGGGAGGCTTTCTGGGGGTGAGGTGAGAGCAAGGCACTCCTGGAGGCTCCAGGCTCTGTTTGTGCAGACAGCGTGGAATCTCTTCAAGCCAAGAGCGTGTAGACTCCTCCATTTCCCTCCAGGAAAATCCGTGATGCGGTGAGAACTGGGCAGCCAGAGAAGGGGGCAGGCGCCCTGGGGCCCTCTGCCCCTCGTGGTGGGCCGTCCGCGAGAGGGACCACAGAGCTTCAGAGACCTTGGAGCTCCGTCTCGGCTGAAGGTCAAGACCGTCCCCTGGGTGAGGAGTGGGAAGGGAGGGAGGGTTCTCTAGAAAAACACTCCAAGGACAGACAGATCCAGCCCCAGGCCAGATGAATCCTCGGGCCTTGTCCTGCCAGAGAAGTGCCCAGTGAGTCCTTCAACTGCAGGGAAAAGTGCAGAAAGCACCATAGCCTCAGGACATTGGGACAAGGCCGGCTGACCGCGTGGGCCACCACCATCAGATCTGGGGTTCATGTCACCGTTCCTAAAGCTTCACTCGCTCTCCTTGCCCATGAGTAGGACTGGAAGTCCTCACTGCGGCTCATTTAGTTTATGTAGTAGGGTATTAGTCACTTAGTTGTGTCCAACTCTTTATGACCCCATGGACTGTAGCCTGCCAGGTTCCTCTCTCCGTGGAATTCTCCAGGAAAGAATACTGGAGAGTGTAGCCATTTCCTACTCCAGGGGATTTTCCTGACCCAAGGATCAAACCCAGGTCTCCTGCATTGGAGTCAGATTCTTTACCATCTGGGCCACCGGCCTCATTTAGGTCCGTGGCTGTCTTTCTACATCTCCCTGCAGCTATTCTGCCACGTTGTCTCCGAGGGTCTGGCTCCCCGGGCCCCACCCCCACGGGGGCTTCAGCTCTTCTGCGTGCACACAGTCCTTCAGCTAAGCTGACTCCCCGAGGCCCCTTCTGGCTCCAGTACCATGATCCTGTTTCTCCTTCCTCCACACGCCACACTGTGTGGTTTGTACCTTAGTTTAACCTACAATAAAATTTGGTTTATACAGTAAAAGGAGGAGTGGTTGTCTATCTTTCGTTGGATTTCAAACTTCTCAAGGGCAGGAACCAATGTCCAGAGTGCCTTGTGCAATTGGTCATCATGTGATGCTGGAAGGGAGGAAGGATGGATGGATGGAAGGATGGAAGGATGGGGGAAGGGAGGGAGGGAGAATGGATGGAGGGGAGAGGGTGAGGGATGAAGCAAGGAAGGGCAGAGGGAGGGAGGGGGAAAGTAGGAGAGAACAGAGAAATCATAGTGTTTTAATAATTTTATTTTTGGCTGTGCTGGGTCTTCATTGCTGCCTGAGCTTTTCTCTAGTTTCCGTGAGCAGGGGCTACTCTCTAGCTGGGATGCTAGGGCTTCTCATTGAGGTGGCTTCTCCAGCTGCAGTGCATGGTCTCTAGAGCCCGGGATCAGTAGTTGTGGGGCAAGGACTTAGTTGCTCCGAGGCCTGTGGGGTCTTCCCCGATCAGGGACCAAACTCGTGTCTCCTGCATCGGCAGGCAGATTCTTTATCACCAAGCCACCAGGGAAGCCCAGAAGTCATATATGCTTGTGAAGGCCACTCCGACATCCAGGTGATTTCTTATTCCTGAAGACCTACCTTACAAACACTGCCTCCTTGGGAGGATCTAACAAATTCTGTCTGTAAGAGAAATCTCATGAACTAGCTGCTTTCACCAAGATAGCAATCTAGGATGGGCATTCCATACTTGAATACATGAAGAATCTTAGATCCTTATGATAAAATGTGTCCTGACTTACTTTCAAGTCCGATTTCTCCCGCACTGACAGGATGGCAGCTGCTAGACTGGAAAGGGACTCAAACGCAGGACAGAGGTTGGGCTTTGTCTTTGAGGAGCTCAGAGCATGGAGGGAAAGAGAAGATGGGAGCCCAAGTTCACGCAGGGTCAAATCCTCACTTGGGGCGAGGGATGGAGAAGAAGGAGAATTCCTTCCTGCCTGGAGAGATGTGAAACAGGGGCTTTCTGCCTGGATGGTCTGGGGGGGGATTGTAATCTGTTTCTTGCTGGGAACACTTGCCTTGAAAGCTTGAGAGCCGCAGAGGCAGTCCTGGTGATAAAGCATCTCTAAATTGGGTCAGGGACAAAAGCTAACAACAGATGAGACCATAAATAACGCACTTCTAGGGCAGAAGGTTCAGCCCCAGCTCTGCAAGGGAGAGGGAGCCGGAGAGGAAGGATTTGATGAGAGGTTAGGGAAGACTTCAAAACTGGTCCATCACTTAGTCATTTTGTGCAGCACTTTCCACGCCTCCCTAGAATATGACAGCTACTCCCAAATTGATTCCTCTAATTTCAGTCTCTCCCTGGTCTCATCCGTGCTCCAGAGCTTTGCAAGGTTGATTTTCTGGGATATCTCTTTGATCACATCATTATTTCTCTAACAAATTCTCAATAGTTCCTCTGAAAAAGAATCAAAGTAAAACTTTGATGGAAATTCAAAGTCATTTTAGATTCTTTCTAACAAGCCCTCCCTTCCCTGGTGGCCCCGTGGTAAACAGTCTGCCTGTCAATGCAAGAGACACAGGAGACATGGGCTTGATCCCTGGGTGGGGAAGATCCCCTGGAGGAGGAAATGGCAACCCACTCCAGTATTTGTGCCTGGAGAATCCCACGGACAGAGGAGCCTGGTGGGCTACAGTCCATGGGGTTGCAGAGTCAGGCATGACTGAGCGACTATCACTCACTCACAGAGGTGGAAACTGAGGCACAGAGAAGTTAAGAGAGATTCTACTGACTTGACGCGATAATCAGGTTTGAAACCCCCAGGGCACTAAGGGGTTGGGAAGGGAGGATTAGGGTCCCAGCACCTTGCTGGAACCTGCAAAGTGCAGAATGGGATTTTAGACTGGACTGGGAAATTCTCTGTGTCTCCAGCTTTCTCTTTTCTCCTGGCCGGCTGCTGCCCCGCGTTTGGCCTTCTGAACGCTCAGGGGCTCAGTGATGAGCTCACCTTTTCACCCACTTGGGGGATCTCTCTTTCTCTTTTTTTAATCCATCTCGCTTTAACATCCTTCCACCATCCCTCAGCGCCTTTGGAAATCCCAGCTGGCTCTTGGCCTGGTACCCCTGCATCCAGTCACCCTCCCTGCCTTGTCCCCAGCTCGGGTGGGCTCTCCTATAATGCTGACGATCTTTGTGATCTCCTCCACCCTAGAATATTCTTTTCATTTCTTCCTTTCCTTCATCGCCGCCATGAGTATGGAGAAACTGAGTTTTACAACTCTTATAACTAGAGTGACAAGCCAGAGGCACAGAGGCACAGACCTGTGTGATTCTGCAGGGCCAAGGTTCTGGGTGACTCGCAGTGACTGTGATCTGTGCCACCCCTGACTTGCTGTGTGACCTCAGGGCGAGCCGCTTGCCCTCTCTGTGTCTCAGTCCCCCGTGGTGGGATCATAATATCTACTGCCAAGCAGTGCTCCGAGCATGAATGAGTTATTCTCCCAAACGCCCTCTGAGCTTCTGGGACAAAGGTGCTATGTTAATACACAGCATCCCTCTTCTTCTTCTTCTCATTAGTATTATTCAAACCCAGATGGCATTATTATTGTTGTTGATTGACAGCCCCGCATAGCCTCATTCACGGGTGTCAGAGAGCCAGGCGGTAGTTAACACAAGCAAAAACCATGTTTAAAACAAAGCCCAAGGATCACTCCAATCGTCTGTGCCTTGGGTTGCTATTAGCGCCAGAGCAGCTGCGGTGGCAACACGGAGGGACAGGGCAAGGAAAGCGCCCGGGAGCACAAAGGGGGAAAGTGGGTCTTGACACTGATCATATAATCATGCTGGGCTTTTATAGACACTGGGAGGCCTCAGACAGAATAAACGCTTGAACTTTATCCACGGTTTACAGGCAGCGGCTGTAAAGGTCTGTGTTGCTGTTGCTGCCATGTTAATGACCCAGCTTGGGGCGCTGCCGCCCGCCCGCCAGCCCGCCCGCCGGCAGCTTCTTCCAAAGAAAACAAATCTAAGTGAGTAACTCGATGTCCAGCAATGAGTTTTCCATTATAGAAAAATAAGTATAAATCTCTCCCAGTTGGGCAGCCGCACCGCGACGTCGGAGGCTGGTAAAGGGGTCAGGGGAGCTGGCCGCTTTGAACCCCTGAACCAGCCCATCCGAAAGAGGCGCCTTCTCTCTGTTAATTGCAAAATCAACAGATTAAAAATAAACCATGGTGCACGGGGCTCCTTTGCACCAAAGGAGAGCGGATCGGATGGAGGCGGCTGGGGAGGGAGGGGGGGTTGTCCCTTGAACTGACTCTCCATTACCTTTCCCACTCTGCCTCCGCTGATAAAACCCCATGAGTCATTGACCTGAGACACGCGGAGACATTAATCTTCAGCTCCAGGCCAGGCCTTGCAGTGTTGGGGGCATAAAGTGGAATCTTGAGCAGAGGTAACTGAATGCTTTGTAGGTTTTTTTTTTTTTTTTAAAGATTGTTCATAAATGTTCTGATTGTCTTTTTTTTTTTTTAAGATTTAAAAAAAAATATGGACCAGTTTTGAAGTCTTCACTGAGTCTGTTACAATATTGCTTCTGTTTTATGTTTTGGTTTTTTGGTTACGAGGCATATGGGATGTTACTTCCCCGACTCGGGATCAAACCTGCACCCCCTGCATTGGAAGACAAAGTCTTAACCACTGGACCACCAGGGAAGTCTCTTGTTCTGATTGTCTTATCAGAACTTGCAGAGCCTTTAGGAAGCTGAGAAGTGGAGGCAACCCACCTTTGGTGAGAACGTTGGACCAAAGGATGGTTGATGTGAGCTGCTTCAGTCGTGTCCGACTCTTTGCGATCCCATGAACTATATCCCCCCAGGCTCCTCTGTCCATGGGATTCTCCAGGCAAGAATATTGGGGTGGGTTGCCATGACCTCCTCTAGGGGAATCTTCCCTACCCAGGGATTGAACCTGCGTCTCTTATGTCTCCTGCTTTGGCAGGTGGGCTCTTTACCACCAGCACCACCTGGGGAACTCCTAGGAGATGGAAAAGTGATGAACTGGGGGAGATAAGGTGGAGAGGGCAGGAGGAAGTGGAGGAGGAAGGTGGGGACCCTGAACAAGAGAGAAGCTTGGAAGGGCTTGTCTCTGGTAGGGGAGTGAAGGTTGGGATTGTGGTGGAGGGGGGCAGGGGCAGAGTTAGTATCAGGGGAGGAAGTAGTCAGGCATCTGAGCCCCAGGAAGTGAACCCTGAGATGGGAGGGGTGAGGAGGGGGCTGATTCCTGAGTGATACTGGTTCTAGGGTCTGAGGCCCCCACCTACCCTCATTCTTCATTCAGATGCAGAAGAAAAAGCTGAAGTGCTGCTTGGGTGTAGGACTTTTCTCTCCTAAAATAGAATTTAATGAAGTGAAAGTGAAAGTCGCTCAGTCACGTCCTTATCTTTGCGAGTCCATGGACATGGAATTCTCTAGGTCAGAATACTGGAATGGGTATCCCTTCTCCAGTGGATCTTCCCGACTCAGGAATGGAACCGGGGTCTAACATCCCTTGCCAAAATATGTGTGTTTCTTTTACCCAAACACTTCGCTTTTGTCTCTGTATTTTCACATTCTTTCCTCCTTGCCAAACCCCCTTCCTTCATTGGCTCCCCCACCCACTTCTGCTATGCCACCAGAGGAGCGTCTAATGTCCATCCATCTGTCCGTTCACTCACTCTGTCAATGTGGAACTCCTTCCAGAAGCCATTCTAGATGCGAACGAGGCAGCATCTCTGTCCTGAAGCATCAGAGACAAACAGGTGCCCAGGTAAGTAGGAAAACGGAAGCAAGCAGCTGTGCCTGGGTCAGCCTGGAAGGGTGGGCGGTAGTAACAGCAGGCAAGGGGTCAAGGAGAGGAGGGTTTCTGAGCTGAAATGTGAAAACCAGAGAGGACTTCTCTGGGGAAACAGAGGGGAAAGTATCTGACATGAAGAGGAAACACCGCACATGCTCAAAGATGCGCAGGTGGTCCAGATCTGTTCTTTCTAGAACAGAGCCAGGGGCAGGGTCAAGGCAGGATGGGGAGGGGGTCAGGCAGGCTCTGGTTGTCGGGTTCCCCAGAAAGGATGGAGTGGAGGGTGGAGAGCAAGGAGGCCATGAGCTCGCAGGGCCTGGGTCACAAAAAGGCCTCATGCACCTCGATGAGGGGTTCAGACCTGATTCTCAGGATGGGGATCCACTTCTGATCCTGGAGGAAGTGGACCCACTACAAGGCTTGGAGTGGGGGTAGGGGTGGGGACAAGATCCAACAAAAAGAGGTCAGTGGGGTTGTGAGATGCAGGGGTGTGGGATGTGGGCTGGGTCTCCATTGGCTAAGAGGCTGCCCGACTTCTAGGGTGAGACTACCAGGATGGAGCTAACCCAGAAAGGGGCAAAGAAGACAAAACATCTAAAAAGGTGGACTTGTCTGGAGGAAGGTATGGAAAAAGCAGAGAGAGGAATTTCCTGGAATTCTAACAAGTCTAATTAACTCCTCCTCCGACTCCCTTCTTCCAGAGCTTTTCTCTCTAGTATATTTCCAGTTCCTCCTCTTCAAGCTCCTCTCCTGTCTCTCTGCTTTCGTTCACGTCTTCCCCAAGACCGCCCTCTCACCTGGGTTAAGCCTTTCCTGGCACCTCGTGTTTCCTAACCATGTTCCCTGTCTACTCTCCCAGGATTCCTTCTCTGAATCTCATTTTCCCCCTTCATCTTTCTCTCCTTTTCCTGAGCCCATGCTTTTCCCAGCTTGATGCCACGGTGGCAGCCGGGAAGTGCTCCTGTTTGTAGAGGATGGACTGGCTTCCAGCCTCTTGCCTCGGAGATGGGAGTGAAGTCTTCTCCTGGGAAACAGGATGGGGAAGATTTGGGCTGGGGAGGAGAGAAGCCCAGAAGGATGACATCAAGGGTGGATTTAAGGCAGTCATACAATTAAATGGGTCTTTCTTCCCTGAAATAGTCCTCTGGGAACAGATTCAATGTGATCCCTGGAGATGTCCACATTCCATATCCTAAATTTGGGATCTTTAAGTATGGGAGAGATTGTAATTCCTTAGAGGGCAAGAGAGAATTGGCCTTTCCCCTACTTCCTCCCCAGCACCGCATGCTCCCCAGGGAGTGGGGGCACAGACTTCTGATTCCAAAAGCTTCATGAACGACCAGTGGAGGCTTCAGAGGAACCATGAGGAGTCATTTCTATGGTTTAGGTATTAATGAGTCCAGAGGAGGTTAGTGAGCATCCTCTGGATGTTTACGTCTGCTGCTTCACATCCTCTGTATCTCCTTTAATTCTAGCATCAATCTTAGGAGGTAAGAGCAATCATAATTCCACTCTAGAGACAGAGAAACTGAGGTTTGCGGGATTAGGAAACTGCCCGATTCTGCGTGAGTCCTCAGCCTTCTCCATTTGGTCACACACTCCTTCCACTATCAAGCTAATGTTTGGAAATAAAAGTAAAACAATAATAACACACATTGTTGTTGCTGTTGTTCAGTTGCTAAGTCGTGTCCAACTCTTTTTGACCCCATGGACTGTACCCCTCCAGGCTCCTTTGTCCTCCGCTATCTCCCAGAGTTCGCTCAAATTAGTGTCCATTGAGTCGATGATGCTATCTAACCACATCGTCCTTTGCCTCTCCCTTCTTCTCCTGCCTTCAATCTTTCCCAGCATCAGGGTCTTTTCCAGTGAGTCAGCTCTTCACATCAGGTTTTCCAAAGTATTGGAGCTTCAGCTTCAGCAACAGTCCTTCCAATGAATATTCAGGGAAGATCCCCTGGAGAAGGTAGTGGCAACCCACTCCAGTATTCTTGCCTGGGAAATCCCATGGACAGAGGAGTCTGGTGGGCTATAGTCCATGTGGTCGAAAAGAGTTGGATACAGCTAAGTGACTAAATAACCCGTATTAGTCTAATATAAATTTAAGTCCATATTTTTTTCTTTCTCCTAAAATGTTAGAATTGGACCTCACTGTCTGGATTTCGTTTTCAAACAGAGAATTAAAAACATTTCCCACAGAAGTCTGATGCTTGTCTCCAGAAGAAATATGTGGTACCCTGAAAAGGTATTTGTTCGTTTGTTTTCAAAGACAGCATTGAATAAAAACTTTGACTAACTCTACCTTTCAGCTCTTTCCCAAGACAGCTCCTCTGGGGAGCTGATCTTTGGAGGAGTATGTTGGAGTGACTTCCCAGACTTTCAGAAGGAGTAGAAGAAAACTGTCTACGCAGTGCCTGGAAGGGGACCAGAAGCAGGCTTGATGGGAGGTAGCTGGAGATGGAAATAGACAAGGGAGTCCGAATGCTGGCTGCAGGAGATGAGAGACAAGTAGGATGGTTGCTGTCACAAAGCAACTAAGAATATGAGAGTGGCTTTGGGATAGTGGAGGACAGAGGCTGGAAGGACCTTGAGAAGGGGGAGAGTTAATGAAAACTTCAAGGGGTCTCAAGGAGGCTGTTAACAGAAACCTGGTGCCCCTTGAGAAAGCTATTTATCAAGGATTAAAGAAAAATTTGGGAAATGTTATCAGCAACTAGAGAGAAGAGGATCCTTTATGCAGAGGCAGAATGTTTAGCAACACTCTCCTGCAGTAATGGGGAAAACAGAAAGCATGCCCCTTGAGTTGGGTGGTCTAGCCGTGATTTCCAGGCAGGGTTAAAGGTCACCGTGACTTCTCTTTTATAAAGATCTTTGATGTGGACCGTTTTAAAAGTCTTAATTGAATTTGTTACAATATTGCCACTGGGCTTTTTTTGTTATGTTTTGGTTTTGGGCCAAGAGGCATGTTGGATCTTAGCTCCCCAACCATGGGTTGAACCCGCAGCCCCTGCATTGGAAGGTGAAGTCTTAACTACTGGACTGCCAGCGAAGTCCCCCACCCTGACTTCTTATTGCTGCTTAGATTAAAATTTGAGGGGAGAGAGAGAAGCTCAAGAAAACACAAAAGTTAAGTAAATGTAAGGGTGGCAGTATCTGCAGAGTTTGGAAAGTCTCCTGCCTCTCCAGATGGAAAGAAATGTTAAATCAAAAACGGCTCTGGACAAAAGTAAAATTCAGAAAAGCACAGTGTAAAGATAAAAGTGAGAGTACACTTGTAAAGTCCTCTGTTAAGACCTTGGAAAGATTTAAAGGAATGCCTTAGAGAACTGTTCATTTGAAAATAAAAATGAAAACAAGCAAACAAAATCCAGGACTTTCAAGAAACCTTGGTAGCTTTGGCAGAAGCCCAAGGTAGAGAAAGATTTATTCTCAAGGAAATTTGTGGATGTGACTTTTTATTTTTCTAATGTCATGAACCATAATAAGATTCATAGGAAGTTTCCAAAGATTTAAGAAAATTGTACAAGCAGAAACACCACTAGCTTGAACTGGAAGAAACAGAGAATATATCAAAGAAAAAAGTTTCGGCTCAAAAAAGGACTCTTCCATGAAGCCTCCCCAGTTTCTCAGCTAAAGTTAATAGCTATATTTTCTATCTTTCTGTAGGATTTGTGATGGCTTTTATGACCCTGAACAGAAACGCTTTACATACTTTCTTCCTCCCAACTGACCCATGAGTTCAAAAGTGGTAGGGATAACATTTTATCATTTTTGTTGTTTATCCAAAATTAATGCAAAATTAATACAGATGCTCAACCAACATCTGATGGTAAACCAATACGTGCGAGGCTACGGATGGTATAAAAGTTTTGATGAAGGAGAACGAGTGGAGAAAACCTAAGTGGTATGCTTACCAACCAAGGCACAGACAGGAAGTTTGATAAAGTCATGTCCTGGAGGTCAGCGTCACTGACTTGGAGTTTGGGAAATCTGAATACACTTCCCAAGTGGTGACTAAGCGCAGTGAAGGAGTAGCTTCATCTTTTGGGGGAAGGCCTGGGTACCTGGCTCTCCTCGATATGTAACTGGTGACTTGCATCTAAGTTTGTTCAGCATTTGGCAACACATTATAGAACATTAAGGGAGACCCGAGGATTCCGGAAATCTGAGCACCAAATTCCCAGAGACCCTCTCAGGCTTAAAAATCTTCTGTTAGGAGAAACCAGCTTGGAAAATTACATTAAAATCTATGAGACCAGAGAGTGATGATAATTCTTTGTTGCTGCTGGCACATATCATACATTAATTTTTTTAAATGGTTGATCTATTGACATATGGGAAGGAAGAAGAAGGGAAGAGGATGTTTTAGAAATTGTCTAATGTTGCTTAAATGGGTAGGATTTTTTAATGAATAGTGTGAGTTTATAGAGAGCTTCCCAGGTGGACCAGTGGTAAAGAATCCGCTTGCCAATGCAGGAGATGCAAGAGGTGCAGGTTTGATCCCTGGGTTGGGAAGATCCTCTGGAGAAGGAAATGGCAACCCACTCCAGTATTCTTGCCTGGGAAATCCCATGGACAGAGGAGTCTGGCAGTCTGCAGTGCATGGGTTCCCAAAGAGTAAGACATGACTGATCGACTGAGCAGTCACACACATAAGTTTATAGAGGGTGTGATGTTGTAGGAGAGGTTTTATGCCACCAGAACAGTGATGTCCAATGGCTACGTCCATTGGACCTTTGTCCAGAAGGCCTCCTTTATCCGGATGGGACTCTGTCCTCCCCTAATTCTTAGTAAGACTCCCTTCTGAGAGACTCTGAGACAGAAGCCCATGCCTCCTGCTGTCATGGGAACCTCATCTGAATTCCAGGAGAGTTTTGAGGAGAGATGATTCATGTTGAGGCCAAAATAAGATTTATTGAAATGATTGATATTTCTGTTCTTTTTCTGTCTCTCTCTGTGGGAATCTCAGGATTAAGACCTAAGAATGATCACAAATACTCAAATACATATTTCTTCGACTCTACAGAGCTCATACGATGACGATGTTGGGGGACACTTGAAAGATGCATCTTAAGAGGGGCTGGCAAAGCCTTTCCCCAAACCCCAAAGCCCCCCTTTCAGCTCAAAGCTGCTGCTGGCTAGTTCCAGTTCAGTGGCTTTGTGAAAATGAGGAAAGTGGTCTTTCTTCAGGGGGACACCCCTCTGTGCCGGGGGGCGTGGCTTGGTAAACAGAGTGCAGATGGGTTTAGATGCCACTATGGAGCCCAAAACTCTACCTTTGGGATCCAATCTATGTGCTCGGATGAGAACATCATCCTCCACTTAATCAAGTGCTAGCATGCCCAGATACTGAACACCTGTCCAGCACCTGCCAGCCATTGACCACTGCATTCTCTTTACGTAGTGACAGGGACAGGAAGGGGACACCAGCCAGAGACCCGAGCTGTGGGAGGCTCCCCGGGGAAAAAACTGGGTGTGGGAGGAACTGGAAGCCCCCCGGGGAGCTGAAGTTCAGGGAAGAGGGTGGGAGCAGTATGGTGGGACAGAAGGTCAGCAGGACCAGATCACAATCACCTGTTTCTTTTTTAAAGGAATTGTTTTCCAAAGTCTGAAATGTTATTTTTATATTTTTCTAATATTCGAAAATTTGCAAAACTTACTTCCTTTTCATCGTTTTAATGTGGCTACTAGAAACTTTCAGATTACATTCATGGTTTGCATCATACTTCTATTGGATGACACTGGTCTGGAACTCAGTGCCTGGCACTTAACTAAAGGTGCTTGTAAATGTGATTTGAAATGAAACAAAACAGAATGTACCACAACTACATGTCTCAGAGCTGACTGATCACTCTCTTTTAGACAGTACTTCTATATCTTCATGGCTACTGTTTGCTCTCCTCTTTATTCCCCAAAGCTTTGTTGAGATTCAGTTGACATACATCACTGTATGTCAGTTGAAGGTGTACAACATAATGGTTTGATGTACATATATTGTGAATTTTGTTCTCCTCTTCAGAAATTCATAGTTGCTTAGCACAAAAAATCAAGCCAATAAGCCAAAAGATAGTTCCACGTATTTTTTTCTTTAAGTAAAAAACCCCATTTGCTCCACTCCCTCATTCCCTTCTCTAGGAGGTACCACAATCTCTCAGGTTCAGTGAGATGGCTGATATCACAAGGAGAAAAGACAATTTACCAACTTTGGTCCCTCTCTATAGACACTGAAATTGATTCAGAATTCCAAACTCCAAATCCCTGGGGGTCCAGTGGCTAACACTGCTCCAAGGCAGGGGGCCCCAGTTTGATCCCTGCTCAGGGAACTAGATCCCTCATGCTTCAATTAAGACCTGGAGCAGCCAGATGAATAAATAAATATTTGCAAAACCTCCAAATCCTTCCCTTCAAAGCCCTTGCCTTGGCTTCAAAGTCTATCTATGTAAAAACAGAGCAGAGAGCAGAGTAAGTATTTCACAATCTTCTGTTAAATGAAGTTAAGTGAATAAAGCTTTGAGTTCAGATTAGGAATGGGGAGGAAATAGCAATCTGGAGAAAATTTTAGTTTTTTTTTTTCTTCCTGAATCACTGAGAAGAAAAAAATTTCACATAAATTAAATTTCGGGTATTCAGAAATCTGTGATGACTCCTGGCACCAGGGGGCAAATTTCTGGGAATTAAATGGGATGATAACTCCTTCTTTGCTTCTGAATTCTCTCCCCTAGGTTTTCCATATGTAGCTTATACCCAACACGTGCCCTGTGTCAGAAGAGCCCTGCAGTGAGGATGCTGGACCGGGGGTGGGGGCTGGGCCTGTGGGAGACAGGGGGTCCCATGGGCTGGGTTTTGGGAGAGGGGGTCCCTGCTGGAAAGGGGTGTGGACAGGCACCAGGGTACACTATGGTTTTAGGCACTTTTTTGTTGTTTAATTACTTAGAAAGGATTACATTTCTCTCCCCAGAAAAGATACAGGTTTGAGATGAATTTTAGATGTTTTTAAAACAAAAATACTACTCAGTTGAATTTGCTGTTTTTGCCGGAGCCGTGCAGCTGAGCTGGAGGAAAAGACAGCATAAGCAACTCCCGCCAGACTGAAGCCCTTTTTCTTCTTCTGTGTCACAGAGACTCCATTCTGTTCCCAAGGAAGAAACCATACCCTCAAGGATTCCCAAAAAGCTAGACAATTAGGTAAATATTTTTGCTCAATAAACATGCCATTTGGTACCACTTTCCCTGACAAATTATCTTTCCCCTGTCAAAAAGGGAGTTAAAAAAAAAAGAAAAGGTAACCTTTACCCTGAGATGGATTCATAATGAATAGAAAGATACAACTGGGTTTGTACAGTGTTACTGATACCACATTTAAGCACACTTTAGCTTGAAGTCACTAAGCTTTTTCCATCATATTTTAAACTTTTCTAAAAATAAAAAAAATAGAGCTCAGGCTAACTGACTTCTTTAAGAGAATACCCTGATATTGAGGAAGGAAGTGAGACAGCTGGTCCCTAATCATTTTCTTTTTGGGCCTCAAGGCATGTGGGTTCCCCAACCAGGGATTGAATCCATGCCCGCCTGCAGTGGAAGCTCAGGTCTTAACCACTGGATCTCCAGGGAAGTCCTGGTTGCTAGTCATTTTGCCTTAAAAGTTGTAAAAGCCACGCTTTTACAAAAGGAATATGGGCTGTCTTAACTAGCTTCATGCAGTTAGCGTGATGGCCATGATGTAAGACAATCTTCGTGGAAAAACTGTCTCCACTGTTTTCCCTATATTTCTAAACACACTGGATCAATATAACACTTTACAGTTGCTCAGAGCAGGTCCTTAGATAAACAGTGAACCACGGAGATAACACTATGGCAGTAAACCACATGTGCTGTGTCTACTCAGTCTTTCTCACCATAAGATTAACTGGTTCATTCATACGTTCGTCCATTCATCCACTCAGTCACATGTATTGAATGCCTTGTATCGAGAAGAAATAAATAACTTAGCCTGTAGGAACTGAAGCCAACTTCCCAGGTAAAGAGATTTTTGGTCAAGGTCTTGGAGATTACAGGTGTGGCAGAATGGCTGTTCTGATGGAAGGAATAGCATAAATAACTTAGCCTGTAGGAACTGAAGCCAACTTCCCAGGTAAAGAGATTTTTGGTCAAGGTCTTAGAGATTACAGATGTGGCAGAATGGCCATCCCAACATAAGGAACAGCATATGTAAGTACACAGGAGAATGAGAACAGATTCTATGATCAGGGAGGGAGCGGCAGGGAAGTTCAAATCGGTGGGATACAGGATGCCCGCAGTGGAGTCGACTGCATCTGGTTGCAAAAGACCTCGAACGTCAGCCTAAGGGGTTCATATTTTAATTTTTAGGGAAAAGATGATACAAAACAGATTTCCAGTCAAGCTGACACCCGTTCACTTCCTATTTCTCCATATTCCCCATGCTCTAAGGACAAAATGATGAAAAAAGTATAAAAGGAAAAAGGAAAAAAACCTAATAAGATGTAGCCAAATTAAAAAAAAAGAAAAAAAAAAGAAAAAATGTCTTTGTGGATCAATCCCACCACTGAGGAGAGATGAAGTCATGAGACTGGCAGGCAGCAGCAGAAAGGAGCCTGTCTCCTCTGGGGTGACAGAGGCTAAGTGTCTATGAAAAGGTTGGTGGAAACTGGCTCACTGTCCAAAGACAGGGTCTGACTCTCCCAGACGCTGTGGGGTGAGGGAACTGAGACCCAGCCTCCCAACAGGGAACTGACCCAGGTTTCTTGAGTGCCTCTGTAATATTCATCACCATGGGGCAGGAGACCCCAGAAAACTATTATAAACCTGGCTATGGGCAGAGGCTGCAGGGAGCTGGGGGGAAGCATCCACAAAGCTTCTCAGCTGGGTGCAAGAGAGAGCAAACGAAACAGAAAGCCTCCTGTATAAAGCAAGTGCTAGTCACTCGGCCATGTCTGACTCTTTGCGACCCCCCTGGACTGCAGCCCACCAGGTGCGTCTGTCCATGGGACTTTCTGGGCAAGAATACTGGGTTGCCATTCTTTTCTCCAGGGATGTCACAAAGATTTCAGCAGTTTTCAAAGAGGTGTTTTTTTTTTGTTTGTGTATTTATTTATGAATTTTTAGTAAGTGAAGAAAAAAAAAGTTTATTAGCTTAAAAATGCTCTCCTAAATAACTTTTCAGTTCAGAGGAAATCATAATAAAAAGTCCAAAATCGTTTAAATAAAAATTAAATATAAATACCTATGATGCCGTTAGACTTGTAAGGTTCAGTTAAGACCTACATTTATAAAAAGAAAGAAAGGTAAAAAGTAATTGAGTTTAGAGTCAATTCAAGAAGGAAGAGGTGCGGTAAAAACCAGAAAGAACCTAAAAAGGGAAGGAAGGAAAAAAATAAGGGTGAATGAGAAAACTAACAATACAAAAGATCAGTAAAATTAAAACTTGATTTTTTGAATAAAAGAAAAATGTCTCATAAGGATAGTAAAGAAAAAGGCACAAAACAATAAAACAGAGAACCAAAAGGGGAACAGATCCACTTTGTTTCAGAAGGGAGAGTGAACAAATCATAAGAGAAAATGATACATCTATGCAAATAAGTTTGAAAAGTCAGAAGAAAGGATTAAGTTTCTTTTTATAATGTAATAAAAGGAGAATAAATACTGGGATGAAATTAGCAATCTCAGCCACACTTTCTTGGCCTAGTTTATTAAGTTTTTTTTTTTTTAAAGATCACAAGTCAATGATAAATGTTACTGAATGCTTTTTCTTTACCTCTTGTGAAAAGCATACATTTCCACCCCCCTTTGCATTCTGATGGTGGCACAACATGACAATAAGAACCTGGATCTCTGAGATGTTGCAAATGGACTGGATTTCTTGAGCAAGAAAAATAAATTTCTACCTTACTTAATCCTCTGCCCTTCAGTCTTTTTGGGTTCATCTCAGCTAAGCCTAATCTTAACTGATACAAAAAGGGAACGCATTGACTTAGTAAAGATTATTTATTAAAATATATTACAAAATCACGCATAATAATCTGAGTGAGACCCTCCTGGAGCTGTGCCCTGTGGAGCCTTGAGAGGTGAGACACAGGAAGTCAGGAAGAAACAGAACTGCACACTTTCTAACGGCTTCTCTTCTGTCCTGTACCCGAAGTTTTAGCTAATATAATCAGATAAAGAACTTAAAACCCAAAGGAAAATGTTTCTTATTAGCAGATAATATGAGAGTCCCTGGGGCTTCCCTGGTAGCTCAGCTGGTAAAGAATCCGCCTGCAATGCAGGAGACCCCGCTTTGAACCAAGTTCCCCTGGAGAAGGGATAGGCTACCCGCTCCAGTATTCTTGGACTTCCCCAGTGACTCAGAGGGTAAAGAATTGGCTTACAGTGCGGGAGACTCGGGTTCGATCCCTGAGTTGGGAAGATCCCCTGGAGAAGGAAATGGCAACCCACTCCAATATTCTTGCCTGGAGAATCCCCATGGACAGAGGAGTCTGGCGGGCTACAGTTCACGGGGTTGCAAAGAATCGGACATGACTTAACACAGCACAGCATGATAGTCCATGAGATATCTTATAAACTTTTGTAATAAATGAGTAGTCACTAAACTGGATGTAAGATCAACAAACACATTGGTAGCCTACCTAAATCACCAGTATTAGACAATTAAGAATGCAATTTAGAAAAAAATGTCTTATTCATAAACATGAACATGAAGACGATGCTCATGGAGAAGATGATGGACTGTCATCAAAAGAAATGGAAAAACCACATGGTATATTAATTAGGATTCTTTCACATGCAAGTAACACATGGCAACAAGAAATGTCTTAACTCTATGAATGTTTGTTATTCTGTATAACAAGAAGTCCAGTATCTGCAAGTACAACACAAACCTGTCATCAGACTCAGTATCTTTCCATCTTTCTGCTGCATGGCTTCTGCCTTCAGATTGGTCCTCCCGTGGCTGTAGGTTGGTTTTATTACACACAGTCTACCTGTAAAGTCTCCTTCGCACAGCCTCATTCTGAAGGAAGCAGAGGAAACACCTCTTTACACATCCATGTTTATCAAACTGTTCTCGCAGAATGTCACATCCCCAAGATTAAGTTGTGAGGTCATGATACCAGCAGGGATGCCGGGAAGGCATCTCATATTTTCAGTCTCTATTGTGGCAAGTGTTCTCTGCCAATAAGAAAGCGAGTTGGGGGACTTTCCTGGTTGTCCAGTGGTTAAGACTTCACCTTCCAACGTGGGGTCTGTGGGTTTGATCCCAGGTCAGGGAGCTAAGATCCCACATGCTTCATGACCAAAAAACCAAAACATAAAACAGAAATAACACTATAAAAAATTCATTAAAGACTTTAAAAAATGGTCCACATTAAAAAAAATCTTTAAAAAAGAAAGGGGGTGCAGTGGGGGTAGGTTACTAATGAAAACGCCATCTATGCCCCCAAATAAATGGATGGGGAGACCCAATAGCATTAAAGCTCCCCCCAATTTAAATCTATGAATTCAGGGCAATTGCAATCAAAAGGCAAATGAGGTTTTTCCGAGGCAGTTGAAAAGGTCATATAAAAATTAATACGGAAAGGAGAAAAAAAGGGCCAAGAATAGCTCAGACAATTTTGGAAGGAAAAAAAAAAATTAGGGCACTTGTTCTACCACCTTGTAAATCAAAACACCTTTTAAAGCCATAATAACTAAAGGTGAGAACACTTATGTCAACACCCACTTCACAAAGATGTTACAAGAATCACATTATAAGGTCTACATGAAAAATGCTTTGTTGACTGTAAAATGCCGTCAAGGTGCAAGTCAGTACAGAGGACAAAGATGTACATTGCATCTCTGAGCTACTATACTTCCTCCAGCAGTGAAATTAATGACACTGACGTCTTTGCTCCTTACCTGCCGTAAATCTTCATGCGAGCAGGGTCAAGGGAGGGCAGGAAAGAAGCATGAAAATCGTCCACTTGGAAGGAGTCCCAGAGGTTATTATTCCAGTCTCCCACTCTGAGGAGGAGTCCTACTTACAAATTCCAGCCCCAGGTAGCCATCCTGTCTCGGCTTGAACACTTTCCGTGATGGAAGGGTTACTCCCTCTCAAACCCTGTTGGTCCATGGGCAGGCAGCAGGAATCGTTATAGATGGAGCTGAAAGCAGACTCTCCAATCTTTTCCCATTTGCCTTAGTTCAACCTTTAAGAACAACACAAAACGAGCTCATTCCCTTGGCCACCAGGGCCTTCCCCTGGCATAAACATTCGCAGCTTTTTAACTGTCCTTCTAAGACCCTTCCCTAAACAGGCTGACCTTCCTGGGGTGCCCACTCCTTGGTCAATATTCTTCTCAAATCTTGTGTCACCTCCCTGCCACCACCTCTGAATGGAAACAGGAATGAGTCAATTTAAACAAATTAAGGCATATTCCTAAGACAATGGATTATCTATGAAAACTATGTTTTCAAAGAATATATAATGAGTTGGGGGGAGGGATTCAGGATATGATGTTAATTTAAAACAAGAATACAAACTCTACCTGAGCTATATTTTAAATCTTCCTTCCATATGCCTCCATCCCACTCAAAAAAAGACTTGAAGGACACACCAAAACTAATAATTATCCTGAAATGTTGACAATTAGATCATTTTTGCTTTCTCCTTTTCAGCTTCCTACATTTCTAGGTTTTCTACCACAACTGTACTTTTCTTTCACAATTTAAGAAAATTACAGAGGCCCACGAGGCTGAAACATGGTGGAAGGAGAAACATGGCGCTTGGAACAATCCCAGATGCTCTGATGCAGGTGGCCCGTGGCATGCTCACCATCTTGGTGTGGCCGTGACAAACATCGGCATTCTTGCAGCCACATCAGAATTTTGGGCTCACAGAGTTTTTTGTTAACTAAAATTATCCAAAAAAAATTTTTTTTCACTTGAACTCTTTGTCAATAGTTTGAGTCAGTGGATCATTGTCTTTTGAAAATCAAAGTGAAACTCTTGCTCAGCAAACTGTATCCTGCTGAGTATTACTTGTGCGTCTCCATCTTATGTCAGCTCTCATTTATATGTTGGCCTATCTGACACGTCACTGAAAGGTATTTAGCAGAACCAGTCCCCACACAAGAATCGGAGGCTTCTGGCCCTGTGCCCCTTTTCTTTGGATGACTCAGCTCAATCCTTCAATGCTTTCTCTATACACTGGTTTGCCTAGGTGTGCCTTTCCCCCACTGGAGATCATCTCTAATCCTTACCTATTCATCTTACTGTAAGAAACTTTGCCCAAACCCCTGCTGAAAGACTCAGTACCTCTGGGAAAACCTAGTGGTTTTTGGTAAGCTTTCAAAAAAGAAAAACCTGTGAAATGATGTTCAAGTGGTCATTGGACCATAAAGAAGACTAAGCGCCGAAGAACTGATGCTTTCGAGCTGTGGTGCTTGAGAGTCCCCTGAACAGCAAAGAGATCCAACCAGTCAATCCTAAAGGAAATCAACCCTGAGTATTCATTGGAAGGATCGGTGCTGAAACTGAAGATCTGATACTTTGGTCATCTGATGCGAAGAGCTGACTCATTAGGAAAGACCCTGATGCTGGGAAAGATTGAAGGCAAGAAGAGAAGGGGACAACAGAGGATGAGTTGGTTGGATGGCATCACTGATTCAATGGACATGAGTTTGAGCAAACTGCAGGAGATAGTGAAGGACAGGGAAGCCTGACGTGCTGTAATTCATGGAATGGCAAAGAGTTGGACACAACTGAGCGACTAACATTTTTGAAGTGATTACAAGCTAACTCTTGAAAACCCAGGTTAAGGTTTGCTGGGGCTCAAAGTTAAACTCAACAGTGAAGACTTCCCAGAACCTACATGTTCCCCCTGTTGACAACTCGGACCACCCCTCATTGCAAATCCCTTGGCACCACTCCTGAGATTCCTGAGAGATTACTGACAATGATTCTGTGATGAAACCTTCAGGTTCTTTCTTCCTTGGTGATGAGATGTGTCAGGGCCTGGAGAGCTGAGCTCATTTTAAAGAGACCCGGGTATTTATTGCCTGCAGGGCTTCAAGCCTACGGCTGCAGTTTCCTCTTAACCAGGTTGAAGATCTTGGAGACAGAAGAGATGGCAGCTCGGTAGGAGGGGAACTGCCCTGCTTTTATCTGTCATCTACTAGCATTGCCCCACCTGCCCCAAGCACTGGACCTGGCCCTTCCCTGTTCTCCCTGCTCCAAGGACACTCACACAAAGCTCTTCTCACTGTTTCAGAGCACTTTTTGCAAGTCCAAGCTAGATTCTGAGTCCCAGCCTTGCTAACACCATGGCTGGATGCCCAGGATAGTCTTTGCTGTTCTCTGGCTCTCTGCTTCTCCCTTGCACTTCTGGAAAGTTTCTTTCAGAACCTAACGCTTCTGGAGGGCTTCCTTTGCTGACTCTGGGTCTTCCCTCTGCTTTGTCAAAGAGATCACAGGCAGTTGTACTGTCACAATTTGATTTCGGAAAGAATATCTTTTTTTTAAGTTGAAGTATTTGGACAGCAAGGAGATCAAACCAGATAATCCTAAAAGAAATAAATCCTAAATATTCATTGGAAGGACTGATGCTGAAGGTGAAGCTCCAATACTTTGGCCACCTGATTCAAAGAACTGACTTATTGGGAAAGACCCTGATGCTGGGAAAGACTGAGGGCAGGAGGAGAAGGGGACACTGAGGGTGAGATGGTTGAATGGCATCACCGACTTGATGGACATGAGTTTGAGTAAGCTCCAGGAGTTGGTGATGGATAGTGAAGCCTGGTGTGCTGCAGTCCATGGGGTTGCAAAGAGTTGGACATGACTGAATGACTGAACTGAACTGATAGTAGATTTACAATGTTGTGTTAGTTTCAGATGTACAGCAAAGTGATTCAGCTATAATGTATATGTACATATATATAGTCTTTTCAGATTCTTTTTCATTATAGTTTATCATGAGATATTAAATATAGTTTCCTGTGCTATACGGTAGGACCTCACTGTGTATCTATTCTATATAGTGTGTATCTTCTATCCCAAACTCCTAATTCATCCCTCCCCATCCTCTTACCCCTTTGGTAGCTGTAAATTTGTTTTCTATGTCTGTAAGTCTGTTTCTGTTTTATAAATAACAGAAACAGTTGTATCACTTTTTTTTACTAAGATCATTTGTATCATTATTTTATATTCCACATATAAGTGACATCATATGATATTGACTGACTTACTTCACTTAGTATGAAAGCCTCTAGGTTCATCCACATTGTTGCATAACTTCATTCTTTTTTATGATTGAGTAGTATTCCATCATATATATAACCACATCTCCTTTATCCATTCTTCTGTCTGTGGGCATTTAAGTTGCTCGAAGAATGTTTCTTTAATACATCCTCTGTCCTTTTACCCTTCAAACAACAAAACACTGACATCATAAAGCAAGACACAGGAACAAAACCAACCCAGAGGCTCCTCTTGAGGCTTGCTTCTTTTCACAGATGCACATGAGGTCGGATGAGCCACTGGTATTTTACACTCAGGCTCCTTGTGGTCCATTTTCCTGGAAAACCATATGACGAACGACAAAAAATAATGCTTAACTTGCTTCAAATAAAAATGTGAAGGAGCTATTCCTTCCTCTTTATTGTGCATCGAGAAAGAGGGGAAAGGGCAGAGATGGAGAAAGAGGGGAAATTAGTATTGGGTACCAACCTCTTGGTTTCATTTATTCTTCATATCAATCCTGGAAGCACTATCCCAATTTTATAGATGGAAAAAATGAAACTTAGGTCAAGTTACTTGAAATAACTTTGCCTGTGATCCAGTAGGCAGGGCCAAGTGTTGAACCCAATCAGTATGATGCTAAAGGTCATGCTTTTTCCTACATAACAGGTGGTTGGCAAGCAGCTCGCAGGACAATCCAGACCAGAGATGTGTGTGTGGCTTATTTTTTTTTTGACAAGGTGGTATTTATATTTTTTTGAGTGTATCGCCAACATTTATATTACATGCCCCCCTTCTCCCCACTCCCGTGTCCATAAGTCCATTTCCTACATCTGAGTCTCTGTTCCTGCCTTGCAAATAGGTTCATCTGTACCATCTTTCTAGATTCCACATATGTGTGTTAATATACAATATTTTGCTTTTCTCTTTCTGACTTACTGCACTCTGTATGACAGATTCTAGGTCCATCCATGTCTCTACAAATGACCCAATTTTGTTCCTTTTAATGGCTGAGTAATATTCCATTGTTTTCCTACATACTTCTAAATCTGGATGCAAACATGTGTCTCTGGGGCGTGTTCTAACAGGGCTCTATTCAATGTGAGAAGTTTGACAATTACCTGCTGGGGATGGCGCCCTCAAGCCTGGCCCCTGCAACATTTGGGCAATAATAACACATTGTGCTTTGGGTCCTAAAACATCTTAGAAGCACCTCACAAAGGCCTTCATGGATGCACAGAGCCAAGACCATTAGCCACAGTAGATGGAACTGTTTCATGCCCCCTCCTTCCAGGCACGTCTCTGATTTCTTAGAGAAGCTTTCATTGATTGGAGTTCAAGTGCCAGTGAATATTCTGGGAAAGGACTTCTGTTTTTCTTACATTTTAAAGATGCTCGTATTTGTTTTTTATTTATTTATGTTGTTGCTCAGTTGCTACATTGTGTCCAATGCTTTTTGACCCCATGGCCTATAGCCGAACAGGTTCCTCTGTCCCTGGATTTACCAGGCAAGAATACTGGAGTGGGTTGCCATGCCCTTCTCCAGGATCTTCTTCCTTCCTGACCCAGGGATCAGACCTGCATCTGCTGCATTGGCAGGCATATTCTTTACCCCTGAGCCACCAGGAAAAGAAAGAAAGGAAAGAAAGTGAAGTCGCTCAGTTGTGTCTGACTCTTTGGGACCCCATGTACCAGGCTCCTCTATCTATGGAATTTTCAAGGCAAGAGTACTGGAGTGGGTTGCCATTTCCTTCTCCAGGGGCTCTTCCAGAGTCAGAAACTGAACCCGGGTCTCCCGCATTGTAGGCAAACGCTTTACTGTCTGAGCCACCAGGAAAGCCTTAATCTATGCATTGATCAATTTGTTCATCAATTCATTAAAGTGGAGAAAATAAAGTTTAAAAAAAAACCACTCAAGGTAACAGCCATTTTTGTGTAATAAACAGATATTGCTGGAATATCCCTGGTGGTCAGTGGTTAAGACTTCGCCTTCCAATGCAGGGGGCTTCCCTGGTGTCTCAAACATTAGAGAATCTGCCTTCAATGCAGGAGAGCCAGGTTTCCCTGGGTCAGGAAGATCCCTTAGAGAAGGGAATGGCTACCCACTCCAGTACTCTTGCCTGGGGAATTCCATGAACATAGAAGCCTGGTGGGCTACAGTCCTTGGGATAGCAAAGAGTTGGACATTACTGAGTGACTAACACTTTCACTTTCCAATACAGAGGTTGCAGGTTTGATCCCTGATTGAGGAACTCAAATCCCACGTGCCTCGTGGCCAAAAACCAAAACATAAAACAGAAGCAATGTTGCAACAAACTCAATAAAGACTTTAAAAAATGATTTGCACAAAAAATTATGAAAAAAAAAAAGCCCAGATATTGCTGATAGTACGTGAAATATGCCAGTCCTGGGCTTGACATGCATGATCAGATTTAATCTTCAGAACAAACAGATGAGGTAGGTGTTTACTGTCCCTGTTTGATAAATGCACAGAAGGAAGTTCAGAGACATTCATGGGCTCAAGACCACTTGCATGCCTCAGCCTCAGGAGAATCTCTGGGGGCGGGAGGAGGCAGGAACAGAGCCCCCTGCTGGTGGGAGGCCGGCTGTGCAGACACTCAGAGGCTCACAAGGCAGCTTAGTCCATCCTGGGGTCCCTGGAAGTGTGAGGTTAGCCTCTGGTTGCTCAGGAGGAAGGAGACTGTGATCTCACCCACCTCCCTGGAAAGGTCCAGCAGGGCAGTGGGCAGAAAGGAGCTCTCCTTCCCAGGCATTGGAGACCAAGCTGGAGGAGAAGGGGAGGAACGGTGGGGCAGCCAGGATCCAGGCGAGGGGCTGCCTGGAATTTGCAGCCTGGAGGGCTGGGGGTGGGGTGGGGTGAGGGTCAGGGGTTCAGGCATGGGAGGGATAAGGTTGGCTTCCCAGGCATAGGATTTCCCAGGGAAAGCACTTCCTCCGCTCCAAGTGACAAGGTGAGCAGTGGTGTTTGGGGACCAGAGGAGCTGCGTTAGGCGCTATATTTTCTGGATGATTGCTACATGAAAGGGCTCCCAGGTGCAGGAGTCTATGTTCCCACGCCCGACGATCCATCCAGCAGCCCATATGGCCTGGCCGTTCCTTCACACACTTTTACTTTTGCTTTCCTGGAAGGCCTTCCAGTGTTATCATTCTGTTTAACAGTTATAAACACTCCCATTTATTACAAGCTTCCTAAGCACAGGCTTTTACTTCTCTTTGCCTGGGAAATTTGTGCTTATCACCCTCAAGCAGGGCAATGAAGGTGCTGTGCAAACACTGCTTTACAAGCAGGGAGTGACTTGTTGGTTTGCAGCTTTCATTTTAACAGTAAGCGCCAGGACCTCCCAGTCCCTGGCTTCCTCCTGAATATGGAAGATTCCCCTTAAGGCAGAGGTAGTGACCCCTAATGAAGTAAGAGAGCCTTTTTTCCCACATGTTGCTGGGGGCGGGGGTCTCAGGAGCATGGAGAAGGGTGTTTGCCAGTAAGGCCCAGGACATGCCTGCAAGAACAAAGATATTCACCTCCTCCTAAGTTCTGGGCTGTAGGCTCACAGCTCCCTGTCACAGCTCTTCTTGTATCACAGGTATTCTCTCTTTATTCAACAGCCTCTCTCTCAGCACCATGAACACCTTGTAAGCAAAGTCTGTGTATCTTTTCTCTATTTCTACATCCCCAACACCATGTCTTCGGCAGCCCTTGGTTCACGGTGGAAGCCCATTGCGTGTATCTCTGACATGCTTTGTGAGCTTATGAGTAACTTGTTTTGGGAAAGACTTTATTTTTCCCCTGTTCTGTCTCATCCCAAGTCTTCTGACCCAAAGCTTTAGGTTGTGTTGGTCAGTACAGGGAAGGTTGGATTAGCTCAGGCACCGATGAGTCAGACTCTGTCCTGAGCCTATTTGTCATTTTGTACATTCAACAACTTTTCTTCAATTCCTAATCTGCACTGGTTTCAGGAGGAAAGTGAACCAGTTTTGCCTTTGTTATCAGTTGTGCACTAGAGTCCTTTTCTTGTCTTAAAATGTAAGAAGACACCACGTGTTCAACTACTCGAGCTCACCTTTCCATGACTCCTAAGATGAAAAAGACGCTTCCACCATCTTAGGTAATTACCTCAATGTTCCGATTAGGGAAAACTGATAAGGGCCTGGAATTCATGCAACATCCACATTGGTTTATTGAGTTCTCTGGGCAGTGCTCAACAAGGGTAAAGCAATAACTGTACAGTTCAGCAACATATCCACACCCAGATGTCACAAGGATTGTCAGGACAAAGAGCCAGATGATCTGCACTGAAAACAGCAGAAATTTAGAGGGAGGACAGTCTGGGGCTGAGAGTGGTGAGGGAACACTTCCCAAAAGAAATGGGCACTGAACTGGGTCTTAAAGGAAGTGTAGGATCTGAGTGGGGTGGCTAGAAATAACAGTCCACTTTGGGGAAGAGACCTTAGGAAAAGGATGGTGGGGAGGTGCACACATGTGGACAAGTGGCCACGCCCATCTGAATGGAGAGAAAACTGGTACCCAGGGGAGAAGAAAGAGGAGACATGGGCGGGATGAGACGTCGGGCCAGGTATGTTCTAAGGGCCACACTAAGGTGTTTGGATTCTAAACCACATGTATCCTCAAAACCACAATGACAAGAGAAAAGATGACCTAACTTATAGAGTTGGTGATGGACAGGGAAGCCTGGCGTGTTGCAGTCCACGGGGTCACAAAGAGTCGGACTGAGTGACTGAACTGAACTGAACTTATAGCACAAGGAACTATACTCAATATTTTGTAATAACCTAAAAGGGAAAACGATCTGGAAAAGTTATTTATCTATCTGTGGACTGGAGTGTCAGTTGCTCAGTTGTGTCTGACTCTTTGCAACCCCACGGACTGTAGCTCGCCAGGCTCCTCTGTCCATTGGATTCTCCAGGCAAGAATACTGGAGTAGGTTGCCATGCCCTCCTCCAGGGGGTCTTGCTGACCCAGGGATCTAACCAGTATCTCCTGCATTGCAGGCAGATTCTTTACTGTCTGAATCACCAGGGAACCCTGTCTCTCTATCTATCTATCTATCTATCTATCTATCTATCTATCTATCTATCTATCTATCTATCTCTGAGTCACTGTATTATACACCTGAAACTAACACAGCATTGTGAATTAGACCCACAGACTTAGAGAATGAATGTATGGTTACTGGGGGGAAGGGTGGTGGGGAGGGATAGATTGGGACTTTGGGATGGACTTGTACATGCTGCTAGATTTAACATGGATAACCAGCAAAGACCTACTGTACAGCACAGGGAAAACGGCTCAATATCATGTAACAGCCGAAATGGGAAAAGTATTTGAAAAAGAACAGATACATGTATGTGTACAACTGAACCACTTTGCTGTACATCTGAAGTGAACATAACATTGTTAATCAGCTATGCTCCAATATAAGATAAAACGTTAAGAAAATAAATCAACTATTCTTCAATTTTAAAAAGAGTAGAGCAAATTTTATTGAGAGGACACTGAAAGACAAGGCAAATGAGAACAACTCGTTAGAAAATGTTTGATGGCTTGAAACATAGAACAGAGACCATCAGACCTTGAAGGGGCCTTCAACTTCATCTGATCCAAATGCCTGATTTCCCAGATGGGGAAATTTCAGCTGAAATAAAACCAAAACCTGCCCACGTGCACTCAGCGGATAAAGGGAAAAGCCAAAGCTAGAAACCAGTGTGGTGTTTTTTCACCACCCCCCCACCCTTAATAAATTCAAATCTCCAGACGTAGACAAATCACATCCCATGTTGCTCAAAGAACTCGCAGAACCCTTGTCAATAATCTTTGAAAAAGCATGGAGAATAGCAGAACTGTTAAGAGACAAGAGAAGAACAAAGTTGTCCCGATTCTCAAAAAAAAAAAAAAAAAAACACAAAAAACCAGGGGGGAGGGAAGGGGCACATTATAAAAACGATAAGCTAGTCAGCTTGACAATTATCCCTGGCAGAATTCTAGAACAGAATTTTAAAAAGCTATTTACTCCACAAACATTATTATAATGATAGAAACGAAGGGGGAAATAACCCACAATTTGACCACTTTAACCCATCAACTGAACAGAGTATTAAGTAGACTCTTTGTAAGTCTTTAGAAAAGGAGAGATCACTCAGAGCCAACCCGAAATCTCAGGAAACAAAACACGTCTTCATTTATTTCTTTTTTGATAGGGATGTTAGACTGGTAGAAAGCAGTGGCGTCAAAACCATGCTTGCTTTCAGCATGGCGCTTGACAAGATCCATCATAATCTTTGTGGGTGAGACATGAACTGGCTCACAGCCAGTGGGAACAGCCATGGCTGGGGTAAGGATTGTACCTAAAGACTGCTGATTAGTGTGTACATCAGCTTGAAGGGACGCTATGGTGCTGAGCCACAGAGGTCTCTCTTTATTCCTCCCTGAGAGTAATATTCAGTATTTTTGTCTGTGTCTTAAAGGGGATGTTTATTCTATTTTCATATGACATGGACAAGGGGGAATAGCTAATACGAAGGACCCTCACTGTGTTCTGTGAATTGTGTTACATATACTTTTCCCACAAAATGATCACATTTCCATCGAACCACCCCTGGGAGGCAGATGGGAATGTGATCTGCTTCTGAGATGAGGAAATTGATGATCTGAGATGAGTCACGTGCTTAAGATGATACAGCTCAGGAGGGTAGGAACAAAACTTTGAATCCAGGGATGTCTGGTACCAGAATCGGGATGAAATGATCATGTGTCATTTCGATAGACTGCAGCTTTGAGCTTAAATCCACGCAGTAGCATAGAGCCCAACATCTGCATTTTAATTCTAGAGATCAATTGCGCATACAAGGATTGGGTTGATGGGACCTACCACACCCACAGAAATGACCTGGCGGGGTTTAGTTGCCCCCAGGCTCCAAAGGAAAAACAGTGAAGAGAGTTAACCAAATTTGGCTGCATTTATTGATACATAGTATTTAAATCAAGAGAGTTAATGGTCCCACTGCAGAGAAAGGTAACTAAGAGAGGCGCAGAAGCTGTTATATGAAATATGGTTGGAAAAAACTGTTAATGTTTTAGGCTGAGAAGGCCTAAACCATCCCATATTTAAGGAGAAGCCATTAAAAAAAAAAAAGTTTAGTTCATTCTGCATTGCTCTAAAAGGCAGAACGGGGATACATGTGTGGGAGTTAAAAAGGGCCAGGCTTTGGCTTAATCTGAGAATGAACTTTCTAACTATTGGAACTGTCTGGAACTAGAAGACAGTGGTCAGTTTGCTGTTCCCATGACAGTTTAAAGACTGGACAAGCCCTTGTTAAAGTGGAAGAGGTTATGTTGGGAGCCAAGAGGGAGACAGGCCATGCACGTGCCCCTCCAAATCCAAAATCTGACCCTACTTGTTGTTTCTGTTGAGTCGCTAAGTCCTGTCCAGCTCTAGTGAAATATTCATCAAACGACCCACCAGATTATCCTTGCACACATCTAGATTTGTGAAAACAATATGGTTTCTTGGGAAGAAGGAGAGGTCCTACTCTAATTCCTAATTTAATTTGGGGATACCTGAATTCCCTGGTGGCTCAGATGGTAAAGAATCCGCCTGTAATGCAAGAGACCTGGGTTTCATCCCTGGGTCAAGAAGATTCCCTGGAGAAGGGAATGGCAACCCACTCCAATATTCTTGCCTGAAAAATCCCATGGACAGAGGAGCCTGGTAGGCTACTGGCCATGGGATCACAAAGAGTCGGACACGACTGAGCAATTGAATTCATATCAGCATCATTTCATTGGTAAAGACCCTTCCATATCAGAATAAGAATCTAAAATTTATCACATTTGATCATAGTGCACAGTTAAGTCTCCTGACCACTCATCTTTGTTTTGGACACTACACAGTTTGAGAGATTTACAGTTCTTAAATTTGAAGTATTTATAGCATACTTTTACCCCATGTGTATTTCCTTCTGCTTTCATTCCGTCTCGACTATTTGGCTGATTTAGGGTAAAGCTATATAGCTAGATTATTGCTACTCCAAAAAGCATTTCTGACATGTGCTTGACAAAAGCTGATCGTGGTCATCCAGAAACAAAGGAATTCTCTGGCTTATAGAAAGTTTGTGCTCACATTTTAAAACCAGAGCCATTTCTTGCCTGTCTGCCAGCGCCACCTAGTGGGGCTCTGAGTACATTTTTCCCAGCCCCGGAGTGAAAAACCCAGTTTGGAAAGATCTATGTGGGATCATCATTCCTTTCTGGACCTCAGAATATTGGGGGTGGAAGAACCTCTAGGGGCCAATATTTAATACCCCTGTATTATCTAGGTGGGCCTTCCCCAAGATCCTACCTAGAGATACCAATTTTAGTCTAGTCCCCAGGCAGGTTCATTACTGTCTGAGCCACTGGGAAGCCCTAAAAGGAATGCATAGTTGACAGGATTCGAACCTGCTCAGGGAGACCCCAGTGGATTTCTAGCTCATTTCCTTAACCATTTTGCCATGGCTACATAAGCCTAGTCCCCAGAGTGAGCATTAATCCTGGAGACCAGAGCCCCCAGGAAAAAGGAAAGCAAACAAATTGAAAAAGAGAGATCATAGTGAATTTTTCCTGTCTGTTTCCTTTGCATTTCACTTTTTTTTTTAAAAGAAATCAGAGCAGATTAAGACTTGATGCAAAGACTTGTGACCTGAGACTTGCAGAGGTTCACAGAGCCTCAGAGAGTAGGATCGGACCAGATGGAAAAATACACAAATACCCTACAAAGTGGGATAAGAACTTAATTCTTTTCAGGATTTTGATTTTTGAGAAGTGGTTGCTGGGCAGATCTTGCTCAGCTCTATGCCAGTGATGAGACTTGCCTTAAGTCATTTTATATTTAATCCACTGTGCTTTCAAGAGAAGGATATCATGTGCATTCTTGTTCTAGTTTCAGGATTATTCAGGATTGAGGATAATGTTAAAGATATTCTATCAGAGAAAGAGTCCCTTGGACTGCAAGATCAAACCAGTCAATCCAAAAGGAAATCAACCCTGAATATTCATTGGAAAGACTGATGCTGAAGCTGAAGTTCCAATACTTTGGCCACTTGATGCAAAGAGCTCTGTCATTGGAAAGTATCTTAATGCTGGGAAAGATGGAAGGCAGGAGAACGGGGCGACAGAGGATGAGGTGGTTTTGAATGGCATCGTCGACACAATGGACATGAGTTTGAACAAACTCCCAGAGATAGCAAAAGACAGAGGAGCCTGGTGTGCTGCAGTGCATGGGGTCGCAAAGAGTTGGACGTGACTTAGCGATTAAACAGCAACAAGGGACCCGGCCCATGGGACCTGGGAATTGGAAGGTAAGAGCTTCCTTGTTGCTTTTAGATGCACAGGTGCGTCAAAGCAAGGTGATCTGGACCAGAAAACTGATCACTCCTGACTCTCAGCTACTTCCTGTCCCTCACATTCTTTGGATGGTTTGTCTCTTTACTTTATGTCTCTTATCACATCTTACATGTGGCTCTCTTTTTAGTCTCCTCTGGTAAATGAAAACTTCCTCCAAGGCATGGGGTGTATCTTTTGCTTCCTGTATCTCTTGGCTGACATACCTGAGCCCAGTATCTGATTTATCTCCCTAGGGCATCAAATGATGGATCGTGAGGGCTGGCAGCCCACCTTGAAAATTACCTGGTCCACTCATCTCTTCTCATCTCAAAAGGGATGTGACTTGCGTCATGTCCATCACTCAGCTCATAGGAACCAGAGCTGGGATCAGCCTCTGTATCTCCTGACTGTTCTAGACATTAATACAGCAGGTTCAATAGTGGAAGGGAGGCAGGGTACCTCTCTACCCCCAACTGAGAGCAGCGATCCACCAGCAAGACAGTTCCCAAACCTTCATGGATACAAATATTGCCTTCTACTCTATAATATGCACGTGTTTGTTGTAGCATGAAAAAGTTAGAATATCCTTTTTTTCTTATGAGGAAACTTGGTGCTGAAAGTACAATGAGAAAGAGTTGTTTGTCGTCCTTGGCATCATGTTGCAAGCCTCAGAGTCAAAACAAAGTTGTGACTCTTGTGCTTGGGATTGAGGAACCCTGAACGTCTTCCGGAGTGTGGTTCTGGGTTCCTGAGGATAGAGGTCAGAAGGAGGGTAAACCAGGGAGGGGAAAGCCAAGATTTTCTTTTGAAAAAATTAATTGTTTTAACAGCCTCATTGAGATGTAATTCACAGACCATACAACCCCTCCATTTAAATTGCATAACTGAATGGCTTTGGGGATAGAGGTGCTTTGTCTTGAGTGAACAGCTGCAAAGGCACATCCTCACACAGCACCTGTTAGAGTGGAAGGAAAAGCAACATGTAGTTTTTATTTTTAAATTCCATTTATGCTCCATCCTGCCCCTCCTGATCTGTAATTGTTGTTTAGTCGCTAAGTCGTGTCCAACTTTTTGCGACTCCATGGACTGCAGCACCCCAGGCTCCCCTGTCCTTCACTATCTATCTCATAGAGTTTGCTCAAATTTATGTCCATTGAGTCGGTGATGCCATCCAACCATCTCATCCTCTGTCGCCCCTTTCTCCTCCTGCCCTCAGTCTTTCCCAGCATCAGGGTCTTTTCCAGTGAGTCAGCTCTTCCCATCAGGTGACCAAAATAGTGAAGCTTCAGCTTCAGCATCAGTCCTACCAATGAATATTCAGGGTTGATTTCCTTTAGGATTGACTGGTCTGATGTCCTTGTCCAAGGGACTCTCAAGAGCCTCATCCAGCACCACAGTTTAAAAGCCTCAATTCTTCAGTGCTCAGCCTTCTTTAAGGTCCAACTCTCACTTCCCTACATTACTACAGGAAAAACCATAGCTTTGGCTAGATGGACCTCTGTCGGCAAAGTGATGTCTCTGTGTTTAATAAGCTGTCTAGGTTTGTCACTCTGGCGAAGGGATAGACTACCCACTCCAGTATTCTTGGGCTTCCCTCATAGCTCAGTCGGTAAAGAATCTGCCTGCAATGAGGGAGACCTGGGTTCGATCTCTGGGTTGGGAAGATCCCCTAGAAGAGGGCATGGCAACCCACTCCAATATTCTTGCCTAGAGAATTTCTACGGACTGAGGAGCCTGGTGGGCTGCAGTCCGTGGGGTCGCGAAGAGTCAGACACGACTGAGGCAGTAAGTACGGCACAGCACAGGTTTGTCATAGCTCTCCTTCCAAGGAGCAAGCGTGATCTGTAGGGCATTATTAATCCATAGAAGCACACCTTCACCGCTCCCCAGCCGCTCCTCCCAAACTGAACAGAAGCTCTATCCATGTTCGCTTGATTTGCTGGGCAGAAGCAATGGTCTCGGTGATGAACTTGCAGGAAAGAAGAGTTCTTGAGTTGATGGGAAAGGGAGCAAAGGGACAGGGAGAGGGTGCTAGGTGATAAAGCAGGGAGAAACCCTGCTTTTTAAAAGAAAAAGAAAGAAGAACATAAATTTGTCCTAGGGCAGTACTGCCAATTGTGATCAGATGACCAAAGCAGGCGGCAGCAGCGGACGACTGGAGACCAAGAGCAGTGGTCAGGAGCACAATCCTGAAGTCAGGCACCGAGGTTTGGATCCTTGTTCTTGGGCAGGTTAAAGGACATCTCTGTGCCTTAATTTCCTTTCACGTATAAGGGGGTAAAGACAGTGCCTACTGAATAGGGTTGCTGTGTGAATTCTATTTGTCAATTACATATTGTAGATAGCTTTGAACAGTGTCGGGCCCGTTCTTGCTCTTATACCAGGGCCTGTTCCATCTTCGCCCCTTCTACACACACACACTCACTCTCTCTCTCTCTCACACACACACACACACACACACACACATACACCCCTTAGGAATTCTGACTGGCTGTTCCCTCTACATGGAACCCTCTTTGCCGAGGTACCGTTCAGCTTGCTCTCTGACCTCCTCAAATGTTACCTTCCTAACGAGGACCATCCTGAATGCTCTCAATGTCCTTTACTCTTGTCTATGTTTCTTTAGCTTTTGTCACCTTACAGCATACCACACAATGTGCTTACTTATTACATTACAGCTTCTGTGGCCACTTCTCACCATCCCTCCCCAGCCTCAAGCCAGGCCCCCAACCTTCCCCTGCATGTAAATTCCACAAAGGTAGGAATTTCCCCCTGCTTTGTTCCCTAATACATCCTAAGTGGCTAGAACCTCTGCCTGGAATATGGAGGGAGCTTGCTAAATATTTGTTGAATGAAGAACTGAAGAGCAACTCCTATTAGATAATCTGCCGTGGTTCCCTGACTTCCCTGATCGTGATTCTTAAGAACCGGTGAAAGTTCCTGTGTCAAGGTCCCCATGTCTGCAGTGAGCTGAGTGCAGGCAGGACACCCTCCAGCTGTCCTTTCGCCACTCAAGGCTTGTCCTTGATTCCCTCCTAATTTTAAAAAGGATTTCTTATAGATGTGCTTTCTGCTTTTAAACTCAAAACTTCTCACACTGAGTCATGTCTGTGGTCTCTTTCTGGATCCCCCCCATTAAGTCCTTTTTGACAGAGTGATGACCCAAACCCTGGAGTGGCGTTCCTGGAAGAAGAACCTTGGCTAGGAATGTCGCAGCCTCAGAGGCTTTTTTCAGAGTTCTCCATCCTCTAATTAGGATGGTCGCTCATCTCAGCTGCCGCTTTGGGCTGCGGCTGTGAGCTGCATGCTGATGTCCATCGCTGTGCCTGCATCATTTCCCCCAGCAGCCAAGGGTAATCATCAGTGGGATTTTCGAGACAGCCTTTCCATTTAGTGTGAGTGAATTACTTCATGCTGCATTTTTTTTTTTCGGTTGAATTTAATTCCTTGTCCTGCTTCCTAATTAGGAAGATTTACAGGATTCGTTCTAATTTTTTGGAAAAAAACAAATCAAAAAAATCCTTCCCAGGGATACTTACCCAGCTTCGACAAATGTTTCATCTGCTTATTTCACCTCTTAATTCCTGCTGGAGTTGTTAACTGTCAGACTCCGACAAACAGGGCTGATTCTGCGACTGCCTCATTGTTGGCTCTTTTTCAGAGGGAGGCTGGGTCTTTATATTCAGGGCCGATGGGCACAAATACAGCTCTTTCTCCCCTCACTCCTGGACCCTCTCGTGGCCCCTCATCCTCTCTCTATGCCTCTCTCTGTCAGATCCCGCCGGCTCCCATATATTATACATTTCTAGTATGCTGGCCCCCATTTTTGGCTGTCCACGTGGCCCTTAAATATAAAATCAAGGACTTCCCTGGTGGTCCAGTGCTTAAGACTTTGCTTCCAGTGGAGGGGCTGCAGGTTCAATCCCTGGTTGGGGAACTAAGATCCCACATGCCTTGCAGCCAAAAAACCCGAAATGTAAAACAGAAGTGATATTGTAACACAGTCAATAAAGGCTTTTTAAAAATGGTCCACATGAATAATTTTTTTAAAAAATGTATAAAGAATTAGTTATAAAAATACCATGAAAATTATAGCTAAGACTAAATCCTGCATCTCACCAATCACTTGGTTCTCTATTCTTTGTTGTCTTAGGGGACATTGATTTTTTTCCATCTTGCCACTGTTTTCCTTCCTCAGCATGTTTTCTCCATCTGATTATTTTCTTTCTTTCCAGAGATAAGATGGATCTCCTCTGCTCCTCCCCACCCCACCTCTCCTTGCCCCTTGGGCTTTTCCTCTGCTCTCTAGGCATTCTGAGATCTAATCCATTCAACTAGAAAAGCTGTGACAAACCTAGACGGCATATTAAAAAGCAGAGACATTACTTTGACAAAGGTCTATCTAGTCAAAGCTGTGGTTTTTCCAGTAGTCATGTATGGATGTGAGAGTTGGACCATAAAGAAAGGCTGCGCACTTAAGAATGGATGCTTTTTAACTGTGGTGCCAGAGAAGATTCTTGAGAGTCCCTTGGATGATATGGAGATCAAACCAGTCCATCCTAAAGGAAATCAGTCCTGAATATTCATTAGAAGGACTGATGCTGAAGCTGAAGCTCCAACTTTGACCACCTAATTGGAAGAGTTGACTCATTGGAAAAAGAGTCTGATCTGGGAAAGAGTGAAGGCAGGAGAAGGGGATGACAGAGAATGATAGGGTTGGATGGCATCACCGACTGGATGGATATGAATTTGAGCAAGCTCAGGGAGTTGGTGATGGACAGGGGAGCCTGGTGTGCCGCAGTCCATGGGGTCACAAAGAGTTGGACATGACTGAGTGACTGAACTGAATTGAATCCATTCAACCAGGTGGGAGGGAGGATTCTGTCCCTCAGGATCCTTGGGCTGGGTTTAGTGTGGTTTAAGACATCTCCACCCAGAACACATGAAAGACAAATGAAAACATCTTCTCTTTGTCTGGCTTTCCTGAGAAAGCTAGTGACTGTCCGTGGTCAGGATGCATAGTTTCTATGGCTGTGGCATTTAGCCCCAGACAATGATGCAGTGGGAAGCCGGTCCAGCCCCAGACTGTGTCGCAGAGAGTAAGCTCTTGGAAGACTATGAGAGGCTGAACACATGTCTGGACCATCCCTGGAGACAGTAACAGAAAAGTGCATGACGATGTTTCCTATGAAAACATTCTAGAAAGTCCCAGATCCATTCCATTCCCTCAGAAACATGAGAGGAGTGTTATGATTAATTAGGAGCCCAAATACCCAAGGGGCTCGGGCCGGTAATTTGAATGAGGATAAGAGATACTGGTCTGGTGACTCAGGTAAAACTGGGAGTCCGTTCCTAGTCCAAAGTGGTGGGCATTGCCAGTTTTTGGCACAGGAAGATGTTGTGTAAGGGGAGCTCGAGAGACCTATTATTTCAGGTGAAATTTCCCAAGTTTCAAAACGGTGGCCACTTATCAAAACTGTTAAAATACTTCGTGTGCTACAGCTTCTTAGCTCACAGTTTGAGACCCTATGACTTAATGATCTGGGGTCACTTTCCACTCTTGCTCTCTAACCGTGGTTACAAATCCAGAATAATAATAAAAAAGATGATTAAGGAACTTTGAACTGTTCTTTCTGTTGCAGGAAGGGGGACCCCTTCCAGGGCCTGAAACTGGGCTCTTGTCTAACACTCAGAAATGAATTGTCCGAGGAGACACATGTGCTGACAAAGCAAGAGATTCTATTGGGAAAGGGCACCCCGGTGGAGAGAAGTAGGTAAGGGAACCCAGAACTGCTCTGCCGCGTGGCTTGCAGTCCTGGGTTTTATGGTGATGGGATTAGTTTCCGGGTAGCTTTGGCCAATCATTCTAATTCAGAGTCTTTCCTGGTGGCGCACGCATCGCTCAGCCAAGATGGATGCTAGTGAGAGGGATTCTGGGAAGTGGACGGACAGGCAGGGTCTCTTCTCGACCTTTCCTGAACTCTTCCGGCTGGTGGTGGCTTATTAGTTCCATATTCCTGATCAGGATCTCCTGTCATAAAACAACTCATGCAAATGGTTACTATGGTGCCTGGCCAGGGTGGGCGGTTTCAGTGTGCTTCCCGTAACAACTCCGCGCTGAGAGACTTCATACTCAAGATGCTTCTTGGGAATTGGGGCGGAGGTCTCTTTCTTCTGTAACTTCTTCCTGCTGTGCCTGGGCGTAGGCCTGCCTAGCAGAGCAGAAGTCTCTCTCTACCTGATCTAAGTTGGGGTGTTCCACATCTGAAACCAGCTTTCACTCTTTCAATAACAGCAATTTAGTTTGAAACTGTTGGTGCCTCTCAGAGATGAAATAGACAGGGGCCAAACAGGAGACCTAACAGGATGGTCATCACTGGTCCCCAGAAACAGGAGGCAACATTTGGGGTGAGGGTTGCAGGGTTTTGACTTTTTTTTTTTTTTTTTGATTGGCTGGTGGTGAAGCAACAGAGCTGTGCTGAATCTTGTGTTTAGTCTGAAGTCACCGTCCTCCACCTGGGCTGCAGCTCCAGTTCTGTAGAAGAACTCAAAGACATTGTTATGTGTATTTCTTTGAGTAGGAACCAGGACCCTGTCTCAAGGCTGTACCACCATTTGATTGTTTCTCCTGTTTCTGTATTTCCTCCCTTCCCTGATTAGCAATTGTTTGAATCTACCCTTTGGAACTCAGGGAAGGTCAAGGAGGCTGAATGAAGCCTATATCTCACAGATAAGAAATGGAGAACACACAGCAGATCTGTACTCCAGAGTCGCCACCCCACGGAGTCCTGCTCAGTTTTAATTTAGGGAACAGGGCAACTATGACTGTGATAACTTTCTGTCAAAAATGGAGCATAGGACTGCCTCAGCTTGGAGAAGAGACACTGAATTGGAAGTATTCCTGAGTTCCGAGTCCTAGATCTGAGCCTTGTATGATTAAAATCTCAATCCCTTGGTCTGCCATTTTGTTGTAACAGACCCAATTAGTAGTAGCCAGAGGTGGGATAACTGGAATTTTAATAGACAAAATAAATCTCTTTTTTTTTAGAATAGGCCTGAAACCCAGTCTGGACCTGGCACTTCGGGGAGACTTTTAGCCAGGTGGCCAGTTGCCTAGTTTTATAAAAAGTAAGGTAGAAGTTACTAGCATCCAGCAGACATTGTTTTGAGAATGGTGGCATCTAAGCCTGACACAACTCAGAAAACTCAAGTGTTTAGCAATACAACCAACGTCTAATCTGAAATTACACCCATAGTAACACCTGGTTATTTCCCAGGATGTCTGAACCATAGCTGAGTACTCTATTTTGACTTTTAATTGTAAAAATTTTCCTTAATAGCCAAAACAGATGTCACCATTAATGACATCAGTGTTTCTCTAGGTATGAGAAGATGCAAGAATTGGGACTCATAAAATCTCCTGAAAAGATCTAACTATCTGAAGGCCTGTCCTGCCAGTTTTTCTCAGAGCACCGAGTGCCTATTCCTGATTTTCACCCTGAACTCCTTTCAGGGCAGTTGAAAGTCAGCAGTTGCAGTGGCTATGATTTAATCTCTGTAGATGTAGATGGTAAGTGTCAATCTTCAGTTGGCAGAGCCCCTTTTTGCTCATAAACTTGACCACGATTTTGAGGGGGGCATTTTATGACCATTTTATCTCATGGTGCTGAGAATGTCCATTCTCAGGTTTGGCAAAGATTTTGTTGACCGGCCACTCAATGTGCTGTTACTGGACTAGGCCATAAAACAGTATCCAAAATTCTCTGGACCACCTATCTTACTAGCCTCTTGGTCCAGGAAAACATCCCCTCTTGTTGCTTTTTCTCATATCCAGAGTTACACTGTTATCATCATCGATCTCACAGGGAACTATATGTTATTTTATCAGAGGCCTTAGTCACACATTTGGCAGTGTAAGAAACAGCAATTTTGTAAAACAGGTGAAATACAAAGAACATAGCCAGCAGTATTAGTAAAGTCACAAGTAAGACTTAAGACCTTCTATTAGATGTAGCCCAGTATATCCCAGGTCGTCTGACTTAGTCTACTCTGTACGAATCTTTATCTTTCAGGGAAATTATACACTGGCACCACCGTCTATAAGGCACATAGCCCAGTTTTCTAGTGTTACTAGACTGATTATCCTTAGTATGATTTAATTGTTTTCAACACAGAGGAGACTTTAAACCTAAATTACCATAGCCTGGTGTTATCTATATAAATCCATCTCATAATTGTGGGAGGTTTCTTTCTCCTTTGCTGGAACTTTTCTTGTTGCTCTGATTGAGCTTGAGTAATAGAAAAAGGCTCAAATTTATGGCCAGAGTCAGAGTAGGCATTATTATTTGGCCCAGTGAGGGGATCCCATCTAGTAGCATCACAGTGACCTGAATATGACTATAATTTTTTTTTAAAGTAAATTTCCTCAGGGCCAACTAGTTAGAGTCTTGTAGTAGAGAAATTTACCAAGGTAACCCAGAACTAGATACAGGTAATTGGCCACAAACCCAACAATTGAATTGATTTATAAAACTAGCATAGGATCAGGCCTATGATAGAAAAGCATTTGATTTATATGCAAAGGTCTAAGAAGTCAAGAAAACATTACAAATGATCATACGAATCAGGTCCAGCATCTTGGGCAAGCTGTCCACATCTGACGTCGCTGTCTTCTCGTCCTGGTGTAGTGTAGTTTCTCCTGATAAAAAGTCCTTCCATCCAGGTTGGAGACAGTCTTTTAAATTATGTCTTTTTCCAGTCCTGGTTGCAGGTCATGAGGCATCTGATCTTCATCCAAAGATAGATTACTGAGATAAGCTTCAGAAACAAACTTAGGGTGTTCTTTAAGAATTCAATTAAATTTTACATTAATATCACATAACAGCAAAGAACTATCCAAGAAATGAGTCTTACTACATGCAGACTTCCATTAACAAACTGGGATTTAACATTTTTTGAAATATCTTTTTTTCCCCAAAGTTACCCTCATTTTTATCAAATATAACCAAATTAAGGCTAGTTTGCTTGCAAAATAGGTCGATTCTCACTAATTTTGGTCTGATGATTTATATAACCATAATTGATTATAGACTTTTTATTTTGCTGAAACACTTATAGAATCTCAAACTGAACTTTTAATGTAAAACAGGGCTGGGAAACTCACACCAAAGGCTTATCACAGATTTTGCCTAACAAATCTAGGTGAACTCTTCCCTTTTTAAGGTCTCAAAAATTCTTTGAGATTTTTGTACCTGTTAGTGAGATAACATTCTTAGCTCATTTGATAAACTTACTGGAAACCTAAGAGTTTCAAATTTTTGGAGGAATCAGATAGAGAGAAAATATGATTGTTTTGTTTATAATGTATAATTTTACCAAATTATTTTCATAATTAGTTTGAGAGGAAGGTTTTCCCTACTCCCGAAAAACACAAGATTCAAATCTGTAATTTTTTAGATAGAAACCATAAAAGTTATAAGCATATTCGCTGGTTCATTCAGTCCTTTGTTAACTTTTGTGAAGTCATCAGGTTTCTCATTAGAATACCAAGACATATCAAAATGTTAAGAACTCTATATAATTTCTAGGATATCTGTATTAGTAATTTTACCATACATTATAACATGAACAGATTTATTACTCATTTGATCATCTTTTTCATGTAATTTAACCAACCAAATAAACACTGTTTAATATCTCTCTTTGGGATGTTTCAGGGGGCCTCTGAAGCACCCCAAAGTTAGCTAGAGGTCAAAGGAACTTCAAAAGAATTCGATTTAGGAAGTTTTATTGAAAAGATCAATTGGTCAGATTTAGTCAATGTTGATGGGTGTATCATTTAGCTTGTTGATATGTCACAATGGGCGCAGATACCAAGGCTCAAGGTCAAGTGAAAGTCAGCTCCACCATCTTGGACCTAGTTGGCTCTAACCAGTTTTCTTATGAGTGTCAATCCTAACAAAATCCATTTACCTAACTAATTGTAATCCAATTTTAGAAAATCCTGATCATGCATAACTCTTTTTAGTATTTTTTCATAATTTTTTTTTTTTTTTCCTGAAAGCACACTTCCTGCTTTCCTTTAGCAACCAACAGCTAACTTTTATGTTAGCATTTTATAGATTGGTGAGCATAAATACCAGTGATAATTTCTAAAACCCTTGCTTTCTTAAAACATTTTAGGATGGCATCAAATATTATTCATTTATAGTCCCAAATCTCTTTAGTCTTTCTGTAAAAGGAAATCAGTGTTTAGTAGTAAATGTTTCAAAATCTTATTTCATTTGGAAATGACCTAATTATTTAATAGACTTCCAATACTTAGTTTAGCACAACCCTTAGAAATTCAAGTTACACCAATCTGGGGAGACTATTGTAGACAGATATTCTTAAAGAATAATTATTTTTAATAGAGTTTATATACAAACTTATACCTCATTTACATTTTTTTAAGAAGTTTTTTTCACTCAAGGTAATTTTCTTGTTGACAAACTTGTAACAGGTATAATATTTAACTTATATTAAACCTAGATACAATGAAGATATTTTACTTGATGTTAATTACTCTAAGACATGTCTATATTAGATAGGTTAACAAACAAACATTAATATCAGGTATTTAATACTGAATATTTCCCAGCTCACCTGAACCTGGAATTTATTGTTTAATTTAGAATTATTTGACTTGTAAGCGCTTACCTTTTTTAAGCCAATTAAATAGAGCTCATTTACAAATTAACCTAAAAAATATTACCCAGAGACAAAGACATACCAAGACATATTTAGACAGACACAGTGCAAGATCTAGCTTCATTTTTTAAGCTTGGTCATGAATTAGATATTACAATATAAAATTTACTAGCTTATAAAAAAAGTTGAAATAAATAAAATTTTTAAAGGCTTTTTCCCTTTCCCCCCTCAGTCTCAGGAGTTAGAGATGGTCTAGATAAGTGTTCCTGAGAGCCCTGGTCTCAAGGCACAGGGAAAGAAAATCAAGTTCTAACAAAATGGCGGCAGGTCTAAATGGTGGCCAGACAAAGCAAAATGGCTGTCACAAATCACAGCACAGAACAGAGTTAAAACACACACAGGCAGTCCTCATCAGACACTCCCTTAAATACAAGAATGCAGTCTCTCAGAAAACCTTCTATAGAGACACAGAACTTCAGATGTCTTCAAAGATTTCAAAAGGAGGAAAGGAAGCCAGGTTGAAAGAAGGAGGAGGAGGAGGCGGGAAAGGCGGGCAAAAGGGGTGGCCTTACAGACGTCTCCTGCCACCTGCAGATACCCAGGCGTTACGAGACTTTCCCCTGGGCTTCCAGAAAAGGGAGGACTGGAACTCAGCCCTACCAGAAACCAGACCAGAAAATTCGAGTTCTCTGCCAAGAGGAGGTGATCAGTCTCCAATCCTCAGCTCAAGCTGAGGCCCTTCAACCAGATTCCTGCATCCAGGACCGGGGGACTAGAAAAACGGGAAGGATAGGAAGGGCTAAGGAGAGGAAAGAGAGAGGGAAGGGGAGAGGTCAATAAAGTCTCTTATTCCTGACCGGTCGGGGCACTCTGGCCAGTTGTCCGCGTCAGGAGGAGACCAGGGACAAAAGGGTCCCAGTTGCGGCTGCTGGGCCTGGTCCATTGGCAGGCAAGCTGGCCTCTGAGTACCCCGAGTGGTCAGGATGTGTCTCAGCGAAGAAGATGTCCCACCAGAGTCGCCATTTGTTGCAGGAAGGGGGACCCCTTCCAGGGCCCGAAACTGGGCTCTTGTCTAACACTCGGAAATGAATTGTCCGAGGAGACACATGCTGACAAAGCAAAAGATTCTATTGGGAAAGGGCACCCGGGTGGAGAGCAGTAGATAAGGGAACCCAGGAGAACTGCTCTGCCGCGTGGCTCGCAGTCTTGGGTTTTATGGTGATGGGATTAGTTTCCGGGTGGCTTTGGCCAATCATTCTAATTCAGAGTCTTTCCTGGTGGCGCACGCATCGCTCAGCCAAGATGGATGCTAGTGAGAGGGATTCTGGGAAGTGGACGGACAGGCAGGGTCTCTTCTCGACCTTTCCTGAACTCTTCCTGAACTCTTCCGGCTGGTGGTGGCTTATTAGTTCCATATTCCTGATCAGGATCTCCTGTCATAAAACAACTCATGCAAATGGTTACTATGGTGCCTGGCCAGGGTGGGCGGTTTCAGTGTGCTTCCCCTGACATTTCCAGTTTATGAAATGTGTTCTCTTCACATTTGGGACACAGCAGTATATTTTAAGAACATATCCATCTGAGGTTGGATGGCATCACTGACTCGATGGACATGAGTTTGAGCGAGCTCCAGGAGTTGGTGATGGACAGAGAGGCCTGGTGTGCTGCAGTCCATGGGGTCACAAAGAGTCGGACATGACTGAGTGACTAAACTGAACTGAACCTGAGATCTATGCATCTGACTCTCTGGCTGCTAGGACAGGCAACCCCAAGTTTTCATAGAAACGAAGTACAGCTCAAACCCCACAAAAGGCCCTAAACTTTCCAGTTGAACTTTCATTGTGAAAATCCTCTCTATCTTCAAGGAAGGGCTAGTTCCTAAATTATTTACTACTGCTCACTTTGCAAAACTGTTAAAGACAATCACCATAAACCACCAGTAACAATTTCATAATTATGAATTTTATTCCTAAATAGAAGATGAAAAAATTGAACCCAGCAGTTTATTCAAAGAATAATGAATATATGACTAAGCAAAGTTTATTTCAAGAAGGTAAGGATGGGCTGAACGTTAGAAAATCTGTTGATTCTTGTGTTATGACTTCCCTGGTGACTCAGAGAGTAAGAAAATCTGTGCCTGCAATGCAGGAGATCCAGATTCGATCCCTGGGTTGGGAAGAGCTCCTGGAGAAGAAAATGGCAACCCCCTCCAGTATTCTTGCTGGGAAAAGTCCCAGGACGGAGGAACCTGGGGGCTACAGCCCATGGGGTCGCAAAGAGTCAGACGGGACTGAGTGACTAAGCACATTTATACTTGTGTTGGAAAAAAAATGGAAAACTGTGGGAATTGTGAGTTAAGTTTTGTTTGGGGAAAAATGAGGACTACATCCTTTCAGATGGTTCTGAGAAACTGCCCCGAGAAGGCAAGAGGAGGAGTCAGAATATATAGGAGTTTTGCAACAAAGGTTCGGTAGTCATCTGGCAACACTAAAAGATTACTGTTAATGAAAGAAACCAGATATGTCAAGTTAAGGAATTTAGCACTTTTCTTTGTATGGGAAGATGCAAGAGTCTAGATGTACTGAAATCATTCCTTTGATCTGCATCTCAGCTTTCTGGGGCCAGTCTCCTGTATTTTCACATCCTGAGTTCCCTCAGGGCTCATCAGCCCGCCATCCAGGGTGACTGCAATTGTTGGTGGCTGTGACATCCTTTGTTAACTGATACGGCAGGACATATTCCATTTCTCACTAGTGTAGTTCATTATATTCATGAGTCAGAATAGAAAAGGAGCACAGTGACAACACAGTTGATAAATTTAATATCTTTCCCAATTAAACGCTTATAATTAAATAAGTAAATAAGAAGGATGATGTGTATGTGCTCAGTCGTGTCCGACTCTTTATGACTCTCTGGACTATAGCCGGTCCTCCTCTCTGTCCATGGGATTTTTCAAGCAAGACTACTGGAATGGGTTGCCATTTTCTCCTCCAGGGGATCTTTCCCACCCAGGGATCAAACCCACATCTTTTGTGTCTTCTGCATTAGCAGGGAGATTCTTTACCCCTAAGCTATCGGGGAAGTCCTTAAAAATGATAGTGTTCTAACACCAACTAGGGGCAAATGCTTGTCATCCTGAGTTAAAGACTAATGCCCATTTTCTTGTCCTGTATTGATATTTTGGACAATGCAAGAGTGAAAACTGCATTATTTGTAGGTGATATGATTGTTAAAATAGAAATTTTAGAGACATCAGTTAAGTTATTAAAACTATAAGACATTTTCAGTGGGGTAGTATACAAGATAAATACATACAGCACTCCATAGCTTGTATGTACGTTACATACATTTACATTTGAAATATCCATTGTGATTAATATTTAAGTCGTTTTCAAGTTTTTACTATTACAAAAAATATAGCAATAAACATTCTTGTACAGACCATTTCTGTACATTTATTAATTTACCTCCTTGAAATCAGCTCCTAGAAATGGAATTGTTCAATAAAAGATTATGGAAATTTCACATTGCCAAACTATGGGGCAGGGACCTTTACTTAAACTTTTTTTTTTCCACTTTATTTTTTGTCAGATGGCTAACCAATTGCCCCAGTATTACTTACTAAATAATCCATTGCTTCCCCACCACTTTATAATAGATTTACTATATGTATTGGATTGAAGGATATCTGTATCATAGTAAGTGAAAGTCAGACTCTAAATCTGTAGGTGTCCTTTGACGAACAAAAAATTGTAATCAGTGGAGGTGTATAAAAGTTCAGAAGTATTTTTTTTTAATGTGGACCATTTTTGAAGTTTTTGCTGAATTGTTACAATAGTGCTTCTGCTGTTTACATTTTGGTTTTCTGGAGGAGTGGCTTGTAGGATCTTAGCTCCCTGACAAGGGCTGGAACCAGCACCCCATGCATTGGAAGGTGAAGCCTTAACCACTTGACGGCCAAGTCCTTCAGAAGGATCTGAAATTGTTTCCTTTTTGTTTCCTATGGGCAGATAGTACTTCTTTGCCTAGAAAATTCTTCCCCTCTTGCAGCTCATTTTACCTAGGTAACTTCAATAGAAGGGCATCCTTGAAATCTTGGCTCAAATTTCTTGGTGGGTGTGGGGTAGGGGAGCTTGCCATAGGGGGTAGGCAGACACCCTGTCCTAGGTAAGCATCCTTTCAAAGAATCCTGTACTTGCAATACTACCTACAAACCACCCTGCACCTTCTTACTTATCTAAATTACACCTTATTGTTTCTCTGGACCCCAAGCTCCACGAGGGCTGAATACAGGTCAGTCTTATTCATTCTGGAGCCTAGCACAGTGTCTGGCAAATAACCGTCACTAATTGAACACTTACTGTTTGCCAAATACCGTGCTAGGTGCCTTTAACGACCTCACTACACCCTTCGATACTATATCACCTCAGTTCTGAGTGTGAAGAAACCGAGTCTGAGCGTGAAAGCATGTCCTGTAGGCTATTAATTCCCAGGCCTGTCTACCTCTTGGTCACTACGCGGTCATCAATAGAGGAAGAACCGCCAGCGAGGCTTGAGGTTCTCTCAGAGAGCACATTACATGGTAACCGCAGTCCTGGAGGGTGCTTGGACTGCTGCTGCTGCTACTAAGTCGCTTCAGTCGTGTCTGACTCTGTGCGACCCCATAGACGGCAGCCCACCAGGCTCCCCTGTCCCTGGGATTCTCCAGGCAAGAACACTGGAGTGGGTTGCCATTGCCTTCTCCAATGCATGAAAGTGGAAAGTGAAAGGGAAGTCGCTCAGTCGTGTCCGACTCTTAGCGACCCCATGGACTGCAGCATACTAGTCTCCTCCATCCATTGAATCTGCCAGGCAAGGGTACTGAAGCGGGTTGCCATTGCCTTCCCGGTGCTTCGACTAGAGAACCCTTTAAAATCCCCAGGACCACTCAGACCCTCGCAGGCCACGCCCCCCCCGCGTCGAGGCCGGAAGGGAGCGTCAGGGGCGGGGCGGGCTTCCGGGGCCGGGGCGGGGCGGGGCCGGCGTTGGTTGGCCGGCTGCAGCCGGAAGTCGGAAGGTTTGGGGTCCGAAGACGCCGGCTTGTGACAGGGGAGAAGGAGGCCTACGAGAGGGTTGCCTCTCCGTCCCTTGGCTCCCGGGGACCCTCGGGAAAAACCCAGTGCCCCGACCCTGCGGCCGACCCCTTCCCCTAGGCTCTCTCCGCTCGATTTCGCCACCGCTATGTGGGAAGCGAATCCGGTGAGTAGCCGGGTGGGATGGGGCGGACCGATGGGCGGGGTTGATGGGAGAGGGCGGGCGGAGTTCCCGGGAACTGCGCCCCACCCCCCTCCCCGGACCCCTCCTGGCCCTGCCGGCCGGCTGTTGAGTTCCGGGAACACTGAGGCCCCGACTTCGGCGGCTCCAGCAGCACCTTGCGAACAGTGGAGAAGGCTCGGTGGGTCCCCAGCGCCGGACAGGCTGGCTGTCCTGTCCCATTGATTGATTTGGACTCACTGTGGTTTCTCTGTCCCCCGTCTTTCCACACCGTCGTTTTAAACTGTGTTTTGCTGTCTGTCTGGCGTTTCCTGGGCCTCGAACTTGTGAGTCTTCGTTAGGCTCAGGTATACTTGCTAGCCCCTCACCTCACCCCTATCTAAAGCGAAGGGGATTTCCCCCCGGGCTCTCCCCTGAATGGGCCTAAGGGGAACTGCCTGGGCTCCTTTCCCTTTTTTGATGGACAACCTGCGAAAACTGGGGTGGGAGGAGTGGAGGGGCGAGCGTGTGTTCTTAGATTTCTCTTTTCCTCCGCCGGGTGGACAGAAGTGATGACCTGGAGCGTTTCCGCTGCAAGTCGTTCTCCCTCCGGTATTTGCATTGTGTCTACATATATTTTTGTTTATTTTGCTTTTGTACCTTCAAAGAGAGGAGTCCGTTTCCCAGGAGTATTCCTATTAGTCTCTTGTTAGAGGCGTAGTTGCCTGGCAACACAAATAGACGCTGTTTACACCTTTGAGTTAACTGGAAAATGGCAGAATCATGTATCAGCGAAGTTTTGGCCAAAATATGTGCAGTTACCCCGTCTGCTGAGAGAAATTCCTGAATCTACTTTAATAACCCCGTTTCCATATTTGAAGTAACTCCTTTTCTGTCATCAGTACTTCATCTTCCCCATCCCTGGAATATATTTTCAGGTAAATTAGGAAGTTATCAGTAAATTCCCATCTTGTTTTTCCCCAGTGGAAACTAGTCTGTTGCTCTGGATTTTTTCGCTGCATGTTGTGGTTCCATCCCAGACTTTCGTGTAATGATGGTCATCATTTAAGACCTTTTTTTTTTTTTTTTGGCTCAAACATAGCATCCTCTAATATAAGGCCACATCAGAGGAAAGTAATTGCCGGGTTTTGATTTTAGCAAAAATAATTGCAGATTGTGAGAATGTATTCTGCTTATATATTCACTTTCGCGGTCATCAGTCAGTTTCATATATTATTATTATATGTGTGTATGTGTGTATATTCATTTTTTATTGGCTGTCCTCTTCCTGGTTACTCCATAACACATCTTTACTCATCTAAGTACATGTCTTGCTCAAAGTCACATGTCTTAAATCCTTCAGCATGTTGTAAGCTCCAGAGGGGCAGAGATTTTTCTCTGTTTTGTGTCCTTTGGCGTCCACAGACTAGGGAAGAGAGCCTGGCATATAGTAGGTGCTCAGTAAATGCCCATTGACTTCACAAAGGCCATTGTATGACACTGGGAAGACTCCTTTGCTCCATTTTTTTTCTCCTCCATCACATACGTATCAGAATTCACTGTTAGGTCACCGGTGTGTTTGTGAGGATTATAGAGGCACTAGTGGATATCTCCTCTATTTAGTTTGTTATGGCATTATCTCACTTCTTTGGAAGGAATACTTGGTTTTCTCTGAAATCACTCTAGTGATTTTGCTTGATTTCAGTACAGCAGCCTGACTTTTGTTAATCGTGATGAACTTTCCACCTACAAACCCACATTCTTCTGACCCTTGTCATGCCACTCTAATATGTCTTAATACTCCTGTGTTTTCTTACTGATCCTGTTTTTATTCCTCTGAGCATGTGAATGCTGTCAATAAGGACAGTTTGTGAAGTGAAAGTCGCTCAGTCATGTCCAACTCTTTGCGACCCCATGGACTATATAGTCCGTGGAATTCTCCAGGCCAGAATACTGGAGTGGGTAGCTTTTCCCTTCTCCAGGGGATTTTCCCAAGCCAGGGATCAAATCCAGGTCTGTTTTGTATAAATACAGTCATCATCCTGCATTTGGGTTTCCTCTGGTAATGTGTTTGTTTCTTATAATAGAAGAAGCATCTGGATAGTCTGTCCAGCTGTGCTCCTGGAATAAAAATTAATTTTAATGTTTCTCTAAACCAAATTTGGAAGATGGAAAAAAAAATGCATCCTAAAGATAAATACAGATGACTCTTGTATTACCCGCCAGTGTAAATTACTGTTTACCATTTCTTTCCATTGAACAGTATAATAAATTCCACTTTGTGGAGGAAGGCATAGTGAACTGCTTTAATTGAAGATGTCTGCTAGTTTCTCCCTGTGTTGTTTTGGTAGTATCCATGACGCTGATATGCCACCTGTAATCTGCAAATCTCCTCTGGCAGATACACCTCCTGTATGATACTGTATTCTACTCACAAGTGTTTTGGGGAGATACTGCACTGACTCTGGCTGTGGTAATACTAGAAGCAGCCACCCTCTTCCACCTGGAAAGTCCCCCAGACATGTTTGGAGTGTGGAAAATCACCACGAGCTTGCAGCATTTCCTTGGGTGGGGGGAAACCCCATACAAGAAAACCAAGGGGCTATAAATAAACTTTATCTCAGCACGCAGTTTTATTTTCCTTTTTCAAGACAGTCATAAGGTTGGTGGTGATTCTGTTCAAGGCTTTTACCAGCCAGGCACTGACCAAGGCAGATCCGGTTGACAGGCGGCAGGCTCTCAGTTCCAGTGGAGGTTCCTGGCAGTTCCTTGGCCAGTGTCCCCCAGTTTAGGAAAACGACAAGATCTGTAGAAAGGACTTGGAAGGGGCGCCATCCCTGCCTTGACTGCATACCCTGAGCTTGCCCTGCCTTTTGCTCTCTCTGCCATTGTCTTACCACTCTTTGCTGAAAATAGATAAAGTGTCAACGTTACATGGGAGGAAGTTCCAGCTTCTCTCTGATGACAGAAAGTGAAAAGTAACAAACGTCTCTTAAGATAACAAATCATTTTGCAGTAATAGGCTTTACTTCATAAAAAGTGATATACTCTTGCAAAATTCCTTTTCCCTTGTTAGCTCAGATGGTGAGAACAGTCTAGTGACATAGCAAAGGGAGGAGGAAATGACTTTCCCAAGATCAGGCAGGTGGGGAAGCCACAGAACTGTTAGCACCCTTGTCCTTGTTGCCTCCGTCCTGCTGCTTGGCTGGAGCCGTGATAACGTTTGTAAGTCAGTGCAGCGCTCCACCTGCCAAGCCTCCTTTTCCTCTGTTGTTTTATCATCAGAGCTGAGCTGCTTCCAGACTTCTCTCCTTTCTCTGTCCAGCGTCTTGAGAGAATAGTCTTACACTTTTTGTCATTCTTACTCAAACTTCAGCTCCCCCAGCCCCACCTCTGTCCCAGCACCTGACTTGCTGGGAGGTCACTGAGAACTTTGGCATTGTCCTGGCATTCTTTATAATTGTTCGGGCAGTGAGGTTAGCTGAGCTTAGAGAGGCATGTGATGTTGTGTGGTGTTTGGTGGCTGGGGGCAACACTGAATAGTTTATGGGTCCTCCGATACCTCTGTGAGGTGGGGACTTGTAAATTACTGTCCTCTTGTTTAATGATGAGACAAAGGCTCAACCTTGGATGCACTTTCTGAATAAGGGCAGCCCAGTTTTCAACACAGAACTTTCTGGCCCCAGAATAAGTGCTCTTCCCATTCCAACTTAGGATGTAGGATTTAGAGTGAGTAAGAAAGACCCTCTGGGGAGAGAGCTGCAGGGAATCAGAGCTAAAGGAATGGCTCCTGAGCTGCAGAAAATGTTTGTGATGACAGCTCTGGGGATTCAGGACTTCTTTAGTGATGCCACCCACAAGCAGGAGGAGAGAGACAATGCGGCCTTCCTGGGACTGGCATGGTGGGCACCGCACAGGGCTTAGGGGTGAGTCTGATAGTTTTGGTGTCAGGGCAGAACACAGAGTCAGGGACAAAGCTGGAGGTGCATGTTCGTGGTTGAGGCCTGAAGGGATGGTGTGGGGCGGTTCACTGAGGGAGCCCCACCTGGCCTGGTGCTCATGCAGGGTGCTGAGGCCTTTGGCATGTGCAACTTCCCCTTCCAGAGTTAGACTTGCTTTGGAAATAAGGTCTGAGGGCGCTCACTCATGTATTTAGCACTTACTATAAGCCAGTCAATTCTCAGGCCCAGAGTTCACGGTGGTGAGCAACCCAACAGGCTCAGTCCTTGTGGGTTTGCGGTCTGTGCAGTGAGGCAAACATTACATCGACAACTGCACCGTAGCATTCAACTCCAACCATAGTAGAAGCTCTGAAAGAAAAAGCACAGTGGAGTGTGTAACAGGAGGAGCTAGTGCTGGACTTGGAGAGTCAGTCAGGCCGCCCAGTGAGAGCTTCTGCAGAGATCTGAGGGACTGAGCAAGGGTTAGCCAGGTACAGCCAGCATGGGAGGGGAGGAGGGCTGTTCAGACAGCGGAAATGCCCCGAGGCAGGAAGGAGCTTGAGAGAGAAACCCTCTGTGGCTGGAATGCCGGGAACCAGGAGTCGGGGCCTGTAGGTAGTCAGGAACAGGCCACGTGTGGATTTGTGGCACCTGTTCAAGATTTGACCTTTACCCTTGGAGGTGGGGTTTTACAAAGATCATTCTGGCTGCTGTGGGGAAAATGAGTTCTGTGTTAGAGAGTGTGCGAGGCAGAGTGATGGGCTGCCAAAGATTTCCACATCCTGGTCACCAGAAAGTGTGGTTCTTTCAGGTCACAGAGCAAAGGGGAGTTAAGATTACTGGTCAGCTGACTAATAATGGGAAGTGTATCTTGAATTGTCCAGGTGTACCCAGTGTCGTCGTCACTGGGGTCCTTAAAAGCAGAAGACGGAGATAGTGAGTCAGAGGGAGCGTGAGGCTGGAGGAAGAATCACAGATGTGCATCGTCGCTGACTGGAGATGGACTAAGGGAGCCATAAAGCAAGCAGTGCAAGTGGCTTTTAGAAGCTGGAAAAGCCAAGGAAATTGAGCCCCGCGACAGCCTCCAGACGGGAACCGAGCCCACCTTCATTTTAGCCTACGAGTCCCACATCAGACTGCAGCAGACCTGTGAGATGAGAAAGTGTGTTCTTTTAAGCCACTGAGTTGTGGTTGTTTGTTCTGGCAGCGACTGGAACTTACACAGATGGACATCTGAAGGGCTATGGGGAGGCTCTTAGGGAGCTATAGTGTGGTTCCAGGGTTGAGGAGAGCAGGGTGGGTCAACCCAGGTCAACAAAATTGCCAAATTGACACACTTGTAATATCAGATAACTGTAGGATTCAACCAGCCAGGATGTTTGGAAGATGGGAGCAGGTGGATTCTTGGACTGCTTCAGTCTCAGGAAAGCATCTGTCCCTGTTCTCTTATAACACTGGTTGTGTTCTTTATATATTCACAATACTAAGGTCAGTCTTACTCTCCGATGAGTCAGGAAAACCATCAGAAATCAGAGCTTAGCAATTGAGCCATTTCCAGCGTAGTTTGGTGACTTTGTGAAATCTGGTATTCTCAGCATTAAAATTTGGGGTGAAAAAAGGTTTAGGGATATTTTGGCCTTGTAATAGTAGGTTGTCGTTATTTACGATGCTGACTGTGTTTCAGCATCCACTTCCATAGGCCCCTGGAAATCAGGCATGACCATAGGTTTTATCCGTATTACAAAGAAATGTTTTTAATCTCATCCCTCCTTTCAGCAACTCTTGTCAGCACTTTTGTCCTTGGTAGCCGGTAAATCAGGTGGGAAGGGGAATCTTAGAGACATTGCCATTTCTTCCTTCAGCATCTGAGAGCACGTGCTCTGAGGTGTCAGGATTTGCTAGTATTTGGTTTTCACTGTTTCCTTCCACACCCAATTACAATAGGGAGGCACATCGCTGCCTTCTGACTGTCCCAGATGTTTAAGAATCATTTAGGAGCCCAGCAGCACATTTCCTTGCTGTTTGTATAGCTTGAGCTCTTTTAGTTGTGAATGGATTGCACCTTTTCCAGCCCATGTCACAGCCCACAAAAGTATCATTGCCTGAATGAAAGCCAACTTCCCTTGTATCATGAGTTCCCACCAGTAAACAGGACAGAAGGCTGTCGAGTTTGCTACCCTGTTACATACTACATATACTGCAAGAATGGATTTGTGTTTTCTCTCTAGTAGTCTGTTCAATTTTAAAACTGAATACATGTTGAAACACTTAAGTGATAATAATCGCTCTGCTGTATCATGTGCCTTTGATAAGATGTGACTTCCAACAGAGTAATTTAATAAAGAATTTTTGTCAATAGCTTGTTTTTTTTTTTTTTTGGTCACAGCAGTTAAATTGGGCATTAAATTTGGATTGACAGGATCTCAGCAATATCAAGACTTTTACCCATTTTAGCTGGGTAATGCCTGTTTAGCCTGGACTTCCTCTGTATCCTTATCAACAAAACAGATTGATTTGGGTTCTGTTTGAAAATTGTGTGGACGTTTATTTGTTTTTACACCATTATATTTGCTGAACACCAGCTTATATGAACTGATTAACACAGACCGAACATAGGTGTTATGGTAAGAAAATAAAGGATTTTTGTGAAAATCATTATTAATCTTAAATTTCAACTTTGCAAACTGCCTGTGAACAGATTTCTTCCTTTACCTTTTTTTCTCTGAAAATGCCTTTGAACTACTTCCTAATTCTTAAGGACCGTGTTTTAAAGATGTTAAGGAACACAAAAAGGGACTCGGACCAAGCACCAGGAACCTGTGAAGTTACAGGATGACTAGACGTAAAGTTGCAAACAGTTGAGAATCATGGCCAGAAATCTGAGATTATTTGGAGAGTGTGATTCAATGAAAACTGAGAAAAAAGTAGTTTAGATGAATGGTTAAAATGTTACTGAGAGGTTAAATAAGATAAGGTCTGATAAAAGTGCATAGGACTAAGGAAAGCTCATTGGAGGTCCTGGCAAGTGCCTGTGTGTGTGCGTGTCTGTCTGTGACAGTGGCAGGAGATACTGGGCCAGAAGCTAGAAAACCCAAGTTAGAGTAGGTTTTAGCGTGCCTGGAAAGTGAAACAATAAACATAGTGTGTGTGTGTAGACACACAAAGTTATAGTTAATAAGCCACCAAAGGAGATGAGGTGGAATCCCCAAAGTACTCAACCGAAAAGAAGATTTAAAAAAAAAAGATGAAAAGGGGACAAAGAACAGTGGACAAATAAAAAGCAAATAGCAAGATGATAAACCTAAGCAATCAGTAATAATAAATAATGGTCCAAACATCCCAGTTAGAAGGCAGATTGTCAGATTGGATTAAAAAGCAAAACCCAACTGTAAATTGTCTACAGGAAACACACATTGAAAATGAAGGCACAAGTAGGATAAAACTAAATGGAAAGAGATATACAGTGCTAATTCTAGTTGAAAGAAAGAGTGTTATATTAATATTATAGTAGGTTTCAGTGATAATGGTATTATTAGTTATAAAGAATGCTGTATCCTAATGATAAAGAAGTCAGTTAATCAGTAACAACCTTAAACATTTATACACCCAATAATAAAGTATCAAGATAGATGAAACAAAACTAATAAAACTGTAAAGAGAAATAGACAAATCCTATTTTAGTTGGAGATTGTAATGCTCCTGTCTCAATAATTGATGGAATAAGTAGTTAGGAATGAGCAAGGGTATAGAAGACTTGAACAACTTTATCAACATCAGCTTCAGCTAATCAATATTTATAGACCGTTAATTACATCGAACAACTGTTGAATACACATTTCTTTTTTAACCACACAGAGAATATTTAGCAAGATAGATCATATTTCTGGGCCATGAAAGGAGTCTAAATACATTTAAAAGAATTTGGATCATAGGTATGCTGTCTGAGTGAAATGGAATTAAATTAGAATTCAGTAAACAAAAGATCTGTAAAATCCTTAAGTATTGGTAAGTAAATAGTAACTTCATGAAACCCATTGATTAAAGAAATAAGGGAAAATAGAATATGAAAACCTATCAAATTTGTGATATGCTGCTAAGCAGTACTCAGAGGGAAATTTATAGCTATACTGATGCTTATATATTAAAAAAAAAAAGTCACAAATCAGTGACCACAGCTTCCTCCTTAAGAAACGAGAAAAAGAACAGTAAATTAAACTAAAGCAGGAACAAAGACATAAAGTTTAGTGTGAAAATCACGAAAATGAAACAACAGAGAAAATGAAACCAGAAGAAAAAATAGAAATAGGGAATACAAATTACCAATATTGAGAATGAGAGAGTATCACTCCATATTCTACAAACGTGGAAGGATAGTAAGAGGATGTTATGAACAACTGAATGTCAATTAGTGTGATGACTAAGATAAAATTGACATGTTCTCTCTAAGACAGATTACCAAAGCATCCTCAAGAAATAAATCACACAATAGCCCAATATTTACTAAAGAATTTAAATTTGTAGGAAAAAACCTACCCACAAAGAAAAGTGCAGGTGCAGTTGCTTGCCAGTGATTTTTATAAATATTTAAGGAAGACATAATACCAATTTTGTGCAGACTTTCAGAAAATCGAAGTTAAGGTAATACTTCACCACTCATTCTATGAAACTCATCATGCCAATACCAAAACCAGTCAAAGACGGTGTGAGACAACTACAGATCAACATCCCTAATGAACGTAGACGCAAACACTGTAAAATAAATTTTAGCAATCAGACCTAATAATATATAAGGTTAATGCATCATTACCAAATGGTGTTTATCCCCCAGATTCAACGTTTGTTTAATACTTGAAAAGCAATCAGTATGTATTAGTCACTCAGTCATGTCTGACTCTCTGCGACCCCATGGACTGTGGCCCACCATGCACCTCTGTGCGTGGGATTCTTAAGGACGAATATTGGAGTGGGTAGCCATTCTCTTCATCCTGACCCAGGGATCAAACCCAGGTCTCCTGCATTGCAGGCAGATTCTTTACCATCTGAGCTATCAGGGAAGCCCAGCAACCAGTATAACTCATCTGCAAACACACTAAAATGAAAAACCATATGATTATTTCAATGCATGCAGAAAACACATTTGACAAAATCCAGTATCTGTTCCTGATACAAGCTCTGATCTGCCTAGGACCAGAAGAAAACCTGCTCAGCCTGAGAAGGGGTGTACAGAAAAGGTTAACTGAACAGGCCTGGGCTTCTCAAACTCTGCACATTCTCAGGAAAAAGCCTGTTTTCATGACTGTGCTTTGCTGAACTCCAAAGAACTGAACTCTTGGAACTGGTTATTGAATGAGTATAATTGCATGCTCGCAATCTTCAGCCATGCTTTCTCAGTGTCCAGATAGTTTACACTAGCAGTGTGATTCATGGTGAGTTCTGACCTTCTAGTGGTCTGGAACTTTGGCAGCTGAGGTCACCCATACAGGTGCTATATGCTTGCATGACCAATACCCAGTAGAACCTCTGGACACCTAGGCTCAGGTGAATGTCCCTGGTGGGCAGCACTTTGTTGCCCACATAGTTTCTGGGAGAAATAAGTGTCCTGTGTGACTCCAGTGGGAAGGGACACTTGAAAGCTTGAATATGGTTCCTCTGGACCTTACCCCATCCACTTTCCCCATGGTGTTTATTTCACTCTGTATACTTTTACTATAATAAACTAGCCATGAATTGACCAACTCTGAGTCCTGTGAATTCTTCTCTCATGAGCCTGAGGTTGACCTTGGGGATCCCTGACACAAGGGACAGCTATGAAATACCTGTATCTAATATCAAACTTAGTAGTCAAAGACTAAATGCTTCTCCACTAAGATCAGGAATGAGGAAATGATGCTTGTTGTTTATGTACCTTTATCCTGGAGATTATAACCAGTGCAATAAGGCAAGAAAAAGAAAGCACAGAAAAGAAAGAACAGGCATCTCTATGCTAGAAGAAAGAAGGAAAGCTGTCTGTATGATGCCTATATAGGTAATGTGATGAAGTGTCCAGAAGTCTTCTAGAACTAATTAGTGAGTTTACTAAGGTTGCCAAATACAGAAACCATATCCCAAAATCAACGTATCTCTACATACTAGCAACATTCAATCAGAAATTGAAATTTCAAATGCAATTCCATTTATAGTAATATCAAAAATATGATATACCTAGTAATGAATCTTGCAGAAATGATGTGTGGGATCTGTATACCAAAAACTATAAAACATTATTGAAAACAGTTAAAGAAGATGTAAATAAGTCGAGATACACCTCATTCACAGGTTGGAATACTAAATGTTGAGATGCCCGTTCTTCCGGGTAGCTCACTCACTATTCAATCCCAATCAAACATGAATGGACCTAGACCTGCCAAATCAGTTCTGAGAAAGAAGAGCAAATTTGGAAGGCTAACACTACCTGATTAAAAGATTAAGTATGAAACTGGCCTTCCTAAGTGGCACTAGTGGTAAAGAATCCACCTGCTAATTCTGGAGATGCCAGAGATGTGGGTTCGATCCCTGGATCGGGAAGATCCCGTGGAGGAGGAAATTGCACCCACTGCAGTATTCTTGCCTGGAGAATCCCATGGATAAAGGAGGCTGGTGGGCTACAGTTCAGAGAGTTGGAAATGACTGAGCAAGCAACATGACATGAACCTGCACTCAAAACCGTGTATTCAAGATAGAAAAAATGTTTTAGAATAGAAGGTCTAGAAGTAGGCCCACAAACATATGAACAACTGATTTTTTAATAAAAGTGAAGTGGAGTGAAGTCACTCAGTTGTGTCCGACTCTTTATGACCCCATGGACTGTAGCCTACCAGGCTTCTCCATTCATGGGATTTTCCAGGCAAGGGTACTGGAGTGGGTTACTATTTCCTTCTCCAGTCTTAATAAAAGACTCGGCAGAAAAGGACGGTCCACTCGCTGTTTTGTTAGAAGAAATGTTTAAGCCCCTTGTGCCAGTCAAGTTCCCCCCATGCTGATGGATTGGTGTGCAGCCTTGGAGATGTCACATCTGCCCCAGGACCTGCTCTGACCACTCCTGGGTGGGTACAGCCTAGAGCTGTGCACAGCCTTCCCACTCCCACTGTTGATTCCAGGTGGGCTCTTGTTGGCTTTCCCTGGTTCTCTATATTACTTTTTGACTAGTCTGCCATTCTGCTTATATCAGAGCTTCTTAAGTTCATGAAAAGATTGCTATTTTTTTTTTTCCAATAATGCTCTTAAGCATGAGGTTCTCTACTCTCTGTTCATGTAGAGCCAGCCCCCTCAGGCAGATACATGAATCTCTGCACCCTAAGCGGGGGTGTACATTTCCTCCCGTAAATAGAACCGCAGTGTCACTGCACCTGGAGCTGGGGATGGGAGCCCATTCTTCCCAGAGTGCCACCTTTCTCTGAGTGGGCACTAGGCAAGAGGGGAGATGACAGCCCCGGGTCTTCTTGACTTATACCTCCTGCCATGAAACCTCTACCCTGGGAGCAAACTAGGTGGAAGCCGTCAGGGCCCCGCATTCACAGCTGGCTGGGTGTGGACAGGAGCTTCCACCACATGAGTGGGGATGGGGCAGAGGAAAGGAGGTGAGTCCTTGGTGTTGCCTGTCCGAAGTAGGCCTTCTGCACGTGGGGGCAGGCAGCCCCTTCCAGGGTGTCATAGCCCCAGACTAGCAGCTGGAGAGAGGAGGCCCCTGTCTTCCTGTCTGCAGGACAGGGCAGGGGGAATGGGGCTGATGGAGCAGACCTGGGCTCAAAGGCCAAACCCTCCCTAGCCTGCTCTGAGACTTAGTAAATGTTCTTGAGCAAGTACTTCTTTTGCTGTATGCTCTTAGGACAATTTCCAGAGACTTTAAATGTTGTTGTTCTTTTAAGTAATGTCCACCAGTTAAAACGCAGTTTTGTCATTCCAGAAGTTCTACCCTGTTTCGAAACTTTCGATATCCAATTTTGGACCTTCTTCCTATAAGAAGGGGGCTTCCCTGATGGCTCAGATGGTAAAGAGTCTGCCTGCAATGCAGGAGACCCAGGTTCAATCCCTGGGTTGGGAAGATTCCTTGGAGCAGGAAGTGGCAACCCACTCTAGTATTCTTACCTGGATAATCCCATGGACAGAGGAGGCTACAGTCCATGGGGTCTCAAAGAGTGGGATACAACTGAGCAACTAACACTTCACACTTTGACACATATAAGAAACAAGGAGGTTTTCATTACCAAATATTATTTCCTCAAGGTGTTACGTTTATACTAACCAAATGAATGATATTTATTTTAATAAACTCATCAGAGGGTTTTAGCCATCTGGAAGGTTATTTTTCTCCCACAGACCAGGATTTTGACTGTAAACTTATCTTCCACCTGGTCTTTCAATTTAGTGATCCAAACTGATGGCTCCCAGGCCCCATAAATATTCCCCTTGGAATAGCTAGTGTTGTAGACAGGCTCCGCCAGCATACACATTGCACTTGAAAACTTACAAAATGTTTTTTTCCACTTTACATTAACCTTTTTTTTTTTCTCCTCAGCCTGATGTGCAGGAAGTATCGTTGTCTGCCAGTTAACCAGAGGATCAAGCAGAGTATGGCACCCTGGCTGACCGAACCCATCTCACTGACATTTATTGACTGCCTTCCCCCTGGTGGACAGCTTGCACACACTGCTTTCATTGCCTATAAATGTATTATAACCTTGATACATTACTTCCGTGGTTACAGTGTTTTAAAGGTATTCACTGAAGCTTGACTTAACTCTTTAAGCCTTATTATATAGACTAGCTATTCCTTTGGATGGTGAACTTGTTGAAAACCATACAGGTTTAGTCTTATGAACCGAGTCTGTAGAAAGAAAGTCATAGCATCTGTGAAGCAAAGCGGTCACATTCACCTTTTGCCCCAGAGGAGAGAAGAAACGGGGCTGGCATCTTAGGGAAGAACCGACGTGCCGGAGGCCTCGGGTGTTTCTTGAATCTTCTTTGAACTGCCAGCTGTGTGATTCTAGACAATGTAATTATCTTTTCTCTATTTCTTTTTTTCCCCCCTGCTAACATTAATTGGAGAATAATGACTTCTCTTGTGCCTTGGGCTGTGGAGGAAAAAATGAGTGTAAATTGGTGAGGAATTGTATCAAATCTGAAGCGCTTTAGGGCAGTGGTACTGGCCTGTGGCCCTCACTTTACAGGGATGGTGGGCAAGTCTGTCCTGGGCACGCCCTTCTGGCCTGCTGACACAGCTGCCTATGACAGGACGCTCGGAGAGGGCTCTGGGGAACTCGCCCCGGGGAACCTGGCTCACAGTGTGGTCCTGGGTTAGTGTACCACACTGCAGCACGCCGGTTGCTTGTATGCTGTGTCCCATTCCTCTTCTCCTAGATGGAATCATAAGCCAAATATTTATCTGAACTATTTCCTTGAAATTCATTCTTCCCAATTTTTCAAGTTATTTTCAGAAGAAAAACTAAATTTAGGTCACTTGCTTTCTGTGTCTCTCACAGTAAAATGGGCAAATTAGGTGAACAGTAAGTAATAAAGAAGGAAGAGTAGGCACTGTGAATAACTTACACAGCTGATCTTAAAATTTAAATCACTGTCTTTATTACTGGGTTAAAATATATAAGGTTAAATGCGTGTGCATGTGTGCTCAGTTGCTAAATCACGTCTGATTCTGCGACCTCATGGACTGCAGCCTGCCAGGCTCCTCTGTCCATGGGATTTTCCAGGTAAGAACACTGGAGTGGGTTGCCATTTCCTCCTCTGGGGGAGTCTTCCCGACCCAGGGTTCAAGCCCGTGTCTCCTGCGTTGACAGGCGGATTCTTTACCTGCTGAGCCACCAGCAGAGCCTAAATCTACAGCTCTTGCTCCGAGGGTGTTCTGGTTTTCATTTCTTAGCTGCCAATCCACTTTAAAACATGAAGGGAAGTTCCTGAACATAATTACAAAGCATTCCTTGGAGAGAGTTTCCAAACATGAATGAAAAAATAACAAGCCCCATCCCCTGTGCTCAGGTACTGTGCTTGGTACTCTGCAGGACTGAGCATCATGTCTCTCAGCAGCCCAGGAGGAAGGAGCTTCTCATCTCAGGTTTGTGAGAAGGAAACCATGGCCTCAACAAGGGCATAGAAGCTTGTCCCAGGTGACACCACTTCTGGATACTTTAAAGAATGAAATTTAAAACAAGTATTTTCCAAATTACCCAAGTAGTACATATTCTTTGCCAAACAAACAAAAAAAAATCAGAGATACAGGAAATTAAAGTTTTGACAAATCACTGGTAACCATTTAACTTTGTGTGTGTGTATATGATGAAACACACATGCATATACATATACACAGAGCAAAGTCTGAATGATACACAGTTAAGTGAATAGTATTGATTAACCGTGGAGAAAGAAGGTGAGAGCTACCAGGAAGGGAAGTGATGGTCAGAGAGGTCTTGAGCTTTATCTTGAATGTTCTGCTTTTTTGCAAGGAGAATATTTTCATATGTTACCTGTGCAAATTTGGTAATTTTAAAACCCTTAGAGAATGAGAACAGAAAGCTACATTCTAGGTAAAGTTGATCATGACTCACCTCTTTCCCTCTTTTCTGGTGACCTCTTCATCACATTCTCCACCCAAAAATGTTTAAAACTTTCAAAAATAATAACAAGTACATGATATAGACAAGATTATAAAGTCATTGATAAGGAAATACAAGGCAGTGTTCCACTGTGTGGAAGTGCACAGACCCTAGGTTTGCATGGCCTGTGTTTGAACCCTGGCTTCCCTCTTGTGACCTTCTCATTTATAAATGTGGGGTAATAATAGTGTCTATGTCATAGGGCTGTTGTGAGTATTACTTGTGCAGTACTGGGGACAGCATTTGGCACCTAATAGAGTCCATCCTATAGGAGATCATTGGAAGGACTGACGCTGAAGCTGAAACTCCAATACTTTGGCCACCTGATGCGAAGAGCTGACTCATTTGAAAAAAACTGATGCTGGGAAAGATTGAGGGCAGGAGGAGAAGGGGATGACAGAGGATGAGATGGTTGGATGGGATCACTGACTCAATGGGCATGAGTTTGGGTAAACTCCGGGAGCTGGTGATAGCGAGCCCTATCGTGCTACAGTCCATGGGGTTGCAAAGAGTCGGACACGACTGAGCAACTGAACTGAGCTGAACTGAACTGAAGAGTCATATAAGGGTTACTATTATTACTATTATTATCCTAAAATTCAGGGAAAAAGCCATGTTAAATGTATATCCATTTGAACTTTTCTGTGTGTATGCATATACACATGTGCATATATAGACACATACATATTTATGTGGGTAAAGATAGATGTATATTTTTATTAAAATTGGATCATACTGTTTCCATTTATTATAGCCTCCTTTGTACTCTCAATACCATATAGTAAAAACATCTTTCCATGCCACTAAATGAAATATGAGTACTTAATTAATTGCTTGTTTTAAAGATATGCTATACAGTTTGCAAGATCTTAGTTCCCTAGCCAGGGATTGAACTGGGCCCTGGCAGTGAAAACTCTTCAGTCTCAGCCAGGGAGTTCCTGAAATACACATGTTTAAAACAAAAATCGAATGTGTCAGTATTTGGTCTTAACTAGTTGTGGCAGCGTGGGTCCTTCAGCCAAATACGTGAACACAGGCTAAGACACGTTTCTCGGCGCTACACTGAGGAGCTGCAGCACTTCTCGGTGCTGACGCAGCTTTTTACTTAAGCGGTTGCATGGACGTGGATGCATCCACCCAAGTGTCTGATTATTTGTCCGATTTATTAAGCAATGATAGTCAATGTATTTTTTATATAAACACCAAGAGCTTTTTTAAACAGACCATGGACCGTTTAAACGTAAAGTTAAAATTCGTGGTTTACTTCATAATCCCATCCTGAATCAAGGCTTCCCAGGTGGTGCAGTGGTAAAGAACCCGCCTGCCAATGCGGGAGACAGGAGAGATTTGGGTTTGATGCCTTGGTGGGGAAGATTCCCTGGAGAAGGAAGCAGCAACCCACTCCAGTATTCTTGCCTGGGAAATCTAACAGACAGAGGAGCCTGGTGGGCTCCAGTCCTCGGGTCCCAAAAAAAATTCAGACGTGACTTAGAGAGGGAGCACATGCAAACTGAAGCTTTCCTTTTTTTTTCCTAAACAGCCCACTCTGGGAACTTCTCTTATAAGCAGTTAATCCAAAACCTCCAAACTGTTTCTCCAGCAGTTGCTGCTAAAAACTGGAACTTTATGTTCCATGTCCGATGTGCAAATGTGATATTCATCGTTTTAAATGTTTATCTTCAGAGCCAATATGTGAGACAGTATGCTGTTTTTCAGCATCACAGTTGACATACAGCTCTTTGTGAGAAGAAAAATGATGTGTAGAAACTTCCTTGTGTCCACTGGATAAGACTCAGTGTTCCTAATGCAGGGGGCTGATGTTCAATCCTTGGTTAGGGAACGGGATCCCACATGCCACAACCAAGACACGGTGTGGATGCTAAGTCACTTCAGTCGTGTCTGACCTTTGGTGACCCTATGGACCATGGCCTGCTGGGCTTCTCTGTCCATGGGATTCTCCAGGCAAGAATACTGGAGTGGATTGTTATTTCCTCCTCCAGGGAATCTTCCCAACCCAGGAATCAAACTTGCGTTTTTTTAAGTCTCCAGCATTGGCAGGTGGATTCTTTACCACTAGCACCCCTTGGACCTGCAGCCAAGTAAATATATTAAATAAATAAGTAAAAATTAAAAAAAAAAAAAAGTGATGTGTAAACAGCGCATTGGTTACTAAGAAAACAATCTCTTCCTCTCACTGTTTCCGGCACTTCAGGAGATGTTTCACAAAGCGGAAGAATTCTTATCCAAGACGACAGACAGCGAGGTGGATGAGATGGACACGTCAGACACACAGTGGGGCTGGTTTTACTTGGCGGAGTGCGGCAAGTGGCACATGTTTCAGGTAGCGCCCCTCGGGGTGGGGGGGCGGTGGGAGTTAAACACATGGAGCATCGTCATGCTCACGTGAAAAATCAATAGAAGCTGCACCCGCCAGAAACCAAACCTTAGAGAAGTCAGAGAGCGGAACTAAAAGAAAAATCAAACTCTTCTGGCTCCTCTCCCCTTCCCTAGGTTTTCACAGTGTTTTCTTAGAAGGTATGGTGTATGTTTTCTGTCTGTCTGGAGGGCGAGTGTGTCTGCAGGGTAAGCGTGTCTGCGGGGTGTGTGCTCTGGGCATGCATGCACAAGGCCAGGCCTGGTTTGGTGGACAAGTGGTCGGGGAAGAGACCAAGCCTGCATGAAGCGCCTCTGTGCTCCCAGTCTCAGGTCAGAGGGTGTAGATATGTGTTCTCCTCCAGCCTCATAGCAGCCCGAAAGCAGATGCTAACACTCTGTCTTACAGCCAAAGACTGGGAAGCTCAGGAAAGTTAATGTAATTGGTCCCACGTCACACAGCTAATTAACAGTTAAGCTGAGACACGAGCCCACACTCAAAATTTTGTTTGTGGTCTTTTTTCTTTTTTCACTTATGAGGCTACTTAAAAGATTTGATTTGAGCCACTTAAGATGTGTCATTTTGGCAATAATCTGAAAACATTGCAATACTTTGAAAAAAGGCCTTATAACCAGTTGTTAAAGTTTTTTGTCTTTTTTTTTTTGTGCTGAAAATCCTTAAGCCGTTGCCCACATGTTGTCTTAGCCAATTCTCCCCGTGTGTTGGTAACTAGGACAGGTCAGCAAGTTTCTTCTGTCCCTCCATTCTCTGTCTTGTCCCCCAGTACCTGCCTCTGTGGCCAAGCCGTTTCTGTGAACAGCTGGTAAATGAACTTTCTGGTTTGTCTTAAAGCCGGACACCAACATTCAGTGTTCAGTTAGCAGTGAAGATATCGAAAAAAGCTTCAAAGCAAACCCTTGTGGCTCCATTTCTTTTACCACGTCCAAATTCAGCTACAAGATAGACTTTGCAGGTATGTTTTTTTCCCCTCATAGTTGTGTGTTCTTAGTGTGTTGATATGGTGAAATCTACAGTTCTACAGATCAGGATTAGTTGATATATTAATATTTGCAAACAGCAAAGTAAACCCTTTTGGTAACACATAAAGATGCCTCTACAAAAATTCAACCTTTAAAATCTTTTGGATTTGCCTTTTGTAAAGGTGTGTTTATATGCTTATAGATACTGATGTATATGGAGAGTTTCGTATATCTTGAGTTTATATAATGCTTCTCACCTAAGGAACACAGAACACCTCTAAGCCATTGTTTCGCTCCTCGTCCTTTCAGTCTCTTGAAATAGGTAGGAGCCATCAGGTGATTTCAGGATCCACCAGAGCAGTTATATGACAAAGTCCTAGGTAGTCGGTTCTAGTTTTAAGACCAAAGTTCAGCCAAATGACCCATCTCTTGGCATCTTTCCTAGAAAACCACTCTTCAGGGACATTGCCTTCAGCCAGTTTCTGATTTCTGGCTCTCTCATGGGTTAGCCAGCTAATCTGGAAATCAGCCCCACTTGGATTTCATCCATGATGAAATTAATCCGAGATGAACATTGATCTGTGATGAAATCTAAGGGCATGCTTATAGGGACCCCATGACAAACCTCTTGCATTCACACTGCTGTCTCCAGTTGCCAGCCTCAGCTATTCACTGCTCAGAGGCAAACAGGACCCAGAGGGAGGGCAGCTTTCTTAACAAAAGTGCCTTTGCGCTGCCACACAGCTCTGTCTTCCAAGTCAGGTGTTCTTTCCTGGTTCTGAGAGTAGAGTCCTTATGACAGCAAGTGCTGACTGTGGTGGGGTCGGGGGGCTGCTGAAACCCAGGAGACCCCCTTGGAGGAATCAAGGCCCAGACATACCGAAGGGGGTTAAATTGTCCACTAAGACATCGCTGCAGCCAAGCCTCCGATGACTGCTGTGCCCTAGAGTTGTTTGTTTTTAATCAAGAGTTAGCAGCATTAGATTCTTACACCTGACTGAGCCTAGCATTTTTTACAATATTAGGCACACTGGCTGCCCGTAAGGTGCCTGACACTTGTCTTAGGCGGAAGGTGCTGGTGGACACTGGAGGCTGGCACACACCTGTCAGTGTTGAAGCCACAGTGAGAGGCGGCGTGACGTGCAGACCTCAAGCTTCACGTGGAGGGCAGAGCTCGTCAAAGCGTTTGGTCGGTGGTCCAACAAGCCACGTGTCTTTGAAAGGATACTTTCCAGTGAACTGTATTTGGAGGAACATTTCTCTTGGACAGTGCAGTTTGTTTAAAAAAAAAACAAACGTCAAAGAACAGGAGTCACATAAACACCAGTTCCCACCCCTCTATATAATGACACTGTTTCGAAAGTATAGGTGTTAGTATTTCCCAGGTACATTGGCAAAATTAGCCCCCATCGTTTTGTCACAAGCCAGCTCAGCTTCTGTTTATAAAAAAAAACTGTGAGAAGTAAACTCAAAACAAGCTGGTATAAGACGAAGGCATCACAGGGTTAACTCCGTGTGCTGGGACGACCTTGCTTTCTTGCCGCCTCATGGTTGTGCCAGCGTGTACAGAGCCTAGGAGTATACAGGAGGGGTAAACACACTTCTCACAGCATCAGCCCGGCCAGGTGAACCACCTCATCTTGGGAGTGGAATGACATCAGTTAGACAAGATGGTAAAATGACCAGAATTCCCTTGGTAAGACTTAGCACCTACCTCAGTGGGGATGATGAGGTGGACTTGGCAAATACTGCCATGGCTGAGAAAGAGAGGAAAGAAGAAAGTGATACATCAGTCAGTTCATTAGCCTCTTATCACTAGCATCTCTCCTGTAAGTCTGTGTTGAGTCTAGCTAGGTTTTCCATTTTTTTGGTTTAGGTGTACAATTTAAAGAGAAGGCAAGAAATGTGCAAATTTTTGAAACTGTGAGTTGTGCAAGTTTTATCATGGTAATGTATCTTTTTTGTTGTTGTTATTTCCAAAATTTTTGGAACAATCCAAGTAAAGATTTAGGAAGCCAGTCAGAAAATTCAGTCCTTTCTTTCTCGTCCTAGTACTTTTAATTTTCCAAAGTTGAGAACTCCTCTCTGTTCATGTGTTTAACTCAAGCATGATACGAAAAGAAATAGACCCTACATACCGAGCCACGTGTGAGGCTGGCTTCCTCCTGTGTGAGCCTAGATCAAGCAGGGAAGCTGATAACCAGACGTGTGGTTAGGTATCCCTAACAGCGCTGTGCTGGGCGGCTGCTCCTGAAGCCCCGCGGTCCTTGTGTGGCTGCAAAGCTTCGTGACGTCACGTCGCCCAGTGTATTCCCGTGACTCACCTCTTTGTCTCTGTGCACAGAAATGAAGCAGATGAACCTGACCACGGGAAAGCAGCGCTTAATAAAAAGAGCCCCCTTTTCCATCAGTGCTTTCAGGTATCATGGGGGGAATGGGGTGGAAAGAGAGTGGGCTCTCTCTCTCTCCTCTTCGTTAATATTTGGCAGAGGAATAAGTAGACGGAAAATGTTTTGGTGGGTTATATAATGATCTTAATATTAATCTTTACTGAATTTCACATTTGTTGGTGCACGAGCTGTACTGTTATTTTTGACTGGCATTTCCTTTCCTGTCGTCCTTTTCATTTCCCTTAGATAGATGTATTTTTCAATTCTTTAGAGCAGTTTGCGTGGTAGTTTAAAAAATGCCTGATGGCCTCTACTATAAATCCTTAAAATAACCTACTGAGGTAAGTTCAGTTTAGCTTGGAAAGACTCTCCTGGAACCATCCAATTATTTGGGTTGTAAATCCTAAGTAATTACCCACTTTGTCTTCACCTCCACTGAACCCCATTGGGCAACTCGTGTAGGTAATTTCAGATCTTCAGTGACCAAAGGGGGCCTGGGAAAACAGGAGTGCATGGGATGATGGCCTGGCCACCTGCTGTCCGTATCCTGAAAAGCTATAAATGCCTTGTTGTTGTTTAGTCACCACGTCATGTCCAACTCTGCGACCCCGTGGGTTGTAGCCCCACTAGGCTCTTCTGTCCATGGGGATTCTCCAGGCAAGAATACTGCAGTGGGTTGCCATTTCCTCCTTCAGGGGATCTTCCTGACCCAGGAATCGAACCCACATCTCCTGCATTGGCAGGGAGATTCTTTACCACTGAGCCACCAGGGAAGCCCTGCTATAAATGCCACAAGAGAAACAAGAGAATTAATAGGTGTCATTCACATGAATGAAGTTGAAGCTAAAAACTTTAGGGCATGTCTCCTATTATTGGGAATGATTCCTCAATCGAGTATTGAGATTCCTACTGTTCAAAGAATTTAAAATGAAACAAACATAAATCCATGGCTAATTCATTTCAATGTATAACAAAAACTACTGTAATGATGTAAAGTAATTAGCCTCCAACTAATAAAAAAAATAAAAATTAAAAAAAAAAAATAAAAATAACGCTCAGAAAAAAAAAATAAATAAATAAAATGAAACAAACAAACAATGCTATTTAATAGGATGTGAATTGTAGGAGATGCCCATTTGCTTCTTCCAAGGAGATGTTTTGAAAGGATTAAAGAAAAAAGTTTTGAAGTTTCTATCAGTTTGCTTCTTGGGACTTTTGGCATATATTTTAGGATCATGATTTATAAGTTATGCAAGTACTTGTATAATGAATGCTCTAGGAAGGGAGAAAACTTTACTTCCTTACCAGCTACATCATATCCTCATTCTTAAGTACAAGGAATTTAAGAAAGGAATTGCTTATCTTCAAAGGGTATGTAATCTGAGAGAATGAGACATAATAATGCAAAATGTTATAGTAATTGTATGTCACTGTATCTGGTGTACTTTTGTCGGGAGAGGCATGTAATGCAAGGCACTTTGTTCTCACAGACCGTAGAAGCCATAGCACAAAGACAGGAGAAGGAGAGGAATAACCAGAATAGAGCCCGAGACGCAGGATAATAAAAGGAGGAATGGTTAGGCAGGGTACAGAGAGCATTGACGACAAGGAGGTGTTGATTCAGAAATGCTTATTTATTTATTGCAGGAATACATCGAGTGCTTATGACATGCAAAGTGAATAACACATTCCTGTTGGCAAGGAATTTGCAATTAACCAGAGCTGTAAATATTCAACAAATAAGCAAACAAAAACGTTTTACATAGCTGAAAGATACTTCTGTTGTTGCTTAGTCGCCAAGTTGTGCCTTACTCTTTGCAGTCCCATGGACTGTAGCCCACCAGGCTCCTCTGGCCATGGGATTCTCCAGGCAAGAATACTGCAGTGGGTTGCCATCTCCTTCTCCAAGGGATCTTCCCGACCCAGGAATCGAACCCAGGTCTCCTGCATTGCAGGCAGATACTTTACCACTGAGCCACCTAGGAAGCCAAAAAGATACTTCAGGCAAAGTGAAAAAAACAAAAAACAAAGAAAACCTGGGAAAGGTATTGTTATGTGGTATCACAGTCTCTGTAGTATATGAAGTACTTTGAAGAATCTCTAAGTAGAAAACCAATAGCCCCTTAGAAGAATGAAAAGAATTTATGCAGTTCATGCAGCCTCACTTATAAAAAAGAGAAATACAAATTATACCAGCTTATTTCTTACTATCAGATTGACAGAAATTCCAGAGTCTGATAACACGCCTCTTTGGAGAGGTTGTGGACAAGTAGGCATTCTCTATATTTCTGCTTGGAATGTCAATGACTGTAGCCTTCGAGGAGGGCCTCTGGGGAGTTTCTGTTAAAGTTAGCAATAAATATATTCTTTGACCCAGAAATGCCATTCCAAAAATGTTATCTTAAAATTTGACAAGTGGCCATGTACAATGACAAGTGGATGGACTTGTTCTCTGTAGCATCCTTAATGGCAGCAAAGAGTTGGAAAAAAGCTAAATGTCACCCATAGGGAACTTGCGATCAATAGGAGGGGGTGTGTCCTTGTACTGGGGTACCCTGCATCAGTCCAGTAGAATGCACACCTTCATCCTCCAGTGTCCAGAGTGTCTGCCCTGTGCCAGGCTGTGTGCCAGGGAGTTCTCTCCCTGTTACAGAAGGGTCTCTGAGAACATAGTGAAAAAAATAGAGCAACTACAAAAGACACAGGAATGTGTTACCATTCCTGTGTGCAAAACAAACAAAAAAACCCCATAGGTTTGTGTTAACCTAAAGTTCTAGAATACCCAAGAGACTAAAAGCAGTGATTACTTGGTGTGGAGGCAAGAGGTGAGAACTAGACCAAGGACTGGAGAGGAAGGGAAACCATCCACCGTTCACTTTCATTTACTTTTGTTGTTCAGTTGCTGAGTCATGTCCGACTCTTTGTGACACCATGGACCGCAGCACGCCAGGCTTTCCTGTCCTTCACTATCTCCCTGAGTTTGCTCAAACTCTTGTCCTCATCTTTAAATCATGATTGTGTGATGTCCCCAAAGGTAAAATTAGTTAAAAAAATAAAAAAATAAGTTAAAGATAGGCTAGAAGTTGCTACATTTCTCCCACAACCTTCAGTCACCAGACAGGATTCTTGTATCAGTTATAGCTTTCTGCCGTCAAGCTCCCAAAGGTCATTTTCTTTTTCTGTGTTCATATCCAGTGGCTTAAACATGGTAGATGACTCTACCGACTTCTGCTTAGGGTGAATTAATTAGGACCGTGCAGGGGCCTAGTAGACAATAAAGAGAGAAGGGTTTAGATTTGAGTTAATAATAGATCTTAGAGGACATTGAACATGTGGTTGAGGGTTCTGGATGGTATTTAACAGACACCATAAATCCGATAAAGGAGTTTTATTTTAATCAAGAAGTTGATTTTCTTCTTGGAAATTACTTTTCTTCACCTAAAGTCTTCCTACATTTAAGAGAAACTGGCAAATTCAGGAAAACAAGATTGAAATAAGATCGTTTTTGAAGTTTCCCATCAGATTTCTCAAAACAGCCCCTAAAAAAGTTGCACACAAGCCAATATTCAGTAAATGTTTTAAAATAAACCAAGAACGACACTTTATTGCTTTTGTCACATGATAATTCATCTTGGCAGAAAATGTCTGAGTCTTTGACAGTGATTATATTCGGCTTCTAAAACGTCGTTTTGTCTTTTCTGCCCCAAGTTACATCTGTGAAAACGAGGCCATCCCCATGCCACAGCACTGGGAGAATGTGAACACCGAGCTGCCCTACCAGGTAAGGGCAGCACCCAGTGCCCGCCCGCCCGCGGGGGAGGTGGGCCAGGACCCCGGTAACACGGTACCACCTTCTCTTTCCAGCTTATTCCTCTGCACCCTCAGACACACGAATACAATGAAGTTGCTAGTCTCTTTGGGAAAACAATGGACCGCAACAGAATTAAAAGGATTCAGAGAATTCAAAACCTAGACTTGTGGGAGTTCTTCTGCAGGTGAGACCGTTTCCACTCAGAGCCCTGCTCCTTGGCCCCTGAGACTTTCTGCAGCCTCGGGACGGCGAAGCACAAATGCTCCATGGTGTTCACCACCAGCGGCGCCCCGTGCTCTTCTCCGTGTATTTTGACCTGCTTTCCCAGCCTCTTCCTCATCCCTGGGGAGAGCTGCTCTGTAAGCCACCAGCTTCCTGTACAGCGGGGGTCCCCAGCCTCTTCAGTCTAATGCCTGACCCCCTGAGGTGGAGCTGATACAATAATAATGGAAATAAAGTGCACAATACATGTCCTTCCCTTGAGTCATCCCGAAACCATCCCCCCATCCCTGGTACGTGGAAGGATCGTCTTCCAGGAAACCGGTCCCTGATGCCTAAAAGGTTGGGGACAGCCGTTCTTATCCACAGTTAGATGTTTTTTACTACCTTCATTTGTATACTTCTACAATGCACATTATTACTTTGAGTAATAGGTCTCTTTTTGTATCATTCTTTTTTACAGACAGCATTATTTTTCAAGAGTTATTTGTGTTAATACATGTAGACCTATTTCATTATTTTCATATTCATATATAAATATATAATTATTTGTTCAGTTTTTCCTCTTGAGAGGATTTTAGGCCATTTTCATCATGTTTGTTTTTTTGCTTTTACAGTAAGTCCTACATGGAATATCTTTGTATGTTTTGGAAGAGGTTTGTCCACTGGGAAGAGGGTTGAACTGAATGGTTTTATGTCCCTTCCAGCCTGAAGATTCAAAATTCAGTGCAGTTCAACCAACATGTCCCACTCTGGGGATAAAATGATTAAGGCATAGTCCTTGCTCAAGGAATTTCACTATTTAAAGACTCTGAGAACTCTGTTATTTATTGTCTGTAGTGTCATTTTTATGTATCGGTAAAGCTTGACTGGTTTAAGCAGTCAGTCATTTTACTGTGGTGGGACATCATCATCTGGGAGATCTATAGTTTTTTTTTTTTTAATTTTTAAAATTAAAATATTCAATTGAAGGATAGTTGATTTATATTGTAGTTTTGGGTATAATTTTTACCCTTGTCTGTTAACTAGTAATTTTTGATGAGCCAGTTTAGATGTCCCAAGAGCATCTGAGATTATCTTTTTTCCAGAGCTATTGTATGTCCATTTATGGTAGACGTTAAATTACCATTTTCTGTTTCACCCTTTCTGTGCGCTTCACTCCTTGAGGAATCAATTGATGCCACTTACAGTAATTTCTGTGTGTTTTGTGTCTGTGTGTTGTGCTTTTAGGAAAAAGGCTCAACTCAAGAAAAAGAGAGGCGTGCCTCAGATTAATGAACAAATGCTGTTCCATGGCACCAGCAGTGAGTTCGTGGAGGCAATTTGCATTCATAACTTTGACTGGAGAATCAATGGCATCCACGGTGCTGTCTTTGGAAAAGGTAATCATCCGAACCTAGTTTGAGTGCTAGGAGATAGTCTTCTCTTTGAGAGAGGATTGATGATGATTCAGGGGCTCGAGAGGCATTAAGTTAAATGTTAGAGGCAAAAGTTAAATGCTAGGCTCCTGGCGCACCCTCAAGAGTTTCTGAGCTACCAGAAAGCCACTTCCTGCTTGTGCAAGATGGAAGGAAGACTTTTCACATCTCTCCGAGGTCAGATAACCACCCCCCACCGCCGCCCCCAAGGCCCAGCCATTCGGATGGGGCATCATGTCTAGATTTGCTCATTTTTGCATTATGACATTTAGTTTCCACATATGAGTCCTTTCCATGGATAAACCTGTATATCAAACTGTTTTATGTCAAGTACACAGAGCACTAAAAAATAAATCAGTTAATGTGTACATGGTACATAGGTCTATTTTTTGTTTGTTTTTTTAGAAAATGATAGCTTGGAATGTTGATGAGCATTACATAATGGGGGAAATCCTCCCCTTTTTTCTAATGTTGTGGAAGTCTGAGTTCTTTAGTCTTTGCTCACTAGACAAGCATGTTAAGGAAAGAGGGGAGGGGAAAAGGTAAGAGGTGGACTTTAACTTGGGCTTCCCTGGTGACTCAGTGGTAAAGAATCCGGCTGCATTGCAGGAGACATAGGCTTGATCCCTGGTCAGAAAGATCCCCTGGAGGAGTGCATGGCTACCCACTCTAGTATTCTCGGCTGAAGAATCCCATGGACAGAGGAGCCTGGCAGGCTGTAGTCCACTAGGTTGCAAAGAGTCGATATGACTGAAGCGACTTAGCATGTATGCAGACATTGCTTGGTCCTTATTTTGTACCTCCCCTCCAGCAAGAAAGGCCTTTCCCTGAAAAGGCCATCCCCTTTATTTAACCATGTAAGAGGATCAGAAAGGTGTTATATAAATCCCATTGGATTTGGGTAATACGGGACTTTGCAATTCATTTCTAAAGTGTTTTGGGTAAATATTCCCTTACTGAGGGCAGCCTCCTAGACCTACCAGTTTGGAAGAGTCAGATGCTTCACAGAGATTCCCGTTTAGCCAGTGGACCCATGAGCTTGTCTTTCTGGAACGTTCGGGTATGAGCTGCATCACATTCTCTCCAGAAATCTTTTCCTGGATGTGGGGTTCTGTCATCTCCAAAAATATTACTGAACTGTCACCTTGTAAAATAGAAATGTGGTTTCTTGGGGTTTGAAATCATTTGTGCAGACCCGTGGTTTCACTGTGCTCCCCAGTGATGGGTGCTTAGATAGGTGGGTAGCAGGTGGGGAAAGGGTAGAAGGAAATAGAGGAGGGAGGGAGGTCCCAGCATTTATGAGGCAGGTCGTGCCACTTGTAATCACAGAAGCCACTTGTGTCTGTCTTACATATTGGATTTATTTATAAGATTTTTTTTTTTTTTGGCCACACCACATGGCATGTGGGATTTTGGTTCCCCAACCATGGATCCAACCCAGGCCCCCTGCCTTGGATGCTTGGACTCTTAACCACTGGATTGCCAGGGGAGTCCCTGTAATATTCTTTTTGAATACCACTACGCAAGTCTAGTAGCTGCATTTTGGTGGGGATGGGGATGGTTTTGGTGGTGGGGACTGGTCTGTACTAACACACATACCCCAGTGGCCGCCTGCATTGCAGCTGTCCACAACAGACAGATTTCTGCTCTTTTCTTTAACACCTACAGTTGAGGGAATTCCATATCTATTTTGGCTATATGATTCTATGTGTCTATCCCCCTAGCCATCACAGTATTTTCGCTTGTGTTTCATACATTCCCTTGGAGTAACCTTGGCTCTCCGGGGCCCTTTTTGTCTAAGGAACCTATTTTGCTCGAGACGCTGCTTACTCCAGCCGCTTCTGCCAAGATGACGTAAAGCACGGCAACACATTCCAGATCCACGGGGTCAGCCTGCAACAGCGGCATCTGTTCCGAGCACACAAATCCATGTTTCTCGCCCGAGTGCTGATTGGAGACTACATAAACGGAGACTCCAGATACATGCGCCCTCCCTCCAAAGACGGCAGCTATGTAAACTTGTATGACAGCTGCGTGGATGACACCTGGAATCCCAGGGTCTTTGTGGTGTTCGACGCCAACCAGATCTACCCCGAGTACCTAATAGACTTTCACTGATTTCACATCCAAGTCTCCGTGGCTGAGGGAGCTATATTCTTTTTCGCAGGGAAGTCTGCTCACTGATCATCTAGCCCCTCAGTGTTAGTGCTCTGATCCTTTTGAAGCAGAAAGAGGCCTCTCTATAAAAAGACATACTGACTCTATGGTTGGTTTGTTGTCCTGTTTCCGTTTGTCACTGATGTTCTGTTAAAGCGCAATATCATTGCTATTTAAGGGCGGTGCTCAGAATGGAATCGTCTGAGTCACTCCATCTTTAAAGTTTACATGTGTGTCTTCAGGGTGAATGTTTTCAGTTCAAGTAGACTTATTCCTATATATGATCAAAAAATAAAAATTTAGACATAAAAGTGTCCCTTCAGAGGAACTGAGCCTTTGTAAACAAATTCTGAAATGATCATCCACTGATCTATGTGTTACTTTGTTAGTCTTTGGGAGGGTGGGAGGCAGTTTAAAATCTTGAAGCAGCCTGAGTAACTTGAGAGAAATCAGACCCCAAAGAATCATTGGCAGTGCTGCCAAGCAGGCCAGAAGGAGAGGATCAGTCAGGGTACCCTCTCCTGATGCCTTTGGGAGAGGCAAAGAGTCACCGCAGGCTGTGACTGGCCTTGTTCACCTCTTCTGCCCCCTACAGCCCAACTGACTGCAGTCAGCAGGCACCTCATCCCCCAGAGCTCCCCAATTCTTGTACCCAGACTCACTGCACAAACTATTTATTGCATCTTCAAAAGGAAATTTTACTCTTTACAACACATGTTCTTGTTGTTCAGTCGCTCAGTCATGTCCAACTCTTTGCGACCCCATGAACTGCAGGACGCCAGGCTTCCCTGTCCTTCACTGTCTCCCAGAATTTGCTCAAACTCATGTCCATTGAGTCAGTGATGCCATCCAACCATCTCATCCTCTGTTTCCCCCTTCTGCCCTCAATTTCTCTCAGCATCAGGGTCTTTTCCAATGAATGGGCTCTTCACATCAGGTGTTCAAAGTATTGGAGCTTCAGCATCAGTCCTTCCAATGAATATGCAGGGTTGATTTCCTTTAGGATTGATTGGCTTGATCTTGCTGTCCAAGGGACCCTCAAGAGTCTTCTCTAGCACTAAGCACATACTTTCCCTTTGTTTTGGAGCCTTACAGTGATTACTTCTAAGAGATCTTTAATCTGATCCTTCTTCCACCAAATGCACAGTTATTCAGCTATGATATATAAAACCCACACTTCTAAATTCCCCAGTTTGAATCATTGCAGAAAGCCTGGGATGCTTGCAACAAATCTGATCGGTTCTCTTGAGTAGCAGTAGACAATCTGCTCACTGTCTTGAAAACTTAGGTACAATTCATAATCGTGCTCAGTGAAGTTTGTTTACCTGCTCCATCTGCCTGGCTGTTCTATTTTAAGGAGGAATAAGTGACGTTGGAAGAACTTCCTGCCCCTAAGGCTATTCTAGCAGAGACAGGACAGCAACTTGGCAGAGATGTTACATAGGAGTTCAGGTGTTGGGTGGAGGATTTGGTCATATGATTGTTAAAAGAGTTTTTCCAGCCTTGATTTTCTGTGATTATACCTGGGGGGCAGGGGGAAAGAACACTGGTATCTTTTTTTTTTTTTTTTTTTAGAGTTTTACCAACTCCTAGATTGATTTATTTATTTTCTGTCTGTACTTCGAGGGCACGTGGAATCTTAGTTCTTGGACTAGGGATTGAAGCCACACCCCCCTGCCTTAGAAGAGCACAGTCTTGCCACCACACCACCAGAGAAATCCCCAGAATACTGGTATCTTTCCTGGAAAACCTTTTTCGAACTCACTTTGGTACTAAATTCTATCTCCATTGCTGCTGCTGCTGCTGCTGCTAAGTCGCCTCAGTCGTGTCCGACTCTGTGCACGCATAGACAGAAGCCCACCAGGCTCCTTTGTCCCTGGGATTCTCCAGGCAAGAACACTGGAGTGGGTTGCCATTTCCTTCTCTAATGCATGAAAGTGAAAAGTGAAAGGGAAGTCGCTCAGTCGTGTCTGACTCTTAGTGACCCCGTGAACTGCAGCCCACCAGGCTCCTCCGTCCATGGGATTTTCCAGGCAAGAGTACTGGAGTGGGTTGCCATGGCCTTCTCCATCCATCTCCATTACCTTCACCCAATTTGGGCTGAAAGGTAGTGAAGGTAATTTAACTTCTCAAGAAAAACCCAGTAAAAGTCCACAACTGGGACACTCAGCTCTGTCACCTGAACTGCAAAGACATCATACAAATAAGGCATAGGGAGCAGGTTAGGTGAGGTGGTTCTTCAGCTGCCACCTCCCCCAGACTCGCTGCAGCCCTGAGGGCATGTGACTGTACCGAGTCAGTCCTGCATACTGACACCTGGTACACAGGAAGCTGTACGTCCAGTGCATTGAAGCCAAGTGGCAGCAAAGAGTTCCTGACTCTGATGTGCAGACGAACAGCCGGTTTTGGTGAAGTGCTGTTAGTGTTTTTAGAAAGGACACATTTTATAAACATGTGGAAGTCACTATGGAAATACAGGAGAGAAAGTCACCAGGCTGCTGCCTTGTGGGAGGTGGCTCACCACTGCTCCAGACAAACAACCTCAGAGACATCAGGAAGGCAGATGCTGAAAGTCTTTTTCTTCTACCTATTTGTTACTTACATACAAACTGATGTTCAGACAGTTCCCAGTTCAACATGGCTGTCTTTTCCAGTTTAATTCGATGGCCTCCCCAATGCTTGAATGGAATAACTTGCAGATTTTATCTCAGTTGGTAAAGAATCTGCCTGCAATGCAGGAGGCCTGGGTTCGATGTCTGGGTCAGGAAGATCTACGGGAGAAGGGATAGGCTACCCACTTCAGTATTCTTGGGCTTCCCTTGTGGCTCAGCTAGTAAAGAATGTGCCTGCAATGTAGGAGACCTGGGTTTGATCCCTGGGTTGGGAAGACCCCCTGGAGAAGGGAAAGGCTACCCACTCCAGTATTCTGGCCTGGAGAATTTCATGGACTGTACAGTCCATGGGATTGCAAAGAGTAGGACATGACTGAGCATCTTTCACTTTCACTTTCATTGGCAAGCGACTCAAGAGACATGGTTTCGATCCCTGGGTTGGAAAGATCCCTTGGAGAAGGAAATGGCAACCCACTCCAGTATTCTTGCCTGGAAAATCCCATGGACAAAGGAGTCTGGTGGGCTACGGTCCATGGGGGTCACAGAAAGACAGGACTGACTGCATATGTGCATGCGTGCACATACACACACACACACAGACACACACACACACAACTTCTGGACATTAGCCAATCTGACCTCCAGGAGACTAAGAGGCTGAGGTTGAAACTTGCAAGGCAACCCCCCAAGTGAACTCTGAACTTCACTAGCTAGATCCTCTGTGGAGGCAGAGTGCTGTGAAATAGACATTGTAAGAGAGAACTGTGCTGTTATTCTTGTCTGAGGTCGTACTCCAAATCCCCTTTCATAAGAAAGACCCGATTTTGATGAACTTCTTAAACGTGATCGTGTTGAGTTCGTTGATGTTAGTGTCCTCTTTGTTGTGATCAGTAGACTGATTTGAGAATTGTATCATCACGGTGTAATAAGACCGGACACCACTGTTTGCCATCTTTTCCTCTTGTCATCGTGTGTGTGGGGGTTGGGGGAGAGGGAATCCGTTCCAGATTCATGAATAAATGATTTTTAAAATTCTGCCCTGAATAAACTGCAGCTGATAGTAACTTTTCTTTTATCACTTTGGTAATATCAGCCTCAGGGTTAAAAAAAATGTTTATGAGAAGCAATCTCCTAAATCTTGTGGTGACAAAGAAGAAGGTTTTGTATCACTGTCGCTTTCATTTCTAGACTGTTCCTGTGAGGATGGTCAAGACCTGGGAGCCGCTCTGCACTCACAAATAACACTCTTTCTGCATGGAATAATCAGTGCTCCCTGTATTGGGTCATGGAGGGCTGCATATGTTATATATTTCTTTCTGCGATGTCTGTGTTTCATTTCCACCTTGCATTATTTAAACCTCAGTTCTCAGCTCAGAGTTAATGGACTCTTGAGGTGTTTGTTTCCTGTAACTCTTACGTAACCCACTTGCAGGTGTGGGAAATCTCTTGTTCTCGGTTTGAATCATCACAAGTCACAGCTAAACACATAACCCATGGTGGAAAACACTTACTCTGTGCAACTGAAAATTCCAAAGTAGACCAGGGTCTGGCACCCTCACTCTCGGCGGCTCCTGGTCCAGAGGAGAACCCAGGAGGCTGTCTGCCTTCACCCGAAGAGCGAGCTTCCTGAGTCCACTGGCCTCCAGCCCCTCCCGGGTAGGTCTTTTTGAAGTGAGTTAGACACTTCACTTAATCTTTTGGCTTCTCTTGGCCGAAAAGGGAGGTGTTAAGATTCCTTAATTGTAGAGTGGTAGAAAGGCAAAACAGAATGACTAAGACTACCTACCCACGGAAACAAGTCAGGTTTTCTGTTTGCTGAAGTTAGGTCCCAGTCTGTCTAAATTGGACTTTTATTGGGACTCATTATGATGAAAATTCTGCTGAGCTTTGATGGATGATATAGAAAGGTGCTATCTTTATAGAAATGTGTCTAAGCTTATCCAGGTATTTGATGTCACCTCGCAGGTTGCCCCAGTGGATCAGCAGGAGACCCAAGAGACCTGGGTTTGATCCCTGGGTTTGGAAGATCCCCTGGAGGAGGGCATGGCAACCCACTCCAGTATTCTTATCTGGAGAATTCCATGGACAGAGGAGCCTGGTGGGCTGCAGTCCATGGAGTCGCAAAGAGTCGGACACAACTGCTGGACGACACGCGCACGTACACACACACACACACAGGTTGCCAAGAACAGTGCTAAAAACCATCTTGTAGTGAGTGTTTCTGGTCACCCTTCCATCCCAGACTGCCCTCTGGCCCCTGGGGGAAGGATGTTTTATTTATTTTTCAATAAACATTGTATTTTGCATAAAATAGTCCATTTCTAGATGAGAGTATACATCCCTGTACTTGTAAAGTGAAAAAGGGAAGGTAATGAAAAGATAGCAAGGAAAAGAAAAACAGAAGCCTTGTCAAAAATTATTTTTAATCAGAAGCTTCAGCAACGTGACTTTGCTTCATTTTACCCCTTTGCCCTAAATGCAGAGAAAGGTTTGGTGAAAGAAGCCATCCTGCTTCACTTCCCGCGGATCACTGGATCATAATGCTTGGGCACTGCTGATGGAAGAGGAACATTTCAAAGAAATACGAGGTACATGGCTCTCAGGGGCTGCCTGGTCATGGAGAATGATGTCCATGGGAGAGGTGAGTCCCATACGTCGGGGAAGGATGTTCACAGCTCATCACCAACCCCCACTAATCCTCAGCGGGTACCATTCCCAGACTCTGGGTTGGGAGCTGGCTGGGAGTTGGTTTGGTCTGTCCCGCCTCTCCCCCTACCCCTGCTGTGCTGTGTTCCGCCCTTCGCAGGTGGGAAGGCAGCTTCTTCCTAATACCTGAGGGCTCCTTCCTGAATGTGACTCAGCTCGGCCTCCTGCTGCAAGATTATGTAAAGCATTTTCTCGGCTCTAATTGCCTGGCTTTCGTTCCTCAGCCCTGCAGGCTAAGAGCTTGGCTTTTATTTGAACCTTCTCCCTGTGTGGCTGTGGATCTAAGAAATTAGCACTGGTCTTATTTATTTTTAATGGCTTCTCGAGAGAAGGGCACATACTGGGGTATGCCAACGACGCTCGTGTTGTCTGCAGCTTTTTCCGCTGTGCTTTGCCCTCCACCGAGAGGCTACACAGCAAGCTGATCCCGGCTCCCACCCCGCTGTTTAAGCCAGCTCAGGAGAGTCACAATCCAGAGTTGAATTCAGCTCATCTCTACAATATTAACCATGAACCCAGATGGTGTTTCTTGTATTTTCCTGTTCCTTTTTTAAGAAATATCTTGTCCTGAAGGGCTCGTGACACTTGGGTATCTCCGCAGGTCCCATACAGAATTAGTAGACATTCTCAGTCCATATTTGATGAACATTCTTAGAGAAGTCATGGAGAATCAATGTCCGGCCCAGTTCCTCCTCTTTATTCGTTTAAGAAAAAGACCACCTTGGGAGCACTGATCTGAGTCTTATTTCTGACTTCGCTGGCTCCGGGTGACCTTAAATAACTCACCAGAGGGGGACAGTCACTTCTTAGAAGGTAAAGTTTGCTGGGGACTGACCGGGCTCTTGGTAGAAGAACAACCTGTGGCCGCATTTCTCTCGGAACACCTGACTTGACTGAGGGCCAAGAAGCAAGGGTTTGGGATGGGAAGGGAAAGGGATTGACCTGGTTCTTCCCCAGTCTCCCGCCACTCAGCACGTCCCCCTCGAGTTCACGTCTCTGAGTTCCAGGGAGCTGCCAGGCGGCAACCCGGTCCAGCAGAGCCCAGCCCCGTGGGACTCGTGGTCCAGCAGGACGTCCTGAACTGTCACAGGCTTCAGTAAAGGGGACGCTAAGGCTGCCTGGCAGCCTGTGGCCAAGGATGTAGCCAATCCCAGGGGATCAGAGGAGGCTTCCCTGAGAAGTGACGTCTGGACACACAGATCAGAAAGAGGGGCACGTGCTAGTTAGGGGGACTCTGGGCCTGGCCACACCCCGCTATGCCTCCAGGTTCCAGGAGATGAGGGACAGGTGTGGGTGTGGGCCAGTGGAACATTCTTTATCCTTCGAGTGAAGATGGCAGGATCCAAGCCACTTCAAGAAACAGAATCTGTCACCTCAGTGCCTGCATCTGGCTCGGAGGTCTGGCCTCCAGGGGGCCAGGTCAGTGCGGGGGGTGGGGGGTGGGGAAGGGGGTTGAGTGGTGACTGGGACATCAGCGGACGTTTCGGAGATTTTTATTCGACTTGGAATCCAGATGCTGATTATGCAGAGTTGTTCTTTCCTGTTCCTGGGCCTTTGCTCATACCTCCCTCCCCCGCTCCCGCTGCTAGCCCAGAAAACGCATGCACATTCCTCCTTCTACCTTCAGAGTCCTTCAGAGTCCCGTCTATCTGAAGCTTGGGCTCTGGGGTCAGATAACAAGGCTGAGCCCTGGTT